>NC_137872.1:45411719-46017219 GCF_963924005.1 Protomyctophum bolini | reverse complement strand
CAAAGTGGCTAGCTTTCATCCCAACACAGTTTATAGGGCCATACGGTACATAGTTTTCAAGTTACAGACTAAGCTAAGCAAAAGTGAACCAGGCCTTTTTACTGTGAAAATGGCACTTTGGGACTGTGAAAGTGACATTTTGGCCCTGTTGTCCCAAACTGCCCCAGCACTTCCCACATTGCTCAAAGTGGCTAGCTTTCATCCCAACACAGTTTATAGGGCCATACGGTACATAGTTTTCAAGTTACAGACTAAGCTAAGCAAAATTAATCTTTTTTTTTTTACTGTGAAAATGGCACTTTGGGACTGTGAAAGGGTTAGGGTTAGGGTTAGGGTTTTGGCCCTGTTGTCCCAAACTGCCCCAGCACTTCCCACATTGCTCAAAGTGGCTAGCTTTCATCCCAACACAGTTTATAGGGCCATACGGTACATAGTTTTCAAGTTACAGACTAAGCTAAGCAAAAGTGAACCAGGCCTTTTTACTGTGAAAATGGCACTTTGGGACTGTGAAAGTGACATTTTGGCCCTGTTGTCCCAAACTGCCCCAGCACTTCCCACATTGCTCAAAGTGGCTAGCTTTCATCCCAACACAGTTTATAGGGCCATACGGTACATAGTTTTCAAGTTACAGACTAAGCTAAGCAAAATGAATCTTTTTTTTTTTACTGTGAAAATGGCACTTTGGGACTGTGAAAGGGTTAGGGTTAGGGTTAGGGTTTTGGCCCTGTTGTCCCAAACTGCCCCAGCACTTCCCACATTGCTCAAAGTGGCTAGCTTTCATCCCAACACAGTTTATAGGGCCATACGGTACATAGTTTTCAAGTTACAGACTAAGCTAAGCAAAATGAATCTTTTTTTTTTTACTGTGAAAATGGCACTTTGGGACTGTGAAAGGGTTAGGGTTAGGGTTAGGGTTTTTGCCCTGTTGTCCCAAACTGCCCCAGCACTTCCCACATTGCTCAAAGTGGCTAGCTTTCATCCCAACACAGTTTATAGGGCCATACGGTACATAGTTTTCAAGTTACAGACTAAGCTAAGCAAAAGTGAACCAGGCCTTTTTACTGTGAAAATGGCACTTTGGGACTGTGAAAGTGACATTTTGGCCCTGTTGTCCCAAACTGCCCCAGCACTTCCCACATTGCTCAAAGTGGCTAGCTTTCATCCCAACACAGTTTATAGGGCCATACGGTACATAGTTTTCAAGTTACAGACTAAGCTAAGCAAAAGTGAACCAGGCCTTTTTACTGTGAAAATGGCACTTTGGGACTGTGAAAGTGACATTTTGGCCCTGTTGTCCCAAACTGCCCCAGCACTTCCCACATTGCTCAAAGTGGCTAGCTTTCATCCCAACACAGTTTATAGGGCCATACGGTACATAGTTTTCAAGTTACAGACTAAGCTAAGCAAAATTAATCTTTTTTTTTTTACTGTGAAAATGGCACTTTGGGACTGTGAAAGGGTTAGGGTTAGGGTTAGGGTTTTGGCCCTGTTGTCCCAAACTGCCCCAGCACTTCCCACATTGCTCAAAGTGGCTAGCTTTCATCCCAACACAGTTTATAGGGCCATACGGTACATAGTTTTCAAGTTACAGACTAAGCTAAGCAAAAGTGAACCAGGCCTTTTTACTGTGAAAATGGCACTTTGGGACTGTGAAAGTGACATTTTGGCCCTGTTGTCCCAAACTGCCCCAGCACTTCCCACATTGCTCAAAGTGGCTAGCTTTCATCCCAACACAGTTTATAGGGCCATACGGTACATAGTTTTCAAGTTACAGACTAAGCTAAGCAAAATGAATCTTTTTTTTTTTACTGTGAAAATGGCACTTTGGGACTGTGAAAGGGTTAGGGTTAGGGTTAGGGTTTTGGCCCTGTTGTCCCAAACTGCCCCAGCACTTCCCACATTGCTCAAAGTGGCTAGCTTTCATCCCAACACAGTTTATAGGGCCATACGGTACATAGTTTTCAAGTTACAGACTAAGCTAAGCAAAATGAATCTTTTTTTTTTTACTGTGAAAATGGCACTTTGGGACTGTGAAAGGGTTAGGGTTAGGGTTAGGGTTTTTGCCCTGTTGTCCCAAACTGCCCCAGCACTTCCCACATTGCTCAAAGTGGCTAGCTTTCATCCCAACACAGTTTATAGGGCCATACGGTACATAGTTTTCAAGTTACAGACTAAGCTAAGCAAAAGTGAACCAGGCCTTTTTACTGTGAAAATGGCACTTTGGGACTGTGAAAGTGACATTTTGGCCCTGTTGTCCCAAACTGCCCCAGCACTTCCCACATTGCTCAAAGTGGCTAGCTTTCATCCCAACACAGTTTATAGGGCCATACGGTACATAGTTTTCAAGTTACAGACTAAGCTAAGCAAAATGAATCTTTTTTTTTTACTGTGAAAATGGCACTTTGGGACTGTGAAAGGGTTAGGGTTAGGGTTAGGGTTTTGGCCCTGTTGTCCCAAACTGCCCCAGCACTTCCCACATTGCTCAAAGTGGCTAGCTTTCATCCCAACACAGTTTATAGGGCCATACGGTACATAGTTTTCAAGTTACAGACTAAGCTAAGCAAAAGTGAACCAGGCCTTTTTACTGTGAAAACGGCACTTTGGGACTGTGAAAGTGACATTTTGGCCCTGTTGTCCCAAACTGCCCCAGCACTTCCCACATTGCTCAAAGTGGCTAGCTTTCATCCCAACACAGTTTATAGGGCCATACGGTACATAGTTTTCAAGTTACAGACTAAGCTAAGCAAAAGTGAACCAGGCCTTTTTACTGTGAAAATGGCACTTTGGGACTGTGAAAGTGACATTTTGGCCCTGTTGTCCCAAACTGCCCCAGCACTTCCCACATTGCTCAAAGTGGCTAGCTTTCATCCCAACAAAGTTTATAGGGCCATACCGTACATAGTTGTCAAGTTACAGACTAAGCTAAGCAAAAGTGAACCAGGCCTTTTTACTGTGAAAATGGCACTTTGGGACTGTGAAAGTGACATTTTGGCCCTGTTGTCCCAAACTGCCCCAGCACTTCCCACATTTCTCAAAGTGGCTAGCTTTCATCCCAACACAGTTTATAGGGCCATACGGTACATAGTTTTCAAGTTACAGACTAAGCTAAGCAAAAGTGAACCAGGCCTTTTTACTGTGAAAATGGCACTTTGGGACTGTGAAAGTGACATTTTGGCCCTGTTGTCCCAAACTGCCCCAGCACTTCCCACATTGCTCAAAGTGGCTAGCTTTCATCCCAACACAGTTTATAGGGCCATACGGTACATAGTTTTCAAGTTACAGACTAAGCTAAGCAAAATGAATCTTTTTTTTTTTACTGTGAAAATGGCACTTTGGGACTGTGAAAGGGTTAGGGTTAGGGTTTTGGCCCTGTTGTCCCAAACTGCCCCAGCACTTCCCACATTGCTCAAAGTGGCTAGCTTTCATCCCAACACAGTTTATAGGGCCATACGGTACATAGTTTTCAAGTTACAGAATAAGCTAAGCAAAAGTGAACCAGGCCTTTTTACTGTGAAAATGGCACTTTGGGACTGTGAAAGTGACATTTTGGCCCTGTTGTCCCAAACTGCCCCAGCACTTCCCACATTGCTCAAAGTGGCTAGCTTTCATCCCAACACAGTTTATAGGGCCATACGGTACATAGTTTTCAAGTTACAGACTAAGCTAAGCAAAATGAATCTTTTTTTTTTTACTGTGAAAATGGCACTTTGGGACTGTGAAAGGGTTGGGGTTAGGGTTAGGGTTTTGGCCCTGTTGTCCCAAACTGCCCCAGCACTTCCCACATTGCTCAAAGTGGCTAGCTTTCATCCCAACACAGTTTATAGGGCCATACGGTACATAGTTTTCAAGTTACAGACTAAGCTAAGCAAAAGTGAACAAGGCCTTTTTACTGTGAAAATGGCACTTTGGGACTGTGAAAGTGACATTTTGGCCCTGTTGTCCCAAACTGCCCCAGCACTTCCCACATTTCTCAAAGTGGCTAGCTTTCATCCCAACACAGTTTATAGGGCCATACGGTACATAGTTTTCAAGTTACAGACTAAGCTAAGCAAAAGTGAACCAGGCCTTTTTACTGTGAAAATGGCACTTTGGGACTGTGAAAGTGACATTTTGGCCCTGTTGTCCCAAACTGCCCCAGCACTTCCCACATTGCTCAAAGTGGCTAGCTTTCATCCCAACACAGTTTATAGGGCCATACGGTACATAGTTTTCAAGTTACAGACTAAGCTAAGCAAAATGAATCTTTTTTTTTTTACTGTGAAAATGGCACTTTGGGACTGTGAAAGGGTTAGGGTTAGGGTTTTGGCCCTGTTGTCCCAAACTGCCCCAGCACTTCCCACATTGCTCAAAGTGGCTAGCTTTCATCCCAACACAGTTTATAGGGCCATACGGTACATAGTTTTCAAGTTACAGACTAAGCTAAGCAAAAGTGAACCAGGCCTTTTTACTGTGAAAATGGCACTTTGGGACTGTGAAAGTGACATTTTGGCCCTGTTGTCCCAAACTGCCCCAGCACTTCCCACATTGCTCAAAGTGGCTAGCTTTCATCCCAACACAGTTTATAGGGCCATACGGTACATAGTTTTCAAGTTACAGACTAAGCTAAGCAAAATGAATCTTTTTTTTTTTACTGTGAAAATGGCACTTTGGGACTGTGAAAGGGTTGGGGTTAGGGTTAGGGTTTTGGCCCTGTTGTCCCAAACTGCCCCAGCACTTCCCACATTGCTCAAAGTGGCTAGCTTTCATCCCAACACAGTTTATAGGGCCATACGGTACATAGTTTTCAAGTTACAGACTAAGCTAAGCAAAAGTGAACAAGGCCTTTTTACTGTGAAAATGGCACTTTGGGACTGTGAAAGTGACATTTTGGCCCTGTTGTCCCAAACTGCCCCAGCACTTCCCACATTGCTCAAAGTGGCTAGCTTTCATCCCAACACAGTTTATAGGGCCATACGGTACATAGTTTTCAAGTTACAGACTAAGCTAAGCAAAAGTGAACCAGGCCTTTTTACTGTGAAAATGGCACTTTGGGACTGTGAAAGTGACATTTTGGCCCTGTTGTCCCAAACTGCCCCAGCACTTCCCACATTGCTCAAAGTGGCTAGCTTTCATCCCAACACAGTTTATAGGGCCATACGGTACATAGTTTTCAAGTTACAGACTAAGCTAAGCAAAAGTGAACCAGGCCTTTTTACTGTGAAAATGGCACTTTGGGACTGTGAAAGTGACATTTTGGCCCTGTTGTCCCAAACTGCCCCAGCACTTCCCACATTGCTCAAAGTGGCTAGCTTTCATCCCAACACAGTTTATAGGGCCATACGGTACATAGTTTTCAAGTTACAGACTAAGCTAAGCAAAATGAATCTTTTTTTTTTTACTGTGAAAATGGCACTTTGGGACTGTGAAAGGGTTGGGGTTAGGGTTAGGGTTTTGGCCCTGTTGTCCCAAACTGCCCCAGCACTTCCCACATTGCTCAAAGTGGCTAGCTTTCATCCCAACACAGTTTATAGGGCCATACGGTACATAGTTTTCAAGTTACAGACTAAGCTAAGCAAAATTAATCTTTTTTTTTTTACTGTGAAAATGGCACTTTGGGACTGTGAAAGGGTTAGGGTTAGGGTTAGGGTTTTGGCCCTGTTGTCCCAAACTGCCCCAGCACTTCCCACATTGCTCAAAGTGGCTAGCTTTCATCCCAACACAGTTTATAGGGCCATACGGTACATAGTTTTCAAGTTACAGACTAAGCTAAGCAAAAGTGAACCAGGCCTTTTTACTGTGAAAATGGCACTTTGGGACTGTGAAAGTGACATTTTGGCCCTGTTGTCCCAAACTGCCCCAGCACTTCCCACATTGCTCAAAGTGGCTAGCTTTCATCCCAACACAGTTTATAGGGCCATACGGTACATAGTTTTCAAGTTACAGACTAAGCTAAGCAAAATGAATCTTTTTTTTTTTACTGTGAAAATGGCACTTTGGGACTGTGAAAGGGTTAGGGTTAGGGTTTTGGCCCTGTTGTCCCAAACTGCCCCAGCACTTCCCACATTGCTCAAAGTGGCTAGCTTTCATCCCAACACAGTTTATAGGGCCATACGGTACATAGTTTTCAAGTTACAGACTAAGCTAAGCAAAAGTGAACCAGGCCTTTTTACTGTGAAAATGGCACTTTGGGACTGTGAAAGTGACATTTTGGCCCTGTTGTCCCAAACTGCCCCAGCACTTCCCACATTGCTCAAAGTGGCTAGCTTTCATCCCAACACAGTTTATAGGGCCATACGGTACATAGTTTTCAAGTTACAGACTAAGCTAAGCAAAATGAATCTTTTTTTTTTTACTGTGAAAATGGCACTTTGGGACTGTGAAAGGGTTAGGGTTAGGGTTAGGGTTTTGGCCCTGTTGTCCCAAACTGCCCCAGCACTTCCCACATTGCTCAAAGTGGCTAGCTTTCATCCCAACACAGTTTATAGGGCCATACGGTACATAGTTTTCAAGTTACAGACTAAGCTAAGCAAAATTAATCTTTTTTTTTTTACTGTGAAAATGGCACTTTGGGACTGTGAAAGGGTTGGGGTTAGGGTTAGGGTTTTGGCCCTGTTGTCCCAAACTGCCCCAGCACTTCCCACATTGCTCAAAGTGGCTAGCTTTCATCCCAACACAGTTTATAGGGCCATACGGTACATAGTTTTCAAGTTACAGACTAAGCTAAGCAAAATGAATCTTTTTTTTTTTACTGTGAAAATGGCACTTTGGGACTGTGAAAGGGTTGGGGTTAGGGTTAGGGTTTTGGCCCTGTTGTCCCAAACTGCCCCAGCACTTCCCACATTGCTCAAAGTGGCTAGCTTTCATCCCAACACAGTTTATAGGGCCATACGGTACATAGTTTTCAAGTTACAGACTAAGCTAAGCAAAAGTGAACCAGGCCTTTTTACTGTGAAAATGGCACTTTGGGACTGTGAAAGTGACATTTTGGCCCTGTTGTCCCAAACTGCCCCAGCACTTCCCACATTGCTCAAAGTGGCTAGCTTTCATCCCAACACAGTTTATAGGGCCATACGGTACATAGTTTTCAAGTTACAGACTAAGCTAAGCAAAATGAATCTTTTTTTTTTACTGTGAAAATGGCACTTTGGGACTGTGAAAGGGTTAGGGTTAGGGTTAGGGTTTTGGCCCTGTTGTCCCAAACTGCCCCAGCACTTCCCACATTGCTCAAAGTGGCTAGCTTTCATCCCAACACTGTTTATAGGGCCATACGGTACATAGTTTTCAAGTTACAGACTAAGCTAAGCAAAAGTGAACCAGGCCTTTTTACTGTGAAAACGGCACTTTAGGACTGTGAAAGTGACATTTTGGCCCTGTTGTCCCAAACTGCCCCAGCACTTCCCACATTGCTCAAAGTGGCTAGCTTTCATCCCAACACAGTTTATAGGGCCATACGGTACATAGTTTTCAAGTTACAGACTAAGCTAAGCAAAAGTGAACCAGGCCTTTTTACTGTGAAAATGGCACTTTGGGACTGTGAAAGTGACATTTTGGCCCTGTTGTCCCAAACTGCCCCAGCACTTCCCACATTGCTCAAAGTGGCTAGCTTTCATCCCAACAAAGTTTATAGGGCCATACCGTACATAGTTGTCAAGTTACAGACTAAGCTAAGCAAAAGTGAACCAGGCCTTTTTACTGTGAAAATGGCACTTTGGGACTGTGAAAGTGACATTTTGGCCCTGTTGTCCCAAACTGCCCCAGCACTTCCCACATTTCTCAAAGTGGCTAGCTTTCATCCCAACACAGTTTATAGGGCCATACGGTACATAGTTTTCAAGTTACAGACTAAGCTAAGCAAAAGTGAACCAGGCCTTTTTACTGTGAAAATGGCACTTTGGGACTGTGAAAGTGACATTTTGGCCCTGTTGTCCCAAACTGCCCCAGCACTTCCCACATTGCTCAAAGTGGCTAGCTTTCATCCCAACACAGTTTATAGGGCCATACGGTACATAGTTTTCAAGTTACAGACTAAGCTAAGCAAAATGAATCTTTTTTTTTTTACTGTGAAAATGGCACTTTGGGACTGTGAAAGGGTTAGGGTTAGGGTTTTGGCCCTGTTGTCCCAAACTGCCCCAGCACTTCCCACATTGCTCAAAGTGGCTAGCTTTCATCCCAACACAGTTTATAGGGCCATACGGTACATAGTTTTCAAGTTACAGACTAAGCTAAGCAAAAGTGAACCAGGCCTTTTTACTGTGAAAATGGCACTTTGGGACTGTGAAAGTGACATTTTGGCCCTGTTGTCCCAAACTGCCCCAGCACTTCCCACATTGCTCAAAGTGGCTAGCTTTCATCCCAACACAGTTTATAGGGCCATACGGTACATAGTTTTCAAGTTACAGACTAAGCTAAGCAAAATGAATCTTTTTTTTTTTACTGTGAAAATGGCACTTTGGGACTGTGAAAGGGTTGGGGTTAGGGTTAGGGTTTTGGCCCTGTTGTCCCAAACTGCCCCAGCACTTCCCACATTGCTCAAAGTGGCTAGCTTTCATCCCAACACAGTTTATAGGGCCATACGGTACATAGTTTTCAAGTTACAGACTAAGCTAAGCAAAAGTGAACAAGGCCTTTTTACTGTGAAAATGGCACTTTGGGACTGTGAAAGTGACATTTTGGCCCTGTTGTCCCAAACTGCCCCAGCACTTCCCACATTGCTCAAAGTGGCTAGCTTTCATCCCAACACAGTTTATAGGGCCATACGGTACATAGTTTTCAAGTTACAGACTAAGCTAAGCAAAAGTGAACCAGGCCTTTTTACTGTGAAAATGGCACTTTGGGACTGTGAAAGTGACATTTTGGCCCTGTTGTCCCAAACTGCCCCAGCACTTCCCACATTGCTCAAAGTGGCTAGCTTTCATCCCAACACAGTTTATAGGGCCATACGGTACATAGTTTTCAAGTTACAGACTAAGCTAAGCAAAAGTGAACCAGGCCTTTTTACTGTGAAAATGGCACTTTGGGACTGTGAAAGTGACATTTTGGCCCTGTTGTCCCAAACTGCCCCAGCACTTCCCACATTGCTCAAAGTGGCTAGCTTTCATCCCAACACAGTTTATAGGGCCATACGGTACATAGTTTTCAAGTTACAGACTAAGCTAAGCAAAATGAATCTTTTTTTTTTTACTGTGAAAATGGCACTTTGGGACTGTGAAAGGGTTGGGGTTAGGGTTAGGGTTTTGGCCCTGTTGTCCCAAACTGCCCCAGCACTTCCCACATTGCTCAAAGTGGCTAGCTTTCATCCCAACACAGTTTATAGGGCCATACGGTACATAGTTTTCAAGTTACAGACTAAGCTAAGCAAAATTAATCTTTTTTTTTTTACTGTGAAAATGGCACTTTGGGACTGTGAAAGGGTTAGGGTTAGGGTTAGGGTTTTGGCCCTGTTGTCCCAAACTGCCCCAGCACTTCCCACATTGCTCAAAGTGGCTAGCTTTCATCCCAACACAGTTTATAGGGCCATACGGTACATAGTTTTCAAGTTACAGACTAAGCTAAGCAAAAGTGAACCAGGCCTTTTTACTGTGAAAATGGCACTTTGGGACTGTGAAAGTGACATTTTGGCCCTGTTGTCCCAAACTGCCCCAGCACTTCCCACATTGCTCAAAGTGGCTAGCTTTCATCCCAACACAGTTTATAGGGCCATACGGTACATAGTTTTCAAGTTACAGACTAAGCTAAGCAAAAGTGAACCAGGCCTTTTTACTGTGAAAATGGCACTTTGGGACTGTGAAAGTGACATTTTGGCCCTGTTGTCCCAAACTGCCCCAGCACTTCCCACATTGCTCAAAGTGGCTAGCTTTCATCCCAACACAGTTTATAGGGCCATACGGTACATAGTTTTCAAGTTACAGACTAAGCTAAGCAAAATGAATCTTTTTTTTTTTACTGTGAAAATGGCACTTTGGGACTGTGAAAGGGTTAGGGTTAGGGTTTTGGCCCTGTTGTCCCAAACTGCCCCAGCACTTCCCACATTGCTCAAAGTGGCTAGCTTTCATCCCAACACAGTTTATAGGGCCATACGGTACATAGTTTTCAAGTTACAGACTAAGCTAAGCAAAAGTGAACCAGGCCTTTTTACTGTGAAAATGGCACTTTGGGACTGTGAAAGTGACATTTTGGCCCTGTTGTCCCAAACTGCCCCAGCACTTCCCACATTGCTCAAAGTGGCTAGCTTTCATCCCAACACAGTTTATAGGGCCATACGGTACATAGTTTTCAAGTTACAGACTAAGCTAAGCAAAATGAATCTTTTTTTTTTTACTGTGAAAATGGCACTTTGGGACTGTGAAAGGGTTAGGGTTAGGGTTAGGGTTTTGGCCCTGTTGTCCCAAACTGCCCCAGCACTTCCCACATTGCTCAAAGTGGCTAGCTTTCATCCCAACACAGTTTATAGGGCCATACGGTACATAGTTTTCAAGTTACAGACTAAGCTAAGCAAAATGAATCTTTTTTTTTTTACTGTGAAAATGGCACTTTGGGACTGTGAAAGGGTTGGGGTTAGGGTTAGGGTTTTGGCCCTGTTGTCCCAAACTGCCCCAGCACTTCCCACATTGCTCAAAGTGGCTAGCTTTCATCCCAACACAGTTTATAGGGCCATACGGTACATAGTTTTCAAGTTACAGACTAAGCTAAGCAAAAGTGAACAAGGCCTTTTTACTGTGAAAATGGCACTTTGGGACTGTGAAAGTGACATTTTGGCCCTGTTGTCCCAAACTGCCCCAGCACTTCCCACATTGCTCAAAGTGGCTAGCTTTCATCCCAACACAGTTTATAGGGCCATACGGTACATAGTTTTCAAGTTACAGACTAAGCTAAGCAAAAGTGAACCAGGCCTTTTTACTGTGAAAATGGCACTTTGGGACTGTGAAAGTGACATTTTGGCCCTGTTGTCCCAAACTGCCCCAGCACTTCCCACATTGCTCAAAGTGGCTAGCTTTCATCCCAACACAGTTTATAGGGCCATACGGTACATAGTTTTCAAGTTACAGACTAAGCTAAGCAAAAGTGAACCAGGCCTTTTTACTGTGAAAATGGCACTTTGGGACTGTGAAAGTGACATTTTGGCCCTGTTGTCCCAAACTGCCCCAGCACTTCCCACATTGCTCAAAGTGGCTAGCTTTCATCCCAACACAGTTTATAGGGCCATACGGTACATAGTTTTCAAGTTACAGACTAAGCTAAGCAAAATGAATCTTTTTTTTTTTACTGTGAAAATGGCACTTTGGGACTGTGAAAGGGTTGGGGTTAGGGTTAGGGTTTTGGCCCTGTTGTCCCAAACTGCCCCAGCACTTCCCACATTGCTCAAAGTGGCTAGCTTTCATCCCAACACAGTTTATAGGGCCATACGGTACATAGTTTTCAAGTTACAGACTAAGCTAAGCAAAATTAATCTTTTTTTTTTTACTGTGAAAATGGCACTTTGGGACTGTGAAAGGGTTAGGGTTAGGGTTAGGGTTTTGGCCCTGTTGTCCCAAACTGCCCCAGCACTTCCCACATTGCTCAAAGTGGCTAGCTTTCATCCCAACACAGTTTATAGGGCCATACGGTACATAGTTTTCAAGTTACAGACTAAGCTAAGCAAAAGTGAACCAGGCCTTTTTACTGTGAAAATGGCACTTTGGGACTGTGAAAGTGACATTTTGGCCATGTTGTCCCAAACTGCCCCAGCACTTCCCACATTGCTCAAAGTGGCTAGCTTTCATCCCAACACAGTTTATAGGGCCATACGGTACATAGTTTTCAAGTTACAGACTAAGCTAAGCAAAATGAATCTTTTTTTTTTTACTGTGAAAATGGCACTTTGGGACTGTGAAAGGGTTAGGGTTAGGGTTTTGGCCCTGTTGTCCCAAACTGCCCCAGCACTTCCCACATTGCTCAAAGTGGCTAGCTTTCATCCCAACACAGTTTATAGGGCCATACGGTACATAGTTTTCAAGTTACAGACTAAGCTAAGCAAAAGTGAACCAGGCCTTTTTACTGTGAAAATGGCACTTTGGGACTGTGAAAGTGACATTTTGGCCCTGTTGTCCCAAACTGCCCCAGCACTTCCCACATTGCTCAAAGTGGCTAGCTTTCATCCCAACACAGTTTATAGGGCCATACGGTACATAGTTTTCAAGTTACAGACTAAGCTAAGCAAAATGAATCTTTTTTTTTTTACTGTGAAAATGGCACTTTGGGACTGTGAAAGGGTTAGGGTTAGGGTTAGGGTTTTGGCCCTGTTGTCCCAAACTGCCCCAGCACTTCCCACATTGCTCAAAGTGGCTAGCTTTCATCCCAACACAGTTTATAGGGCCATACGGTACATAGTTTTCAAGTTACAGACTAAGCTAAGCAAAATGAATCTTTTTTTTTTTACTGTGAAAATGGCACTTTGGGACTGTGAAAGGGTTGGGGTTAGGGTTAGGGTTTTGGCCCTGTTGTCCCAAACTGCCCCAGCACTTCCCACATTGCTCAAAGTGGCTAGCTTTCATCCCAACACAGTTTATAGGGCCATACGGTACATAGTTTTCAAGTTACAGACTAAGCTAAGCAAAATGAATCTTTTTTTTTTTACTGTGAAAATGGCACTTTGGGACTGTGAAAGGGTTGGGGTTAGGGTTAGGGTTTTGGCCCTGTTGTCCCAAACTGCCCCAGCACTTCCCACATTGCTCAAAGTGGCTAGCTTTCATCCCAACACAGTTTATAGGGCCATACGGTACATAGTTTTCAAGTTACAGACTAAGCTAAGCAAAAGTGAACCAGGCCTTTTTACTGTGAAAATGGCACTTTGGGACTGTGAAAGTGACATTTTGGCCCTGTTGTCCCAAACTGCCCCAGCACTTCCCACATTGCTCAAAGTGGCTAGCTTTCATCCCAACACAGTTTATAGGGCCATACGGTACATAGTTTTCAAGTTACAGACTAAGCTAAGCAAAATGAATCTTTTTTTTTTACTGTGAAAATGGCACTTTGGGACTGTGAAAGGGTTAGGGTTAGGGTTAGGGTTTTGGCCCTGTTGTCCCAAACTGCCCCAGCACTTCCCACATTGCTCAAAGTGGCTAGCTTTCATCCCAACACAGTTTATAGGGCCATACGGTACATAGTTTTCAAGTTACAGACTAAGCTAAGCAAAAGTGAACCAGGCCTTTTTACTGTGAAAATGGCACTTTGGGACTGTGAAAGTGACATTTTGGCCCTGTTGTCCCAAACTGCCCCAGCACTTCCCACATTGCTCAAAGTGGCTAGCTTTCATCCCAACAAAGTTTATAGGGCCATACCGTACATAGTTGTCAAGTTACAGACTAAGCTAAGCAAAAGTGAACCAGGCCTTTTTACTGTGAAAATGGCACTTTGGGACTGTGAAAGTGACATTTTGGCCCTGTTGTCCCAAACTGCCCCAGCACTTCCCACATTTCTCAAAGTGGCTAGCTTTCATCCCAACACAGTTTATAGGGCCATACGGTACATAGTTTTCAAGTTACAGACTAAGCTAAGCAAAAGTGAACCAGGCCTTTTTACTGTGAAAATGGCACTTTGGGACTGTGAAAGTGACATTTTGGCCCTGTTGTCCCAAACTGCCCCAGCACTTCCCACATTGCTCAAAGTGGCTAGCTTTCATCCCAACACAGTTTATAGGGCCATACGGTACATAGTTTTCAAGTTACAGACTAAGCTAAGCAAAATGAATCTTTTTTTTTTTACTGTGAAAATGGCACTTTGGGACTGTGAAAGGGTTAGGGTTAGGGTTTTGGCCCTGTTGTCCCAAACTGCCCCAGCACTTCCCACATTGCTCAAAGTGGCTAGCTTTCATCCCAACACAGTTTATAGGGCCATACGGTACATAGTTTTCAAGTTACAGACTAAGCTAAGCAAAAGTGAACCAGGCCTTTTTACTGTGAAAATGGCACTTTGGGACTGTGAAAGTGACATTTTGGCCCTGTTGTCCCAAACTGCCCCAGCACTTCCCACATTGCTCAAAGTGGCTAGCTTTCATCCCAACACAGTTTATAGGGCCATACGGTACATAGTTTTCAAGTTACAGACTAAGCTAAGCAAAATGAATCTTTTTTTTTTTACTGTGAAAATGGCACTTTGGGACTGTGAAAGGGTTGGGGTTAGGGTTAGGGTTTTGGCCCTGTTGTCCCAAACTGCCCCAGCACTTCCCACATTGCTCAAAGTGGCTAGCTTTCATCCCAACACAGTTTATAGGGCCATACGGTACATAGTTTTCAAGTTACAGACTAAGCTAAGCAAAAGTGAACAAGGCCTTTTTACTGTGAAAATGGCACTTTGGGACTGTGAAAGTGACATTTTGGCCCTGTTGTCCCAAACTGCCCCAGCACTTCCCACATTGCTCAAAGTGGCTAGCTTTCATCCCAACACAGTTTATAGGGCCATACGGTACATAGTTTTCAAGTTACAGACTAAGCTAAGCAAAAGTGAACCAGGCCTTTTTACTGTGAAAATGGCACTTTGGGACTGTGAAAGTGACATTTTGGCCCTGTTGTCCCAAACTGCCCCAGCACTTCCCACATTGCTCAAAGTGGCTAGCTTTCATCCCAACACAGTTTATAGGGCCATACGGTACATAGTTTTCAAGTTACAGACTAAGCTAAGCAAAAGTGAACCAGGCCTTTTTACTGTGAAAATGGCACTTTGGGACTGTGAAAGTGACATTTTGGCCCTGTTGTCCCAAACTGCCCCAGCACTTCCCACATTGCTCAAAGTGGCTAGCTTTCATCCCAACACAGTTTATAGGGCCATACGGTACATAGTTTTCAAGTTACAGACTAAGCTAAGCAAAATGAATCTTTTTTTTTTTACTGTGAAAATGGCACTTTGGGACTGTGAAAGGGTTGGGGTTAGGGTTAGGGTTTTGGCCCTGTTGTCCCAAACTGCCCCAGCACTTCCCACATTGCTCAAAGTGGCTAGCTTTCATCCCAACACAGTTTATAGGGCCATACGGTACATAGTTTTCAAGTTACAGACTAAGCTAAGCAAAATTAATCTTTTTTTTTTTACTGTGAAAATGGCACTTTGGGACTGTGAAAGGGTTAGGGTTAGGGTTAGGGTTTTGGCCCTGTTGTCCCAAACTGCCCCAGCACTTCCCACATTGCTCAAAGTGGCTAGCTTTCATCCCAACACAGTTTATAGGGCCATACGGTACATAGTTTTCAAGTTACAGACTAAGCTAAGCAAAAGTGAACCAGGCCTTTTTACTGTGAAAATGGCACTTTGGGACTGTGAAAGTGACATTTTGGCCCTGTTGTCCCAAACTGCCCCAGCACTTCCCACATTGCTCAAAGTGGCTAGCTTTCATCCCAACACAGTTTATAGGGCCATACGGTACATAGTTTTCAAGTTACAGACTAAGCTAAGCAAAATGAATCTTTTTTTTTTTACTGTGAAAATGGCACTTTGGGACTGTGAAAGGGTTAGGGTTAGGGTTTTGGCCCTGTTGTCCCAAACTGCCCCAGCACTTCCCACATTGCTCAAAGTGGCTAGCTTTCATCCCAACACAGTTTATAGGGCCATACGGTACATAGTTTTCAAGTTACAGACTAAGCTAAGCAAAAGTGAACCAGGCCTTTTTACTGTGAAAATGGCACTTTGGGACTGTGAAAGTGACATTTTGGCCCTGTTGTCCCAAACTGCCCCAGCACTTCCCACATTGCTCAAAGTGGCTAGCTTTCATCCCAACACAGTTTATAGGGCCATACGGTACATAGTTTTCAAGTTACAGACTAAGCTAAGCAAAATGAATCTTTTTTTTTTTACTGTGAAAATGGCACTTTGGGACTGTGAAAGGGTTAGGGTTAGGGTTAGGGTTTTGGCCCTGTTGTCCCAAACTGCCCCAGCACTTCCCACATTGCTCAAAGTGGCTAGCTTTCATCCCAACACAGTTTATAGGGCCATACGGTACATAGTTTTCAAGTTACAGACTAAGCTAAGCAAAATGAATCTTTTTTTTTTTACTGTGAAAATGGCACTTTGGGACTGTGAAAGGGTTGGGGTTAGGGTTAGGGTTTTGGCCCTGTTGTCCCAAACTGCCCCAGCACTTCCCACATTGCTCAAAGTGGCTAGCTTTCATCCCAACACAGTTTATAGGGCCATACGGTACATAGTTTTCAAGTTACAGACTAAGCTAAGCAAAATGAATCTTTTTTTTTTTACTGTGAAAATGGCACTTTGGGACTGTGAAAGGGTTAGGGTTAGGGTTAGGGTTTTGGCCCTGTTGTCCCAAACTGCCCCAGCACTTCCCACATTGCTCAAAGTGGCTAGCTTTCATCCCAACACAGTTTATAGGGCCATACGGTACATAGTTTTCAAGTTACAGACTAAGCTAAGCAAAAGTGAACCAGGCCTTTTTACTGTGAAAATGGCACTTTGGGACTGTGAAAGTGACATTTTGGCCCTGTTGTCCCAAACTGCCCCAGCACTTCCCACATTGCTCAAAGTGGCTAGCTTTCATCCCAACACAGTTTATAGGGCCATACGGTACATAGTTTTCAAGTTACAGACTAAGCTAAGCAAAATGAATCTTTTTTTTTTTACTGTGAAAATGGCACTTTGGGACTGTGAAAGGGTTAGGGTTAGTGTTAGGGTTTTGGCCCTGTTGTCCCAAACTGCCCCAGCACTTCCCACATTGCTCAAAGTGGCTAGCTTTCATCCCAACACAGTTTATAGGGCCATACGGTACATAGTTTTCAAGTTACAGACTAAGCTAAGCAAAAGTGAACCAGGCCTTTTTACTGTGAAAACGGCACTTTGGGACTGTGAAAGTGACATTTTGGCCCTGTTGTCCCAAACTGCCCCAGCACTTCCCACATTGCTCAAAGTGGCTAGCTTTCATCCCAACACAGTTTATAGGGCCATACGGTACATAGTTTTCAAGTTACAGACTAAGCTAAGCAAAAGTGAACCAGGCCTTTTTACTGTGAAAATGGCACTTTGGGACTGTGAAAGTGACATTTTGGCCCTGTTGTCCCAAACTGCCCCAGCACTTCCCACATTGCTCAAAGTGGCTAGCTTTCATCCCAACACAGTTTATAGGGCCATACGGTACATAGTTTTCAAGTTACAGACTAAGCTAAGCAAAAGTGAACCAGGCCTTTTTACTGTGAAAACGGCACTTTGGGACTGTGAAAGTGACATTTTGGCCCTGTTGTCCCAAACTGCCCCAGCACTTCCCACATTGCTCAAAGTGGCTAGCTTTCATCCCAACACAGTTTATAGGGCCATACGGTACATAGTTTTCAAGTTACAGACTAAGCTAAGCAAAAGTGAACCAGGACTTTTTACTGTGAAAATGGCACTTTGGGACTGTGAAAGTGACATTTTGGCCCTGTTGTCCCAAACTGCCCCAGCACTTCCCACATTGCTCAAAGTGGCTAGCTTTCATCCCAACACAGTTTATAGGGCCATACGGTACATAGTTTTCAAGTTACAGACTAAGCTAAGCAAAAGTGAACCAGGCCTTTTTACTGTGAAAACGGCACTTTGGGACTGTGAAAGTGACATTTTGGCCCTGTTGTCCCAAACTGCCCCAGCACTTCCCACATTGCTCAAAGTGGCTAGCTTTCATCCCAACACAGTTTATAGGGCCATACGGTACATAGTTTTCAAGTTACAGACTAAGCTAAGCAAAAGTGAACCAGGCCTTTTTACTGTGAAAATGGCACTTTGGGACTGTGAAAGTGACATTTTGGCCCTGTTGTCCCAAACTGCCCCAGCACTTCCCACATTGCTCAAAGTGGCTAGCTTTCATCCCAACACAGTTTATAGGGCCATACGGTACATAGTTTTCAAGTTACAGACTAAGCTAAGCAAAATGAATCTTTTTTTTTTTACTGTGAAAATGGCACTTTGGGACTGTGAAAGGGTTAGGGTTAGGGTTAGGGTTTTGGCCCTGTTGTCCCAAACTGCCCCAGCACTTCCCACATTGCTCAAAGTGGCTAGCTTTCATCCCAACACAGTTTATAGGGCCATACGGTACATAGTTTTCAAGTTACAGACTAAGCTAAGCAAAAGTGAACCAGGCCTTTTTACTGTGAAAATGGCACTTTGGGACTGTGAAAGTGACATTTTGGCCCTGTTGTCCCAAACTGCCCCAGCACTTCCCACATTGCTCAAAGTGGCTAGCTTTCATCCCAACACAGTTTATAGGGCCATACGGTACATAGTTTTCAAGTTACAGACTAAGCTAAGCAAAATGAATCTTTTTTTTTTTACTGTGAAAATGGCACTTTGGGACTGTGAAAGGGTTGGGGTTAGGGTTAGGGTTTTGGCCCTGTTGTCCCAAACTGCCCCAGCACTTCCCACATTGCTCAAAGTGGCTAGCTTTCATCCCAACACAGTTTATAGGGCCATACGGTACATAGTTTTCAAGTTACAGACTAAGCTAAGCAAAATGAATCTTTTTTTTTTTACTGTGAAAATGGCACTTTGGGACTGTGAAAGGGTTAGGGTTAGGGTTAGGGTTTTGGCCCTGTTGTCCCAAACTGCCCCAGCACTTCCCACATTGCTCAAAGTGGCTAGCTTTCATCCCAACACAGTTTATAGGGCCATACGGTACATAGTTTTCAAGTTACAGACTAAGCTAAGCAAAAGTGAACCAGGCCTTTTTACTGTGAAAATGGCACTTTGGGACTGTGAAAGTGACATTTTGGCCCTGTTGTCCCAAACTGCCCCAGCACTTCCCACATTGCTCAAAGTGGCTAGCTTTCATCCCAACACAGTTTATAGGGCCATACGGTACATAGTTTTCAAGTTACAGACTAAGCTAAGCAAAATGAATCTTTTTTTTTTTACTGTGAAAATGGCACTTTGGGACTGTGAAAGGGTTAGGGTTAGGGTTTTGGCCCTGTTGTCCCAAACTGCCCCAGCACTTCCCACATTGCTCAAAGTGGCTAGCTTTCATCCCAACACAGTTTATAGGGCCATACGGTACATAGTTTTCAAGTTACAGACTAAGCTAAGCAAAAGTGAACCAGGCCCTTTTACTGTGAAAATGGCACTTTGGGACTGTGAAAGTGACATTTTGGCCCTGTTGTCCCAAACTGCCCCAGCACTTCCCACATTGCTCAAAGTGGCTAGCTTTCATCCCAACACAGTTTATAGGGCCATACGGTACATAGTTTTCAAGTTACAGACTAAGCTAAGCAAAATGAATCTTTTTTTTTTTACTGTGAAAATGGCACTTTGGGACTGTGAAAGGGTTGGGGTTAGGGTTAGGGTTTTGGCCCTGTTGTCCCAAACTGCCCCAGCACTTCCCACATTGCTCAAAGTGGCTAGCTTTCATCCCAACACAGTTTATAGGGCCATACGGTACATAGTTTTCAAGTTACAGACTAAGCTAAGCAAAATGAATCTTTTTTTTTTTACTGTGAAAATGGCACTTTGGGACTGTGAAAGGGTTGGGGTTAGGGTTAGGGTTTTGGCCCTGTTGTCCCAAACTGCCCCAGCACTTCCCACATTGCTCAAAGTGGCTAGCTTTCATCCCAACACAGTTTATAGGGCCATACGGTACATAGTTTTCAAGTTACAGACTAGGCTAAGCAAAATTAATCTTTTTTTTTTTACTGTGAAAATGGCACTTTGGGACTGTGAAAGGGTTAGGGTTAGGGTTAGGGTTTTGGCCCTGTTGTCCCAAACTGCCCCAGCACTTCCCACATTGCTCAAAGTGGCTAGCTTTCATCCCAACACAGTTTATAGGGCCATACGGTACATAGTTTTCAAGTTACAGACTAAGCTAAGCAAAAGTGAACCAGGCCTTTTTACTGTGAAAATGGCACTTTGGGACTGTGAAAGTGACATTTTGGCCCTGTTGTCCCAAACTGCCCCAGCACTTCCCACATTGCTCAAAGTGGCTAGCTTTCATCCCAACACAGTTTATAGGGCCATACGGTACATAGTTTTCAAGTTACAGACTAAGCTAAGCAAAATGAATCTTTTTTTTTTTACTGTGAAAATGGCACTTTGGGACTGTGAAAGGGTTAGGGTTAGGGTTAGGGTTTTGGCCCTGTTGTCCCAAACTGCCCCAGCACTTCCCACATTGCTCAAAGTGGCTAGCTTTCATCCCAACACAGTTTATAGGGCCATACGGTACATAGTTTTCAAGTTACAGACTAAGCTAAGCAAAAGTGAACCAGGCCTTTTTACTGTGAAAATGGCACTTTGGGACTGTGAAAGTGACATTTTGGCCCTGTTGTCCCAAACTGCCCCAGCACTTCCCACATTGCTCAAAGTGGCTAGCTTTCATCCCAACACAGTTTATAGGGCCATACGGTACATAGTTTTCAAGTTACAGACTAAGCTAAGCAAAATTAATCTTTTTTTTTTTACTGTGAAAATGGCACTTTGGGACTGTGAAAGGGTTAGGGTTAGGGTTAGGGTTTTGGCCCTGTTGTCCCAAACTGCCCCAGCACTTCCCACATTGCTCAAAGTGGCTAGCTTTCATCCCAACACAGTTTATAGGGCCATACGGTACATAGTTTTCAAGTTACAGACTAAGCTAAGCAAAATGAATCTTTTTTTTTTTACTGTGAAAATGGCACTTTGGGACTGTGAAAGGATTAGGGTTAGGGTTAGGGTTTTGGCCCTGTTGTCCCAAACTGCCCCAGCACTTCCCACATTGCTCAAAGTGGCTAGCTTTCATCCCAACACAGTTTATAGGGCCATACGGTACATAGTTTTCAAGTTACAGACTAAGCTAAGCAAAAGTGAACCAGGCCTTTTTACTGTGAAAACGGCACTTTGGGACTGTGAAAGTGACATTTTGGCCCTGTTGTCCCAAACTGCCCCAGCACTTCCCACATTGCTCAAAGTGGCTAGCTTTCATCCCAACACAGTTTATAGGGCCATACGGTACATAGTTTTCAAGTTACAGACTAAGCTAAGCAAAAGTGAACCAGGCCTTTTTACTGTGAAAATGGCACTTTGGGACTGTGAAAGTGACATTTTGGCCCTGTTGTCCCAAACTGCCCCAGCACTTCCCACATTGCTCAAAGTGGCTAGCTTTCATCCCAACACAGTTTATAGGGCCATACGGTACATAGTTTTCAAGTTACAGACTAAGCTAAGCAAAATGAATCTTTTTTTTTTTACTGTGAAAATGGCACTTTGGGACTGTGAAAGGGTTAGGGTTAGGGTTAGGGTTTTGGCCCTGTTGTCCCAAACTGCCCCAGCACTTCCCACATTGCTCAAAGTGGCTAGCTTTCATCCCAACACAGTTTATAGGGCCATACGGTACATAGTTTTCAAGTTACAGACTAAGCTAAGCAAAAGTGAACCAGGCCTTTTTACTGTGAAAACGGCACTTTGGGACTGTGAAAGTGACATTTTGGCCCTGTTGTCCCAAACTGCCCCAGCACTTCCCACATTGCTCAAAGTGGCTAGCTTTCATCCCAACACAGTTTATAGGGCCATACGGTACATAGTTTTCAAGTTACAGACTAAGCTAAGCAAAAGTGAACCAGGCCTTTTTACTGTGAAAATGGCACTTTGGGACTGTGAAAGTGACATTTTGGCCCTGTTGTCCCAAACTGCCCCAGCACTTCCCACATTGCTCAAAGTGGCTAGCTTTCATCCCAACACAGTTTATAGGGCCATACGGTACATAGTTTTCAAGTTACAGACTAAGCTAAGCAAAAGTGAACCAGGCCTTTTTACTGTGAAAACGGCACTTTGGGACTGTGAAAGTGACATTTTGGCCCTGTTGTCCCAAACTGCCCCAGCACTTCCCACATTGCTCAAAGTGGCTAGCTTTCATCCCAACACAGTTTATAGGGCCATACGGTACATAGTTTTCAAGTTACAGACTAAGCTAAGCAAAAGTGAACCAGGCCTTTTTACTGTGAAAATGGCACTTTGGGACTGTGAAAGTGACATTTTGGCCCTGTTGTCCCAAACTGCCCCAGCACTTCCCACATTGCTCAAAGTGGCTAGCTTTCATCCCAACACAGTTTATAGGGCCATACGGTACATAGTTTTCAAGTTACAGACTAAGCTAAGCAAAATGAATCTTTTTTTTTTTACTGTGAAAATGGCACTTTGGGACTGTGAAAGGGTTAGGGTTAGGGTTAGGGTTTTGGCCCTGTTGTCCCAAACTGCCCCAGCACTTCCCACATTGCTCAAAGTGGCTAGCTTTCATCCCAACACAGTTTATAGGGCCATACGGTACATAGTTTTCAAGTTACAGACTAAGCTAAGCAAAAGTGAACCAGGCCTTTTTACTGTGAAAATGGCACTTTGGGACTGTGAAAGTGACATTTTGGCCCTGTTGTCCCAAACTGCCCCAGCACTTCCCACATTGCTCAAAGTGGCTAGCTTTCATCCCAACACAGTTTATAGGGCCATACGGTACATAGTTTTCAAGTTACAGACTAAGCTAAGCAAAATGAATCTTTTTTTTTTTACTGTGAAAATGGCACTTTGGGACTGTGAAAGGATTAGGGTTAGGGTTAGGGTTTTGGCCCTGTTGTCCCAAACTGCCCCAGCACTTCCCACATTGCTCAAAGTGGCTAGCTTTCATCCCAACACAGTTTATAGGGCCATACGGTACATAGTTTTCAAGTTACAGACTAAGCTAAGCAAAAGTGAACCAGGCCTTTTTACTGTGAAAACGGCACTTTGGGACTGTGAAAGTGACATTTTGGCCCTGTTGTCCCAAACTGCCCCAGCACTTCCCACATTGCTCAAAGTGGCTAGCTTTCATCCCAACACAGTTTATAGGGCCATACGGTACATAGTTTTCAAGTTACAGACTAAGCTAAGCAAAAGTGAACCAGGCCTTTTTACTGTGAAAATGGCACTTTGGGACTGTGAAAGTGACATTTTGGCCCTGTTGTCCCAAACTGCCCCAGCACTTCCCACATTGCTCAAAGTGGCTAGCTTTCATCCCAACACAGTTTATAGGGCCATACGGTACATAGTTTTCAAGTTACAGACTAAGCTAAGCAAAATGAATCTTTTTTTTTTTACTGTGAAAATGGCACTTTGGGACTGTGAAAGGGTTAGGGTTAGGGTTAGGGTTTTGGCCCTGTTGTCCCAAACTGCCCCAGCACTTCCCACATTGCTCAAAGTGGCTAGCTTTCATCCCAACACAGTTTATAGGGCCATACGGTACATAGTTTTCAAGTTACAGACTAAGCTAAGCAAAAGTGAACCAGGCCTTTTTACTGTGAAAACGGCACTTTGGGACTGTGAAAGTGACATTTTGGCCCTGTTGTCCCAAACTGCCCCAGCACTTCCCACATTGCTCAAAGTGGCTAGCTTTCATCCCAACACAGTTTATAGGGCCATACGGTACATAGTTTTCAAGTTACAGACTAAGCTAAGCAAAAGTGAACCAGGCCTTTTTACTGTGAAAATGGCACTTTGGGACTGTGAAAGTGACATTTTGGCCCTGTTGTCCCAAACTGCCCCAGCACTTCCCACATTGCTCAAAGTGGCTAGCTTTCATCCCAACACAGTTTATAGGGCCATACGGTACATAGTTTTCAAGTTACAGACTAAGCTAAGCAAAAGTGAACCAGGCCTTTTTACTGTGAAAACGGCACTTTGGGACTGTGAAAGTGACATTTTGGCCCTGTTGTCCCAAACTGCCCCAGCACTTCCCACATTGCTCAAAGTGGCTAGCTTTCATCCCAACACAGTTTATAGGGCCATACGGTACATAGTTTTCAAGTTACAGACTAAGCTAAGCAAAAGTGAACCAGGCCTTTTTACTGTGAAAATGGCACTTTGGGACTGTGAAAGTGACATTTTGGCCCTGTTGTCCCAAACTGCCCCAGCACTTCCCACATTGCTCAAAGTGGCTAGCTTTCATCCCAACACAGTTTATAGGGCCATACGGTACATAGTTTTCAAGTTACAGACTAAGCTAAGCAAAATTAATCTTTTTTTTTTTACTGTGAAAATGGCACTTTGGGACTGTGAAAGGGTTAGGGTTAGGGTTAGGGTTTTGGCCCTGTTGTCCCAAACTGCCCCAGCACTTCCCACATTGCTCAAAGTGGCTAGCTTTCATCCCAACACAGTTTATAGGGCCATACGGTACATAGTTTTCAAGTTACAGACTAAGCTAAGCAAAAGTGAACCAGGCCTTTTTACTGTGAAAATGGCACTTTGGGACTGTGAAAGTGACATTTTGGCCCTGTTGTCCCAAACTGCCCCAGCACTTCCCACATTGCTCAAAGTGGCTAGCTTTCATCCCAACACAGTTTATAGGGCCATACGGTACATAGTTTTCAAGTTACAGACTAAGCTAAGCAAAATGAATCTTTTTTTTTTTACTGTGAAAATGGCACTTTGGGACTGTGAAAGGGTTGGGGTTAGGGTTAGGGTTTTGGCCCTGTTGTCCCAAACTGCCCCAGCACTTCCCACATTGCTCAAAGTGGCTAGCTTTCATCCCAACACAGTTTATAGGGCCATACGGTACATAGTTTTCAAGTTACAGACTAAGCTAAGCAAAATGAATCTTTTTTTTTTTACTGTGAAAATGGCACTTTGGGACTGTGAAAGGGTTAGGGTTAGGGTTAGGGTTTTGGCCCTGTTGTCCCAAACTGCCCCAGCACTTCCCACATTGCTCAAAGTGGCTAGCTTTCATCCCAACACAGTTTATAGGGCCATACGGTACATAGTTTTCAAGTTACAGACTAAGCTAAGCAAAAGTGAACCAGGCCTTTTTACTGTGAAAATGGCACTTTGGGACTGTGAAAGTGACATTTTGGCCCTGTTGTCCCAAACTGCCCCAGCACTTCCCACATTGCTCAAAGTGGCTAGCTTTCATCCCAACACAGTTTATAGGGCCATACGGTACATAGTTTTCAAGTTACAGACTAAGCTAAGCAAAATGAATCTTTTTTTTTTTACTGTGAAAATGGCACTTTGGGACTGTGAAAGGGTTAGGGTTAGGGTTAGGGTTTTGGCCCTGTTGTCCCAAACTGCCCCAGCACTTCCCACATTGCTCAAAGTGGCTAGCTTTCATCCCAACACAGTTTATAGGGCCATACGGTACATAGTTTTCAAGTTACAGACTAAGCTAAGCAAAAGTGAACCAGGCCTTTTTACTGTGAAAATGGCACTTTGGGACTGTGAAAGTGACATTTTGGCCCTGTTGTCCCAAACTGCCCCAGCACTTCCCACATTGCTCAAAGTGGCTAGCTTTCATCCCAACACAGTTTATAGGGCCATACGGTACATAGTTTTCAAGTTACAGACTAAGCTAAGCAAAATTAATCTTTTTTTTTTTACTGTGAAAATGGCACTTTGGGACTGTGAAAGGGTTGGGGTTAGGGTTAGGGTTTTGGCCCTGTTGTCCCAAACTGCCCCAGCACTTCCCACATTGCTCAAAGTGGCTAGCTTTCATCCCAACACAGTTTATAGGGCCATACGGTACATAGTTTTCAAGTTACAGACTAAGCTAAGCAAAATTAATCTTTTTTTTTTTACTGTGAAAATGGCACTTTGGGACTGTGAAAGGGTTAGGGTTAGGGTTTTGGCCCTGTTGTCCCAAACTGCCCCAGCACTTCCCACATTGCTCAAAGTGGCTAGCTTTCATCCCAACACAGTTTATAGGGCCATACGGTACATAGTTTTCAAGTTACAGACTAAGCTAAGCAAAAGTGAACCAGGCCTTTTTACTGTGAAAATGGCACTTTGGGACTGTGAAAGTGACATTTTGGCCCTGTTGTCCCAAACTGCCCCAGCACTTCCCACATTGCTCAAAGTGGCTAGCTTTCATCCCAACACAGTTTATAGGGCCATACGGTACATAGTTTTCAAGTTACAGACTAAGCTAAGCAAAATGAATCTTTTTTTTTTTACTGTGAAAATGGCACTTTGGGACTGTGAAAGGGTTAGGGTTAGGGTTAGGGTTTTGGCCCTGTTGTCCCAAACTGCCCCAGCACTTCCCACATTGCTCAAAGTGGCTAGCTTTCATCCCAACACAGTTTATAGGGCCATACGGTACATAGTTTTCAAGTTACAGACTAAGCTAAGCAAAAGTGAACCAGGCCTTTTTACTGTGAAAATGGCACTTTGGGACTGTGAAAGTGACATTTTGGCCGTGTTGTCCCAAACTGCCCCAGCACTTCCCACATTGCTCAAAGTGGCTAGCTTTCATCCCAACACAGTTTATAGGGCCATACGGTACATAGTTTTCAAGTTACAGACTAAGCTAAGCAAAATGAATCTTTTTTTTTTTACTGTGAAAATGGCACTTTGGGACTGTGAAAGGGTTGGGGTTAGGGTTAGGGTTTTGGCCCTGTTGTCCCAAACTGCCCCAGCACTTCCCACATTGCTCAAAGTGGCTAGCTTTCATCCCAACACAGTTTATAGGGCCATACGGTACATAGTTTTCAAGTTACAGACTAAGCTAAGCAAAAGTGAACCAGGCCTTTTTACTGTGAAAATGGCACTTTGGGACTGTGAAAGTGACATTTTGGCCCTGTTGTCCCAAACTGCCCCAGCACTTCCCACATTGCTCAAAGTGGCTAGCTTTCATCCCAACACAGTTTATAGGGCCATACGGTACATAGTTTTCAAGTTACAGACTAAGCTAAGCAAAATTAATCTTTTTTTTTTTACTGTGAAAATGGCACTTTGGGACTGTGAAAGGGTTGGGGTTAGGGTTAGGGTTTTGGCCCTGTTGTCCCAAACTGCCCCAGCACTTCCCACATTGCTCAAAGTGGCTAGCTTTCATCCCAACACAGTTTATAGGGCCATACGGTACATAGTTTTCAAGTTACAGACTAAGCTAAGCAAAATGAATCTTTTTTTTTTTACTGTGAAAATGGCACTTTGGGACTGTGAAAGGGTTAGGGTTAGGGTTAGGGTTTTGGCCCTGTTGTCCCAAACTGCCCCAGCACTTCCCACATTGCTCAAAGTGGCTAGCTTTCATCCCAACACAGTTTATAGGGCCATACGGTACATAGTTTTCAAGTTACAGACTAAGCTAAGCAAAAGTGAACCAGGCCTTTTTACTGTGAAAATGGCACTTTGGGACTGTGAAAGTGACATTTTGGCCCTGTTGTCCCAAACTGCCCCAGCACTTCCCACATTGCTCAAAGTGGCTAGCTTTCATCCCAACACAGTTTATAGGGCCATACGGTACATAGTTTTCAAGTTACAGACTAAGCTAAGCAAAATGAATCTTTTTTTTTTTACTGTGAAAATGGCACTTTGGGACTGTGAAAGGGTTAGGGTTTTGGCCCTGTTGTCCCAAACTGCCCCAGCACTTCCCACATTGCTCAAAGTGGCTAGCTTTCATCCCAACACAGTTTATAGGGCCATACGGTACATAGTTTTCAAGTTACAGACTAAGCTAAGCAAAAGTGAACCAGGCCTTTTTACTGTGAAAATGGCACTTTGGGACTGTGAAAGTGACATTTTGGCCCTGTTGTCCCAAACTGCCCCAGCACTTCCCACATTGCTCAAAGTGGCTAGCTTTCATCCCAACACAGTTTATAGGGCCATACGGTACATAGTTTTCAAGTTACAGACTAAGCTAAGCAAAATGAATCTTTTTTTTTTTACTGTGAAAATGGCACTTTGGGACTGTGAAAGGGTTAGGGTTAGGGTTAGGGTTTTGGCCCTGTTGTCCCAAACTGCCCCAGCACTTCCCACATTGCTCAAAGTGGCTAGCTTTCATCCCAACACAGTTTATAGGGCCATACGGTACATAGTTTTCAAGTTACAGACTAAGCTAAGCAAAAGTGAACCAGGCCTTTTTACTGTGAAAATGGCACTTTGGGACTGTGAAAGTGACATTTTGGCCCTGTTGTCCCAAACTGCCCCAGCACTTCCCACATTGCTCAAAGTGGCTAGCTTTCATCCCAACACAGTTTATAGGGCCATACGGTACATAGTTTTCAAGTTACAGACTAAGCTAAGCAAAATTAATCTTTTTTATTTTACTGTGAAAATGGCACATTGGGACTGTGAAAGGGTTGGGGTTAGGGTTAGGGTTTTGGCCCTGTTGTCCCAAACTGCCCCAGCACTTCCCACATTGCTCAAAGTGGCTAGCTTTCATCCCAACACAGTTTATAGGGCCATACGGTACATAGTTTTCAAGTTACAGACTAAGCTAAGCAAAATTAATATTTTTTTTTTTACTGTGAAAATGGCACTTTGGGACTGTGAAAGGGTTAGGGTTAGGGTTAGGGTTTTGGCCCTGTTGTCCCAAACTGCCCCAGCACTTCCCACATTGCTCAAAGTGGCTAGCTTTCATCCCAACACAGTTTATAGGGCCATACGGTACATAGTTTTCAAGTTACAGACTAAGCTAAGCAAAAGTGAACCAGGCTTTTTACTGTGAAAATGGCACTTTGGGACTGTAAAAGTGACATTTTGGCCCTGTTGTCCCAAACTGCCCCAGCACTTCCCACATTGCTCAAAGTGGCTAGCTTTCATCCCAACACAGTTTATAGGGCCATACGGTACATAGTTTTCAAGTTACAGACTAAGCTAAGCAAAATGAATCTTTTTTTTTTTACTGTGAAAATGGCACTTTGGGACTGTGAAAGGGTTAGGGTTAGGGTTAGGGTTTTGGCCCTGTTGTCCCAAACTGCCCCAGCACTTCCCACATTGCTCAAAGTGGCTAGCTTTCATCCCAACACAGTTTATAGGGCCATACGGTACATAGTTTTCAAGTTACAGACTAAGCTAAGCAAAAGTGAACCAGGCCTTTTTACTGTGAAAACGGCACTTTGGGACTGTGAAAGTGACATTTTGGCCCTGTTGTCCCAAACTGCCCCAGCACTTCCCACATTGCTCAAAGTGGCTAGCTTTCATCCCAACACAGTTTAAGGGCCATACGGTACATAGTTTTCAAGTTACAGACTAAGCTAAGCAAAAGTGAACCAGGCCTTTTTACTGTGAAAATGGCACTTTGGGACTGTGAAAGTGACATTTTGGCCCTGTTGTCCCAAACTGCCCCAGCACTTCCCACATTGCTCAAAGTGGCTAGCTTTCATCCCAACACAGTTTATAGGGCCATACGGTACATAGTTTTCAAGTTACAGACTAAGCTAAGCAAAATGAAACTTTTTTTTTTTACTGTGAAAATGGCACTTTGGGACTGTGAAAGGGTTAGGGTTAGGGTTAGGGTTTTGGCCCTGTTGTCCCAAACTGCCCCAGCACTTCCCACATTGCTCAAAGTGGCTAGCTTTCATCCCAACACAGTTTATAGGGCCATACGGTACATAGTTTTCAAGTTACAGACTAAGCTAAGCAAAAGTGAACCAGGCCTTTTTACTGTGAAAACGGCACTTTGGGACTGTGAAAGTGACATTTTGACCCTGTTGTCCCAAACTGCCCCAGCACTTCCCACATTGCTCAAAGTGGCTAGCTTTCATCCCAACACAGTTTATAGGGCCATACGGTACATAGTTTTCAAGTTACAGACTAAGCTAAGCAAAAGTGAACCAGGCCTTTTTACTGTGAAAATGGCACTTTGGGACTGTGAAAGTGACATTTTGGCCCTGTTGTCCCAAACTGCCCCAGCACTTCCCACATTGCTCAAAGTGGCTAGCTTTCATCCCAACACAGTTTATAGGGCCATACGGTACATAGTTTTCAAGTTACAGACTAAGCTAAGCAAAATGAATCTTTTTTTTTTTACTGTGAAAATGGCACTTTGGGACTGTGAAAGGGTTAGGGTTAGGGTTAGGGTTTTGGCCCTGTTGTCCCAAACTGCCCCAGCACTTCCCACATTGCTCAAAGTGGCTAGCTTTCATCCCAACACAGTTTATAGGGCCATACGGTACATAGTTTTCAAGTTACAGACTAAGCTAAGCAAAAGTGAACCAGGCCTTTTTACTGTGAAAACGGCACTTTGGGACTGTGAAAGTGACATTTTGGCCCTGTTGTCCCAAACTGCCCCAGCACTTCCCACATTGCTCAAAGTGGCTAGCTTTCATCCCAACACAGTTTATAGGGCCATACGGTACATAGTTTTCAAGTTACAGACTAAGCTAAGCAAAATGAATCTTTTTTTTTTTACTGTGAAAATGGCACTTTGGGACTGTGAAAGGGTTAGGGTTAGGGTTAGGGTTTTGGCCCTGTTGTCCCAAACTGCCCCAGCACTTCCCACATTGCTCAAAGTGGCTAGCTTTCATCCCAACACAGTTTATAGGGCCATACGGTACATAGTTTTCAAGTTACAGACTAAGCTAAGCAAAAGTGAACCAGGCCTTTTTACTGTGAAAACGGCACTTTGGGACTGTGAAAGTGACATTTTGGCCCTGTTGTCCCAAACTGCCCCAGCACTTCCCACATTGCTCAAAGTGGCTAGCTTTCATCCCAACACAGTTTAAGGGCCATACGGTACATAGTTTTCAAGTTACAGACTAAGCTAAGCAAAAGTGAACCAGGCCTTTTTACTGTGAAAATGGCACTTTGGGACTGTGAAAGTGACATTTTGGCCCTGTTGTCCCAAACTGCCCCAGCACTTCCCACATTGCTCAAAGTGGCTAGCTTTCATCCCAACACAGTTTATAGGGCCATACGGTACATAGTTTTCAAGTTACAGACTAAGCTAAGCAAAATGAAACTTTTTTTTTTTACTGTGAAAATGGCACTTTGGGACTGTGAAAGGGTTAGGGTTAGGGTTAGGGTTTTGGCCCTGTTGTCCCAAACTGCCCCAGCACTTCCCACATTGCTCAAAGTGGCTAGCTTTCATCCCAACACAGTTTATAGGGCCATACGGTACATAGTTTTCAAGTTACAGACTAAGCTAAGCAAAAGTGAACCAGGCCTTTTTACTGTGAAAACGGCACTTTGGGACTGTGAAAGTGACATTTTGACCCTGTTGTCCCAAACTGCCCCAGCACTTCCCACATTGCTCAAAGTGGCTAGCTTTCATCCCAACACAGTTTATAGGGCCATACGGTACATAGTTTTCAAGTTACAGACTAAGCTAAGCAAAAGTGAACCAGGCCTTTTTACTGTGAAAATGGCACTTTGGGACTGTGAAAGTGACATTTTGGCCCTGTTGTCCCAAACTGCCCCAGCACTTCCCACATTGCTCAAAGTGGCTAGCTTTCATCCCAACACAGTTTATAGGGCCATACGGTACATAGTTTTCAAGTTACAGACTAAGCTAAGCAAAATGAATCTTTTTTTTTTTACTGTGAAAATGGCACTTTGGGACTGTGAAAGGGTTAGGGTTAGGGTTAGGGTTTTGGCCCTGTTGTCCCAAACTGCCCCAGCACTTCCCACATTGCTCAAAGTGGCTAGCTTTCATCCCAACACAGTTTATAGGGCCATACGGTACATAGTTTTCAAGTTACAGACTAAGCTAAGCAAAAGTGAACCAGGCCTTTTTACTGTGAAAACGGCACTTTGGGACTGTGAAAGTGACATTTTGGCCCTGTTGTCCCAAACTGCCCCAGCACTTCCCACATTGCTCAAAGTGGCTAGCTTTCATCCCAACACAGTTTATAGGGCCATACGGTACATAGTTTTCAAGTTACAGACTAAGCTAAGCAAAAGTGAACCAGGCCTTTTTACTGTGAAAATGGCACTTTGGGACTGTGAAAGTGACATTTTGGCCCTGTTGTCCCAAACTGCCCCAGCACTTCCCACATTGCTCAAAGTGGCTAGCTTTCATCCCAACACAGTTTATAGGGCCATACGGTACATAGTTTTCAAGTTACAGACTAAGCTAAGCAAAAGTGAACCAGGCCTTTTTACTGTGAAAACGGCACTTTGGGACTGTGAAAGTGACATTTTGGCCCTGTTGTCCCAAACTGCCCCAGCACTTCCCACATTGCTCAAAGTGGCTAGCTTTCATCCCAACACAGTTTATAGGGCCATACGGTACATAGTTTTCAAGTTACAGACTAAGCTAAGCAAAAGTGAACCAGGCCTTTTTACTGTGAAAATGGCACTTTGGGACTGTGAAAGTGACATTTTGGCCCTGTTGTCCCAAACTGCCCCAGCACTTCCCACATTGCTCAAAGTGGCTAGCTTTCATCCCAACACAGTTTATAGGGCCATACGGTACATAGTTTTCAAGTTACAGACTAAGCTAAGCAAAAGTGAACCAGGCCTTTTTACTGTGAAAATGGCACTTTGGGACTGTGAAAGTGACATTTTGGCCCTGTTGTCCCAAACTGCCCCAGCACTTCCCACATTGCTCAAAGTGGCTAGCTTTCATCCCAACACAGTTTATAGGGCCATACGGTACATAGTTTTCAAGTTACAGACTAAGCTAAGCAAAATGAATCTTTTTTTTTTTACTGTGAAAATGGCACTTTGGGACTGTGAAAGGGTTGGGGTTAGGGTTAGGGTTTTGGCCCTGTTGTCCCAAACTGCCCCAGCACTTCCCACATTGCTCAAAGTGGCTAGCTTTCATCCCAACACAGTTTATAGGGCCATACGGTACATAGTTTTCAAGTTACAGACTAAGCTAAGCAAAATGAATCTTTTTTTTTTTACTGTGAAAATGGCACTTTGGGACTGTGAAAGGGTTAGGGTTAGGGTTAGGGTTTTGGCCCTGTTGTCCCAAACTGCCCCAGCACTTCCCACATTGCTCAAAGTGGCTAGCTTTCATCCCAACACAGTTTATAGGGCCATACGGTACATAGTTTTCAAGTTACAGACTAAGCTAAGCAAAAGTGAACCAGGCCTTTTTACTGTGAAAATGGCACTTTGGGACTGTGAAAGTGACATTTTGGCCCTGTTGTCCCAAACTGCCCCAGCACTTCCCACATTGCTCAAAGTGGCTAGCTTTCATCCCAACACAGTTTATAGGGCCATACGGTACATAGTTTTCAAGTTACAGACTAAGCTAAGCAAAATGAATCTTTTTTTTTTTACTGTGAAAATGGCACTTTGGGACTGTGAAAGGGTTAGGGTTAGGGTTAGGGTTTTGGCCCTGTTGTCCCAAACTGCCCCAGCACTTCCCACATTGCTCAAAGTGGCTAGCTTTCATCCCAACACAGTTTATAGGGCCATACGGTACATAGTTTTCAAGTTACAGACTAAGCTAAGCAAAAGTGAACCAGGCCTTTTTACTGTGAAAATGGCACTTTGGGACTGTGAAAGTGACATTTTGGCCCTGTTGTCCCAAACTGCCCCAGCACTTCCCACATTGCTCAAAGTGGCTAGCTTTCATCCCAACACAGTTTATAGGGCCATACGGTACATAGTTTTCAAGTTACAGACTAAGCTAAGCAAAATGAATCTTTTTTTTTTTACTGTGAAAATGGCACTTTGGGACTGTGAAAGGGTTAGGGTTAGGGTTTTGGCCCTGTTGTCCCAAACTGCCACCGCACTTCCCACATTGCTCAAAGTGGCTAGCTTTCATCCCAACACAGTTTATAGGGCCATACGGTACATAGTTTTCAAGTTACAGACTAAGCTAAGCAAAAGTGAACCAGGCCTTTTTACTGTGAAAATGGCACTTTGGGACTGTGAAAGTGACATTTTGGCCCTGTTGTCCCAAACTGCCCCAGCACTTCCCACATTGCTCAAAGTGGCTAGCTTTCATCCCAACACAGTTTATAGGGCCATACGGTACATAGTTTTCAAGTTACAGACTAAGCTAAGCAAAATTAATCTTTTTTTTTTTACTGTGAAAATGGCACTTTGGGACTGTGAAAGGGTTGGGGTTAGGGTTAGGGTTTTGGCCCTGTTGTCCCAAACTGCCCCAGCACTTCCCACATTGCTCAAAGTGGCTAGCTTTCATCCCAACACAGTTTATAGGGCCATACGGTACATAGTTTTCAAGTTACAGACTAAGCTAAGCAAAATTAATCTTTTTTTTTTTACTGTGAAAATGGCACTTTGGGACTGTGAAAGGGTTAGGGTTAGGGTTAGGGTTTTGGCCCTGTTGTCCCAAACTGCCCCAGCACTTCCCACATTGCTCAAAGTGGCTAGCTTTCATCCCAACACAGTTTATAGGGCCATACGGTACATAGTTTTCAAGTTACAGACTAAGCTAAGCAAAAGTGAACCAGGCCTTTTTACTGTGAAAATGGCACTTTGGGACTGTGAAAGTGACATTTTGGCCCTGTTGTCCCAAACTGCCCCAGCACTTCCCACATTGCTCAAAGTGGCTAGCTTTCATCCCAACACAGTTTATAGGGCCATACGGTACATAGTTTTCAAGTTACAGACTAAGCTAAGCAAAATGAATCTTTTTTTTTTTACTGTGAAAATGGCACTTTGGGACTGTGAAAGGGTTGGGGTTAGGGTTAGGGTTTTGGCCCTGTTGTCCCAAACTGCCCCAGCACTTCCCACATTGCTCAAAGTGGCTAGCTTTCATCCCAACACAGTTTATAGGGCCATACGGTACATAGTTTTCAAGTTACAGACTAAGCTAAGCAAAATGAATCTTTTTTTTTTTACTGTGAAAATGGCACTTTGGGACTGTGAAAGGGTTAGGGTTAGGGTTAGGGTTTTGGCCCTTTTGTCCCAAACTGCCCCAGCACTTCCCACATTGCTCAAAGTGGCTAGCTTTCATCCCAACACAGTTTATAGGGCCATACGGTACATAGTTTTCAAGTTACAGACTAAGCTAAGCAAAAGTGAACCAGGCCTTTTTACTGTGAAAATGGCACTTTGGGACTGTGAAAGTGACATTTTGGCCCTGTTGTCCCAAACTGCCCCAGCACTTCCCACATTGCTCAAAGTGGCTAGCTTTCATCCCAACACAGTTTATAGGGCCATACGGTACATAGTTTTCAAGTTACAGACTAAGCTAAGCAAAATGAATCTTTTTTTTTTTACTGTGAAAATGGCACTTTGGGACTGTGAAAGGGTTAGGGTTAGGGTTAGGGTTTTGGCCCTGTTGTCCCAAACTGCCCCAGCACTTCCCACATTGCTCAAAGTGGCTAGCTTTCATCCCAACACAGTTTATAGGGCCATACGGTACATAGTTTTCAAGTTACAGACTAAGCTAAGCAAAAGTGAACCAGGCCTTTTTACTGTGAAAATGGCACTTTGGGACTGTGAAAGTGACATTTTGGCCCTGTTGTCCCAAACTGCCCCAGCACTTCCCACATTGCTCAAAGTGGCTAGCTTTCATCCCAACACAGTTTATAGGGCCATACGGTACATAGTTTTCAAGTTACAGACTAAGCTAAGCAAAATGAATCTTTTTTTTTTTACTGTGAAAATGGCACTTTGGGACTGTGAAAGGGTTAGGGTTAGGGTTTTGGCCCTGTTGTCCCAAACTGCCCCAGCACTTCCCACATTGCTCAAAGTGGCTAGCTTTCATCCCAACACAGTTTATAGGGCCATACGGTACATAGTTTTCAAGTTACAGACTAAGCTAAGCAAAAGTGAACCAGGCCTTTTTACTGTGAAAATGGCACTTTGGGACTGTGAAAGTGACATTTTGGCCCTGTTGTCCCAAACTGCCCCAGCACTTCCCACATTGCTCAAAGTGGCTAGCTTTCATCCCAACACAGTTTATAGGGCCATACGGTACATAGTTTTCAAGTTACAGACTAAGCTAAGCAAAATTAATCTTTTTTTTTTTACTGTGAAAATGGCACTTTGGGACTGTGAAAGGGTTGGGGTTAGGGTTAGGGTTTTGGCCCTGTTGTCCCAAACTGCCCCAGCACTTCCCACATTGCTCAAAGTGGCTAGCTTTCATCCCAACACAGTTTATAGGGCCATACGGTACATAGTTTTCAAGTTACAGACTAAGCTAAGCAAAATGAATCTTTTTTTTTTTACTGTGAAAATGGCACTTTGGGACTGTGAAAGGGTTAGGGTTAGGGTTAGGGTTTTGGCCCTGTTGTCCCAAACTGCCCCAGCACTTCCCACATTGCTCAAAGTGGCTAGCTTTCATCCCAACACAGTTTATAGGGCCATACGGTACATAGTTTTCAAGTTACAGACTAAGCTAAGCAAAAGTGAACCAGGCCTTTTTACTGTGAAAATGGCACTTTGGGACTGTGAAAGTGACATTTTGGCCCTGTTGTCCCAAACTGCCCCAGCACTTCCCACATTGCTCAAAGTGGCTAGCTTTCATCCCAACACAGTTTATAGGGCCATACGGTACATAGTTTTCAAGTTACAGACTAAGCTAAGCAAAATGAATCTTTTTTTTTTTACTGTGAAAATGGCACTTTGGGACTGTGAAAGGGTTGGGGTTAGGGTTAGGGTTTTGGCCCTGTTGTCCCAAACTGCCCCAGCACTTCCCACATTGCTCAAAGTGGCTAGCTTTCATCCCAACACAGTTTATAGGGCCATACGGTACATAGTTTTCAAGTTACAGACTAAGCTAAGCAAAATGAATCTTTTTTTTTTTACTGTGAAAATGGCACTTTGGGACTGTGAAAGGGTTAGGGTTAGGGTTAGGGTTTTGGCCCTGTTGTCCCAAACTGCCCCAGCACTTCCCACATTGCTCAAAGTGGCTAGCTTTCATCCCAACACAGTTTATAGGGCCATACGGTACATAGTTTTCAAGTTACAGACTAAGCTAAGCAAAAGTGAACCAGGCCTTTTTACTGTGAAAATGGCACTTTGGGACTGTGAAAGTGACATTTTGGCCCTGTTGTCCCAAACTGCCCCAGCACTTCCCACATTGCTCAAAGTGGCTAGCTTTCATCCCAACACAGTTTATAGGGCCATACGGTACATAGTTTTCAAGTTACAGACTAAGCTAAGCAAAATGAATCTTTTTTTTTTTACTGTGAAAATGGCACTTTGGGACTGTGAAAGGGTTGGGGTTAGGGTTAGGGTTTTGGCCCTGTTGTCCCAAACTGCCCCAGCACTTCCCACATTGCTCAAAGTGGCTAGCTTTCATCCCAACACAGTTTATAGGGCCATACGGTACATAGTTTTCAAGTTACAGACTAAGCTAAGCAAAATGAATCTTTTTTTTTTTACTGTGAAAATGGCACTTTGGGACTGTGAAAGGGTTAGGGTTAGGGTTAGGGTTTTGGCCCTGTTGTCCCAAACTGCCCCAGCACTTCCCACATTGCTCAAAGTGGCTAGCTTTCATCCCAACACAGTTTATAGGGCCATACGGTACATAGTTTTCAAGTTACAGACTAAGCTAAGCAAAAGTGAACCAGGCCTTTTTACTGTGAAAATGGCACTTTGGGACTGTGAAAGTGACATTTTGGCCCTGTTGTCCCAAACTGCCCCAGCACTTCCCACATTGCTCAAAGTGGCTAGCTTTCATCCCAACACAGTTTATAGGGCCATACGGTACATAGTTTTCAAGTTACAGACTAAGCTAAGCAAAATGAATCTTTTTTTTTTTACTGTGAAAATGGCACTTTGGGACTGTGAAAGGGTTAGGGTTAGGGTTAGGGTTTTGGCCCTGTTGTCCCAAACTGCCCCAGCACTTCCCACATTGCTCAAAGTGGCTAGCTTTCATCCCAACACAGTTTATAGGGCCATACGGTACATAGTTTTCAAGTTACAGACTAAGCTAAGCAAAAGTGAACCAGGCCTTTTTACTGTGAAAATGGCACTTTGGGACTGTGAAAGTGACATTTTGGCCCTGTTGTCCCAAACTGCCCCAGCACTTCCCACATTGCTCAAAGTGGCTAGCTTTCATCCCAACACAGTTTATAGGGCCATACGGTACATAGTTTTCAAGTTACAGACTAAGCTAAGCAAAATGAATCTTTTTTTTTTTACTGTGAAAATGGCACTTTGGGACTGTGAAAGGGTTAGGGTTAGGGTTAGGGTTTTGGCCCTGTTGTCCCAAACTGCCCCAGCACTTCCCACATTGCTCAAAGTGGCTAGCTTTCATCCCAACACAGTTTATAGGGCCATACGGTACGTAGTTTTCAAGTTACAGACTAAGCTAAGCAAAAGTGAACCAGGCCTTTTTACTGTGAAAATGGCACTTTGGGACTGTGAAAGTGACATTTTGGCCCTGTTGTCCCAAACTGCCCCAGCACTTCCCACATTGCTCAAAGTGGCTAGCTTTCATCCCAACACAGTTTATAGGGCCATACGGTACATAGTTTTCAAGTTACAGACTAAGCTAAGCAAAATGAATCTTTTTTTTTTTACTGTGAAAATGGCACTTTGGGACTGTGAAAGGGTTAGGGTTAGGGTTAGGGTTTTGGCCCTGTTGTCCCAAACTGCCCCAGCACTTCCCACATTGCTCAAAGTGGCTAGCTTTCATCCCAACACAGTTTATAGGGCCATACGGTACATAGTTTTCAAGTTACAGACTAAGCTAAGCAAAAGTGAACCAGGCCTTTTTACTGTGAAAACGGCACTTTGGGACTGTGAAAGTGACATTTTGGCCCTGTTGTCCCAAACTGCCCCAGCACTTCCCACATTGCTCAAAGTGGCTAGCTTTCATCCCAACACAGTTTATAGGGCCATACGGTACATAGTTTTCAAGTTACAGACTAAGCTAAGCAAAAGTGAACCAGGCCTTTTTACTGTGAAAACGGCACTTTGGGACTGTGAAAGTGACATTTTGGCCCTGTTGTCCCAAACTGCCCCAGCACTTCCCACATTGCTCAAAGTGGCTAGCTTTCATCCCAACACAGTTTATAGGGCCATACGGTACATAGTTTTCAAGTTACAGACTAAGCTAAGCAAAAGTGAACCAGGCCTTTTTACTGTGAAAATGGCACTTTGGGACTGTGAAAGTGACATTTTGGCCCTGTTGTCCCAAACTGCCCCAGCACTTCCCACATTGCTCAAAGTGGCTAGCTTTCATCCCAACACAGTTTATAGGGCCATACGGTACATAGTTTTCAAGTTACAGACTAAGCTAAGCAAAATGAATCTTTTTTTTTTTACTGTGAAAATGGCACTTTGGGACTGTGAAAGGGTTAGGGTTAGGGTTAGGGTTTTGGCCCTGTTGTCCCAAACTGCCCCAGCACTTCCCACATTGCTCAAAGTGGCTAGCTTTCATCCCAACACAGTTTATAGGGCCATACGGTACATAGTTTTCAAGTTACAGACTAAGCTAAGCAAAAGTGAACCAGGCCTTTTTACTGTGAAAATGGCACTTTGGGACTGTGAAAGTGACATTTTGGCCCTGTTGTCCCAAACTGCCCCAGCACTTCCCACATTGCTCAAAGTGGCTAGCTTTCATCCCAACACAGTTTATAGGGCCATACGGTACATAGTTTTCAAGTTACAGACTAAGCTAAGCAAAAGTGAACCAGGCCTTTTTACTGTGAAAATGGCACTTTGGGACTGTGAAAGTGACATTTTGGCCCTGTTGTCCCAAACTGCCCCAGCACTTCCCACATTGCTCAAAGTGGCTAGCTTTCATCCCAACACGGGCCATACGGTACATAGTTTTCAAGTTACAGACTAAGCTAAGCAAAAGTGAACCAGGCCTTTTTACTGTGAAAACGGCACTTTGGGACTGTGAAAGTGACATTTTGGCCCTGTTGTCCCAAACTGCCCCAGCACTTCCCACATTGCTCAAAGTGGCTAGCTTTCATCCCAACACAGTTTATAGGGCCATACGGTACATAGTTTTCAAGTTACAGACTAAGCTAAGCAAAAGTGAACCAGGCCTTTTTACTGTGAAAATGGCACTTTGGGACTGTGAAAGTGACATTTTGGCCCTGTTGTCCCAAACTGCCCCAGCACTTCCCACATTGCTCAAAGTGGCTAGCTTTCATCCCAACACAGTTTATAGGGCCATACGGTACATAGTTTTCAAGTTACAGACTAAGCTAAGCAAAATGAATCTTTTTTTTTTTACTGTGAAAATGGCACTTTGGGACTGTGAAAGGGTTAGGGTTAGGGTTAGGGTTTTGGCCCTGTTGTCCCAAACTGCCCCAGCACTTCCCACATTGCTCAAAGTGGCTAGCTTTCATCCCAACACAGTTTATAGGGCCATACGGTACATAGTTTTCAAGTTACAGACTAAGCTAAGCAAAAGTGAACCAGGCCTTTTTACTGTGAAAATGGCACTTTGGGACTGTGAAAGTGACATTTTGGCCCTGTTGTCCCAAACTGCCCCAGCACTTCCCACATTGCTCAAAGTGGCTAGCTTTCATCCCAACACAGTTTATAGGGCCATACGGTACATAGTTTTCAAGTTACAGACTAAGCTAAGCAAAATGAATCTTTTTTTTTTTACTGTGAAAATGGCACTTTGGGACTGTGAAAGGGTTGGGGTTAGGGTTAGGGTTTTGGCCCTGTTGTCCCAAACTGCCCCAGCACTTCCCACATTGCTCAAAGTGGCTAGCTTTCATCCCAACACAGTTTATAGGGCCATACGGTACATAGTTTTCAAGTTACAGACTAAGCTAAGCAAAATGAATCTTTTTTTTTTTACTGTGAAAATGGCACTTTGGGACTGTGAAAGGGTTAGGGTTAGGGTTAGGGTTTTGGCCCTGTTGTCCCAAACTGCCCCAGCACTTCCCACATTGCTCAAAGTGGCTAGCTTTCATCCCAACACAGTTTATAGGGCCATACGGTACATAGTTTTCAAGTTACAGACTAAGCTAAGCAAAAGTGAACCAGGCCTTTTTACTGTGAAAATGGCACTTTGGGACTGTGAAAGTGACATTTTGGCCCTGTTGTCCCAAACTGCCCCAGCACTTCCCACATTGCTCAAAGTGGCTAGCTTTCATCCCAACACAGTTTATAGGGCCATACGGTACATAGTTTTCAAGTTACAGACTAAGCTAAGCAAAATGAATCTTTTTTTTTTTACTGTGAAAATGGCACTTTGGGACTGTGAAAGGGTTAGGGTTAGGGTTAGGGTTTTGGCCCTGTTGTCCCAAACTGCCCCAGCACTTCCCACATTGCTCAAAGTGGCTAGCTTTCATCCCAACACAGTTTATAGGGCCATACGGTACATAGTTTTCAAGTTACAGACTAAGCTAAGCAAAAGTGAACCAGGCCCTTTTACTGTGAAAATGGCACTTTGGGACTGTGAAAGTGACATTTTGGCCCTGTTGTCCCAAACTGCCCCAGCACTTCCCACATTGCTCAAAGTGGCTAGCTTTCATCCCAACACAGTTTATAGGGCCATACGGTACATAGTTTTCAAGTTACAGACTAAGCTAAGCAAAATGAATCTTTTTTTTTTTACTGTGAAAATGGCACTTTGGGACTGTGAAAGGGTTAGGGTTAGGGTTTTGGCCCTGTTGTCCCAAACTGCCCCAGCACTTCCCACATTGCTCAAAGTGGCTAGCTTTCATCCCAACACAGTTTATAGGGCCATACGGTACATAGTTTTCAAGTTACAGACTAAGCTAAGCAAAAGTGAACCAGGCCTTTTTACTGTGAAAATGGCACTTTGGGACTGTGAAAGTGACATTTTGGCCCTGTTGTCCCAAACTGCCCCAGCACTTCCCACATTGCTCAAAGTGGCTAGCTTTCATCCCAACACAGTTTATAGGGCCATACGGTACATAGTTTTCAAGTTACAGACTAAGCTAAGCAAAATTAATCTTTTTTTTTTTACTGTGAAAATGGCACTTTGGGACTGTGAAAGGGTTGGGGTTAGGGTTAGGGTTTTGGCCCTGTTGTCCCAAACTGCCCCAGCACTTCCCACATTGCTCAAAGTGGCTAGCTTTCATCCCAATACAGTTTATAGGGCCATACGGTACATAGTTTTCAAGTTACAGACTAAGCTGAGCAAAATGAATCTTTTTTTTTTTACTGTGAAAATGGCACTTTGGGACTGTGAAAGGGTTAGGGTTAGGGTTAGGGTTTTGGCCCTGTTGTCCCAAACTGCCCCAGCACTTCCCACATTGCTCAAAGTGGCTAGCTTTCATCCCAACACAGTTTATAGGGCCATACGGTACATAGTTTTCAAGTTACAGACTAAGCTAAGCAAAAGTGAACCAGGCCTTTTTACTGTGAAAATGGCACTTTGGGACTGTGAAAGTGACATTTTGGCCCTGTTGTCCCAAACTGCCCCAGCACTTCCCACATTGCTCAAAGTGGCTAGCTTTCATCCCAACACAGTTTATAGGGCCATACGGTACATAGTTTTCAAGTTACAGACTAAGCTAAGCAAAATGAATCTTTTTTTTTTTACTGTGAAAATGGCACTTTGGGACTGTGAAAGGGTTAGGGTTAGGGTTAGGGTTTTGGCCCTGTTGTCCCAAACTGCCCCAGCACTTCCCACATTGCTCAAAGTGGCTAGCTTTCATCCCAACACAGTTTATAGGGCCATACGGTACATAGTTTTCAAGTTACAGACTAAGCTAAGCAAAAGTGAACCAGGCCTTTTTACTGTGAAAATGGCACTTTGGGACTGTGAAAGTGACATTTTGGCCCTGTTGTCCCAAACTGCCCCAGCACTTCCCACATTGCTCAAAGTGGCTAGCTTTCATCCCAACACAGTTTATAGGGCCATACGGTACATAGTTTTCAAGTTACAGACTAAGCTAAGCAAAATGAATCTTTTTTTTTTTACTGTGAAAATGGCACTTTGGGACTGTGAAAGGGTTAGGGTTAGGGTTTTGGCCCTGTTGTCCCAAACTGCCCCAGCACTTCCCACATTGCTCAAAGTGGCTAGCTTTCATCCCAACACAGTTTATAGGGCCATACGGTACATAGTTTTCAAGTTACAGACTAAGCTAAGCAAAAGTGAACCAGGCCTTTTTACTGTGAAAACGGCACTTTGGGACTGTGAAAGTGACATTTTGGCCCTGTTGTCCCAAACTGCCCCAGCACTTCCCACATTGCTCAAAGTGGCTAGCTTTCATCCCAACACAGTTTATAGGGCCATACGGTACATAGTTTTCAAGTTACAGACTAAGCTAAGCAAAAGTGAACCAGGCCTTTTTACTGTGAAAATGGCACTTTGGGACTGTGAAAGTGACATTTTGGCCCTGTTGTCCCAAACTGCCCCAGCACTTCCCACATTGCTCAAAGTGGCTAGCTTTCATCCCAACACAGTTTATAGGGCCATACGGTACATAGTTTTCAAGTTACAGACTAAGCTAAGCAAAATAAATCTTTTTTTTTTTACTGTGAAAATGGCACTTTGGGACTGTGAAAGGGTTGGGGTTAGGGTTAGGGTTTTGGCCCTGTTGTCCCAAACTGCCCCAGCACTTCCCACATTGCTCAAAGTGGCTAGCTTTCATCCCAACACAGTTTATAGGGCCATACGGTACATAGTTTTCAAGTTACAGACTAAGCTAAGCAAAATGAATCTTTTTTTTTTTACTGTGAAAATGGCACTTTGGGACTGTGAAAGGGTTAGGGTTAGGGTTAGGGTTTTGGCCCTGTTGTCCCAAACTGCCCCAGCACTTCCCACATTGCTCAAAGTGGCTAGCTTTCATCCCAACACAGTTTATAGGGCCATACGGTACATAGTTTTCAAGTTACAGACTAAGCTAAGCAAAAGTGAACCAGGCCTTTTTACTGTGAAAATGGCACTTTGGGACTGTGAAAGTGACATTTTGGCCCTGTTGTCCCAAACTGCCCCAGCACTTCCCACATTGCTCAAAGTGGCTAGCTTTCATCCCAACACAGTTTATAGGGCCATACGGTACATAGTTTTCAAGTTACAGACTGAGCTAAGCAAAATTAATCTTTTTTTTTTTACTGTGAAAATGGCACTTTGGGACTGTGAAAGGGTTAGGGTTAGGGTTAGGGTTTTGGCCCTGTTGTCCCAAACTGCCCCAGCACTTCCCACATTGCTCAAAGTGGCTAGCTTTCATCCCAACACAGTTTATAGGGCCATACGGTACATAGTTTTCAAGTTACAGACTAAGCTAAGCAAAAGTGAACCAGGCCTTTTTACTGTGAAAACGGCACTTTGGGACTGTGAAAGTGACATTTTGGCCCTGTTGTCCCAAACTGCCCCAGCACTTCCCACATTGCTCAAAGTGGCTAGCTTTCATCCCAACACAGTTTATAGGGCCATACGGTACATAGTTTTCAAGTTACAGACTAAGCTAAGCAAAAGTGAACCAGGCCTTTTTACTGTGAAAATGGCACTTTGGGACTGTGAAAGTGACATTTTGGCCCTGTTGTCCCAAACTGCCCCAGCACTTCCCACATTGCTCAAAGTGGCTAGCTTTCATCCCAACACAGTTTATAGGGCCATACGGTACATAGTTTTCAAGTTACAGACTAAGCTAAGCAAAATGAATCTTTTTTTTTTTACTGTGAAAATGGCACTTTGGGACTGTGAAAGGGTTAGGGTTAGGGTTAGGGTTTTGGCCCTGTTGTCCCAAACTGCCCCAGCACTTCCCACATTGCTCAAAGTGGCTAGCTTTCATCCCAACACAGTTTATAGGGCCATACGGTACATAGTTTTCAAGTTACAGACTAAGCTAAGCAAAAGTGAACCAGGCCTTTTTACTGTGAAAACGGCACTTTGGGACTGTGAAAGTGACATTTTGGCCCTGTTGTCCCAAACTGCCCCAGCACTTCCCACATTGCTCAAAGTGGCTAGCTTTCATCCCAACACAGTTTATAGGGCCATACGGTACATAGTTTTCAAGTTACAGACTAAGCTAAGCAAAAGTGAACCAGGCCTTTTTACTGTGAAAATGGCACTTTGGGACTGTGAAAGTGACATTTTGGCCCTGTTGTCCCAAACTGCCCCAGCACTTCCCACATTGCTCAAAGTGGCTAGCTTTCATCCCAACACAGTTTATAGGGCCATACGGTACATAGTTTTCAAGTTACAGACTAAGCTAAGCAAAAGTGAACCAGGCCTTTTTACTGTGAAAACGGCACTTTGGGACTGTGAAAGTGACATTTTGGCCCTGTTGTCCCAAACTGCCCCAGCACTTCCCACATTGCTCAAAGTGGCTAGCTTTCATCCCAACACAGTTTATAGGGCCATACGGTACATAGTTTTCAAGTTACAGACTAAGCTAAGCAAAAGTGAACCAGGCCTTTTTACTGTGAAAATGGCACTTTGGGACTGTGAAAGTGACATTTTGGCCCTGTTGTCCCAAACTGCCCCAGCACTTCCCACATTGCTCAAAGTGGCTAGCTTTCATCCCAACACAGTTTATAGGGCCATACGGTACATAGTTTTCAAGTTACAGACTAAGCTAAGCAAAATGAATCTTTTTTTTTTTACTGTGAAAATGGCACTTTGGGACTGTGAAAGGGTTAGGGTTAGGGTTAGGGTTTTGGCCCTGTTGTCCCAAACTGCCCCAGCACTTCCCACATTGCTCAAAGTGGCTAGCTTTCATCCCAACACAGTTTATAGGGCCATACGGTACATAGTTTTCAAGTTACAGACTAAGCTAAGCAAAAGTGAACCAGGCCTTTTTACTGTGAAAATGGCACTTTGGGACTGTGAAAGTGACATTTTGGCCCTGTTGTCCCAAACTGCCCCAGCACTTCCCACATTGCTCAAAGTGGCTAGCTTTCATCCCAACACAGTTTATAGGGCCATACGGTACATAGTTTTCAAGTTACAGACTAAGCTAAGCAAAATGAATCTTTTTTTTTTTACTGTGAAAATGGCACTTTGGGACTGTGAAAGGGTTGGGGTTAGGGTTAGGGTTTTGGCCCTGTTGTCCCAAACTGCCCCAGCACTTCCCACATTGCTCAAAGTGGCTAGCTTTCATCCCAACACAGTTTATAGGGCCATACGGTACATAGTTTTCAAGTTACAGACTAAGCTAAGCAAAATGAATCTTTTTTTTTTTACTGTGAAAATGGCACTTTGGGACTGTGAAAGGGTTAGGGTTAGGGTTAGGGTTTTGGCCCTGTTGTCCCAAACTGCCCCAGCACTTCCCACATTGCTCAAAGTGGCTAGCTTTCATCCCAACACAGTTTATAGGGCCATACGGTACATAGTTTTCAAGTTACAGACTAAGCTAAGCAAAAGTGAACCAGGCCTTTTTACTGTGAAAATGGCACTTTGGGACTGTGAAAGTGACATTTTGGCCCTGTTGTCCCAAACTGCCCCAGCACTTCCCACATTGCTCAAAGTGGCTAGCTTTCATCCCAACACAGTTTATAGGGCCATACGGTACATAGTTTTCAAGTTACAGACTGAGCTAAGCAAAATGAATCTTTTTTTTTTTACTGTGAAAATGGCACTTTGGGACTGTGAAAGGGTTAGGGTTAGGGTTAGGGTTTTGGCCCTGTTGTCCCAAACTGCCCCAGCACTTCCCACATTGCTCAAAGTGGCTAGCTTTCATCCCAACACAGTTTATAGGGCCATACGGTACATAGTTTTCAAGTTACAGACTAAGCTAAGCAAAAGTGAACCAGGCCTTTTTACTGTGAAAACGGCACTTTGGGACTGTGAAAGTGACATTTTGGCCCTGTTGTCCCAAACTGCCCCAGCACTTCCCACATTGCTCAAAGTGGCTAGCTTTCATCCCAACACAGTTTATAGGGCCATACGGTACATAGTTTTCAAGTTACAGACTAAGCTAAGCAAAAGTGAACCAGGCCTTTTTACTGTGAAAATGGCACTTTGGGACTGTGAAAGTGACATTTTGGCCCTGTTGTCCCAAACTGCCCCAGCACTTCCCACATTGCTCAAAGTGGCTAGCTTTCATCCCAACACAGTTTATAGGGCCATACGGTACATAGTTTTCAAGTTACAGACTAAGCTAAGCAAAATGAATCTTTTTTTTTTTACTGTGAAAATGGCACTTTGGGACTGTGAAAGGGTTAGGGTTAGGGTTAGGGTTTTGGCCCTGTTGTCCCAAACTGCCCCAGCACTTCCCACATTGCTCAAAGTGGCTAGCTTTCATCCCAACACAGTTTATAGGGCCATACGGTACATAGTTTTCAAGTTACAGACTAAGCTAAGCAAAAGTGAACCAGGCCTTTTTACTGTGAAAACGGCACTTTGGGACTGTGAAAGTGACATTTTGGCCCTGTTGTCCCAAACTGCCCCAGCACTTCCCACATTGCTCAAAGTGGCTAGCTTTCATCCCAACACAGTTTATAGGGCCATACGGTACATAGTTTTCAAGTTACAGACTAAGCTAAGCAAAAGTGAACCAGGCCTTTTTACTGTGAAAATGGCACTTTGGGACTGTGAAAGTGACATTTTGGCCCTGTTGTCCCAAACTGCCCCAGCACTTCCCACATTGCTCAAAGTGGCTAGCTTTCATCCCAACACAGTTTATAGGGCCATACGGTACATAGTTTTCAAGTTACAGACTAAGCTAAGCAAAAGTGAACCAGGCCTTTTTACTGTGAAAACGGCACTTTGGGACTGTGAAAGTGACATTTTGGCCCTGTTGTCCCAAACTGCCCCAGCACTTCCCACATTGCTCAAAGTGGCTAGCTTTCATCCCAACACAGTTTATAGGGCCATACGGTACATAGTTTTCAAGTTACAGACTAAGCTAAGCAAAATTAATCTTTTTTTTTTTACTGTGAAAATGGCACTTTGGGACTGTGAAAGGGTTGGGGTTAGGGTTAGGGTTTTGGCCCTGTTGTCCCAAACTGCCCCAGCACTTCCCACATTGCTCAAAGTGGCTAGCTTTCATCCCAACACAGTTTATAGGGCCATACGGTACATAGTTTTCAAGTTACAGACTAAGCTGAGCAAAATGAATCTTTTTTTTTTTACTGTGAAAATGGCACTTTGGGACTGTGAAAGGGTTAGGGTTAGGGTTAGGGTTTTGGCCCTGTTGTCCCAAACTGCCCCAGCACTTCCCACATTGCTCAAAGTGGCTAGCTTTCATCCCAACACAGTTTATAGGGCCATACGGTACATAGTTTTCAAGTTACAGACTAAGCTAAGCAAAAGTGAACCAGGCCTTTTTACTGTGAAAATGGCACTTTGGGACTGTGAAAGTGACATTTTGGCCCTGTTGTCCCAAACTGCCCCAGCACTTCCCACATTGCTCAAAGTGGCTAGCTTTCATCCCAACACAGTTTATAGGGCCATACGGTACATAGTTTTCAAGTTACAGACTAAGCTAAGCAAAATGAATCTTTTTTTTTTTACTGTGAAAATGGCACTTTGGGACTGTGAAAGGGTTGGGGTTAGGGTTAGGGTTTTGGCCCTGTTGTCCCAAACTGCCCCAGCACTTCCCACATTGCTCAAAGTGGCTAGCTTTCATCCCAACACAGTTTATAGGGCCATACGGTACATAGTTTTCAAGTTACAGACTAAGCTGAGCAAAATGAATCTTTTTTTTTTTACTGTGAAAATGGCACTTTGGGACTGTGAAAGGGTTAGGGTTAGGGTTAGGGTTTTGGCCCTGTTGTCCCAAACTGCCCCAGCACTTCCCACATTGCTCAAAGTGGCTAGCTTTCATCCCAACACAGTTTATAGGGCCATACGGTACATAGTTTTCAAGTTACAGACTAAGCTAAGCAAAAGTGAACCAGGCCTTTTTACTGTGAAAATGGCACTTTGGGACTGTGAAAGTGACATTTTGGCCCTGTTGTCCCAAACTGCCCCAGCACTTCCCACATTGCTCAAAGTGGCTAGCTTTCATCCCAACACAGTTTATAGGGCCATACGGTACATAGTTTTCAAGTTACAGACTAAGCTAAGCAAAATGAATCTTTTTTTTTTTACTGTGAAAATGGCACTTTGGGACTGTGAAAGGGTTAGGGTTAGGGTTAGGGTTTTGGCCCTGTTGTCCCAAACTGCCCCAGCACTTCCCACATTGCTCAAAGTGGCTAGCTTTCATCCCAACACAGTTTATAGGGCCATACGGTACATAGTTTTCAAGTTACAGACTAAGCTAAGCAAAAGTGAACCAGGCCTTTTTACTGTGAAAACGGCACTTTGGGACTGTGAAAGTGACATTTTGGCCCTGTTGTCCCAAACTGCCCCAGCACTTCCCACATTGCTCAAAGTGGCTAGCTTTCATCCCAACACAGTTTATAGGGCCATACGGTACATAGTTTTCAAGTTACAGACTAAGCTAAGCAAAAGTGAACCAGGCCTTTTTACTGTGAAAATGGCACTTTGGGACTGTGAAAGTGACATTTTGGCCCTGTTGTCCCAAACTGCCCCAGCACTTCCCACATTGCTCAAAGTGGCTAGCTTTCATCCCAACACAGTTTATAGGGCCATACGGTACATAGTTTTCAAGTTACAGACTAAGCTAAGCAAAATGAATCTTTTTTTTTTTACTGTGAAAATGGCACTTTGGGACTGTGAAAGGGTTAGGGTTAGGGTTAGGGTTTTGGCCCTGTTGTCCCAAACTGCCCCAGCACTTCCCACATTGCTCAAAGTGGCTAGCTTTCATCCCAACAAAGTTTATAGGGCCATACGGTACATAGTTTTCAAGTTACAGACTAAGCTAAGCAAAAGTGAACCAGGCCTTTTTACTGTGAAAACGGCACTTTGGGACTGTGAAAGTGACATTTTGGCCCTGTTGTCCCAAACTGCCCCAGCACTTCCCACATTGCTCAAAGTGGCTAGCTTTCATCCCAACACAGTTTATAGGGCCATACGGTACATAGTTTTCAAGTTACAGACTAAGCTAAGCAAAAGTGAACCAGGCCTTTTTACTGTGAAAATGGCACTTTGGGACTGTGAAAGTGACATTTTGGCCCTGTTGTCCCAAACTGCCCCAGCACTTCCCACATTGCTCAAAGTGGCTAGCTTTCATCCCAACACAGTTTATAGGGCCATACGGTACATAGTTTTCAAGTTACAGACTAAGCTAAGCAAAATTAATCTTTTTTTTTTTACTGTGAAAATGGCACTTTGGGACTGTGAAAGGGTTGGGGTTAGGGTTAGGGTTTTGGCCCTGTTGTCCCAAACTGCCCCAGCACTTCCCACATTGCTCAAAGTGGCTAGCTTTCATCCCAACACAGTTTATAGGGCCATACGGTACATAGTTTTCAAGTTACAGACTAAGCTAAGCAAAATGAATCTTTTTTTTTTTACTGTGAAAATGGCACTTTGGGACTGTGAAAGGGTTAGGGTTAGGGTTAGGGTTTTGGCCCTGTTGTCCCAAACTGCCCCAGCACTTCCCACATTGCTCAAAGTGGCTAGCTTTCATCCCAACACAGTTTATAGGGCCATACGGTACATAGTTTTCAAGTTACAGACTAAGCTAAGCAAAAGTGAACCAGGCCTTTTTACTGTGAAAATGGCACTTTGGGACTGTGAAAGTGACATTTTGGCCCTGTTGTCCCAAACTGCCCCAGCACTTCCCACATTGCTCAAAGTGGCTAGCTTTCATCCCAACACAGTTTATAGGGCCATACGGTACATAGTTTTCAAGTTACAGACTGAGCTAAGCAAAATGAATCTTTTTTTTTTTACTGTGAAAATGGCACTTTGGGACTGTGAAAGGGTTAGGGTTAGGGTTAGGGTTTTGGCCCTGTTGTCCCAAACTGCCCCAGCACTTCCCACATTGCTCAAAGTGGCTAGCTTTCATCCCAACACAGTTTATAGGGCCATACGGTACATAGTTTTCAAGTTACAGACTAAGCTAAGCAAAAGTGAACCAGGCCTTTTTACTGTGAAAACGGCACTTTGGGACTGTGAAAGTGACATTTTGGCCCTGTTGTCCCAAACTGCCCCAGCACTTCCCACATTGCTCAAAGTGGCTAGCTTTCATCCCAACACAGTTTATAGGGCCATACGGTACATAGTTTTCAAGTTACAGACTAAGCTAAGCAAAAGTGAACCAGGCCTTTTTACTGTGAAAATGGCACTTTGGGACTGTGAAAGTGACATTTTGGCCCTGTTGTCCCAAACTGCCCCAGCACTTCCCACATTGCTCAAAGTGGCTAGCTTTCATCCCAACACAGTTTATAGGGCCATACGGTACATAGTTTTCAAGTTACAGACTAAGCTAAGCAAAATGAATCTTTTTTTTTTTACTGTGAAAATGGCACTTTGGGACTGTGAAAGGGTTAGGGTTAGGGTTAGGGTTTTGGCCCTGTTGTCCCAAACTGCCCCAGCACTTCCCACATTGCTCAAAGTGGCTAGCTTTCATCCCAACACAGTTTATAGGGCCATACGGTACATAGTTTTCAAGTTACAGACTAAGCTAAGCAAAAGTGAACCAGGCCTTTTTACTGTGAAAACGGCACTTTGGGACTGTGAAAGTGACATTTTGGCCCTGTTGTCCCAAACTGCCCCAGCACTTCCCACATTGCTCAAAGTGGCTAGCTTTCATCCCAACACAGTTTATAGGGCCATACGGTACATAGTTTTCAAGTTACAGACTAAGCTAAGCAAAAGTGAACCAGGCCTTTTTACTGTGAAAATGGCACTTTGGGACTGTGAAAGTGACATTTTGGCCCTGTTGTCCCAAACTGCCCCAGCACTTCCCACATTGCTCAAAGTGGCTAGCTTTCATCCCAACACAGTTTATAGGGCCATACGGTACATAGTTTTCAAGTTACAGACTAAGCTAAGCAAAAGTGAACCAGGCCTTTTTACTGTGAAAACGGCACTTTGGGACTGTGAAAGTGACATTTTGGCCCTGTTGTCCCAAACTGCCCCAGCACTTCCCACATTGCTCAAAGTGGCTAGCTTTCATCCCAACACAGTTTATAGGGCCATACGGTACATAGTTTTCAAGTTACAGACTAAGCTAAGCAAAAGTGAACCAGGCCTTTTTACTGTGAAAATGGCACTTTGGGACTGTGAAAGTGACATTTTGGCCCTGTTGTCCCAAACTGCCCCAGCACTTCCCACATTGCTCAAAGTGGCTAGCTTTCATCCCAACACAGTTTATAGGGCCATACGGTACATAGTTTTCAAGTTACAGACTAAGCTAAGCAAAATGAATCTTTTTTTTTTTACTGTGAAAATGGCACTTTGGGACTGTGAAAGGGTTAGGGTTAGGGTTAGGGTTTTGGCCCTGTTGTCCCAAACTGCCCCAGCACTTCCCACATTGCTCAAAGTGGCTAGCTTTCATCCCAACACAGTTTATAGGGCCATACGGTACATAGTTTTCAAGTTACAGACTAAGCTAAGCAAAAGTGAACCAGGCCTTTTTACTGTGAAAATGGCACTTTGGGACTGTGAAAGTGACATTTTGGCCCTGTTGTCCCAAACTGCCCCAGCACTTCCCACATTGCTCAAAGTGGCTAGCTTTCATCCCAACACAGTTTATAGGGCCATACGGTACATAGTTTTCAAGTTACAGACTAAGCTAAGCAAAATGAATCTTTTTTTTTTTACTGTGAAAATGGCACTTTGGGACTGTGAAAGGGTTGGGGTTAGGGTTAGGGTTTTGGCCCTGTTGTCCCAAACTGCCCCAGCACTTCCCACATTGCTCAAAGTGGCTAGCTTTCATCCCAACACAGTTTATAGGGCCATACGGTACATAGTTTTCAAGTTACAGACTAAGCTAAGCAAAATGAATCTTTTTTTTTTTACTGTGAAAATGGCACTTTGGGACTGTGAAAGGGTTAGGGTTAGGGTTAGGGTTTTGGCCCTGTTGTCCCAAACTGCCCCAGCACTTCCCACATTGCTCAAAGTGGCTAGCTTTCATCCCAACACAGTTTATAGGGCCATACGGTACATAGTTTTCAAGTTACAGACTAAGCTAAGCAAAAGTGAACCAGGCCTTTTTACTGTGAAAATGGCACTTTGGGACTGTGAAAGTGACATTTTGGCCCTGTTGTCCCAAACTGCCCCAGCACTTCCCACATTGCTCAAAGTGGCTAGCTTTCATCCCAACACATTTTATAGGGCCATACGGTACATAGTTTTCAAGTTACAGACTAAGCTAAGCAAAATGAATCTTTTTTTTTTTACTGTGAAAATGGCACTTTGGGACTGTGAAAGGGTTAGGGTTAGGGTTAGGGTTTTGGCCCTGTTGTCCCAAACTGCCCCAGCACTTCCCACATTGCTCAAAGTGGCTAGCTTTCATCCCAACACAGTTTATAGGGCCATACGGTACATAGTTTTCAAGTTACAGACTAAGCTAAGCAAAAGTGAACCAGGCCTTTTTACTGTGAAAATGGCACTTTGGGACTGTGAAAGTGACATTTTGGCCCTGTTGTCCCAAACTGCCCCAGCACTTCCCACATTGCTCAAAGTGGCTAGCTTTCATCCCAACACAGTTTATAGGGCCATACGGTACATAGTTTTCAAGTTACAGACTAAGCTAAGCAAAATGAATCTTTTTTTTTTTACTGTGAAAATGGCACTTTGGGACTGTGAAAGGGTTAGGGTTAGGGTTAGGGTTTTGGCCCTGTTGTCCCAAACTGCCCCAGCACTTCCCACATTGCTCAAAGTGGCTAGCTTTCATCCCAACACAGTTTATAGGGCCATACGGTACATAGTTTTCAAGTTACAGACTAAGCTAAGCAAAAGTGAACCAGGCCTTTTTACTGTGAAAACGGCACTTTGGGACTGTGAAAGTGACATTTTGGCCCTGTTGTCCCAAACTGCCCCAGCACTTCCCACATTGCTCAAAGTGGCTAGCTTTCATCCCAACACAGTTTATAGGGCCATACGGTACATAGTTTTCAAGTTACAGACTAAGCTAAGCAAAAGTGAACCAGGCCTTTTTACTGTGAAAATGGCACTTTGGGACTGTGAAAGTGACATTTTGGCCCTGTTGTCCCAAACTGCCCCAGCACTTCCCACATTGCTCAAAGTGGCTAGCTTTCATCCCAACACAGTTTATAGGGCCATACGGTACATAGTTTTCAAGTTACAGACTAAGCTAAGCAAAATGAATCTTTTTTTTTTTACTGTGAAAATGGCACTTTGGGACTGTGAAAGGGTTAGGGTTAGGGTTAGGGTTTTGGCCCTGTTGTCCCAAACTGCCCCAGCACTTCCCACATTGCTCAAAGTGGCTAGCTTTCATCCCAACACAGTTTATAGGGCCATACGGTACATAGTTTTCAAGTTACAGACTAAGCTAAGCAAAAGTGAACCAGGCCTTTTTACTGTGAAAATGGCACTTTGGGACTGTGAAAGTGACATTTTGGCCCTGTTGTCCCAAACTGCCCCAGCACTTCCCACATTGCTCAAAGTGGCTAGCTTTCATCCCAACACAGTTTATAGGGCCATACGGTACATAGTTTTCAAGTTACAGACTAAGCTAAGCAAAATGAATCTTTTTTTTTTTACTGTGAAAATGGCACTTTGGGACTGTGAAAGGGTTGGGGTTAGGGTTAGGGTTTTGGCCCTGTTGTCCCAAACTGCCCCAGCACTTCCCACATTGCTCAAAGTGGCTAGCTTTCATCCCAACACAGTTTATAGGGCCATACGGTACATAGTTTTCAAGTTACAGACTAAGCTAAGCAAAATGAATCTTTTTTTTTTTACTGTGAAAATGGCACTTTGGGACTGTGAAAGGGTTAGGGTTAGGGTTAGGGTTTTGGCCCTGTTGTCCCAAACTGCCCCAGCACTTCCCACATTGCTCAAAGTGGCTAGCTTTCATCCCAACACAGTTTATAGGGCCATACGGTACATAGTTTTCAAGTTACAGACTAAGCTAAGCAAAAGTGAACCAGGCCTTTTTACTGTGAAAATGGCACTTTGGGACTGTGAAAGTGACATTTTGGCCCTGTTGTCCCAAACTGCCCCAGCACTTCCCACATTGCTCAAAGTGGCTAGCTTTCATCCCAACACAGTTTATAGGGCCATACGGTACATAGTTTTCAAGTTACAGACTAAGCTAAGCAAAATGAATCTTTTTTTTTTTACTGTGAAAATGGCACTTTGGGACTGTGAAAGGGTTAGGGTTAGGGTTAGGGTTTTGGCCCTGTTGTCCCAAACTGCCCCAGCACTTCCCACATTGCTCAAAGTGGCTAGCTTTCATCCCAACACAGTTTATAGGGCCATACGGTACATAGTTTTCAAGTTACAGACTAAGCTAAGCAAAAGTGAACCAGGCCTTTTTACTGTGAAAATGGCACTTTGGGACTGTGAAAGTGACATTTTGGCCCTGTTGTCCCAAACTGCCCCAGCACTTCCCACATTGCTCAAAGTGGCTAGCTTTCATCCCAACACAGTTTATAGGGCCATACGGTACATAGTTTTCAAGTTACAGACTAAGCTAAGCAAAATGAATCTTTTTTTTTTTACTGTGAAAATGGCACTTTGGGACTGTGAAAGGGTTAGGGTTAGGGTTAGGGTTTTGGCCCTGTTGTCCCAAACTGCCCCAGCACTTCCCACATTGCTCAAAGTGGCTAGCTTTCATCCCAACACAGTTTATAGGGCCATACGGTACATAGTTTTCAAGTTACAGACTAAGCTAAGCAAAAGTGAACCAGGCCTTTTTACTGTGAAAACGGCACTTTGGGACTGTGAAAGTGACATTTTGGCCCTGTTGTCCCAAACTGCCCCAGCACTTCCCACATTGCTCAAAGTGGCTAGCTTTCATCCCAACACAGTTTATAGGGCCATACGGTACATAGTTTTCAAGTTACAGACTAAGCTAAGCAAAAGTGAACCAGGCCTTTTTACTGTGAAAATGGCACTTTGGGACTGTGAAAGTGACATTTTGGCCCTGTTGTCCCAAACTGCCCCAGCACTTCCCACATTGCTCAAAGTGGTTAGCTTTCATCCCAACACAGTTTATAGGGCCATACGGTACATAGTTTTCAAGTTACAGACTAAGCTAAGCAAAATGAATCTTTTTTTTTTTACTGTGAAAATGGCACTTTGGGACTGTGAAAGGGTTAGGGTTAGGGTTAGGGTTTTGGCCCTGTTGTCCCAAACTGCCCCAGCACTTCCCACATTGCTCAAAGTGGCTAGCTTTCATCCCAACACAGTTTATAGGGCCATACGGTACATAGTTTTCAAGTTACAGACTAAGCTAAGCAAAAGTGAACCAGGCCTTTTTACTGTGAAAATGGCACTTTGGGACTGTGAAAGTGACATTTTGGCCCTGTTGTCCCAAACTGCCCCAGCACTTCCCACATTGCTCAAAGTGGCTAGCTTTCATCCCAACACAGTTTATAGGGCCATACGGTACATAGTTTTCAAGTTACAGACTAAGCTAAGCAAAATGAATCTTTTTTTTTTTACTGTGAAAATGGCACTTTGGGACTGTGAAAGGGTTGGGGTTAGGGTTAGGGTTTTGGCCCTGTTGTCCCAAACTGCCCCAGCACTTCCCACATTGCTCAAAGTGGCTAGCTTTCATCCCAACACAGTTTATAGGGCCATACGGTACATAGTTTTCAAGTTACAGACTAAGCTAAGCAAAATGAATCTTTTTTTTTTTACTGTGAAAATGGCACTTTGGGACTGTGAAAGGGTTAGGGTTAGGGTTAGGGTTTTGGCCCTGTTGTCCCAAACTGCCCCAGCACTTCCCACATTGCTCAAAGTGGCTAGCTTTCATCCCAACACAGTTTATAGGGCCATACGGTACATAGTTTTCAAGTTACAGACTAAGCTAAGCAAAAGTGAACCAGGCCTTTTTACTGTGAAAATGGCACTTTGGGACTGTGAAAGTGACATTTTGGCCCTGTTGTCCCAAACTGCCCCAGCACTTCCCACATTGCTCAAAGTGGCTAGCTTTCATCCCAACACAGTTTATAGGGCCATACGGTACATAGTTTTCAAGTTACAGACTAAGCTAAGCAAAAGTGAACCAGGCCTTTTTACTGTGAAAATGGCACTTTGGGACTGTGAAAGTGACATTTTGGCCCTGTTGTCCCAAACTGCCCCAGCACTTCCCACATTGCTCAAAGTGGCTAGCTTTCATCCCAACACAGTTTATAGGGCCATACGGTACATAGTTTTCAAGTTACAGACTAAGCTAAGCAAAATGAATCTTTTTTTTTTTACTGTGAAAATGGCACTTTGGGACTGTGAAAGGGTTGGGGTTAGGGTTAGGGTTTTGGCCCTGTTGTCCCAAACTGCCCCAGCACTTCCCACATTGCTCAAAGTGGCTAGCTTTCATCCCAACACAGTTTATAGGGCCATACGGTACATAGTTTTCAAGTTACAGACTAAGCTAAGCAAAATTAATCTTTTTTTTTTTACTGTGAAAATGGCACTTTGGGACTGTGAAAGGGTTAGGGTTAGGGTTAGGGTTTTGGCCCTGTTGTCCCAAACTGCCCCAGCACTTCCCACATTGCTCAAAGTGGCTAGCTTTCATCCCAACACAGTTTATAGGGCCATACGGTACATAGTTTTCAAGTTACAGACTAAGCTAAGCAAAAGTGAACCAGGCCTTTTTACTGTGAAAATGGCACTTTGGGACTGTGAAAGTGACATTTTGGCCCTGTTGTCCCAAACTGCCCCAGCACTTCCCACATTGCTCAAAGTGGCTAGCTTTCATCCCAACACAGTTTATAGGGCCATACGGTACATAGTTTTCAAGTTACAGACTAAGCTAAGCAAAATTAATCTTTTTTTTTTTACTGTGAAAATGGCACTTTGGGACTGTGAAAGGGTTGGGGTTAGGGTTAGGGTTTTGGCCCTGTTGTCCCAAACTGCCCCAGCACTTCCCACATTGCTCAAAGTGGCTAGCTTTCATCCCAACACAGTTTATAGGGCCATACGGTACATAGTTTTCAAGTTACAGACTAAGCTAAGCAAAAGTGAACCAGGCCTTTTTACTGTGAAAATGTCACTTTGGGACTGTGAAAGTGACATTTTGGCCCTGTTGTCCCAAACTGCCCCAGCACTTCCCACATTGCTCAAAGTGGCTAGCTTTCATCCCAACACAGTTTATAGGGCCATACGGTACATAGTTTTCAAGTTACAGACTAAGCTAAGCAAAATTAATCTTTTTTTTTTTACTGTGAAAATGGCACTTTGGGACTGTGAAAGGGTTAGGGTTAGGTTTAGGGTTTTGGCCCTGTTGTCCCAAACTGCCCCAGCACTTCCCACATTGCTCAAAGTGGCTAGCTTTCATCCCAACACAGTTTATAGGGCCATACGGTACATAGTTTTCAAGTTACAGACTAAGCTAAGCAAAAGTGAACCAGGCCTTTTTACTGTGAAAACGGCACTTTGGGACTGTGAAAGTGACATTTTGGCCCTGTTGTCCCAAACTGCCCCAGCACTTCCCACATTGCTCAAAGTGGCTAGCTTTCATCCCAACACAGTTTATAGGGCCATACGGTACATAGTTTTCAAGTTACAGACTAAGCTAAGCAAAAGTGAACCAGGCCTTTTTACTGTGAAAATGGCACTTTGGGACTGTGAAAGTGACATTTTGGCCCTGTTGTCCCAAACTGCCCCAGCACTTCCCACATTGCTCAAAGTGGCTAGCTTTCATCCCAACACAGTTTATAGGGCCATACGGTACATAGTTTTCAAGTTACAGACTAAGCTAAGCAAAATGAATCTTTTTTTTTTTACTGTGAAAATGGCACTTTGGGACTGTGAAAGGGTTAGGGTTAGGGTTAGGGTTTTGGCCCTGTTGTCCCAAACTGCCCCAGCACTTCCCACATTGCTCAAAGTGGCTAGCTTTCATCCCAACACAGTTTATAGGGCCATACGGTACATAGTTTTCAAGTTACAGACTAAGCTAAGCAAAAGTGAACCAGGCCTTTTTACTGTGAAAACGGCACTTTGGGACTGTGAAAGTGACATTTTGGCCCTGTTGTCCCAAACTGCCCCAGCACTTCCCACATTGCTCAAAGTGGCTAGCTTTCATCCCAACACAGTTTATAGGGCCATACGGTACATAGTTTTCAAGTTACAGACTAAGCTAAGCAAAAGTGAACCAGGCCTTTTTACTGTGAAAATGGCACTTTGGGACTGTGAAAGTGACATTTTGGCCCTGTTGTCCCAAACTGCCCCAGCACTTCCCACATTGCTCAAAGTGGCTAGCTTTCATCCCAACACAGTTTATAGGGCCATACGGTACATAGTTTTCAAGTTACAGACTAAGCTAAGCAAAAGTGAACCAGGCCTTTTTACTGTGAAAACGGCACTTTGGGACTGTGAAAGTGACATTTTGGCCCTGTTGTCCCAAACTGCCCCAGCACTTCGCACATTGCTCAAAGTGGCTAGCTTTCATCCCAACACAGTTTATAGGGCCATACGGTACATAGTTTTCAAGTTACAGACTAAGCTAAGCAAAATGAATCTTTTTTTTTTTACTGTGAAAATGGCACTTTGGGACTGTGAAAGTGACATTTTGGCCCTGTTGTCCCAAACTGCCCCAGCACTTCCCACATTGCTCAAAGTGGCTAGCTTTCATCCCAACACAGTTTATAGGGCCATACGGTACATAGTTTTCAAGTTACAGACTAAGCTAAGCAAAAGTGAACCAGGCCTTTTTACTGTGAAAACGGCACTTTGGGACTGTGAAAGTGACATTTTGGCCCTGTTGTCCCAAACTGCCCCAGCACTTCGCACATTGCTCAAAGTGGCTAGCTTTCATCCCAACACAGTTTATAGGGCCATACGGTACATAGTTTTCAAGTTACAGACTAAGCTAAGCAAAATTAATCTTTTTTTTTTTACTGTGAAAATGGCACTTTGGGACTGTGAAAGTGACATTTTGGCCCTGTTGTCCCAAACTGCCCCAGCACTTCCCACATTGCTCAAAGTGGCTAGCTTTCATCCCAACACAGTTTATAGGGCCATACGGTACATAGTTTTCAAGTTACAGACTAAGCTAAGCAAAAGTGAACCAGGCCTTTTTACTGTGAAAATGGCACTTTGGGACTGTGAAAGTGACATTTTGGCCCTGTTGTCCCAAACTGCCCCAGCACTTCCCACATTGCTCAAAGTGGCTAGCTTTCATCCCAACACAGTTTATAGGGCCATACGGAACATAGTTTTCAAGTTACAGACTAAGCTAAGCAAAAGTGAACCAGGCCTTTTTACTGTGAAAATGGCACTTTGGGACTGTGAAAGTGACATTTTGGCCCTGTTGTCCCAAACTGCCCCAGCACTTCCCACATTGCTCAAAGTGGCTAGCTTTCATCCCAACACAGTTTATAGGGCCATACGGTACATAGTTTTCAAGTTACAGACTAAGCTAAGCAAAAGTGAACCAGGCCTTTTTACTGTGAAAATGGCACTTTGGGACTGTGAAAGTGACATTTTGGCCCTGTTGTCCCAAACTGCCCCAGCACTTCCCACATTGCTCAAAGTGGCTAGCTTTCATCCCAACACAGTTTATAGGGCCATACGGTACATAGTTTTCAAGTTACAGACTAAGCTAAGCAAAAGTGAACCAGGCCTTTTTACTGTGAAAATGGCACTTTGGGACTGTGAAAGTGACATTTTGGCCCTGTTGTCCCAAACTGCCCCAGCACTTTCCACATTGCTCAAAGTGGCTAGCTTTCATCCCAACACAGTTTATAGGGCCATACGGTACATAGTTTTCAAGTTACAGACTAAGCTAAGCAAAATGAATCTTTTTTTTTTTACTGTGAAAATGGCACTTTGGGACTGTGAAAGTGACATTTTGGCCCTGTTGTCCCAAACTGCCCCAGCACTTCCCACATTGCTCAAAGTGGCTAGCTTTCATCCCAACACAGTTTATAGGGCCATACGGTACATAGTTTTCAAGTTACAGACTAAGCTAAGCAAAAGTGAACCAGGCCTTTTTACTGTGAAAATGGCACTTTGGGACTGTGAAAGTGACATTTTGGCCCTGTTGTCCCAAACTGCCCCAGCACTTCCCACATTGCTCAAAGTGGCTAGCTTTCATCCCAACACAGTTTATAGGGCCATACGGTACATAGTTTTCAAGTTACAGACTAAGCTAAGGAAAATGAATCTTTTTTTTTTTACTGTGAAAATGGCACTTTGGGACTGTGAAAGGGTTAGGGTTAGGGTTAGGGTTTTGGCCCTGTTGTCCCAAACTGCCCCAGCACTTCCCACATTGCTCAAAGTGGCTAGCTTTCATCCCAACACTGTTTATAGGGCCATACGGTACATAGTTTTCAAGTTACAGACTAAGCTAAGCAAAAGTGAACCAGGCCTTTTTACTGTGAAAACGGCACTTTGGGACTGTGAAAGTGACATTTTGGCCCTGTTGTCCCAAACTGCCCCAGCACTTCCCACATTGCTCAAAGTGGCTAGCTTTCATCCCAACACAGTTTATAGGGCCATACGGTACATAGTTTTCAAGTTACAGACTAAGCTAAGCAAAAGTGAACCAGGCCTTTTTACTGTGAAAATGGCACTTTGGGACTGTGAAAGTGACATTTTGGCCCTGTTGTCCCAAACTGCCCCAGCACTTCCCACATTGCTCAAAGTGGCTAGCTTTCATCCCAACACAGTTTATAGGGCCATACGGTACATAGTTTTCAAGTTACAGACTAAGCTAAGCAAAAGTGAACCAGGCCTTTTTACTGTGAAAATGGCACTTTGGGACTGTGAAAGTGACATTTTGGCCCTGTTGTCCCAAACTGCCCCAGCACTTTCCACATTGCTCAAAGTGGCTAGCTTTCATCCCAACACAGTTTATAGGGCCATACGGTACATAGTTTTCAAGTTACAGACTAAGCTAAGCAAAATGATCTTTTTTTTTTTACTGTGAAAATGGCACTTTGGGACTGTGAAAGTGACATTTTGGCCCTGTTGTCCCAAACTGCCCCAGCACTTCCCACATTGCTCAAAGTGGCTAGCTTTCATCCCAACACAGTTTATAGGGCCATACGGTACATAGTTTTCAAGTTACAGACTAAGCTAAGCAAAAGTGAACCAGGCCTTTTTACTGTGAAAATGGCACTTTGGGACTGTGAAAGTGACATTTTGGCCCTGTTGTCCCAAACTGCCCCAGCACTTCCCACATTGCTCAAAGTGGCTAGCTTTCATCCCAACACAGTTTATAGGGCCATACGGTACATAGTTTTCAAGTTACAGACTAAGCTAAGCAAAAGTGAACCAGGCCTTTTTACTGTGAAAATGGCACTTTGGGACTGTGAAAGTGACATTTTGGCCCTGTTGTCCCAAACTGCCCCAGCACTTCCCACATTGCTCAAAGTGGCTAGCTTTCATCCCAACACAGTTTATAGGGCCATACGGTACATAGTTTTCAAGTTACAGACTAAGCTAAGCAAAATGAATCTTTTTTTTTTTTACTGTGAAAATGGCACTTTGGGACTGTGAAAGGGTTAGGGTTAGGGTTAGGGTTTTGGCCCTGTTGTCCCAAACTGCCCCAGCACTTCCCACATTGCTCAAAGTGGCTAGCTTTCATCCCAACACTGTTTATAGGGCCATACGGTACATAGTTTTCAAGTTACAGACTAAGCTAAGCAAAAGTGAACCAGGCCTTTTTACTGTGAAAACGGCACTTTGGGACTGTGAAAGTGACATTTTGGCCCTGTTGTCCCAAACTGCCCCAAGCACTTCCCACATTGCTCAAAGTGGCTAGCTTTCATCCCAACACAGTTTATAGGGCCATACGGTACATAGTTTTCAAGTTACAGACTAAGCTAAGCAAAAGTGAACCAGGCCTTTTTACTGTGAAAATGGCACTTTGGGACTGTGAAAGTGACATTTTGGCCCTGTTGTCCCAAACTGCCCCAGCACTTCCCACATTGCTCAAAGTGGCTAGCTTTCATCCCAACACAGTTTATAGGGCCATACGGTACATAGTTTTCAAGTTACAGACTAAGCTAAGCAAAAGTGAACCAGGCCTTTTTACTGTGAAAATGGCACTTTGGGACTGTGAAAGTGACATTTTGGCCCTGTTGTCCCAAACTGCCCCAGCACTTCCCACATTGCTCAAAGTGGCTAGCTTTCATCCCAACACAGTTTATAGGGCCATACGGTACATAGTTTTCAAGTTACAGACTAAGCTAAGCAAAAGTGAACCAGGCCTTTTTACTGTGAAAACGGCACTTTGGGACTGTGAAAGTGACAGTTTGGCCATGTTGTCCCAAACTGCCCCAGCACTTCCCACATTGCTCAAAGTGGCTAGCTTTCATCCCAACACAGTTTATAGGGCCATACGGTACATAGTTTTCAAGTTACAGACTAAGCTAAGCAAAAGTGAACCAGGCCTTTTTACTGTGAAAACGGCACTTTGGGACTGTGAAAGTGACATTTTGGCCCTGTTGTCCCAAACTGCCCCAGCACTTCCCACATTGCTCAAAGTGGCTAGCTTTCATCCCAACACAGTTTATAGGGCCATACGGTACATAGTTTTCAAGTTACAGACTAAGCTAAGCAAAAGTGAACCAGGCCTTTTTACTGTGAAAATGGCACTTTGGGACTGTGAAAGTGACATTTTGGCCCTGTTGTCCCAAACTGCCCCAGCACTTCCCACATTGCTCAAAGTGGCTAGCTTTCATCCCAACACAGTTTATAGGGCCATACGGTACATAGTTTTCAAGTTACAGACTAAGCTAAGCAAAAGTGAACCAGGCCTTTTTACTGTGAAAATGGCACTTTGGGACTGTGAAAGTGACATTTTGGCCCTGTTGTCCCAAACTGCCCCAGCACTTCCCACATTGCTCAAAGTGGCTAGCTTTCATCCCAACACAGTTTATAGGGCCATACGGTACATAGTTTTCAAGTTACAGACTAAGCTAAGCAAAAGTGAACCAGGCTTTTTACTGTGAAAATGGCACTTTGGGACTGTGAAAGTGACATTTTGGCCCTGTTGTCCCAAACTGCCCCAGCACTTCCCACATTGCTCAAAGTGGCTAGCTTTCATCCCAACACAGTTTATAGGGCCATACGGTACATAGTTTTCAAGTTACAGACTAAGCTAAGCAAAAGTGAACCAGGCCTTTTTACTGTGAAAATGGCACTTTGGGACTGTGAAAGTGACATTTTGGCCATGTTGTCCCAAACTGCCCCAGCACTTCCCACATTGCTCAAAGTGGCTAGCTTTCATCCCAACACAGTTTATAGGGCCATACGGTACATAGTTTTCAAGTTACAGACTAAGCTAAGCAAAAGTGAACCAGGCCTTTTTACTGTGAAAATGGCACTTTGGGACTGTGAAAGTGACATTTTGGCCCTGTTGTCCCAAACTGCCCCAGCACTTCCCACATTGCTCAAAGTGGCTAGCTTTCATCCCAACACAGTTTATAGGGCCATACGGTACATAGTTTTCAAGTTACAGACTAAGCTAAGCAAAATGAATCTTTTTTTTTTTACTGTGAAAATGGCACTTTGGGACTGTGAAAGTGACATTTTGGCCCTGTTGTCCCAAACTGCCCCAGCACTTCCCACATTGCTCAAAGTGGCTAGCTTTCATCCCAACACAGTTTATAGGGCCATACGGTACATAGTTTTCAAGTTACAGACTAAGCTAAGCAAAAGTGAACCAGGCCTTTTTACTGTGAAAACGGCACTTTGGGACTGTGAAAGTGACATTTTGGCCCTGTTGTCCCAAACTGCCCCAGCACTTCGCACATTGCTCAAAGTGGCTAGCTTTCATCCCAACACAGTTTATAGGGCCATACGGTACATAGTTTTCAAGTTACAGACTAAGCTAAGCAAAATGAATCTTTTTTTTTTTACTGTGAAAATGGCACTTTGGGACTGTGAAAGTGACATTTTGGCCCTGTTGTCCCAAACTGCCCCAGCACTTCCCACATTGCTCAAAGTGGCTAGCTTTCATCCCAACACAGTTTATAGGGCCATACGGTACATAGTTTTCAAGTTACAGACTAAGCTAAGCAAAAGTGAACCAGGCCTTTTTACTGTGAAAATGGCACTTTGGGACTGTGAAAGTGACATTTTGGCCCTGTTGTCCCAAACTGCCCCAGCACTTCCCACATTGCTCAAAGTGGCTAGCTTTCATCCCAACACAGTTTATAGGGCCATACGGAACATAGTTTTCAAGTTACAGACTAAGCTAAGCAAAAGTGAACCAGGCCTTTTTACTGTGAAAATGGCACTTTGGGACTGTGAAAGTGACATTTTGGCCCTGTTGTCCCAAACTGCCCCAGCACTTCCCACATTGCTCAAAGTGGCTAGCTTTCATCCCAACACAGTTTATAGGGCCATACGGTACATAGTTTTCAAGTTACAGACTAAGCTAAGCAAAATGAATCTGTTTTTTTTTACTGTGAAAATGGCACTTTGGGACTGTGAAAGTGACATTTTGGCCCTGTTGTCCCAAACTGCCCCAGCACTTCCCACATTGCTCAAAGTGGCTAGCTTTCATCCCAACACAGTTTATAGGGCCATACGGTACATAGTTTTCAAGTTACAGACTAAGCTAAGCAAAAGTGAACCAGGCCTTTTTACTGTGAAAATGGCACTTTGGGACTGTGAAAGTGACATTTTGGCCCTGTTGTCCCAAACTGCCCCAGCACTTCCCACATTGCTCAAAGTGGCTAGCTTTCATCCCAACACAGTTTATAGGGCCATACGGTACATAGTTTTCAAGTTACAGACTAAGCTAAGCAAAAGTGAACCAGGCCTTTTTACTGTGAAAATGGCACTTTGGGACTGTGAAAGTGACATTTTGGCCCTGTTGTCCCAAACTGCCCCAGCACTTTCCACATTGCTCAAAGTGGCTAGCTTTCATCCCAACACAGTTTATAGGGCCATACGGTACATAGTTTTCAAGTTACAGACTAAGCTAAGCAAAATGAATCTTTTTTTTTTTACTGTGAAAATGGCACTTTGGGACTGTGAAAGTGACATTTTGGCCCTGTTGTCCCAAACTGCCCCAGCACTTCCCACATTGCTCAAAGTGGCTAGCTTTCATCCCAACACAGTTTATAGGGCCATACGGTACATAGTTTTCAAGTTACAGACTAAGCTAAGCAAAAGTGAACCAGGCCTTTTTACTGTGAAAATGGCACTTTGGGACTGTGAAAGTGACATTTTGGCCCTGTTGTCCCAAACTGCCCCAGCACTTCCCACATTGCTCAAAGTGGCTAGCTTTCATCCCAACACAGTTTATAGGGCCATACGGTACATAGTTTTCAAGTTACAGACTAAGCTAAGCAAAAGTGAACCAGGCCTTTTTACTGTGAAAATGGCACTTTGGGACTGTGAAAGTGACATTTTGGCCCTGTTGTCCCAAACTGCCCCAGCACTTCCCACATTGCTCAAAGTGGCTAGCTTTCATCCCAACACAGTTTATAGGGCCATACGGTACATAGTTTTCAAGTTACAGACTAAGCTAAGCAAAATGAATCTTTTTTTTTTTTACTGTGAAAATGGCACTTTGGGACTGTGAAAGGGTTAGGGTTAGGGTTAGGGTTTTGGCCCTGTTGTCCCAAACTGCCCCAGCACTTCCCACATTGCTCAAAGTGGCTAGCTTTCATCCCAACACTGTTTATAGGGCCATACGGTACATAGTTTTCAAGTTACAGACTAAGCTAAGCAAAAGTGAACCAGGCCTTTTTACTGTGAAAACGGCACTTTGGGACTGTGAAAGTGACATTTTGGCCCTGTTGTCCCAAACTGCCCCAGCACTTCCCACATTGCTCAAAGTGGCTAGCTTTCATCCCAACACAGTTTATAGGGCCATACGGTACATAGTTTTCAAGTTACAGACTAAGCTAAGCAAAAGTGAACCAGGCCTTTTTACTGTGAAAATGGCACTTTGGGACTGTGAAAGTGACATTTTGGCCCTGTTGTCCCAAACTGCCCCAGCACTTCCCACATTGCTCAAAGTGGCTAGCTTTCATCCCAACACAGTTTATAGGGCCATACGGTACATAGTTTTCAAGTTACAGACTAAGCTAAGCAAAAGTGAACCAGGCCTTTTTACTGTGAAAATGGCACTTTGGGACTGTGAAAGTGACATTTTGGCCCTGTTGTCCCAAACTGCCCCAGCACTTCCCACATTGCTCAAAGTGGCTAGCTTTCATCCCAACACAGTTTATAGGGCCATACGGTACATAGTTTTCAAGTTACAGACTAAGCTAAGCAAAAGTGAACCAGGCCTTTTTACTGTGAAAACGGCACTTTGGGACTGTGAAAGTGACAGTTTGGCCATGTTGTCCCAAACTGCCCCAGCACTTCCCACATTGCTCAAAGTGGCTAGCTTTCATCCCAACACAGTTTATAGGGCCATACGGTACATAGTTTTCAAGTTACAGACTAAGCTAAGCAAAAGTGAACCAGGCCTTTTTACTGTGAAAACGGCACTTTGGGACTGTGAAAGTGACATTTTGGCCCTGTTGTCCCAAACTGCCCCAGCACTTCCCACATTGCTCAAAGTGGCTAGCTTTCATCCCAACACAGTTTATAGGGCCATACGGTACATAGTTTTCAAGTTACAGACTAAGCTAAGCAAAAGTGAACCAGGCCTTTTTACTGTGAAAATGGCACTTTGGGACTGTGAAAGTGACATTTTGGCCCTGTTGTCCCAAACTGCCCCAGCACTTCCCACATTGCTCAAAGTGGCTAGCTTTCATCCCAACACAGTTTATAGGGCCATACGGTACATAGTTTTCAAGTTACAGACTAAGCTAAGCAAAAGTGAACCAGGCCTTTTTACTGTGAAAATGGCACTTTGGGACTGTGAAAGTGACATTTTGGCCCTGTTGTCCCAAACTGCCCCAGCACTTCCCACATTGCTCAAAGTGGCTAGCTTTCATCCCAACACAGTTTATAGGGCCATACGGTACATAGTTTTCAAGTTACAGACTAAGCTAAGCAAAAGTGAACCAGGCTTTTTACTGTGAAAATGGCACTTTGGGACTGTGAAAGTGACATTTTGGCCCTGTTGTCCCAAACTGCCCCAGCACTTCCCACATTGCTCAAAGTGGCTAGCTTTCATCCCAACACAGTTTATAGGGCCATACGGTACATAGTTTTCAAGTTACAGACTAAGCTAAGCAAAAGTGAACCAGGCCTTTTTACTGTGAAAATGGCACTTTGGGACTGTGAAAGTGACATTTTGGCCATGTTGTCCCAAACTGCCCCAGCACTTCCCACATTGCTCAAAGTGGCTAGCTTTCATCCCAACACAGTTTATAGGGCCATACGGTACATAGTTTTCAAGTTACAGACTAAGCTAAGCAAAAGTGAACCAGGCCTTTTTACTGTGAAAATGGCACTTTGGGACTGTGAAAGTGACATTTTGGCCCTGTTGTCCCAAACTGCCCCAGCACTTCCCACATTGCTCAAAGTGGCTAGCTTTCATCCCAACACAGTTTATAGGGCCATACGGTACATAGTTTTCAAGTTACAGACTAAGCTAAGCAAAATGAATCTTTTTTTTTTTACTGTGAAAATGGCACTTTGGGACTGTGAAAGTGACATTTTGGCCCTGTTGTCCCAAACTGCCCCAGCACTTCCCACATTGCTCAAAGTGGCTAGCTTTCATCCCAACACAGTTTATAGGGCCATACGGTACATAGTTTTCAAGTTACAGACTAAGCTAAGCAAAAGTGAACCAGGCCTTTTTACTGTGAAAACGGCACTTTGGGACTGTGAAAGTGACATTTTGGCCCTGTTGTCCCAAACTGCCCCAGCACTTCGCACATTGCTCAAAGTGGCTAGCTTTCATCCCAACACAGTTTATAGGGCCATACGGTACATAGTTTTCAAGTTACAGACTAAGCTAAGCAAAATTAATCTTTTTTTTTTTACTGTGAAAATGGCACTTTGGGACTGTGAAAGTGACATTTTGGCCCTGTTGTCCCAAACTGCCCCAGCACTTCCCACATTGCTCAAAGTGGCTAGCTTTCATCCCAACACAGTTTATAGGGCCATACGGTACATAGTTTTCAAGTTACAGACTAAGCTAAGCAAAAGTGAACCAGGCCTTTTTACTGTGAAAATGGCACTTTGGGACTGTGAAAGTGACATTTTGGCCCTGTTGTCCCAAACTGCCCCAGCACTTCCCACATTGCTCAAAGTGGCTAGCTTTCATCCCAACACAGTTTATAGGGCCATACGGAACATAGTTTTCAAGTTACAGACTAAGCTAAGCAAAAGTGAACCAGGCCTTTTTACTGTGAAAATGGCACTTTGGGACTGTGAAAGTGACATTTTGGCCCTGTTGTCCCAAACTGCCCCAGCACTTCCCACATTGCTCAAAGTGGCTAGCTTTCATCCCAACACAGTTTATAGGGCCATACGGTACATAGTTTTCAAGTTACAGACTAAGCTAAGCAAAATGAATCTGTTTTTTTTTACTGTGAAAATGGCACTTTGGGACTGTGAAAGTGACATTTTGGCCCTGTTGTCCCAAACTGCCCCAGCACTTCCCACATTGCTCAAAGTGGCTAGCTTTCATCCCAACACAGTTTATAGGGCCATACGGTACATAGTTTTCAAGTTACAGACTAAGCTAAGCAAAAGTGAACCAGGCCTTTTTACTGTGAAAATGGCACTTTGGGACTGTGAAAGTGACATTTTGGCCCTGTTGTCCCAAACTGCCCCAGCACTTCCCACATTGCTCAAAGTGGCTAGCTTTCATCCCAACACAGTTTATAGGGCCATACGGTACATAGTTTTCAAGTTACAGACTAAGCTAAGCAAAAGTGAACCAGGCCTTTTTACTGTGAAAATGGCACTTTGGGAGTGTGAAAGTGACATTTTGGCCCTGTTGTCCCAAACTGCCCCAGCACTTTCCACATTGCTCAAAGTGGCTAGCTTTCATCCCAACACAGTTTATAGGGCCATACGGTACATAGTTTTCAAGTTACAGACTAAGCTAAGCAAAATGAATCTTTTTTTTTTTACTGTGAAAATGGCACTTTGGGACTGTGAAAGTGACATTTTGGCCCTGTTGTCCCAAACTGCCCCAGCACTTCCCACATTGCTCAAAGTGGCTAGCTTTCATCCCAACACAGTTTATAGGGCCATACGGTACATAGTTTTCAAGTTACAGACTAAGCTAAGCAAAAGTGAACCAGGCCTTTTTACTGTGAAAATGGCACTTTGGGACTGTGAAAGTGACATTTTGGCCCTGTTGTCCCAAACTGCCCCAGCACTTCCCACATTGCTCAAAGTGGCTAGCTTTCATCCCAACACAGTTTATAGGGCCATACGGTACATAGTTTTCAAGTTACAGACTAAGCTAAGCAAAAGTGAACCAGGCCTTTTTACTGTGAAAATGGAACTTTGGGACTGTGAAAGTGACATTTTGGCCCTGTTGTCCCAAACTGCCCCAGCACTTCCCACATTGCTCAAAGTGGCTAGCTTTCATCCCAACACAGTTTATAGGGCCATACGGTACATAGTTTTCAAGTTACAGACTAAGCTAAGCAAAATGAATCTTTTTTTTTTTTACTGTGAAAATGGCACTTTGGGACTGTGAAAGGGTTAGGGTTAGGGTTAGGGTTTTGGCCCTGTTGTCCCAAACTGCCCCAGCACTTCCCACATTGCTCAAAGTGGCTAGCTTTCATCCCAACACTGTTTATAGGGCCATACGGTACATAGTTTTCAAGTTACAGACTAAGCTAAGCAAAAGTGAACCAGGCCTTTTTACTGTGAAAACGGCACTTTGGGACTGTGAAAGTGACATTTTGGCCCTGTTGTCCCAAACTGCCCCAGCACTTCCCACATTGCTCAAAGTGGCTAGCTTTCATCCCAACACAGTTTATAGGGCCATACGGTACATAGTTTTCAAGTTACAGACTAAGCTAAGCAAAAGTGAACCAGGCCTTTTTACTGTGAAAATGGCACTTTGGGACTGTGAAAGTGACATTTTGGCCCTGTTGTCCCAAACTGCCCCAGCACTTCCCACATTGCTCAAAGTGGCTAGCTTTCATCCCAACACAGTTTATAGGGCCATACGGTACATAGTTTTCAAGTTACAGACTAAGCTAAGCAAAAGTGAACCAGGCCTTTTTACTGTGAAAATGGCACTTTGGGACTGTGAAAGTGACATTTTGGCCCTGTTGTCCCAAACTGCCCCAGCACTTCCCACATTGCTCAAAGTGGCTAGCTTTCATCCCAACACAGTTTATAGGGCCATACGGTACATAGTTTTCAAGTTACAGACTAAGCTAAGCAAAATGAATCTTTTTTTTTTTACTGTGAAAATGGCACTTTGGGACTGTGAAAGGGTTAGGGTTAGGGTTAGGGTTTTGGCCCTGTTGTCCCAAACTGCCCCAGCACTTCCCACATTGCTCAAAGTGGCTAGCTTTCATCCCAACACAGTTTATAGGGCCATACGGTACATAGTTTTCAAGTTACAGACTAAGCTAAGCAAAAGTGAACCAGGCCTTTTTACTGTGAAAATGGCACTTTGGGACTGTGAAAGTGACATTTTGGCCCTGTTGTCCCAAACTGCCCCAGCACTTCCCACATTGCTCAAAGTGGCTAGCTTTCATCCCAACACAGTTTATAGGGCCATACGGTACATAGTTTTCAAGTTACAGACTAAGCTAAGCAAAAGTGAACCAGGCCTTTTTACTGTGAAAACGGCACTTTGGGACTGTGAAAGTGACATTTTGGCCCTGTTGTCCCAAACTGCCCCAGCACTTCGCACATTGCTCAAAGTGGCTAGCTTTCATCCCAACACAGTTTATAGGGCCATACGGTACATAGTTTTCAAGTTACAGACTAAGCTAAGCAAAATGAATCTTTTTTTTTTTACTGTGAAAATGGCACTTTGGGACTGTGAAAGTGACATTTTGGCCCTGTTGTCCCAAACTGCCCCAGCACTTCCCACATTGCTCAAAGTGGCTAGCTTTCATCCCAACACAGTTTATAGGGCCATACGGTACATAGTTTTCAAGTTACAGACTAAGCTAAGCAAAAGTGAACCAGGCCTTTTTACTGTGAAAACGGCACTTTGGGACTGTGAAAGTGACATTTTGGCCCTGTTGTCCCAAACTGCCCCAGCACTTCGCACATTGCTCAAAGTGGCTAGCTTTCATCCCAACACAGTTTATAGGGCCATACGGTACATAGTTTTCAAGTTACAGACTAAGCTAAGCAAAATGAATCTTTTTTTTTTTACTGTGAAAATGGCACTTTGGGACTGTGAAAGTGACATTTTGGCCCTGTTGTCCCAAACTGCCCCAGCACTTCCCACATTGCTCAAAGTGGCTAGCTTTCATCCCAACACAGTTTATAGGGCCATACGGTACATAGTTTTCAAGTTACAGACTAAGCTAAGCAAAAGTGAACCAGGCCTTTTTACTGTGAAAATGGCACTTTGGGACTGTGAAAGTGACATTTTGGCCCTGTTGTCCCAAACTGCCCCAGCACTTCCCACATTGCTCAAAGTGGCTAGCTTTCATCCCAACACAGTTTATAGGGCCATACGGAACATAGTTTTCAAGTTACAGACTAAGCTAAGCAAAAGTGAACCAGGCCTTTTTACTGTGAAAATGGCACTTTGGGACTGTGAAAGTGACATTTTGGCCCTGTTGTCCCAAACTGCCCCAGCACTTCCCACATTGCTCAAAGTGGCTAGCTTTCATCCCAACACAGTTTATAGGGCCATACGGTACATAGTTTTCAAGTTACAGACTAAGCTAAGCAAAAGTGAACCAGGCCTTTTTACTGTGAAAATGGCACTTTGGGACTGTGAAAGTGACATTTTGGCCCTGTTGTCCCAAACGGCCCCAGCACTTCCCACATTGCTCAAAGTGGCTAGCTTTCATCCCAACACAGTTTATAGGGCCATACGGTACATAGTTTTCAAGTTACAGACTAAGCTAAGCAAAAGTGAACCAGGCCTTTTTACTGTGAAAATGGCACTTTGGGACTGTGAAAGTGACATTTTGGCCCTGTTGTCCCAAACTGCCCCAGCACTTTCCACATTGCTCAAAGTGGCTAGCTTTCATCCCAACACAGTTTATAGGGCCATACGGTACATAGTTTTCAAGTTACAGACTAAGCTAAGCAAAATGAATCTTTTTTTTTTTACTGTGAAAATGGCACTTTGGGACTGTGAAAGTGACATTTTGGCCCTGTTGTCCCAAACTGCCCCAGCACTTCCCACATTGCTCAAAGTCGCTAGCTTTCATCCCAACACAGTTTATAGGGCCATACGGTACATAGTTTTCAAGTTACAGACTAAGCTAAGCAAAAGTGAACCAGGCCTTTTTACTGTGAAAATGGCACTTTGGGACTGTGAAAGTGACATTTTGGCCCTGTTGTCCCAAACTGCCCCAGCACTTCCCACATTGCTCAAAGTGGCTAGCTTTCATCCCAACACAGTTTATAGGGCCATACGGTACATAGTTTTCAAGTTACAGACTAAGCTAAGCAAAATGAATCTTTTTTTTTTTTACTGTGAAAATGGCACTTTGGGACTGTGAAAGGGTTAGGGTTAGGGTTAGGGTTTTGGCCCTGTTGTCCCAAACTGCCCCAGCACTTCCCACATTGCTCAAAGTGGCTAGCTTTCATCCCAACACTGTTTATAGGGCCATACGGTACATAGTTTTCAAGTTACAGACTAAGCTAAGCAAAAGTGAACCAGGCCTTTTTACTGTGAAAACGGCACTTTGGGACTGTGAAAGTGACATTTTGGCCCTGTTGTCCCAAACTGCCCCAGCACTTCCCACATTGCTCAAAGTGGCTAGCTTTCATCCCAACACAGTTTATAGGGCCATACGGTACATAGTTTTCAAGTTACAGACTAAGCTAAGCAAAAGTGAACCAGGCCTTTTTACTGTGAAAATGGCACTTTGGGACTGTGAAAGTGACATTTTGGCCCTGTTGTCCCAAACTGCCCCAGCACTTCCCACATTGCTCAAAGTGGCTAGCTTTCATCCCAACACAGTTTATAGGGCCATACGGTACATAGTTTTCAAGTTACAGACTAAGCTAAGCAAAAGTGAACCAGGCCTTTTTACTGTGAAAATGGCACTTTGGGACTGTGAAAGTGACATTTTGGCCCTGTTGTCCCAAACTGCCCCAGCACTTTCCACATTGCTCAAAGTGGCTAGCTTTCATCCCAACACAGTTTATAGGGCCATACGGTACATAGTTTTCAAGTTACAGACTAAGCTAAGCAAAATGAATCTTTTTTTTTTTACTGTGAAAATGGCACTTTGGGACTGTGAAAGTGACATTTTGGCCCTGTTGTCCCAAACTGCCCCAGCACTTCCCACATTGCTCAAAGTGGCTAGCTTTCATCCCAACACAGTTTATAGGGCCATACGGTACATAGTTTTCAAGTTACAGACTAAGCTAAGCAAAAGTGAACCAGGCCTTTTTACTGTGAAAATGGCACTTTGGGACTGTGAAAGTGACATTTTGGCCCTGTTGTCCCAAACTGCCCCAGCACTTCCCACATTGCTCAAAGTGGCTAGCTTTCATCCCAACACAGTTTATAGGGCCATACGGTACATAGTTTTCAAGTTACAGACTAAGCTAAGCAAAAGTGAACCAGGCCTTTTTACTGTGAAAATGGCACTTTGGGACTGTGAAAGTGACATTTTGGCCCTGTTGTCCCAAACTGCCCCAGCACTTCCCACATTGCTCAAAGTGGCTAGCTTTCATCCCAACACAGTTTATAGGGCCATACGGTACATAGTTTTCAAGTTACAGACTAAGCTAAGCAAAATGAATCTTTTTTTTTTTTACTGTGAAAATGGCACTTTGGGACTGTGAAAGGGTTAGGGTTAGGGTTAGGGTTTTGGCCCTGTTGTCCCAAACTGCCCCAGCACTTCCCACATTGCTCAAAGTGGCTAGCTTTCATCCCAACACTGTTTATAGGGCCATACGGTACATAGTTTTCAAGTTACAGACTAAGCTAAGCAAAAGTGAACCAGGCCTTTTTACTGTGAAAACGGCACTTTGGGACTGTGAAAGTGACATTTTGGCCCTGTTGTCCCAAACTGCCCCAGCACTTCCCACATTGCTCAAAGTGGCTAGCTTTCATCCCAACACAGTTTATAGGGCCATACGGTACATAGTTTTCAAGTTACAGACTAAGCTAAGCAAAAGTGAACCAGGCCTTTTTACTGTGAAAATGGCACTTTGGGACTGTGAAAGTGACATTTTGGCCCTGTTGTCCCAAACTGCCCCAGCACTTCCCACATTGCTCAAAGTGGCTAGCTTTCATCCCAACACAGTTTATAGGGCCATACGGTACATAGTTTTCAAGTTACAGACTAAGCTAAGCAAAAGTGAACCAGGCCTTTTTACTGTGAAAATGGCACTTTGGGACTGTGAAAGTGACATTTTGGCCCTGTTGTCCCAAACTGCCCCAGCACTTCCCACATTGCTCAAAGTGGCTAGCTTTCATCCCAACACAGTTTATAGGGCCATACGGTACATAGTTTTCAAGTTACAGACTAAGCTAAGCAAAAGTGAACCAGGCCTTTTTACTGTGAAAACGGCACTTTGGGACTGTGAAAGTGACAGTTTGGCCATGTTGTCCCAAACTGCCCCAGCACTTCCCACATTGCTCAAAGTGGCTAGCTTTCATCCCAACACAGTTTATAGGGCCATACGGTACATAGTTTTCAAGTTACAGACTAAGCTAAGCAAAAGTGAACCAGGCCTTTTTACTGTGAAAACGGCACTTTGGGACTGTGAAAGTGACATTTTGGCCCTGTTGTCCCAAACTGCCCCAGCACTTCCCACATTGCTCAAAGTGGCTAGCTTTCATCCCAACACAGTTTATAGGGCCATACGGTACATAGTTTTCAAGTTACAGACTAAGCTAAGCAAAAGTGAACCAGGCCTTTTTACTGTGAAAATGGCACTTTGGGACTGTGAAAGTGACATTTTGGCCCTGTTGTCCCAAACTGCCCCAGCACTTCCCACATTGCTCAAAGTGGCTAGCTTTCATCCCAACACAGTTTATAGGGCCATACGGTACATAGTTTTCAAGTTACAGACTAAGCTAAGCAAAAGTGAACCAGGCCTTTTTACTGTGAAAATGGCACTTTGGGACTGTGAAAGTGACATTTTGGCCCTGTTGTCCCAAACTGCCCCAGCACTTCCCACATTGCTCAAAGTGGCTAGCTTTCATCCCAACACAGTTTATAGGGCCATACGGTACATAGTTTTCAAGTTACAGACTAAGCTAAGCAAAAGTGAACCAGGCTTTTTACTGTGAAAATGGCACTTTGGGACTGTGAAAGTGACATTTTGGCCCTGTTGTCCCAAACTGCCCCAGCACTTCCCACATTGCTCAAAGTGGCTAGCTTTCATCCCAACACAGTTTATAGGGCCATACGGTACATAGTTTTCAAGTTACAGACTAAGCTAAGCAAAAGTGAACCAGGCCTTTTTACTGTGAAAATGGCACTTTGGGACTGTGAAAGTGACATTTTGGCCATGTTGTCCCAAACTGCCCCAGCACTTCCCACATTGCTCAAAGTGGCTAGCTTTCATCCCAACACAGTTTATAGGGCCATACGGTACATAGTTTTCAAGTTACAGACTAAGCTAAGCAAAAGTGAACCAGGCCTTTTTACTGTGAAAATGGCACTTTGGGACTGTGAAAGTGACATTTTGGCCCTGTTGTCCCAAACTGCCCCAGCACTTCCCACATTGCTCAAAGTGGCTAGCTTTCATCCCAACACAGTTTATAGGGCCATACGGTACATAGTTTTCAAGTTACAGACTAAGCTAAGCAAAATGAATCTTTTTTTTTTTACTGTGAAAATGGCACTTTGGGACTGTGAAAGTGACATTTTGGCCCTGTTGTCCCAAACTGCCCCAGGACTTCCCACATTGCTCAAAGTGGCTAGCTTTCATCCCAACACAGTTTATAGGGCCATACGGTACATAGTTTTCAAGTTACAGACTAAGCTAAGCAAAAGTGAACCAGGCCTTTTTACTGTGAAAACGGCACTTTGGGACTGTGAAAGTGACATTTTGGCCCTGTTGTCCCAAACTGCCCCAGCACTTCGCACATTGCTCAAAGTGGCTAGCTTTCATCCCAACACAGTTTATAGGGCCATACGGTACATAGTTTTCAAGTTACAGACTAAGCTAAGCAAAATGAATCTTTTTTTTTTACTGTGAAAATGGCACTTTGGGACTGTGAAAGTGACATTTTGGCCCTGTTGTCCCAAACTGCCCCAGCACTTCCCACATTGCTCAAAGTGGCTAGCTTTCATCCCAACACAGTTTATAGGGCCATACGGTACATAGTTTTCAAGTTACAGACTAAGCTAAGCAAAAGTGAACCAGGCCTTTTTACTGTGAAAATGGCACTTTGGGACTGTGAAAGTGACATTTTGGCCCTGTTGTCCCAAACTGCCCCAGCACTTCCCACATTGCTCAAAGTGGCTAGCTTTCATCCCAACACAGTTTATAGGGCCATACGGAACATAGTTTTCAAGTTACAGACTAAGCTAAGCAAAAGTGAACCAGGCCTTTTTACTGTGAAAATGGCACTTTGGGACTGTGAAAGTGACATTTTGGCCCTGTTGTCCCAAACTGCCCCAGCACTTCCCACATTGCTCAAAGTGGCTAGCTTTCATCCCAACACAGTTTATAGGGCCATACGGTACATAGTTTTCAAGTTACAGACTAAGCTAAGCAAAATGAATCTGTTTTTTTTTACTGTGAAAATGGCACTTTGGGACTGTGAAAGTGACATTTTGGCCCTGTTGTCCCAAACTGCCCCAGCACTTCCCACATTGCTCAAAGTGGCTAGCTTTCATCCCAACACAGTTTATAGGGCCATACGGTACATAGTTTTCAAGTTACAGACTAAGCTAAGCAAAAGTGAACCAGGCCTTTTTACTGTGAAAATGGCACTTTGGGACTGTGAAAGTGACATTTTGGCCCTGTTGTCCCAAACTGCCCCAGCACTTCCCACATTGCTCAAAGTGGCTAGCTTTCATCCCAACACAGTTTATAGGGCCATACGGTACATAGTTTTCAAGTTACAGACTAAGCTAAGCAAAAGTGAACCAGGCCTTTTTACTGTGAAAATGGCACTTTGGGACTGTGAAAGTGACATTTTGGCCCTGTTGTCCCAAACTGCCCCAGCACTTTCCACATTGCTCAAAGTGGCTAGCTTTCATCCCAACACAGTTTATAGGGCCATACGGTACATAGTTTTCAAGTTACAGACTAAGCTAAGCAAAATGAATCTTTTTTTTTTTACTGTGAAAATGGCACTTTGGGACTGTGAAAGTGACATTTTGGCCCTGTTGTCCCAAACTGCCCCAGCACTTCCCACATTGCTCAAAGTGGCTAGCTTTCATCCCAACACAGTTTATAGGGCCATACGGTACATAGTTTTCAAGTTACAGACTAAGCTAAGCAAAATGAATCTGTTTTTTTTTACTGTGAAAATGGCACTTTGGGACTGTGAAAGTGACATTTTGGCCCTGTTGTCCCAAACTGCCCCAGCACTTCCCACATTGCTCAAAGTGGCTAGCTTTCATCCCAACACAGTTTATAGGGCCATACGGTACATAGTTTTCAAGTTACAGACTAAGCTAAGCAAAAGTGAACCAGGCCTTTTTACTGTGAAAATGGCACTTTGGGACTGTGAAAGTGACATTTTGGCCCTGTTGTCCCAAACTGCCCCAGCACTTCCCACATTGCTCAAAGTGGCTAGCTTTCATCCCAACACAGTTTATAGGGCCATACGGTACATAGTTTTCAAGTTACAGACTAAGCTAAGCAAAAGTGAACCAGGCCTTTTTACTGTGAAAATGGCACTTTGGGACTGTGAAAGTGACATTTTGGCCCTGTTGTCCCAAACTGCCCCAGCACTTTCCACATTGCTCAAAGTGGCTAGCTTTCATCCCAACACAGTTTATAGGGCCATACGGTACATAGTTTTCAAGTTACAGACTAAGCTAAGCAAAATGAATCTTTTTTTTTTTACTGTGAAAATGGCACTTTGGGACTGTGAAAGTGACATTTTGGCCCTGTTGTCCCAAACTGCCCCAGCACTTCCCACATTGCTCAAAGTGGCTAGCTTTCATCCCAACACAGTTTATAGGGCCATACGGTACATAGTTTTCAAGTTACAGACTAAGCTAAGCAAAAGTGAACCAGGCCTTTTTACTGTGAAAATGGCACTTTGGGACTGTGAAAGTGACATTTTGGCCCTGTTGTCCCAAACTGCCCCAGCACTTCCCACATTGCTCAAAGTGGCTAGCTTTCATCCCAACACAGTTTATAGGGCCATACGGTACATAGTTTTCAAGTTACAGACTAAGCTAAGCAAAAGTGAACCAGGCCTTTTTACTGTGAAAATGGAACTTTGGGACTGTGAAAGTGACATTTTGGCCCTGTTGTCCCAAACTGCCCCAGCACTTCCCACATTGCTCAAAGTGGCTAGCTTTCATCCCAACACAGTTTATAGGGCCATACGGTACATAGTTTTCAAGTTACAGACTAAGCTAAGCAAAATGAATCTTTTTTTTTTTACTGTGAAAATGGCACTTTGGGACTGTGAAAGGGTTAGGGTTAGGGTTAGGGTTTTGGCCCTGTTGTCCCAAACTGCCCCAGCACTTCCCACATTGCTCAAAGTGGCTAGCTTTCATCCCAACACTGTTTATAGGGCCATACGGTACATAGTTTTCAAGTTACAGACTAAGCTAAGCAAAAGTGAACCAGGCCTTTTTACTGTGAAAACGGCACTTTGGGACTGTGAAAGTGACATTTTGGCCCTGTTGTCCCAAACTGCCCCAGCACTTCCCACATTGCTCAAAGTGGCTAGCTTTCATCCCAACACAGTTTATAGGGCCATACGGTACATAGTTTTCAAGTTACAGACTAAGCTAAGCAAAAGTGAACCAGGCCTTTTTACTGTGAAAATGGCACTTTGGGACTGTGAAAGTGACATTTTGGCCCTGTTGTCCCAAACTGCCCCAGCACTTCCCACATTGCTCAAAGTGGCTAGCTTTCATCCCAACACAGTTTATAGGGCCATACGGTACATAGTTTTCAAGTTACAGACTAAGCTAAGCAAAAGTGAACCAGGCCTTTTTACTGTGAAAACGGCACTTTGGGACTGTGAAAGTGACAGTTTGGCCATGTTGTCCCAAACTGCCCCAGCACTTCCCACATTGCTCAAAGTGGCTAGCTTTCATCCCAACACAGTTTATAGGGCCATACGGTACATAGTTTTCAAGTTACAGACTAAGCTAAGCAAAAGTGAACCAGGCCTTTTTACTGTGAAAACGGCACTTTGGGACTGTGAAAGTGACATTTTGGCCCTGTTGTCCCAAACTGCCCCAGCACTTCCCACATTGCTCAAAGTGGCTAGCTTTCATCCCAACACAGTTTATAGGGCCATACGGTACATAGTTTTCAAGTTACAGACTAAGCTAAGCAAAAGTGAACCAGGCCTTTTTACTGTGAAAATGGCACTTTGGGACTGTGAAAGTGACATTTTGGCCCTGTTGTCCCAAACTGCCCCAGCACTTCCCACATTGCTCAAAGTGGCTAGCTTTCATCCCAACACAGTTTATAGGGCCATACGGTACATAGTTTTCAAGTTACAGACTAAGCTAAGCAAAAGTGAACCAGGCCTTTTTACTGTGAAAATGGCACTTTGGGACTGTGAAAGTGACATTTTGGCCCTGTTGTCCCAAACTGCCCCAGCACTTCCCACATTGCTCAAAGTGGCTAGCTTTCATCCCAACACAGTTTATAGGGCCATACGGTACATAGTTTTCAAGTTACAGACTAAGCTAAGCAAAAGTGAACCAGGCTTTTTACTGTGAAAATGGCACTTTGGGACTGTGAAAGTGACATTTTGGCCCTGTTGTCCCAAACTGCCCCAGCACTTCCCACATTGCTCAAAGTGGCTAGCTTTCATCCCAACACAGTTTATAGGGCCATACGGTACATAGTTTTCAAGTTACAGACTAAGCTAAGCAAAAGTGAACCAGGCCTTTTTACTGTGAAAATGGCACTTTGGGACTGTGAAAGTGACATTTTGGCCATGTTGTCCCAAACTGCCCCAGCACTTCCCACATTGCTCAAAGTGGCTAGCTTTCATCCCAACACAGTTTATAGGGCCATACGGTACATAGTTTTCAAGTTACAGACTAAGCTAAGCAAAAGTGAACCAGGCCTTTTTACTGTGAAAATGGCACTTTGGGACTGTGAAAGTGACATTTTGGCCCTGTTGTCCCAAACTGCCCCAGCACTTCCCACATTGCTCAAAGTGGCTAGCTTTCATCCCAACACAGTTTATAGGGCCATACGGTACATAGTTTTCAAGTTACAGACTAAGCTAAGCAAAATGAATCTTTTTTTTTTTACTGTGAAAATGGCACTTTGGGACTGTGAAAGTGACATTTTGGCCCTGTTGTCCCAAACTGCCCCAGGACTTCCCACATTGCTCAAAGTGGCTAGCTTTCATCCCAACACAGTTTATAGGGCCATACGGTACATAGTTTTCAAGTTACAGACTAAGCTAAGCAAAAGTGAACCAGGCCTTTTTACTGTGAAAACGGCACTTTGGGACTGTGAAAGTGACATTTTGGCCCTGTTGTCCCAAACTGCCCCAGCACTTCGCACATTGCTCAAAGTGGCTAGCTTTCATCCCAACACAGTTTATAGGGCCATACGGTACATAGTTTTCAAGTTACAGACTAAGCTAAGCAAAATGAATCTTTTTTTTTTTACTGTGAAAATGGCACTTTGGGACTGTGAAAGTGACATTTTGGCCCTGTTGTCCCAAACTGCCCCAGCACTTCCCACATTGCTCAAAGTGGCTAGCTTTCATCCCAACACAGTTTATAGGGCCATACGGTACATAGTTTTCAAGTTACAGACTAAGCTAAGCAAAAGTGAACCAGGCCTTTTTACTGTGAAAATGGCACTTTGGGACTGTGAAAGTGACATTTTGGCCCTGTTGTCCCAAACTGCCCCAGCACTTCCCACATTGCTCAAAGTGGCTAGCTTTCATCCCAACACAGTTTATAGGGCCATACGGAACATAGTTTTCAAGTTACAGACTAAGCTAAGCAAAAGTGAACCAGGCCTTTTTACTGTGAAAATGGCACTTTGGGACTGTGAAAGTGACATTTTGGCCCTGTTGTCCCAAACTGCCCCAGCACTTCCCACATTGCTCAAAGTGGCTAGCTTTCATCCCAACACAGTTTATAGGGCCATACGGTACATAGTTTTCAAGTTACAGACTAAGCTAAGCAAAATGAATCTGTTTTTTTTTACTGTGAAAATGGCACTTTGGGACTGTGAAAGTGACATTTTGGCCCTGTTGTCCCAAACTGCCCCAGCACTTCCCACATTGCTCAAAGTGGCTAGCTTTCATCCCAACACAGTTTATAGGGCCATACGGTACATAGTTTTCAAGTTACAGACTAAGCTAAGCAAAAGTGAACCAGGCCTTTTTACTGTGAAAATGGCACTTTGGGACTGTGAAAGTGACATTTTGGCCCTGTTGTCCCAAACTGCCCCAGCACTTCCCACATTGCTCAAAGTGGCTAGCTTTCATCCCAACACAGTTTATAGGGCCATACGGTACATAGTTTTCAAGTTACAGACTAAGCTAAGCAAAAGTGAACCAGGCCTTTTTACTGTGAAAATGGCACTTTGGGACTGTGAAAGTGACATTTTGGCCCTGTTGTCCCAAACTGCCCCAGCACTTTCCACATTGCTCAAAGTGGCTAGCTTTCATCCCAACACAGTTTATAGGGCCATACGGTACATAGTTTTCAAGTTACAGACTAAGCTAAGCAAAATGAATCTTTTTTTTTTTACTGTGAAAATGGCACTTTGGGACTGTGAAAGTGACATTTTGGCCCTGTTGTCCCAAACTGCCCCAGCACTTCCCACATTGCTCAAAGTGGCTAGCTTTCATCCCAACACAGTTTATAGGGCCATACGGTACATAGTTTTCAAGTTACAGACTAAGCTAAGCAAAATGAATCTGTTTTTTTTTACTGTGAAAATGGCACTTTGGGACTGTGAAAGTGACATTTTGGCCCTGTTGTCCCAAACTGCCCCAGCACTTCCCACATTGCTCAAAGTGGCTAGCTTTCATCCCAACACAGTTTATAGGGCCATACGGTACATAGTTTTCAAGTTACAGACTAAGCTAAGCAAAAGTGAACCAGGCCTTTTTACTGTGAAAATGGCACTTTGGGACTGTGAAAGTGACATTTTGGCCCTGTTGTCCCAAACTGCCCCAGCACTTCCCACATTGCTCAAAGTGGCTAGCTTTCATCCCAACACAGTTTATAGGGCCATACGGTACATAGTTTTCAAGTTACAGACTAAGCTAAGCAAAAGTGAACCAGGCCTTTTTACTGTGAAAATGGCACTTTGGGACTGTGAAAGTGACATTTTGGCCCTGTTGTCCCAAACTGCCCCAGCACTTTCCACATTGCTCAAAGTGGCTAGCTTTCATCCCAACACAGTTTATAGGGCCATACGGTACATAGTTTTCAAGTTACAGACTAAGCTAAGCAAAATGAATCTTTTTTTTTTACTGTGAAAATGGCACTTTGGGACTGTGAAAGTGACATTTTGGCCCTGTTGTCCCAAACTGCCCCAGCACTTCCCACATTGCTCAAAGTGGCTAGCTTTCATCCCAACACAGTTTATAGGGCCATACGGTACATAGTTTTCAAGTTACAGACTAAGCTAAGCAAAAGTGAACCAGGCCTTTTTACTGTGAAAATGGCACTTTGGGACTGTGAAAGTGACATTTTGGCCCTGTTGTCCCAAACTGCCCCAGCACTTCCCACATTGCTCAAAGTGGCTAGCTTTCATCCCAACACAGTTTATAGGGCCATACGGTACATAGTTTTCAAGTTACAGACTAAGCTAAGCAAAAGTGAACCAGGCCTTTTTACTGTGAAAATGGAACTTTGGGACTGTGAAAGTGACATTTTGGCCCTGTTGTCCCAAACTGCCCCAGCACTTCCCACATTGCTCAAAGTGGCTAGCTTTCATCCCAACACAGTTTATAGGGCCATACGGTACATAGTTTTCAAGTTACAGACTAAGCTAAGCAAAATGAATCTTTTTTTTTTTTACTGTGAAAATGGCACTTTGGGACTGTGAAAGGGTTAGGGTTAGGGTTAGGGTTTTGGCCCTGTTGTCCCAAACTGCCCCAGCACTTCCCACATTGCTCAAAGTGGCTAGCTTTCATCCCAACACTGTTTATAGGGCCATACGGTACATAGTTTTCAAGTTACAGACTAAGCTAAGCAAAAGTGAACCAGGCCTTTTTACTGTGAAAACGGCACTTTGGGACTGTGAAAGTGACATTTTGGCCCTGTTGTCCCAAACTGCCCCAGCACTTCCCACATTGCTCAAAGTGGCTAGCTTTCATCCCAACACAGTTTATAGGGCCATACGGTACATAGTTTTCAAGTTACAGACTAAGCTAAGCAAAAGTGAACCAGGCCTTTTTACTGTGAAAATGGCACTTTGGGACTGTGAAAGTGACATTTTGGCCCTGTTGTCCCAAACTGCCCCAGCACTTCCCACATTGCTCAAAGTGGCTAGCTTTCATCCCAACACAGTTTATAGGGCCATACGGTACATAGTTTTCAAGTTACAGACTAAGCTAAGCAAAAGTGAACCAGGCCTTTTTACTGTGAAAATGGCACTTTGGGACTGTGAAAGTGACATTTTGGCCCTGTTGTCCCAAACTGCCCCAGCACTTCCCACATTGCTCAAAGTGGCTAGCTTTCATCCCAACACAGTTTATAGGGCCATACGGTACATAGTTTTCAAGTTACAGACTAAGCTAAGCAAAATGAATCTTTTTTTTTTTTACTGTGAAAATGGCACTTTGGGACTGTGAAAGGGTTAGGGTTAGGGTTAGGGTTTTGGCCCTGTTGTCCCAAACTGCCCCAGCACTTCCCACATTGCTCAAAGTGGCTAGCTTTCATCCCAACACTGTTTATAGGGCCATACGGTACATAGTTTTCAAGTTACAGACTAAGCTAAGCAAAAGTGAACCAGGCCTTTTTACTGTGAAAACGGCACTTTGGGACTGTGAAAGTGACATTTTGGCCCTGTTGTCCCAAACTGCCCCAGCACTTCCCACATTGCTCAAAGTGGCTAGCTTTCATCCCAACACAGTTTATAGGGCCATACGGTACATAGTTTTCAAGTTACAGACTAAGCTAAGCAAAAGTGAACCAGGCCTTTTTACTGTGAAAATGGCACTTTGGGACTGTGAAAGTGACATTTTGGCCCTGTTGTCCCAAACTGCCCCAGCACTTCCCACATTGCTCAAAGTGGCTAGCTTTCATCCCAACACAGTTTATAGGGCCATACGGTACATAGTTTTCAAGTTACAGACTAAGCTAAGCAAAAGTGAACCAGGCCTTTTTACTGTGAAAATGGCACTTTGGGACTGTGAAAGTGACATTTTGGCCCTGTTGTCCCAAACTGCCCCAGCACTTTCCACATTGCTCAAAGTGGCTAGCTTTCATCCCAACACAGTTTATAGGGCCATACGGTACATAGTTTTCAAGTTACAGACTAAGCTAAGCAAAATTAATCTTTTTTTTTTTACTGTGAAAATGGCACTTTGGGACTGTGAAAGTGACATTTTGGCCCTGTTGTCCCAAACTGCCCCAGCACTTCCCACATTGCTCAAAGTGGCTAGCTTTCATCCCAACACAGTTTATAGGGCCATACGGTACATAGTTTTCAAGTTACAGACTAAGCTAAGCAAAAGTGAACCAGGCCTTTTTACTGTGAAAATGGCACTTTGGGACTGTGAAAGTGACATTTTGGCCCTGTTGTCCCAAACTGCCCCAGCACTTCCCACATTGCTCAAAGTGGCTAGCTTTCATCCCAACACAGTTTATAGGGCCATACGGTACATAGTTTTCAAGTTACAGACTAAGCTAAGCAAAAGTGAACCAGGCCTTTTTACTGTGAAAATGGCACTTTGGGACTGTGAAAGTGACATTTTGGCCCTGTTGTCCCAAACTGCCCCAGCACTTCCCACATTGCTCAAAGTGGCTAGCTTTCATCCCAACACAGTTTATAGGGCCATACGGTACATAGTTTTCAAGTTACAGACTAAGCTAAGCAAAAGTGAACCAGGCCTTTTTACTGTGAAAACGGCACTTTGGGACTGTGAAAGTGACAGTTTGGCCATGTTGTCCCAAACTGCCCCAGCACTTCCCACATTGCTCAAAGTGGCTAGCTTTCATCCCAACACAGTTTATAGGGCCATACGGTACATAGTTTTCAAGTTACAGACTAAGCTAAGCAAAAGTGAACCAGGCCTTTTTACTGTGAAAACGGCACTTTGGGACTGTGAAAGTGACATTTTTGGCCCTGTTGTCCCAAACTGCCCCAGCACTTCCCACATTGCTCAAAGTGGCTAGCTTTCATCCCAACACAGTTTATAGGGCCATACGGTACATAGTTTTCAAGTTACAGACTAAGCTAAGCAAAAGTGAACCAGGCCTTTTTACTGTGAAAATGGCACTTTGGGACTGTGAAAGTGACATTTTGGCCCTGTTGTCCCAAACTGCCCCAGCACTTCCCACATTGCTCAAAGTGGCTAGCTTTCATCCCAACACAGTTTATAGGGCCATACGGTACATAGTTTTCAAGTTACAGACTAAGCTAAGCAAAAGTGAACCAGGCCTTTTTACTGTGAAAATGGCACTTTGGGACTGTGAAAGTGACATTTTGGCCCTGTTGTCCCAAACTGCCCCAGCACTTCCCACATTGCTCAAAGTGGCTAGCTTTCATCCCAACACAGTTTATAGGGCCATACGGTACATAGTTTTCAAGTTACAGACTAAGCTAAGCAAAAGTGAACCAGGCTTTTTACTGTGAAAATGGCACTTTGGGACTGTGAAAGTGACATTTTGGCCCTGTTGTCCCAAACTGCCCCAGCACTTCCCACATTGCTCAAAGTGGCTAGCTTTCATCCCAACACAGTTTATAGGGCCATACGGTACATAGTTTTCAAGTTACAGACTAAGCTAAGCAAAAGTGAACCAGGCCTTTTTACTGTGAAAATGGCACTTTGGGACTGTGAAAGTGACATTTTGGCCCTGTTGTCCCAAACTGCCCCAGCACTTCCCACATTGCTCAAAGTGGCTAGCTTTCATCCCAACACAGTTTATAGGGCCATACGGTACATAGTTTTCAAGTTACAGACTAAGCTAAGCAAAAGTGAACCAGGCCTTTTTACTGTGAAAATGGCACTTTGGGACTGTGAAAGTGACATTTTGGCCATGTTGTCCCAAACTGCCCCAGCACTTCCCACATTGCTCAAAGTGGCTAGCTTTCATCCCAACACAGTTTATAGGGCCATACGGTACATAGTTTTCAAGTTACAGACTAAGCTAAGCAAAAGTGAACCAGGCCTTTTTACTGTGAAAATGGCACTTTGGGACTGTGAAAGTGACATTTTGGCCCTGTTGTCCCAAACTGCCCCAGCACTTCCCACATTGCTCAAAGTGGCTAGCTTTCATCCCAACACAGTTTATAGGGCCATACGGTACATAGTTTTCAAGTTACAGACTAAGCTAAGCAAAAGTGAACCAGGCCTTTTTACTGTGAAAACGGCACTTTGGGACTGTGAAAGTGACATTTTGGCCCTGTTGTCCCAAACTGCCCCAGCACTTCCCACATTGCTCAAAGTGGCTAGCTTTCATCCCAACACAGTTTATAGGGCCATACGGTACATCGTTTTCAAGTTACAGACTAAGCTAAGCAAAAGTGAACCAGGCCTTTTTACTGTGAAAACGGCACTTTGGGACTGTGAAAGTGACATTTTGGCCCTGTTGTCCCAAACTGCCCCAGCACTTCCCACATTGCTCAAAGTGGCTAGCTTTCATCCCAACACAGTTTATAGGGCCATACGGTACATAGTTTTCAAGTTACAGACTAAGCTAAGCAAAAGTGAACCAGGCCTTTTTACTGTGAAAATGGCACTTTGGGACTGTGAAAGTGACATTTTGGCCCTGTTGTCCCAAACTGCCCCAGCACTTCCCACATTGCTCAAAGTGGCTAGCTTTCATCCCAACACAGTTTATAGGGCCATACGGTACATAGTTTTCAAGTTACAGACTAAGCTAAGCAAAATGAATCTTTTTTTTTTTACTGTGAAAATGGCACTTTGGGACTGTGAAAGGGTTAGGGTTAGGGTTAGGGTTTTGGCCCTGTTGTCCCAAACTGCCCCAGCACTTCCCACATTGCTCAAAGTGGCTAGCTTTCATCCCAACACAGTTTATAGGGCCATACGGTACATAGTTTTCAAGTTACAGACTAAGCTAAGCAAAAGTGAACCAGGCCTTTTTACTGTGAAAATGGCACTTTGGGACTGTGAAAGTGACATTTTGGCCCTGTTGTCCCAAACTGCCCCAGCACTTCCCACATTGCTCAAAGTGGCTAGCTTTCATCCCAACACAGTTTATAGGGCCATACGGTACATAGTTTTCAAGTTACAGACTAAGCTAAGCAAAATGAATCTTTTTTTTTTTACTGTGAAAATGGCACTTTGGGACTGTGAAAGTGACATTTTGGCCCTGTTGTCCCAAACTGCCCCAGCACTTCCCACATTGCTCAAAGTGGCTAGCTTTCATCCCAACACAGTTTATAGGGCCATACGGTACATAGTTTTCAAGTTACAGACTAAGCTAAGCAAAAGTGAACCAGGCCTTTTTACTGTGAAAATGGCACTTTGGGACTGTGAAAGTGACATTTTGGCCCTGTTGTCCCAAACTGCCCCAGCACTTCCCACATTGCTCAAAGTGGCTAGCTTTCATCCCAACACAGTTTATAGGGCCATACGGTACATAGTTTTCAAGTTACAGACTAAGCTAAGCAAAAGTGAACCAGGCCTTTTTACTGTGAAAATGGCACTTTGGGACTGTGAAAGTGACATTTTGGCCCTGTTGTCCCAAACTGCCCCAGCACTTCCCACATTGCTCAAAGTGGCTAGCTTTCATCCCAACACAGTTTATAGGGCCATACGGTACATAGTTTTCAAGTTACAGACTAAGCTAAGCAAAAGTGAACCAGGCCTTTTTACTGTGAAAACGGCACTTTGGGACTGTGAAAGTGACATTTTGGCCCTGTTGTCCCAAACTGCCCCAGCACTTCCCACATTGCTCAAAGTGGCTAGCTTTCATCCCAACACAGTTTATAGGGCCATACGGTACATAGTTTTCAAGTTACAGACTAAGCTAAGCAAAAGTGAACCAGGCCTTTTTACTGTGAAAATGGCACTTTGGGACTGTGAAAGTGACATTTTGGCCCTGTTGTCCCAAACTGCCCCAGCACTTCCCACATTGCTCAAAGTGGCTAGCTTTCATCCCAACACAGTTTATAGGGCCATACGGTACATAGTTTTCAAGTTACAGACTAAGCTAAGCAAAAGTGAACCAGGCCTTTTTACTGTGAAAATGGCACTTTGGGACTGTGAAAGTGACATTTTGGCCCTGTTGTCCCAAACTGCCCCAGCACTTCCCACATTGCTCAAAGTGGCTAGCTTTCATCCCAACACAGTTTATAGGGCCATACGGTACATAGTTTTCAAGTTACAGACTAAGCTAAGCAAAATTAATCTTTTTTTTTTTACTGTGAAAATGGCACTTTGGGACTGTGAAAGAGTTAGGGTTAGGGTTAGGGTTTTGGCCCTGTTGTCCCAAACTGCCCCAGCACTTCCCACATTGCTCAAAGTGGCTAGCTTTCATCCCAACACAGTTTATAGGGCCATACGGTACATAGTTTTCAAGTTACAGACTAAGCTAAGCAAAATTAATCTTTTTTTTTTTACTGTGAAAATGGCACTTTGGGACTGTGAAAGGGTTAGGGTTAGGGTTAGGGTTTTGGCCCTGTTGTCCCAAACTGCCCCAGCACTTCCCACATTGCTCAAAGTGGCTAGATTTCATCCCAACACAGTTTATAGGGCCATACGGTACATAGTTTTCAAGTTACAGACTAAGCTAAGCAAAAGTGAACCAGGCCTTTTTACTGTGAAAACGGCACTTTGGGACTGTGAAAGTGACATTTTGGCCCTGTTGTCCCAAACTGCCCCAGCACTTCCCACATTGCTCAAAGTGGCTAGCTTTCATCCCAACACAGTTTATAGGGCCATACGGTACATAGTTTTCAAGTTACAGACTAAGCTAAGCAAAAGTGAACCAGGCCTTTTTACTGTGAAAATGGCACTTTGGGACTGTGAAAGTGACATTTTGGCCCTGTTGTCCCAAACTGCCCCAGCACTTCCCACATTGCTCAAAGTGGCTAGCTTTCATCCCAACACAGTTTATAGGGCCATACGGTACATAGTTTTCAAGTTACAGACTAAGCTAAGCAAAATGAATCTTTTTTTTTTTACTGTGAAAATGGCACTTTGGGACTGTGAAAGGGTTAGGGTTAGGGTTAGGGTTTTGGCCCTGTTGTCCCAAACTGCCCCAGCACTTCCCACATTGCTCAAAGTGGCTAGCTTTCATCCCAACACAGTTTATAGGGCCATACGGTACATAGTTTTCAAGTTACAGACTAAGCTAAGCAAAAGTGAACCAGGCCTTTTTACTGTGAAAATGGCACTTTGGGACTGTGAAAGTGACATTTTGGCCCTGTTGTCCCAAACTGCCCCAGCACTTCCCACATTGCTCAAAGTGGCTAGCTTTCATCCCAACACAGTTTATAGGGCCATACGGTACATAGTTTTCAAGTTACAGACTAAGCTAAGCAAAATGAATCTTTTTTTTTTACTGTGAAAATGGCACTTTGGGACTGTGAAAGTGACATTTTGGCCCTGTTGTCCCAAACTGCCCCAGCACTTCCCACATTGCTCAAAGTGGCTAGCTTTCATCCCAACACAGTTTATAGGGCCATACGGTACATAGTTTTCAAGTTACAGACTAAGCTAAGCAAAAGTGAACCAGGCCTTTTTACTGTGAAAATGGCACTTTGGGACTGTGAAAGTGACATTTTGGCCCTGTTGTCCCAAACTGCCCCAGCACTTCCCACATTGCTCAAAGTGGCTAGCTTTCATCCCAACACAGTTTATAGGGCCATACGGTACATAGTTTTCAAGTTACAGACTAAGCTAAGCAAAAGTGAACCAGGCCTTTTTACTGTGAAAATGGCACTTTGGGACTGTGAAAGTGACATTTTGGCCCTGTTGTCCCAAACTGCCCCAGCACTTCCCACATTGCTCAAAGTGGCTAGCTTTCATCCCAACACAGTTTATAGGGCCATACGGTACATAGTTTTCAAGTTACAGACTAAGCTAAGCAAAAGTGAACCAGGCCTTTTTACTGTGAAAACGGCACTTTGGGACTGTGAAAGTGACATTTTGGCCCTGTTGTCCCAAACTGCCCCAGCACTTCCCACATTGCTCAAAGTGGCTAGCTTTCATCCCAACACAGTTTATAGGGCCATACGGTACATAGTTTTCAAGTTACAGACTAAGCTAAGCAAAAGTGAACCAGGCCTTTTTACTGTGAAAATGGCACTTTGGGACTGTGAAAGTGACATTTTGGCCCTGTTGTCCCAAACTGCCCCAGCACTTCCCACATTGCTCAAAGTGGCTAGCTTTCATCCCAACACAGTTTATAGGGCCATACGGTACATAGTTTTCAAGTTACAGACTAAGCTAAGCAAAAGTGAACCAGGCCTTTTTACTGTGAAAATGGCACTTTGGGACTGTGAAAGTGACATTTTGGCCCTGTTGTCCCAAACTGCCCCAGCACTTCCCACATTGCTCAAAGTGGCTAGCTTTCATCCCAACACAGTTTATAGGGCCATACGGTACATAGTTTTCAAGTTACAGACTAAGCTAAGCAAAATTAATCTTTTTTTTTTTACTGTGAAAATGGCACTTTGGGACTGTGAAAGGGTTAGGGTTAGGGTTAGGGTTTTGGCCCTGTTGTCCCAAACTGCCCCAGCACTTCCCACATTGCTCAAAGTGGCTAGCTTTCATCCCAACACAGTTTATAGGGCCATACGGTACATAGTTTTCAAGTTACAGACTAAGCTAAGCAAAATTAATCTTTTTTTTTTTACTGTGAAAATGGCACTTTGGGACTGTGAAAGGGTTAGGGTTAGGGTTAGGGTTTTGGCCCTGTTGTCCCAAACTGCCCCAGCACTTCCCACATTGCTCAAAGTGGCTAGCTTTCATCCCAACACAGTTTATAGGGCCATACGGTACATAGTTTTCAAGTTACAGACTAAGCTAAGCAAAAGTGAACCAGGCCTTTTTACTGTGAAAACGGCACTTTGGGACTGTGAAAGTGACATTTTGGCCCTGTTGTCCCAAACTGCCCCAGCACTTCCCACATTGCTCAAAGTGGCTAGCTTTCATCCCAACACAGTTTATAGGGCCATACGGTACATAGTTTTCAAGTTACAGACTAAGCTAAGCAAAAGTGAACCAGGCCTTTTTACTGTGAAAATGGCACTTTGGGACTGTGAAAGTGACATTTTGGCCCTGTTGTCCCAAACTGCCCCAGCACTTCCCACATTGCTCAAAGTGGCTAGCTTTCATCCCAACACAGTTTATAGGGCCATACGGTACATAGTTTTCAAGTTACAGACTAAGCTAAGCAAAAGTGAACCAGGCCTTTTTACTGTGAAAATGGCACTTTGGGACTGTGAAAGTGACATTTTGGCCCTGTTGTCCCAAACTGCCCCAGCACTTCCCACATTGCTCAAAGTGGCTAGCTTTCATCCCAACACAGTTTATAGGGCCATACGGTACATAGTTTTCAAGTTACAGACTAAGCTAAGCAAAAGTGAACCAGGCCTTTTTACTGTGAAAACGGCACTTTGGGACTGTGAAAGTGACATTTTGGCCCTGTTGTCCCAAACTGCCCCAGCACTTCCCACATTGCTCAAAGTGGCTAGCTTTCATCCCAACACAGTTTATAGGGCCATACGGTACATAGTTTTCAAGTTACAGACTAAGCTAAGCAAAAGTGAACCAGGCCTTTTTACTGTGAAAATGGCACTTTGGGACTGTGAAAGTGACATTTTGGCCCTGTTGTCCCAAACTGCCCCAGCACTTCCCACATTGCTCAAAGTGGCTAGCTTTCATCCCAACACAGTTTATAGGGCCATACGGTACATAGTTTTCAAGTTACAGACTAAGCTAAGCAAAAGTGAACCAGGCCTTTTTACTGTGAAAATGGCACTTTGGGACTGTGAAAGTGACATTTTGGCCCTGTTGTCCCAAACTGCCCCAGCACTTCCCACATTGCTCAAAGTGGCTAGCTTTCATCCCAACACAGTTTATAGGGCCATACGGTACATAGTTTTCAAGTTACAGACTAAGCTAAGCAAAATTAATCTTTTTTTTTTTACTGTGAAAATGGCACTTTGGGACTGTGAAAGGGTTAGGGTTAGGGTTAGGGTTTTGGCCCTGTTGTCCCAAACTGCCCCAGCACTTCCCACATTGCTCAAAGTGGCTAGCTTTCATCCCAACACAGTTTATAGGGCCATACGGTACATAGTTTTCAAGTTACAGACTAAGCTAAGCAAAATTAATCTTTTTTTTTTTACTGTGAAAATGGCACTTTGGGACTGTGAAAGGGTTAGGGTTAGGGTTAGGGTTTTGGCCCTGTTGTCCCAAACTGCCCCAGCACTTCCCACATTGCTCAAAGTGGCTAGCTTTCATCCCAACACAGTTTATAGGGCCATACGGTACATAGTTTTCAAGTTACAGACTAAGCTAAGCAAAAGTGAACCAGGCCTTTTTACTGTGAAAACGGCACTTTGGGACTGTGAAAGTGACATTTTGGCCCTGTTGTCCCAAACTGCCCCAGCACTTCCCACATTGCTCAAAGTGGCTAGCTTTCATCCCAACACAGTTTATAGGGCCATACGGTACATAGTTTTCAAGTTACAGACTAAGCTAAGCAAAAGTGAACCAGGCCTTTTTACTGTGAAAATGGCACTTTGGGACTGTGAAAGTGACATTTTGGCCCTGTTGTCCCAAACTGCCCCAGCACTTCCCACATTGCTCAAAGTGGCTAGCTTTCATCCCAACACAGTTTATAGGGCCATACGGTACATAGTTTTCAAGTTACAGACTAAGCTAAGCAAAATGAATCTTTTTTTTTTTACTGTGAAAATGGCACTTTGGGACTGTGAAAGTGACATTTTGGCCCTGTTGTCCCAAACTGCCCCAGCACTTCCCACATTGCTCAAAGTGGCTAGCTTTCATCCCAACACAGTTTATAGGGCCATACGGTACATAGTTTTCAAGTTACAGACTAAGCTAAGCAAAAGTGAACCAGGCCTTTTTACTGTGAAAATGGCACTTTGGGACTGTGAAAGTGACATTTTGGCCCTGTTGTCCCAAACTGCCCCAGCACTTCCCACATTGCTCAAAGTGGCTAGCTTTCATCCCAACACAGTTTATAGGGCCATACGGTACATAGTTTTCAAGTTACAGACTAAGCTAAGCAAAAGTGAACCAGGCCTTTTTACTGTGAAAACGGCACTTTGGGACTGTGAAAGTGACATTTTGGCCCTGTTGTCCCAAACTGCCCCAGCACTTCCCACATTGCTCAAAGTGGCTAGCTTTCATCCCAACACAGTTTATAGGGCCATACGGTACATAGTTTTCAAGTTACAGACTAAGCTAAGCAAAAGTGAACCAGGCCTTTTTACTGTGAAAACGGCACTTTGGGACTGTGAAAGTGACATTTTGGCCCTGTTGTCCCAAACTGCCCCAGCACTTCCCACATTGCTCAAAGTGGCTAGCTTTCATCCCAACACAGTTTATAGGGCCATACGGTACATAGTTTTCAAGTTACAGACTAAGCTAAGCAAAAGTGAACCAGGCCTTTTTACTGTGAAAATGGCACTTTGGGACTGTGAAAGTGACATTTTGGCCCTGTTGTCCCAAACTGCCCCAGCACTTCCCACATTGCTCAAAGTGGCTAGCTTTCATCCCAACACAGTTTATAGGGCCATACGGTACATAGTTTTCAAGTTACAGACTAAGCTAAGCAAAATTAATCTTTTTTTTTTTACTGTGAAAATGGCACTTTGGGACTGTGAAAGGGTTAGGGTTAGGGTTAGGGTTTTGGCCCTGTTGTCCCAAACTGCCCCAGCACTTCCCACATTGCTCAAAGTGGCTAGCTTTCATCCCAACACTGTTTATAGGGCCATACGGTACATAGTTTTCAAGTTACAGACTAAGCTAAGCAAAAGTGAACCAGGCCTTTTTACTGTGAAAACGGCACTTTGGGACTGTGAAAGTGACATTTTGGCCCTGTTGTCCCAAACTGCCCCAGCACTTCCCACATTGCTCAAAGTGGCTAGCTTTCATCCCAACACAGTTTATAGGGCCATACGGTACATAGTTTTCAAGTTACAGACTAAGCTAAGCAAAATTAATCTTTTTTTTTTTACTGTGAAAATGGCACTTTGGGACTGTGAAAGGGTTAGGGTTAGGGTTAGGGTTTTGGCCCTGTTGTCCCAAACTGCCCCAGCACTTCCCACATTGCTCAAAGTGGCTAGCTTTCATCCCAACACTGTTTATAGGGCCATACGGTACATAGTTTTCAAGTTACAGACTAAGCTAAGCAAAAGTGAACCAGGCCTTTTTACTGTGAAAACGGCACTTTGGGACTGTGAAAGTGACATTTTGGCCCTGTTGTCCCAAACTGCCCCAGCACTTCCCACATTGCTCAAAGTGGCTAGCTTTCATCCCAACACAGTTTATAGGGCCATACGGTACATAGTTTTCAAGTTACAGACTAAGCTAAGCAAAAGTGAACCAGGCCTTTTTACTGTGAAAATGGCACTTTGGGACTGTGAAAGTGACATTTTGGCCCTGTTGTCCCAAACTGCCCCAGCACTTCCCACATTGCTCAAAGTGGCTAGCTTTCATCCCAACACAGTTTATAGGGCCATACGGTACATAGTTTTCAAGTTACAGACTAAGCTAAGCAAAATGAATCTTTTTTTTTTTACTGTGAAAATGGCACTTTGGGACTGTGAAAGTGACATTTTGGCCCTGTTGTCCCAAACTGCCCCAGCACTTCCCACATTGCTCAAAGTGGCTAGCTTTCATCCCAACACAGTTTATAGGGCCATACGGTACATAGTTTTCAAGTTACAGACTAAGCTAAGCAAAATGAATCTTTTTTTTTTTACTGTGAAAACGGCACTTTGGGACTGTGAAAGTGACATTTTGGCCCTGTTGTCCCAAACTGCCCCAGCACTTCCCACATTGCTCAAAGTGGCTAGCTTTCATCCCAACACAGTTTATAGGGCCATACGGTACATAGTTTTCAAGTTACAGACTAAGCTAAGCAAAAGTGAACCAGGCCTTTTTACTGTGAAAACGGCACTTTGGGACTGTGAAAGTGACATTTTGGCCCTGTTGTCCCAAACTGCCCCAGCACTTCCCACATTGCTCAAAGTGGCTAGCTTTCATCCCAACACAGTTTATAGGGCCATACGGTACATAGTTTTCAAGTTACAGACTAAGCTAAGCAAAAGTGAACCAGGCCTTTTTACTGTGAAAACGGCACTTTGGGACTGTGAAAGTGACATTTTGGCCCTGTTGTCCCAAACTGCCCCAGCACTTCCCACATTGCTCAAAGTGGCTAGCTTTCATCCCAACACAGTTTATAGGGCCATACGGTACATAGTTTTAAAGTTACAGACTAAGCTAAGCAAAAGTGAACCAGGCCTTTTTACTGTGAAAATGGCACTTTGGGACTGTGAAAGTGACATTTTGGCCCTGTTGTCCCAAACTGCCCCAGCACTTCCCACATTGCTCAAAGTGGCTAGCTTTCATCCCAACACAGTTTATAGGGCCATACGGTACATAGTTTTCAAGTTACAGACTAAGCTAAGCAAAAGTGAACCAGGCCTTTTTACTGTGAAAATGGCACTTTGGGACTGTGAAAGTGACATTTTGGCCCTGTTGTCCCAAACTGCCCCAGCACTTCCCACATTGCTCAAAGTGGCTAGCTTTCATCCCAACACAATTTATAGGGCCATACGGTACATAGTTTTCAAGTTACAGACTAAGCTAAGCAAAATTAATCTTTTTTTTTTTACTGTGAAAATGGCACTTTGGGACTGTGAAAGGGTTAGGGTTAGGGTTAGGGTTTTGGCCCTGTTGTCCCAAACTGCCCCAGCACTTCCCACATTGCTCAAAGTGGCTAGCTTTCATCCCAACACAGTTTATAGGGCCATACGGTACATAGTTTTCAAGTTACAGACTAAGCTAAGCAAAATGAATCTTTTTTTTTTTACTGTGAAAATGGCACTTTGGGACTGTGAAAGGGTTAGGGTTAGGGTTAGGGTTTTGGCCCTGTTGTCCCAAACTGCCCCAGCACTTCCCACATTGCTCAAAGTGGCTAGCTTTCATCCCAACACAGTTTATAGGGCCATACGGTACATAGTTTTCAAGTTACAGACTAAGCTAAGCAAAAGTGAACCAGGCCTTTTTACTGTGAAAACGGCACTTTGGGACTGTGAAAGTGACATTTTCGCCCTGTTGTCCCAAACTGCCCCAGCACTTCCCACATTGCTCAAAGTGGCTAGCTTTCATCCCAACACAGTTTATAGGGCCATACGGTACATAGTTTTCAAGTTACAGACTAAGCTAAGCAAAAGTGAACCAGGCCTTTTTACTGTGAAAATGGCACTTTGGGACTGTGAAAGTGACATTTTGGCCCTGTTGTCCCAAACTGCCCCAGCACTTCCCACATTGCTCAAAGTGGCTAGCTTTCATCCCAACACAGTTTATAGGGCCATACGGTACATAGTTTTCAAGTTACAGACTAAGCTAAGCAAAATGAATCTTTTTTTTTTTACTGTGAAAATGGCACTTTGGGACTGTGAAAGGGTTAGGGTTAGGGTTAGGGTTTTTGCCCTGTTGTCCCAAACTGCCCCAGCACTTCCCACATTGCTCAAAGTGGCTAGCTTTCATCCCAACACAGTTTATAGGGCCATACGGTACATAGTTTTCAAGTTACAGACTAAGCTAAGCAAAAGTGAACCAGGCCTTTTTACTGTGAAAATGGCACTTTGGGACTGTGAAAGTGACATTTTGGCCCTGTTGTCCCAAACTGCCCCAGCACTTCCCACATTGCTCAAAGTGGCTAGCTTTCATCCCAACACAGTTTATAGGGCCATACGGTACATAGTTTTCAAGTTACAGACTAAGCTAAGCAAAAGTGAACCAGGCCTTTTTACTGTGAAAATGGCACTTTGGGACTGTGAAAGTGACATTTTGGCCCTGTTGTCCCAAACTGCCCCAGCACTTCCCACATTGCTCAAAGTGGCTAGCTTTCATCCCAACACAGTTTATAGGGCCATACGGTACATAGTTTTCAAGTTACAGACTAAGCTAAGCAAAATTAATCTTTTTTTTTTTACTGTGAAAATGGCACTTTGGGACTGTGAAAGGGTTAGGGTTAGGGTTAGGGTTTTGGCCCTGTTGTCCCAAACTGCCCCAGCACTTCCCACATTGCTCAAAGTGGCTAGCTTTCATCCCAACACAGTTTATAGGGCCATACGGTACATAGTTTTCAAGTTACAGACTAAGCTAAGCAAAAGTGAACCAGGCCTTTTTACTGTGAAAATGGCACTTTGGGACTGTGAAAGTGACATTTTGGCCCTGTTGTCCCAAACTGCCCCAGCACTTCCCACATTGCTCAAAGTGGCTAGCTTTCATCCCAACACAGTTTATAGGGCCATACGGTACATAGTTTTCAAGTTACAGACTAAGCTAAGCAAAATGAATCTTTTTTTTTTTACTGTGAAAATGGCACTTTGGGACTGTGAAAGGGTTAGGGTTAGGGTTAGGGTTTTGGCCCTGTTGTCCCAAACTGCCCCAGCACTTCCCACATTGCTCAAAGTGGCTAGCTTTCATCCCAACACAATTTATAGGGCCATACGGTACATAGTTTTCAAGTTACAGACTAAGCTAAGCAAAATTAATCTTTTTTTTTTTACTGTGAAAATGGCACTTTGGGACTGTGAAAGGGTTAGGGTTAGGGTTAGGGTTTTGGCCCTGTTGTCCCAAACTGCCCCAGCACTTCCCACATTGCTCAAAGTGGCTAGCTTTCATCCCAACACAGTTTATAGGGCCATACGGTACATAGTTTTCAAGTTACAGACTAAGCTAAGCAAAATGAATCTTTTTTTTTTTACTGTGAAAATGGCACTTTGGGACTGTGAAAGGGTTAGGGTTAGGGTTAGGGTTTTGGCCCTGTTGTCCCAAACTGCCCCAGCACTTCCCACATTGCTCAAAGTGGCTAGCTTTCATCCCAACACAGTTTATAGGGCCATACGGTACATAGTTTTCAAGTTACAGACTAAGCTAAGCAAAAGTGAACCAGGCCTTTTTACTGTGAAAACGGCACTTTGGGACTGTGAAAGTGACATTTTCGCCCTGTTGTCCCAAACTGCCCCAGCACTTCCCACATTGCTCAAAGTGGCTAGCTTTCATCCCAACACAGTTTATAGGGCCATACGGTACATAGTTTTCAAGTTACAGACTAAGCTAAGCAAAAGTGAACCAGGCCTTTTTACTGTGAAAATGGCACTTTGGGACTGTGAAAGTGACATTTTGGCCCTGTTGTCCCAAACTGCCCCAGCACTTCCCACATTGCTCAAAGTGGCTAGCTTTCATCCCAACACAGTTTATAGGGCCATACGGTACATAGTTTTCAAGTTACAGACTAAGCTAAGCAAAATGAATCTTTTTTTTTTTACTGTGAAAACGGCACTTTGGGACTGTGAAAGTGACATTTTGGCCCTGTTGTCCCAAACTGCCCCAGCACTTCCCACATTGCTCAAAGTGGCTAGCTTTCATCCCAACACAGTTTATAGGGCCATACGGTACATAGTTTTCAAGTTACAGACTAAGCTAAGCAAAAGTGAACCAGGCCTTTTTACTGTGAAAACGGCACTTTGGGACTGTGAAAGTGACATTTTGGCCCTGTTGTCCCAAACTGCCCCAGCACTTCCCACATTGCTCAAAGTGGCTAGCTTTCATCCCAACACAGTTTATAGGGCCATACGGTACATAGTTTTCAAGTTACAGACTAAGCTAAGCAAAAGTGAACCAGGCCTTTTTACTGTGAAAATGGCACTTTGGGACTGTGAAAGTGACATTTTGGCCCTGTTGTCCCAAACTGCCCCAGCACTTCCCACATTGCTCAAAGTGGCTAGCTTTCATCCCAACACAGTTTATAGGGCCATACGGTACATAGTTTTCAAGTTACAGACTAAGCTAAGCAAAAGTGAACCAGGCCTTTTTACTGTGAAAATGGCACTTTGGGACTGTGAAAGTGACATTTTGGCCCTGTTGTCCCAAACTGCCCCAGCACTTCCCACATTGCTCAAAGTGGCTAGCTTTCATCCCAACACAATTTATAGGGCTATACGGTACATAGTTTTCAAGTTACAGACTAAGCTAAGCAAAATTAATCTTTTTTTTTTTACTGTGAAAATGGCACTTTGGGACTGTGAAAGGGTTAGGGTTAGGGTTAGGGTTTTGGCCCTGTTGTCCCAAACTGCCCCAGCACTTCCCACATTGCTCAAAGTGGCTAGCTTTCATCCCAACACAGTTTATAGGGCCATACGGTACATAGTTTTCAAGTTACAGACTAAGCTAAGCAAAATGAATCTTTTTTTTTTTACTGTGAAAATGGCACTTTGGGACTGTGAAAGGGTTAGGGTTAGGGTTAGGGTTTTGGCCCTGTTGTCCCAAACTGCCCCAGCACTTCCCACATTGCTCAAAGTGGCTAGCTTTCATCCCAACACAGTTTATAGGGCCATACGGTACATAGTTTTCAAGTTACAGACTAAGCTAAGCAAAAGTGAACCAGGCCTTTTTACTGTGAAAACGGCACTTTGGGACTGTGAAAGTGACATTTTCGCCCTGTTGTCCCAAACTGCCCCAGCACTTCCCACATTGCTCAAAGTGGCTAGCTTTCATCCCAACACAGTTTATAGGGCCATACGGTACATAGTTTTCAAGTTACAGACTAAGCTAAGCAAAAGTGAACCAGGCCTTTTTACTGTGAAAATGGCACTTTGGGACTGTGAAAGTGACATTTTGGCCCTGTTGTCCCAAACTGCCCCAGCACTTCCCACATTGCTCAAAGTGGCTAGCTTTCATCCCAACACAGTTTATAGGGCCATACGGTACATAGTTTTCAAGTTACAGACTAAGCTAAGCAAAATGAATCTTTTTTTTTTTACTGTGAAAATGGCACTTTGGGACTGTGAAAGGGTTAGGGTTAGGGTTAGGGTTTTTGCCCTGTTGTCCCAAACTGCCCCAGCACTTCCCACATTGCTCAAAGTGGCTAGCTTTCATCCCAACACAGTTTATAGGGCCATACGGTACATAGTTTTCAAGTTACAGACTAAGCTAAGCAAAAGTGAACCAGGCCTTTTTACTGTGAAAATGGCACTTTGGGACTGTGAAAGTGACATTTTGGCCCTGTTGTCCCAAACTGCCCCAGCACTTCCCACATTGCTCAAAGTGGCTAGCTTTCATCCCAACACAGTTTATAGGGCCATACGGTACATAGTTTTCAAGTTACAGACTAAGCTAAGCAAAAGTGAACCAGGCCTTTTTACTGTGAAAATGGCACTTTGGGACTGTGAAAGTGACATTTTGGCCCTGTTGTCCCAAACTGCCCCAGCACTTCCCACATTGCTCAAAGTGGCTAGCTTTCATCCCAACACAGTTTATAGGGCCATACGGTACATAGTTTTCAAGTTACAGACTAAGCTAAGCAAAATTAATCTTTTTTTTTTTACTGTGAAAATGGCACTTTGGGACTGTGAAAGGGTTAGGGTTAGGGTTAGGGTTTTGGCCCTGTTGTCCCAAACTGCCCCAGCACTTCCCACATTGCTCAAAGTGGCTAGCTTTCATCCCAACACAGTTTATAGGGCCATACGGTACATAGTTTTCAAGTTACAGACTAAGCTAAGCAAAAGTGAACCAGGCCTTTTTACTGTGAAAATGGCACTTTGGGACTGTGAAAGTGACATTTTGGCCCTGTTGTCCCAAACTGCCCCAGCACTTCCCACATTGCTCAAAGTGGCTAGCTTTCATCCCAACACAGTTTATAGGGCCATACGGTACATAGTTTTCAAGTTACAGACTAAGCTAAGCAAAAGTGAACCAGGCCTTTTTACTGTGAAAATGGCACTTTGGGACTGTGAAAGTGACATTTTGGCCCTGTTGTCCCAAACTGCCCCAGCACTTCCCACATTGCTCAAAGTGGCTAGCTTTCATCCCAACACAGTTTATAGGGCCATACGGTACATAGTTTTCAAGTTACAGACTAAGCTAAGCAAAATTAATATTTTTTTTTTTACTGTGAAAATGGCACTTTGGGACTGTGAAAGGGTTAGGGTTAGGGTTAGGGTTTTGGCCCTGTTGTCCCAAACTGCCCCAGCACTTCCCACATTGCTCAAAGTGGCTAGCTTTCATCCCAACACAGTTTATAGGGCCATACGGTACATAGTTTTCAAGTTACAGACTAAGCTAAGCAAAATGAATCTTTTTTTTTTTACTGTGAAAATGGCACTTTGGGACTGTGAAAGGGTTAGGGTTAGGGTTAGGGTTTTGGCCCTGTTGTCCCAAACTGCCCCAGCACTTCCCACATTGCTCAAAGTGGCTAGCTTTCATCCCAACACAGTTTATAGGGCCATACGGTACATAGTTTTCAAGTTACAGACTAAGCTAAGCAAAAGTGAACCAGGCCTTTTTACTGTGAAAACGGCACTTTGGGACTGTGAAAGTGACATTTTCGCCCTGTTGTCCCAAACTGCCCCAGCACTTCCCACATTGCTCAAAGTGGCTAGCTTTCATCCCAACACAGTTTATAGGGCCATACGGTACATAGTTTTCAAGTTACAGACTAAGCTAAGCAAAAGTGAACCAGGCCTTTTTACTGTGAAAATGGCACTTTGGGACTGTGAAAGTGACATTTTGGCCCTGTTGTCCCAAACTGCCCCAGCACTTCCCACATTGCTCAAAGTGGCTAGCTTTCATCCCAACACAGTTTATAGGGCCATACGGTACATAGTTTTCAAGTTACAGACTAAGCTAAGCAAAATGAATCTTTTTTTTTTTACTGTGAAAATGGCACTTTGGGACTGTGAAAGGGTTAGGGTTAGGGTTAGGGTTTTTGCCCTGTTGTCCCAAACTGCCCCAGCACTTCCCACATTGCTCAAAGTGGCTAGCTTTCATCCCAACACAGTTTATAGGGCCATACGGTACATAGTTTTCAAGTTACAGACTAAGCTAAGCAAAAGTGAACCAGGCCTTTTTACTGTGAAAATGGCACTTTGGGACTGTGAAAGTGACATTTTGGCCCTGTTGTCCCAAACTGCCCCAGCACTTCCCACATTGCTCAAAGTGGCTAGCTTTCATCCCAACACAGTTTATAGGGCCATACGGTACATAGTTTTCAAGTTACAGACTAAGCTAAGCAAAAGTGAACCAGGCCTTTTTACTGTGAAAATGGCACTTTGGGACTGTGAAAGTGACATTTTGGCCCTGTTGTCCCAAACTGCCCCAGCACTTCCCACATTGCTCAAAGTGGCTAGCTTTCATCCCAACACAGTTTATAGGGCCATACGGTACATAGTTTTCAAGTTACAGACTAAGCTAAGCAAAATTAATCTTTTTTTTTTACTGTGAAAATGGCACTTTGGGACTGTGAAAGGGTTAGGGTTAGGATTAGGGTTTTGGCCCTGTTGTCCCAAACTGCCCCAGCACTTCCCACATTGCTCAAAGTGGCTAGCTTTCATCCCAACACAGTTTATAGGGCCATACGGTACATAGTTTTCAAGTTACAGACTAAGCTAAGCAAAAGTGAACCAGGCCTTTTTACTGTGAAAATGGCACTTTGGGACTGTGAAAGTGACATTTTGGCCCTGTTGTCCCAAACTGCCCCAGCACTTCCCACATTGCTCAAAGTGGCTAGCTTTCATCCCAACACAGTTTATAGGGCCATACGGTACATAGTTTTCAAGTTACAGACTAAGCTAAGCAAAATGAAACTTTTTTTTTTTACTGTGAAAATGGCACTTTGGGACTGTGAAAGGGTTGGGGTTAGGGTTAGGGTTTTGGCCCTGTTGTCCCAAACTGCCCCAGCACTTCCCACATTGCTCAAAGTGGCTAGCTTTCATCCCAACACAGTTTATAGGGCCATACGGTACATAGTTTTCAAGTTACAGACTAAGCTAAGCAAAATGAATCTTTTTTTTTTTACTGTGAAAATGGCACTTTGGGACTGTGAAAGGGTTAGGGTTAGGGTTAGGGTTTTGGCCCTGTTGTCCCAAACTGCCCCAGCACTTCCCACATTGCTCAAAGTGGCTAGCTTTCATCCCAACACAGTTTATAGGGCCATACGGTACATAGTTTTCAAGTTACAGACTAAGCTAAGCAAAAGTGAACCAGGCCTTTTTACTGTGAAAATGGCACTTTGGGACTGTGAAAGTGACATTTTGGCCCTGTTGTCCCAAACTGCCCCAGCACTTCCCACATTGCTCAAAGTGGCTAGCTTTCATCCCAACACAGTTTATAGGGCCATACGGTACATAGTTTTCAAGTTACAGACTAAGCTAAGCAAAATGAATCTTTTTTTTTTTACTGTGAAAATGGCACTTTGGGACTGTGAAAGGGTTAGGGTTAGGGTTAGGGTTTTGGCCCTGTTGTCCCAAACTGCCCCAGCACTTCCCACATTGCTCAAAGTGGCTAGCTTTCATCCCAACACAGTTTATAGGGCCATACGGTACATAGTTTTCAAGTTACAGACTAAGCTAAGCAAAAGTGAACCAGGCCTTTTTACTGTGAAAACGGCACTTTGGGACTGTGAAAGTGACATTTTGGCCCTGTTGTCCCAAACTGCCCCAGCACTTCCCACATTGCTCAAAGTGGCTAGCTTTCATCCCAACACAGTTTATAGGGCCATACGGTACATAGTTTTCAAGTTACAGACTAAGCTAAGCAAAAGTGAACCAGGCCTTTTTACTGTGAAAATGGCACTTTGGGACTGTGAAAGTGACATTTTGGCCCTGTTGTCCCAAACTGCCCCAGCACTTCCCACATTGCTCAAAGTAGCTAGCTTTCATCCCAACACAGTTTATAGGGCCATACGGTACATAGTTTTCAAGTTACAGACTAAGCTAAGCAAAAGTGAACCAGGCCTTTTTACTGTGAAAACGGCACTTTGGGACTGTGAAAGTGACATTTTGGCCCTGTTGTCCCAAACTGCCCCAGCACTTCCCACATTGCTCAAAGTGGCTAGCTTTCATCCCAACACAGTTTATAGGGCCATACGGTACATAGTTTTCAAGTTACAGACTAAGCTAAGCAAAAGTGAACCAGGCCTTTTTACTGTGAAAATGGCACTTTGGGACTGTGAAAGTGACATTTTGGCCCTGTTGTCCCAAACTGCCCCAGCACTTCCCACATTGCTCAAAGTGGCTAGCTTTCATCCCAACACAGTTTATAGGGCCATACGGTACATAGTTTTCAAGTTACAGACTAAGCTAAGCAAAATGAATCTTTTTTTTTTTACTGTGAAAATGGCACTTTGGGACTGTGAAAGGGTTAGGGTTAGGGTTAGGGTTTTGGCCCTGTTGTCCCAAACTGCCCCAGCACTTCCCACATTGCTCAAAGTGGCTAGCTTTCATCCCAACACAGTTTATAGGGCCATACGGTACATAGTTTTCAAGTTACAGACTAAGCTAAGCAAAAGTGAACCAGGCCTTTTTACTGTGAAAATGGCACTTTGGGACTGTGAAAGTGACATTTTGGCCCTGTTGTCCCAAACTGCCCCAGCACTTCCCACATTGCTCAAAGTGGCTAGCTTTCATCCCAACACAGTTTATAGGGCCATACGGTACATAGTTTTCAAGTTACAGACTAAGCTAAGCAAAATGAATCTTTTTTTTTTTACTGTGAAAATGGCACTTTGGGACTGTGAAAGGGTTGGGGTTAGGGTTAGGGTTTTGGCCCTGTTGTCCCAAACTGCCCCAGCACTTCCCACATTGCTCAAAGTGGCTAGCTTTCATCCCAACACAGTTTATAGGGCCATACGGTACATAGTTTTCAAGTTACAGACTAAGCTAAGCAAAAGTGAACAAGGCCTTTTTACTGTGAAAATGGCACTTTGGGACTGTGAAAGTGACATTTTGGCCCTGTTGTCCCAAACTGCCCCAGCACTTCCCACATTGCTCAAAGTGGCTAGCTTTCATCCCAACACAGTTTATAGGGCCATACGGTACATAGTTTTCAAGTTACAGACTAAGCTAAGCAAAAGTGAACCAGGCCTTTTTACTGTGAAAATGGCACTTTGGGACTGTGAAAGTGACATTTTGGCCCTGTTGTCCCAAACTGCCCCAGCACTTCCCACATTGCTCAAAGTGGCTAGCTTTCATCCCAACACAGTTTATAGGGCCATACGGTACATAGTTTTCAAGTTACAGACTAAGCTAAGCAAAATGAATCTTTTTTTTTTACTGTGAAAATGGCACTTTGGGACTGTGAAAGGGTTGGGGTTAGGGTTAGGGTTTTGGCCCTGTTGTCCCAAACTGCCCCAGCACTTCCCACATTGCTCAAAGTGGCTAGCTTTCATCCCAACACAGTTTATAGGGCCATACGGTACATAGTTTTCAAGTTACAGACTAAGCTAAGCAAAATTAATCTTTTTTTTTTTACTGTGAAAATGGCACTTTGGGACTGTGAAAGGGTTAGGGTTAGGGTTAGGGTTTTGGCCCTGTTGTCCCAAACTGCCCCAGCACTTCCCACATTGCTCAAAGTGGCTAGCTTTCATCCCAACACAGTTTATAGGGCCATACGGTACATAGTTTTCAAGTTACAGACTAAGCTAAGCAAAAGTGAACCAGGCCTTTTTACTGTGAAAATGGCACTTTGGGACTGTGAAAGTGACATTTTGGCCCTGTTGTCCCAAACTGCCCCAGCACTTCCCACATTGCTCAAAGTGGCTAGCTTTCATCCCAACACAGTTTATAGGGCCATACGGTACATAGTTTTCAAGTTACAGACTAAGCTAAGCAAAAGTGAACCAGGCCTTTTTACTGTGAAAATGGCACTTTGGGACTGTGAAAGTGACATTTTGGCCCTGTTGTCCCAAACTGCCCCAGCACTTCCCACATTGCTCAAAGTGGCTAGCTTTCATCCCAACACAGTTTATAGGGCCATACGGTACATAGTTTTCAAGTTACAGACTAAGCTAAGCAAAATGAATCTTTTTTTTTTTACTGTGAAAATGGCACTTTGGGACTGTGAAAGGGTTGGGGTTAGGGTTAGGGTTTTGGCCCTGTTGTCCCAAACTGCCCCAGCACTTCCCACATTGCTCAAAGTGGCTAGCTTTCATCCCAACACAGTTTATAGGGCCATACGGTACATAGTTTTCAAGTTACAGACTAAGCTAAGCAAAAGTGAACAAGGCCTTTTTACTGTGAAAATGGCACTTTGGGACTGTGAAAGTGACATTTTGGCCCTGTTGTCCCAAACTGCCCCAGCACTTCCCACATTGCTCAAAGTGGCTAGCTTTCATCCCAACACAGTTTATAGGGCCATACAGTACATAGTTTTCAAGTTACAGACTAAGCTAAGCAAAAGTGAACCAGGCCTTTTTACTGTGAAAATGGCACTTTGGGACTGTGAAAGTGACATTTTGGCCCTGTTGTCCCAAACTGCCCCAGCACTTCCCACATTGCTCAAAGTGGCTAGCTTTCATCCCAACACAGTTTATAGGGCCATACGGTACATAGTTTTCAAGTTACAGACTAAGCTAAGCAAAATGAATCTTTTTTTTTTTACTGTGAAAATGGCACTTTGGGACTGTGAAAGGGTTGGGGTTAGGGTTAGGGTTTTGGCCCTGTTGTCCCAAACTGCCCCAGCACTTCCCACATTGCTCAAAGTGGCTAGCTTTCATCCCAACACAGTTTATAGGGCCATACGGTACATAGTTTTCAAGTTACAGACTAAGCTAAGCAAAATTAATCTTTTTTTTTTTACTGTGAAAATGGCACTTTGGGACTGTGAAAGGGTTAGGGTTAGGGTTAGGGTTTTGGCCCTGTTGTCCCAAACTGCCCCAGCACTTCCCACATTGCTCAAAGTGGCTAGCTTTCATCCCAACACAGTTTATAGGGCCATACGGTACATAGTTTTCAAGTTACAGACTAAGCTAAGCAAAAGTGAACCAGGCCTTTTTACTGTGAAAATGGCACTTTGGGACTGTGAAAGTGACATTTTGGCCCTGTTGTCCCAAACTGCCCCAGCACTTCCCACATTGCTCAAAGTGGCTAGCTTTCATCCCAACACAGTTTATAGGGCCATACGGTACATAGTTTTCAAGTTACAGACTAAGCTAAGCAAAATGAATCTTTTTTTTTTTACTGTGAAAATGGCACTTTGGGACTGTGAAAGGGTTAGGGTTAGGGTTTTGGCCCTGTTGTCCCAAACTGCCCCAGCACTTCCCACATTGCTCAAAGTGGCTAGCTTTCATCCCAACACAGTTTATAGGGCCATACGGTACATAGTTTTCAAGTTACAGACTAAGCTAAGCAAAAGTGAACCAGGCCTTTTTACTGTGAAAATGGCACTTTGGGACTGTGAAAGTGACATTTTGGCCCTGTTGTCCCAAACTGCCCCAGCACTTCCCACATTGCTCAAAGTGGCTAGCTTTCATCCCAACACAGTTTATAGGGCCATACGGTACATAGTTTTCAAGTTACAGACTAAGCTAAGCAAAAGTGAACCAGGCCTTTTTACTGTGAAAATGGCACTTTGGGACTGTGAAAGTGACATTTTGGCCCTGTTGTCCCAAACTGCCCCAGCACTTCCCACATTGCTCAAAGTGGCTAGCTTTCATCCCAACACAGTTTATAGGGCCATACGGTACATAGTTTTCAAGTTACAGACTAAGCTAAGCAAAATGAATCTTTTTTTTTTACTGTGAAAATGGCACTTTGGGACTGTGAAAGGGTTAGGGTTAGGGTTAGGGTTTTGGCCCTGTTGTCCCAAACTGCCCCAGCACTTCCCACATTGCTCAAAGTGGCTAGCTTTCATCCCAACACAGTTTATAGGGCCATACGGTACATAGTTTTCAAGTTACAGACTAAGCTAAGCAAAAGTGAACCAGGCCTTTTTACTGTGAAAACGGCACTTTGGGACTGTGAAAGTGACATTTTGGCCCTGTTGTCCCAAACTGCCCCAGCACTTCCCACATTGCTCAAAGTGGCTAGCTTTCATCCCAACACAGTTTATAGGGCCATACGGTACATAGTTTTCAAGTTACAGACTAAGCTAAGCAAAAGTGAACCAGGCCTTTTTACTGTGAAAACGGCACTTTGGGACTGTGAAAGTGACATTTTGGCCCTGTTGTCCCAAACTGCCCCAGCACTTCCCACATTGCTCAAAGTGGCTAGCTTTCATCCCAACACAGTTTATAGGGCCATACGGTACATAGTTTTCAAGTTACAGACTAAGCTAAGCAAAAGTGAACCAGGCCTTTTTACTGTGAAAATGGCACTTTGGGACTGTGAAAGTGACATTTTGGCCCTGTTGTCCCAAACTGCCCCAGCACTTCCCACATTGCTCAAAGTGGCTAGCTTTCATCCCAACACAGTTTATAGGGCCATACGGTACATAGTTTTCAAGTTACAGACTAAGCTAAGCAAAAGTGAACCAGGCCTTTTTACTGTGAAAACGGCACTTTGGGACTGTGAAAGTGACATTTTGGCCCTGTTGTCCCAAACTGCCCCAGCACTTCCCACATTGCTCAAAGTGGCTAGCTTTCATCCCAACACAGTTTATAGGGCCATACGGTACATAGTTTTCAAGTTACAGACTAAGCTAAGCAAAAGTGAACCAGGCCTTTTTACTGTGAAAATGGCACTTTGGGACTGTGAAAGTGACATTTTGGCCCTGTTGTCCCAAACTGCCCCAGCACTTCCCACATTGCTCAAAGTGGCTAGCTTTCATCCCAACACAGTTTATAGGGCCATACGGTACATAGTTTTCAAGTTACAGACTAAGCTAAGCAAAATGAATCTTTTTTTTTTACTGTGAAAATGGCACTTTGGGACTGTGAAAGGGTTAGGGTTAGGGTTAGGGTTTTGGCCCTGTTGTCCCAAACTGCCCCAGCACTTCCCACATTGCTCAAAGTGGCTAGCTTTCATCCCAACACAGTTTATAGGGCCATACGGTACATAGTTTTCAAGTTACAGACTAAGCTAAGCAAAAGTGAACCAGGCCTTTTTACTGTGAAAATGGCACTTTGGGACTGTGAAAGTGACATTTTGGCCCTGTTGTCCCAAACTGCCCCAGCACTTCCCACATTGCTCAAAGTGGCTAGCTTTCATCCCAACACAGTTTATAGGGCCATACGGTACATAGTTTTCAAGTTACAGACTAAGCTAAGCAAAATGAATCTTTTTTTTTTTACTGTGAAAATGGCACTTTGGGACTGTGAAAGGGTTGGGGTTAGGGTTAGGGTTTTGGCCCTGTTGTCCCAAACTGCCCCAGCACTTCCCACATTGCTCAAAGTGGCTAGCTTTCATCCCAACACAGTTTATAGGGCCATACGGTACATAGTTTTCAAGTTACAGACTAAGCTAAGCAAAATGAATCTTTTTTTTTTTACTGTGAAAATGGCACTTTGGGACTGTGAAAGGGTTAGGGTTAGGGTTAGGGTTTTGGCCCTGTTGTCCCAAACTGCCCCAGCACTTCCCACATTGCTCAAAGTGGCTAGCTTTCATCCCAACACAGTTTATAGGGCCATACGGTACATAGTTTTCAAGTTACAGACTAAGCTAAGCAAAAGTGAACCAGGCCTTTTTACTGTGAAAATGGCACTTTGGGACTGTGAAAGTGACATTTTGGCCCTGTTGTCCCAAACTGCCCCAGCACTTCCCACATTGCTCAAAGTGGCTAGCTTTCATCCCAACACAGTTTATAGGGCCATACGGTACATAGTTTTCAAGTTACAGACTAAGCTAAGCAAAATGAATCTTTTTTTTTTTACTGTGAAAATGGCACTTTGGGACTGTGAAAGGGTTAGGGTTAGGGTTTTGGCCCTGTTGTCCCAAACTGCCCCAGCACTTCCCACATTGCTCAAAGTGGCTAGCTTTCATCCCAACACAGTTTATAGGGCCATACGGTACATAGTTTTCAAGTTACAGACTAAGCTAAGCAAAAGTGAACCAGGCCTTTTTACTGTGAAAATGGCACTTTGGGACTGTGAAAGTGACATTTTGGCCCTGTTGTCCCAAACTGCCCCAGCACTTCCCACATTGCTCAAAGTGGCTAGCTTTCATCCCAACACAGTTTATAGGGCCATACGGTACATAGTTTTCAAGTTACAGACTAAGCTAAGCAAATTAATCTTTTTTTTTTTACTGTGAAAATGGCACTTTGGGACTGTGAAAGGGTTGGGGTTAGGGTTAGGGTTTTGGCCCTGTTGTCCCAAACTGCCCCAGCACTTCCCACATTGCTCAAAGTGGCTAGCTTTCATCCCAACACAGTTTATAGGGCCATACGGTACATAGTTTTCAAGTTACAGACTAAGCTAAGCAAAAGTGAACAAGGCCTTTTTACTGTGAAAATGGCACTTTGGGACTGTGAAAGTGACATTTTGGCCCTGTTGTCCCAAACTGCCCCAGCACTTCCCACATTGCTCAAAGTGGCTAGCTTTCATCCCAACACAGTTTATAGGGCCATACGGTACATAGTTTTCAAGTTACAGACTAAGCTAAGCAAAAGTGAACCAGGCCTTTTTACTGTGAAAATGGCACTTTGGGACTGTGAAAGTGACATTTTGGCCCTGTTGTCCCAAACTGCCCCAGCACTTCCCACATTGCTCAAAGTGGCTAGCTTTCATCCCAACACAGTTTATAGGGCCATACGGTACATAGTTTTCAAGTTACAGACTAAGCTAAGCAAAAGTGAACCAGGCCTTTTTACTGTGAAAATGGCACTTTGGGACTGTGAAAGTGACATTTTGGCCCTGTTGTCCCAAACTGCCCCAGCACTTCCCACATTGCTCAAAGTGGCTAGCTTTCATCCCAACACAGTTTATAGGGCCATACGGTACATAGTTTTCAAGTTACAGACTAAGCTAAGCAAAATGAATCTTTTTTTTTTACTGTGAAAATGGCACTTTGGGACTGTGAAAGGGTTGGGGTTAGGGTTAGGGTTTTGGCCCTGTTGTCCCAAACTGCCCCAGCACTTCCCACATTGCTCAAAGTGGCTAGCTTTCATCCCAACACAGTTTATAGGGCCATACGGTACATAGTTTTCAAGTTACAGACTAAGCTAAGCAAAATTAATCTTTTTTTTTTTACTGTGAAAATGGCACTTTGGGACTGTGAAAGGGTTAGGGTTAGGGTTAGGGTTTTGGCCCTGTTGTCCCAAACTGCCCCAGCACTTCCCACATTGCTCAAAGTGGCTAGCTTTCATCCCAACACAGTTTATAGGGCCATACGGTACATAGTTTTCAAGTTACAGACTAAGCTAAGCAAAAGTGAACCAGGCCTTTTTACTGTGAAAATGGCACTTTGGGACTGTGAAAGTGACATTTTGGCCCTGTTGTCCCAAACTGCCCCAGCACTTCCCACATTGCTCAAAGTGGCTAGCTTTCATCCCAACACAGTTTATAGGGCCATACGGTACATAGTTTTCAAGTTACAGACTAAGCTAAGCAAAATTAATCTTTTTTTTTTTACTGTGAAAATGGCACTTTGGGACTGTGAAAGGGTTAGGGTTAGGGTTAGGGTTTTGGCCCTGTTGTCCCAAACTGCCCCAGCACTTCCCACATTGCTCAAAGTGGCTAGCTTTCATCCCAACACAGTTTATAGGGCCATACGGTACATAGTTTTCAAGTTACAGACTAAGCTAAGCAAAAGTGAACCAGGCCTTTTTACTGTGAAAATGGCACTTTGGGACTGTGAAAGTGACATTTTGGCCCTGTTGTCCCAAACTGCCCCAGCACTTCCCACATTGCTCAAAGTGGCTAGCTTTCATCCCAACACAGTTTATAGGGCCATACGGTACATAGTTTTCAAGTTACAGACTAAGCTAAGCAAAATGAATCTTTTTTTTTTTACTGTGAAAATGGCACTTTGGGACTGTGAAAGGGTTGGGGTTAGGGTTAGGGTTTTGGCCCTGTTGTCCCAAACTGCCCCAGCACTTCCCACATTGCTCAAAGTGGCTAGCTTTCATCCCAACACAGTTTATAGGGCCATACGGTACATAGTTTTCAAGTTACAGACTAAGCTAAGCAAAATGAATCTTTTTTTTTTTACTGTGAAAATGGCACTTTGGGACTGTGAAAGGGTTAGGGTTAGGGTTAGGGTTTTGGCCCTGTTGTCCCAAACTGCCCCAGCACTTCCCACATTGCTCAAAGTGGCTAGCTTTCATCCCAACACAGTTTATAGGGCCATACGGTACATAGTTTTCAAGTTACAGACTAAGCTAAGCAAAAGTGAACCAGGCCTTTTTACTGTGAAAATGGCACTTTGGGACTGTGAAAGTGACATTTTGGCCCTGTTGTCCCAAACTGCCCCAGCACTTCCCACATTGCTCAAAGTGGCTAGCTTTCATCCCAACACAGTTTATAGGGCCATACGGTACATAGTTTTCAAGTTACAGACTAAGCTAAGCAAAATGAATCTTTTTTTTTTTACTGTGAAAATGGCACTTTGGGACTGTGAAAGGGTTAGGGTTAGGGTTAGGGTTTTGGCCCTGTTGTCCCAAACTGCCCCAGCACTTCCCACATTGCTCAAAGTGGCTAGCTTTCATCCCAACACAGTTTATAGGGCCATACGGTACATAGTTTTCAAGTTACAGACTAAGCTAAGCAAAAGTGAACCAGGCCTTTTTACTGTGAAAACGGCACTTTGGGACTGTGAAAGTGACATTTTGGCCCTGTTGTCCCAAACTGCCCCAGCACTTCCCACATTGCTCAAAGTGGCTAGCTTTCATCCCAACACAGTTTATAGGGCCATACGGTACATAGTTTTCAAGTTACAGACTAAGCTAAGCAAAAGTGAACCAGGCCTTTTTACTGTGAAAATGGCACTTTGGGACTGTGAAAGTGACATTTTGGCCCTGTTGTCCCAAACTGCCCCAGCACTTCCCACATTGCTCAAAGTAGCTAGCTTTCATCCCAACACAGTTTATAGGGCCATACGGTACATAGTTTTCAAGTTACAGACTAAGCTAAGCAAAAGTGAACCAGGCCTTTTTACTGTGAAAACGGCACTTTGGGACTGTGAAAGTGACATTTTGGCCCTGTTGTCCCAAACTGCCCCAGCACTTCCCACATTGCTCAAAGTGGCTAGCTTTCATCCCAACACAGTTTATAGGGCCATACGGTACATAGTTTTCAAGTTACAGACTAAGCTAAGCAAAAGTGAACCAGGCCTTTTTACTGTGAAAATGGCACTTTGGGACTGTGAAAGTGACATTTTGGCCCTGTTGTCCCAAACTGCCCCAGCACTTCCCACATTGCTCAAAGTGGCTAGCTTTCATCCCAACACAGTTTATAGGGCCATACGGTACATAGTTTTCAAGTTACAGACTAAGCTAAGCAAAATGAATCTTTTTTTTTTTACTGTGAAAATGGCACTTTGGGACTGTGAAAGGGTTAGGGTTAGGGTTAGGGTTTTGGCCCTGTTGTCCCAAACTGCCCCAGCACTTCCCACATTGCTCAAAGTGGCTAGCTTTCATCCCAACACAGTTTATAGGGCCATACGGTACATAGTTTTCAAGTTACAGACTAAGCTAAGCAAAAGTGAACCAGGCCTTTTTACTGTGAAAATGGCACTTTGGGACTGTGAAAGTGACATTTTGGCCCTGTTGTCCCAAACTGCCCCAGCACTTCCCACATTGCTCAAAGTGGCTAGCTTTCATCCCAACACAGTTTATAGGGCCATACGGTACATAGTTTTCAAGTTACAGACTAAGCTAAGCAAAATGAATCTTTTTTTTTTTACTGTGAAAATGGCACTTTGGGACTGTGAAAGGGTTGGGGTTAGGGTTAGGGTTTTGGCCCTGTTGTCCCAAACTGCCCCAGCACTTCCCACATTGCTCAAAGTGGCTAGCTTTCATCCCAACACAGTTTATAGGGCCATACGGTACATAGTTTTCAAGTTACAGACTAAGCTAAGCAAAATGAATCTTTTTTTTTTTACTGTGAAAATGGCACTTTGGGACTGTGAAAGGGTTAGGGTTAGGGTTAGGGTTTTGGCCCTGTTGTCCCAAACTGCCCCAGCACTTCCCACATTGCTCAAAGTGGCTAGCTTTCATCCCAACACAGTTTATAGGGCCATACGGTACATAGTTTTCAAGTTACAGACTAAGCTAAGCAAAAGTGAACCAGGCCTTTTTACTGTGAAAATGGCATTTTGGGACTGTGAAAGTGACATTTTGGCCCTGTTGTCCCAAACTGCCCCAGCACTTCCCACATTGCTCAAAGTGGCTAGCTTTCATCCCAACACAGTTTATAGGGCCATACGGTACATAGTTTTCAAGTTACAGACTAAGCTAAGCAAAATGAATCTTTTTTTTTTTACTGTGAAAATGGCACTTTGGGACTGTGAAAGGGTTGGGGTTAGGGTTAGGGTTTTGGCCCTGTTGTCCCAAACTGCCCCAGCACTTCCCACATTGCTCAAAGTGGCTAGCTTTCATCCCAACACAGTTTATAGGGCCATACGGTACATAGTTTTCAAGTTACAGACTAAGCTAAGCAAAATGAATCTTTTTTTTTTTACTGTGAAAATGGCACTTTGGGACTGTGAAAGGGTTAGGGTTAGGGTTAGGGTTTTGGCCCTGTTGTCCCAAACTGCCCCAGCACTTCCCACATTGCTCAAAGTGGCTAGCTTTCATCCCAACACAGTTTATAGGGCCATACGGTACATAGTTTTCAAGTTACAGACTAAGCTAAGCAAAAGTGAACCAGGCCTTTTTACTGTGAAAATGGCATTTTGGGACTGTGAAAGTGACATTTTGGCCCTGTTGTCCCAAACTGCCCCAGCACTTCCCACATTGCTCAAAGTGGCTAGCTTTCATCCCAACACAGTTTATAGGGCCATACGGTACATAGTTTTCAAGTTACAGACTAAGCTAAGCAAAATGAATCTTTTTTTTTTTACTGTGAAAATGGCACTTTGGGACTGTGAAAGGGTTAGGGTTAGGGTTAGGGTTTTGGCCCTGTTGTCCCAAACTGCCCCAGCACTTCCCACATTGCTCAAAGTGGCTAGCTTTCATCCCAACACAGTTTATAGGGCCATACGGTACATAGTTTTCAAGTTACAGACTAAGCTAAGCAAAAGTGAACCAGGCCTTTTTACTGTGAAAATGGCACTTTGGGACTGTGAAAGTGACATTTTGGCCCTGTTGTCCCAAACTGCCCCAGCACTTCCCACATTGCTCAAAGTGGCTAGCTTTCATCCCAACACAGTTTATAGGGCCATACGGTACATAGTTTTCAAGTTACAGACTAAGCTAAGCAAAATGAATCTTTTTTTTTTTACTGTGAAAATGGCACTTTGGGACTGTGAAAGGGTTGGGGTTAGGGTTAGGGTTTTGGCCCTGTTGTCCCAAACTGCCCCAGCACTTCCCACATTGCTCAAAGTGGCTAGCTTTCATCCCAACACAGTTTATAGGGCCATACGGTACATAGTTTTCAAGTTACAGACTAAGCTAAGCAAAAGTGAACCAGGCCTTTTTACTGTGAAAATGGCACTTTGGGACTGTGAAAGTGACATTTTGGCCCTGTTGTCCCAAACTGCCCCAGCACTTCCCACATTGCTCAAAGTGGCTAGCTTTCATCCCAACACAGTTTATAGGGCCATACGGTACATAGTTTTCAAGTTACAGACTAAGCTAAGCAAAATGAATCTTTTTTTTTTTACTGTGAAAATGGCACTTTGGGACTGTGAAAGGGTTAGGGTTAGGGTTAGGGTTTTGGCCCTGTTGTCCCAAACTGCCCCAGCACTTCCCACATTGCTCAAAGTGGCTAGCTTTCATCCCAACACAGTTTATAGGGCCATACGGTACATAGTTTTCAAGTTACAGACTAAGCTAAGCAAAAGTGAACCAGGCCTTTTTACTGTGAAAATGGCACTTTGGGACTGTGAAAGTGACATTTTGGCCCTGTTGTCCCAAACTGCCCCAGCACTTCCCACATTGCTCAAAGTGGCTAGCTTTCATCCCAACACAGTTTATAGGGCCATACGGTACATAGTTTTCAAGTTACAGACTAAGCTAAGCAAAATGAATCTTTTTTTTTTTACTGTGAAAATGGCACTTTGGGACTGTGAAAGGATTAGGGTTAGGGTTAGGGTTTTGGCCCTGTTGTCCCAAACTGCCCCAGCACTTCCCACATTGCTCAAAGTGGCTAGCTTTCATCCCAACACAGTTTATAGGGCCATACGGTACATAGTTTTCAAGTTACAGACTAAGCTAAGCAAAAGTGAACCAGGCCTTTTTACTGTGAAAACGGCACTTTGGGACTGTGAAAGTGACATTTTGGCCCTGTTGTCCCAAACTGCCCCAGCACTTCCCACATTGCTCAAAGTGGCTAGCTTTCATCCCAACACAGTTTATAGGGCCATACGGTACATAGTTTTCAAGTTACAGACTAAGCTAAGCAAAAGTGAACCAGGCCTTTTTACTGTGAAAATGGCACTTTGGGACTGTGAAAGTGACATTTTGGCCCTGTTGTCCCAAACTGCCCCAGCACTTCCCACATTGCTCAAAGTGGCTAGCTTTCATCCCAACACAGTTTATAGGGCCATACGGTACATAGTTTTCAAGTTACAGACTAAGCTAAGCAAAATGAATCTTTTTTTTTTTACTGTGAAAATGGCACTTTGGGACTGTGAAAGGGTTAGGGTTAGGGTTTTGGCCCTGTTGTCCCAAACTGCCCCAGCACTTCCCACATTGCTCAAAGTGGCTAGCTTTCATCCCAACACAGTTTATAGGGCCATACGGTACATAGTTTTCAAGTTACAGACTAAGCTAAGCAAAAGTGAACCAGGCCTTTTTACTGTGAAAACGGCACTTTGGGACTGTGAAAGTGACATTTTGGCCCTGTTGTCCCAAACTGCCCCAGCACTTCCCACATTGCTCAAAGTGGCTAGCTTTCATCCCAACACAGTTTATAGGGCCATACGGTACATAGTTTTCAAGTTACAGACTAAGCTAAGCAAAAGTGAACCAGGCCTTTTTACTGTGAAAATGGCACTTTGGGACTGTGAAAGTGACATTTTGGCCCTGTTGTCCCAAACTGCCCCAGCACTTCCCACATTGCTCAAAGTGGCTAGCTTTCATCCCAACACAGTTTATAGGGCCATACGGTACATAGTTTTCAAGTTACAGACTAAGCTAAGCAAAAGTGAACCAGGCCTTTTTACTGTGAAAACGGCACTTTGGGACTGTGAAAGTGACATTTTGGCCCTGTTGTCCCAAACTGCCCCAGCACTTCCCACATTGCTCAAAGTGGCTAGCTTTCATCCCAACACAGTTTATAGGGCCATACGGTACATAGTTTTCAAGTTACAGACTAAGCTAAGCAAAAGTGAACCAGGCCTTTTTACTGTGAAAATGGCACTTTGGGACTGTGAAAGTGACATTTTGGCCCTGTTGTCCCAAACTGCCCCAGCACTTCCCACATTGCTCAAAGTGGCTAGCTTTCATCCCAACACAGTTTATAGGGCCATACGGTACATAGTTTTCAAGTTACAGACTAAGCTAAGCAAAATGAATCTTTTTTTTTTTACTGTGAAAATGGCACTTTGGGACTGTGAAAGGGTTAGGGTTAGGGTTAGGGTTTTGGCCCTGTTGTCCCAAACTGCCCCAGCACTTCCCACATTGCTCAAAGTGGCTAGCTTTCATCCCAACACAGTTTATAGGGCCATACGGTACATAGTTTTCAAGTTACAGACTAAGCTAAGCAAAAGTGAACCAGGCCTTTTTACTGTGAAAATGGCACTTTGGGACTGTGAAAGTGACATTTTGGCCCTGTTGTCCCAAACTGCCCCAGCACTTCCCACATTGCTCAAAGTGGCTAGCTTTCATCCCAACACAGTTTATAGGGCCATACGGTACATAGTTTTCAAGTTACAGACTAAGCTAAGCAAAATGAATCTTTTTTTTTTTACTGTGAAAATGGCACTTTGGGACTGTGAAAGGGTTGGGGTTAGGGTTAGGGTTTTGGCCCTGTTGTCCCAAACTGCCCCAGCACTTCCCACATTGCTCAAAGTGGCTAGCTTTCATCCCAACACAGTTTATAGGGCCATACGGTACATAGTTTTCAAGTTACAGACTAAGCTAAGCAAAATGAATCTTTTTTTTTTTACTGTGAAAATGGCACTTTGGGACTGTGAAAGGGTTAGGGTTAGGGTTAGGGTTTTGGCCCTGTTGTCCCAAACTGCCCCAGCACTTCCCACATTGCTCAAAGTGGCTAGCTTTCATCCCAACACAGTTTATAGGGCCATACGGTACATAGTTTTCAAGTTACAGACTAAGCTAAGCAAAAGTGAACCAGGCCTTTTTACTGTGAAAATGGCACTTTGGGACTGTGAAAGTGACATTTTGGCCCTGTTGTCCCAAACTGCCCCAGCACTTCCCACATTGCTCAAAGTGGCTAGCTTTCATCCCAACACAGTTTATAGGGCCATACGGTACATAGTTTTCAAGTTACAGACTAAGCTAAGCAAAATGAATCTTTTTTTTTTTACTGTGAAAATGGCACTTTGGGACTGTGATAGGGTTAGGGTTAGGGTTAGGGTTTTGGCCCTGTTGTCCCAAACTGCCCCAGCACTTCCCACATTGCTCAAAGTGGCTAGCTTTCATCCCAACACAGTTTATAGGGCCATACGGTACATAGTTTTCAAGTTACAGACTAAGCTAAGCAAAAGTGAACCAGGCCTTTTTACTGTGAAAATGGCACTTTGGGACTGTGAAAGTGACATTTTGGCCCTGTTGTCCCAAACTGCCCCAGCACTTCCCACATTGCTCAAAGTGGCTAGCTTTCATCCCAACACAGTTTATAGGGCCATACGGTACATAGTTTTCAAGTTACAGACTAAGCTAAGCAAAATTAATCTTTTTTTTTTTACTGTGAAAATGGCACTTTGGGACTGTGAAAGGGTTGGGGTTAGGGTTAGGGTTTTGGCCCTGTTGTCCCAAACTGCCCCAGCACTTCCCACATTGCTCAAAGTGGCTAGCTTTCATCCCAACACAGTTTATAGGGCCATACGGTACATAGTTTTCAAGTTACAGACTAAGCTAAGCAAAATTAATCTTTTTTTTTTTACTGTGAAAATGGCACTTTGGGACTGTGAAAGGGTTAGGGTTAGGGTTTTGGCCCTGTTGTCCCAAACTGCCCCAGCACTTCCCACATTGCTCAAAGTGGCTAGCTTTCATCCCAACACAGTTTATAGGGCCATACGGTACATAGTTTTCAAGTTACAGACTAAGCTAAGCAAAAGTGAACCAGGCCTTTTTACTGTGAAAATGGCACTTTGGGACTGTGAAAGTGACATTTTGGCCCTGTTGTCCCAAACTGCCCCAGCACTTCCCACATTGCTCAAAGTGGCTAGCTTTCATCCCAACACAGTTTATAGGGCCATACGGTACATAGTTTTCAAGTTACAGACTAAGCTAAGCAAAAGTGAACCAGGCCTTTTTACTGTGAAAATGGCACTTTGGGACTGTGAAAGTGACATTTTGGCCCTGTTGTCCCAAACTGCCCCAGCACTTCCCACATTGCTCAAAGTGGCTAGCTTTCATCCCAACACAGTTTATAGGGCCATACGGTACATAGTTTTCAAGTTACAGACTAAGCTAAGCAAAATGAATCTTTTTTTTTTTACTGTGAAAATGGCACTTTGGGACTGTGAAAGGGTTGGGGTTAGGGTTAGGGTTTTGGCCCTGTTGTCCCAAACTGCCCCAGCACTTCCCACATTGCTCAAAGTGGCTAGCTTTCATCCCAACACAGTTTATAGGGCCATACGGTACATAGTTTTCAAGTTACAGACTAAGCTAAGCAAAATGAATCTTTTTTTTTTTACTGTGAAAATGGCACTTTGGGACTGTGAAAGGGTTAGGGTTAGGGTTAGGGTTTTGGCCCTGTTGTCCCAAACTGCCCCAGCACTTCCCACATTGCTCAAAGTGGCTAGCTTTCATCCCAACACAGTTTATAGGGCCATACGGTACATAGTTTTCAAGTTACAGACTAAGCTAAGCAAAAGTGAACCAGGCCTTTTTACTGTGAAAATGGCACTTTGGGACTGTGAAAGTGACATTTTGGCCCTGTTGTCCCAAACTGCCCCAGCACTTCCCACATTGCTCAAAGTGGCTAGCTTTCATCCCAACACAGTTTATAGGGCCATACGGTACATAGTTTTCAAGTTACAGACTAAGCTAAGCAAAATGAATCTTTTTTTTTTTACTGTGAAAATGGCACTTTGGGACTGTGAAAGGGTTAGGGTTAGGGTTAGGGTTTTGGCCCTGTTGTCCCAAACTGCCCCAGCACTTCCCACATTGCTCAAAGTGGCTAGCTTTCATCCCAACACAGTTTATAGGGCCATACGGTACATAGTTTTCAAGTTACAGACTAAGCTAAGCAAAAGTGAACCAGGCCTTTTTACTGTGAAAATGGCACTTTGGGACTGTGAAAGTGACATTTTGGCCCTGTTGTCCCAAACTGCCCCAGCACTTCCCACATTGCTCAAAGTGGCTAGCTTTCATCCCAACACAGTTTATAGGGCCATACGGTACATAGTTTTCAAGTTACAGACTAAGCTAAGCAAAATTAATCTTTTTTTTTTTACTGTGAAAATGGCACATTGGGACTGTGAAAGGGTTGGGGTTAGGGTTAGGGTTTTGGCCCTGTTGTCCCAAACTGCCCCAGCACTTCCCACATTGCTCAAAGTGGCTAGCTTTCATCCCAACACAGTTTATAGGGCCATACGGTACATAGTTTTCAAGTTACAGACTAAGCTAAGCAAAATGAATCTTTTTTTTTTTACTGTGAAAATGGCACTTTGGGACTGTGAAAGGGTTAGGGTTAGGGTTAGGGTTTTGGCCCTGTTGTCCCAAACTGCCCCAGCACTTCCCACATTGCTCAAAGTGGCTAGCTTTCATCCCAACACAGTTTATAGGGCCATACGGTACATAGTTTTCAAGTTACAGACTAAGCTAAGCAAAAGTGAACCAGGCTTTTTACTGTGAAAATGGCACTTTGGGACTGTGAAAGTGACATTTTGGCCCTGTTGTCCCAAACTGCCCCAGCACTTCCTACATTGCTCAAAGTGGCTAGCTTTCATCCCAACACAGTTTATAGGGCCATACGGTACATAGTTTTCAAGTTACAGACTAAGCTAAGCAAAATGAATCTTTTTTTTTTTACTGTGAAAATGGCACTTTGGGACTGTGAAAGGGTTAGGGTTAGGGTTAGGGTTTTGGCCCTGTTGTCCCAAACTGCCCCAGCACTTCCCACATTGCTCAAAGTGGCTAGCTTTCATCCCAACACAGTTTATAGGGCCATACGGTACATAGTTTTCAAGTTACAGACTAAGCTAAGCAAAAGTGAACCAGGCCTTTTTACTGTGAAAACGGCACTTTGGGACTGTGAAAGTGACATTTTGGCCCTGTTGTCCCAAACTGCCCCAGCACTTCCCACATTGCTCAAAGTGGCTAGCTTTCATCCCAACACAGTTTAAGGGCCATACGGTACATAGTTTTCAAGTTACAGACTAAGCTAAGCAAAAGTGAACCAGGCCTTTTTACTGTGAAAATGGCACTTTGGGACTGTGAAAGTGACATTTTGGCCCTGTTGTCCCAAACTGCCCCAGCACTTCCCACATTGCTCAAAGTGGCTAGCTTTCATCCCAACACAGTTTATAGGGCCATACGGTACATAGTTTTCAAGTTACAGACTAAGCTAAGCAAAATGAATCTTTTTTTTTTTACTGTGAAAATGGCACTTTGGGACTGTGAAAGGGTTAGGGTTAGGGTTAGGGTTTTGGCCCTGTTGTCCCAAACTGCCCCAGCACTTCCCACATTGCTCAAAGTGGCTAGCTTTCATCCCAACACAGTTTATAGGGCCATACGGTACATAGTTTTCAAGTTACAGACTAAGCTAAGCAAAAGTGAACCAGGCCTTTTTACTGTGAAAACGGCACTTTGGGACTGTGAAAGTGACATTTTGACCCTGTTGTCCCAAACTGCCCCAGCACTTCCCACATTGCTCAAAGTGGCTAGCTTTCATCCCAACACAGTTTATAGGGCCATACGGTACATAGTTTTCAAGTTACAGACTAAGCTAAGCAAAATGAATCTTTTTTTTTTTACTGTGAAAATGGCACTTTGGGACTGTGAAAGGGTTAGGGTTAGGGTTAGGGTTTTGGCCCTGTTGTCCCAAACTGCCCCAGCACTTCCCACATTGCTCAAAGTGGCTAGCTTTCATCCCAACACAGTTTATAGGGCCATACGGTACATAGTTTTCAAGTTACAGACTAAGCTAAGCAAAAGTGAACCAGGCCTTTTTACTGTGAAAACGGCACTTTGGGACTGTGAAAGTGACATTTTGGCCCTGTTGTCCCAAACTGCCCCAGCACTTCCCACATTGCTCAAAGTGGCTAGCTTTCATCCCAACACAGTTTATAGGGCCATACGGTACATAGTTTTCAAGTTACAGACTAAGCTAAGCAAAAGTGAACCAGGCCTTTTTACTGTGAAAATGGCACTTTGGGACTGTGAAAGTGACATTTTGGCCCTGTTGTCCCAAACTGCCCCAGCACTTCCCACATTGCTCAAAGTGGCTAGCTTTCATCCCAACACAGTTTATAGGGCCATACGGTACATAGTTTTCAAGTTACAGACTAAGCTAAGCAAAAGTGAACCAGGCCTTTTTACTGTGAAAACGGCACTTTGGGACTGTGAAAGTGACATTTTGGCCCTGTTGTCCCAAACTGCCCCAGCACTTCCCACATTGCTCAAAGTGGCTAGCTTTCATCCCAACACAGTTTATAGGGCCATACGGTACATAGTTTTCAAGTTACAGACTAAGCTAAGCAAAAGTGAACCAGGCCTTTTTACTGTGAAAATGGCACTTTGGGACTGTGAAAGTGACATTTTGGCCCTGTTGTCCCAAACTGCCCCAGCACTTCCCACATTGCTCAAAGTGGCTAGCTTTCATCCCAACACAGTTTATAGGGCCATACGGTACATAGTTTTCAAGTTACAGACTAAGCTAAGCAAAAGTGAACCAGGCCTTTTTACTGTGAAAACGGCACTTTGGGACTGTGAAAGTGACATTTTGGCCCTGTTGTCCCAAACTGCCCCAGCACTTCCCACATTGCTCAAAGTGGCTAGCTTTCATCCCAACACAGTTTATAGGGCCATACGGTACATAGTTTTCAAGTTACAGACTAAGCTAAGCAAAAGTGAACCAGGCCTTTTTACTGTGAAAATGGCACTTTGGGACTGTGAAAGTGACATTTTGGCCCTGTTGTCCCAAACTGCCCCAGCACTTCCCACATTGCTCAAAGTGGCTAGCTTTCATCCCAACACAGTTTATAGGGCCATACGGTACATAGTTTTCAAGTTACAGACTAAGCTAAGCAAAATGAATCTTTTTTTTTTTACTGTGAAAATGGCACTTTGGGACTGTGAAAGGGTTAGGGTTAGGGTTAGGGTTTTGGCCCTGTTGTCCCAAACTGCCCCAGCACTTCCCACATTGCTCAAAGTGGCTAGCTTTCATCCCAACACAGTTTATAGGGCCATACGGTACATAGTTTTCAAGTTACAGACTAAGCTAAGCAAAAGTGAACCAGGCCTTTTTACTGTGAAAATGGCACTTTGGGACTGTGAAAGTGACATTTTGGCCCTGTTGTCCCAAACTGCCCCAGCACTTCCCACATTGCTCAAAGTGGCTAGCTTTCATCCCAACACAGTTTATAGGGCCATACGGTACATAGTTTTCAAGTTACAGACTAAGCTAAGCAAAATTAATCTTTTTTTTTTTACTGTGAAAATGGCACTTTGGGACTGTGAAAGGGTTAGGGTTAGGGTTTTGGCCCTGTTGTCCCAAACTGCCCCAGCACTTCCCACATTGCTCAAAGTGGCTAGCTTTCATCCCAACACAGTTTATAGGGCCATACGGTACATAGTTTTCAAGTTACAGACTAAGCTAAGCAAAAGTGAACCAGGCCTTTTTACTGTGAAAATGGCACTTTGGGACTGTGAAAGTGACATTTTGGCCCTGTTGTCCCAAACTGCCCCAGCACTTCCCACATTGCTCAAAGTGGCTAGCTTTCATCCCAACACAGTTTATAGGGCCATACGGTACATAGTTTTCAAGTTACAGACTAAGCTAAGCAAATTAATCTTTTTTTTTTTACTGTGAAAATGGCACTTTGGGACTGTGAAAGGGTTGGGGTTAGGGTTAGGGTTTTGGCCCTGTTGTCCCAAACTGCCCCAGCACTTCCCACATTGCTCAAAGTGGCTAGCTTTCATCCCAACACAGTTTATAGGGCCATACGGTACATAGTTTTCAAGTTACAGACTAAGCTAAGCAAAGTGAACAAGGCCTTTTTACTGTGAAAATGGCACTTTGGGACTGTGAAAGTGACATTTTGGCCCTGTTGTCCCAAACTGCCCCAGCACTTCCCACATTGCTCAAAGTGGCTAGCTTTCATCCCAACACAGTTTATAGGGCCATACGGTACATAGTTTTCAAGTTACAGACTAAGCTAAGCAAAAGTGAACCAGGCCTTTTTACTGTGAAAATGGCACTTTGGGACTGTGAAAGTGACATTTTGGCCCTGTTGTCCCAAACTGCCCCAGCACTTCCCACATTGCTCAAAGTGGCTAGCTTTCATCCCAACACAGTTTATAGGGCCATACGGTACATAGTTTTCAAGTTACAGACTAAGCTAAGCAAAAGTGAACCAGGCCTTTTTACTGTGAAAATGGCACTTTGGGACTGTGAAAGTGACATTTTGGCCCTGTTGTCCCAAACTGCCCCAGCACTTCCCACATTGCTCAAAGTGGCTAGCTTTCATCCCAACACAGTTTATAGGGCCATACGGTACATAGTTTTCAAGTTACAGACTAAGCTAAGCAAAATGAATCTTTTTTTTTTTACTGTGAAAATGGCACTTTGGGACTGTGAAAGGGTTGGGGTTAGGGTTAGGGTTTTGGCCCTGTTGTCCCAAACTGCCCCAGCACTTCCCACATTGCTCAAAGTGGCTAGCTTTCATCCCAACACAGTTTATAGGGCCATACGGTACATAGTTTTCAAGTTACAGACTAAGCTAAGCAAAATTAATCTTTTTTTTTTTACTGTGAAAATGGCACTTTGGGACTGTGAAAGGGTTAGGGTTAGGGTTAGGGTTTTGGCCCTGTTGTCCCAAACTGCCCCAGCACTTCCCACATTGCTCAAAGTGGCTAGCTTTCATCCCAACACAGTTTATAGGGCCATACGGTACATAGTTTTCAAGTTACAGACTAAGCTAAGCAAAAGTGAACCAGGCCTTTTTACTGTGAAAATGGCACTTTGGGACTGTGAAAGTGACATTTTGGCCCTGTTGTCCCAAACTGCCCCAGCACTTCCCACATTGCTCAAAGTGGCTAGCTTTCATCCCAACACAGTTTATAGGGCCATACGGTACATAGTTTTCAAGTTACAGACTAAGCTAAGCAAAATGAATCTTTTTTTTTTTACTGTGAAAATGGCACTTTGAGACTGTGAAAGGGTTAGGGTTAGGGTTAGGGTTTTGGCCCTGTTGTCCCAAACTGCCCCAGCACTTCCCACATTGCTCAAAGTGGCTAGCTTTCATCCCAACACAGTTTATAGGGCCATACGGTACATAGTTTTCAAGTTACAGACTAAGCTAAGCAAAAGTGAACCAGGCCTTTTTACTGTGAAAATGGCACTTTGGGACTGTGAAAGTGACATTTTGGCCCTGTTGTCCCAAACTGCCCCAGCACTTCCCACATTGCTCAAAGTGGCTAGCTTTCATCCCAACACAGTTTATAGGGCCATACGGTACATAGTTTTCAAGTTACAGACTAAGCTAAGCAAAATGAATCTTTTTTTTTTTACTGTGAAAATGGCACTTTGGGACTGTGAAAGGGTTGGGGTTAGGGTTAGGGTTTTGGCCCTGTTGTCCCAAACTGCCCCAGCACTTCCCACATTGCTCAAAGTGGCTAGCTTTCATCCCAACACAGTTTATAGGGCCATACGGTACATAGTTTTCAAGTTACAGACTAAGCTAAGCAAAATGAATCTTTTTTTTTTTACTGTGAAAATGGCACTTTGGGACTGTGAAAGGGTTAGGGTTAGGGTTAGGGTTTTGGCCCTGTTGTCCCAAACTGCCCCAGCACTTCCCACATTGCTCAAAGTGGCTAGCTTTCATCCCAACACAGTTTATAGGGCCATACGGTACATAGTTTTCAAGTTACAGACTAAGCTAAGCAAAAGTGAACCAGGCCTTTTTACTGTGAAAATGGCACTTTGGGACTGTGAAAGTGACATTTTGGCCCTGTTGTCCCAAACTGCCCCAGCACTTCCCACATTGCTCAAAGTGGCTAGCTTTCATCCCAACACAGTTTATAGGGCCATACGGTACATAGTTTTCAAGTTACAGACTAAGCTAAGCAAAATGAATCTTTTTTTTTTTACTGTGAAAATGGCACTTTGGGACTGTGAAAGGGTTAGGGTTAGGGTTAGGGTTTTGGCCCTGTTGTCCCAAACTGCCCCAGCACTTCCCACATTGCTCAAAGTGGCTAGCTTTCATCCCAACACAGTTTATAGGGCCATACGGTACATAGTTTTCAAGTTACAGACTAAGCTAAGCAAAAGTGAACCAGGCCTTTTTACTGTGAAAACGGCACTTTGGGACTGTGAAAGTGACATTTTGGCCCTGTTGTCCCAAACTGCCCCAGCACTTCCCACATTGCTCAAAGTGGCTAGCTTTCATCCCAACACAGTTTATAGGGCCATACGGTACATAGTTTTCAAGTTACAGACTAAGCTAAGCAAAAGTGAACCAGGCCTTTTTACTGTGAAAATGGCACTTTGGGACTGTGAAAGTGACATTTTGGCCCTGTTGTCCCAAACTGCCCCAGCACTTCCCACATTGCTCAAAGTAGCTAGCTTTCATCCCAACACAGTTTATAGGGCCATACGGTACATAGTTTTCAAGTTACAGACTAAGCTAAGCAAAAGTGAACCAGGCCTTTTTACTGTGAAAACGGCACTTTGGGACTGTGAAAGTGACATTTTGGCCCTGTTGTCCCAAACTGCCCCAGCACTTCCCACATTGCTCAAAGTGGCTAGCTTTCATCCCAACACAGTTTATAGGGCCATACGGTACATAGTTTTCAAGTTACAGACTAAGCTAAGCAAAAGTGAACCAGGCCTTTTTACTGTGAAAATGGCACTTTGGGACTGTGAAAGTGACATTTTGGCCCTGTTGTCCCAAACTGCCCCAGCACTTCCCACATTGCTCAAAGTGGCTAGCTTTCATCCCAACACAGTTTATAGGGCCATACGGTACATAGTTTTCAAGTTACAGACTAAGCTAAGCAAAATGAATCTTTTTTTTTTTACTGTGAAAATGGCACTTTGGGACTGTGAAAGGGTTAGGGTTAGGGTTAGGGTTTTGGCCCTGTTGTCCCAAACTGCCCCAGCACTTCCCACATTGCTCAAAGTGGCTAGCTTTCATCCCAACACAGTTTATAGGGCCATACGGTACATAGTTTTCAAGTTACAGACTAAGCTAAGCAAAAGTGAACCAGGCCTTTTTACTGTGAAAATGGCACTTTGGGACTGTGAAAGTGACATTTTGGCCCTGTTGTCCCAAACTGCCCCAGCACTTCCCACATTGCTCAAAGTGGCTAGCTTTCATCCCAACACAGTTTATAGGGCCATACGGTACATAGTTTTCAAGTTACAGACTAAGCTAAGCAAAATGAATCTTTTTTTTTTACTGTGAAAATGGCACTTTGGGACTGTGAAAGGGTTGGGGTTAGGGTTAGGGTTTTGGCCCTGTTGTCCCAAACTGCCCCAGCACTTCCCACATTGCTCAAAGTGGCTAGCTTTCATCCCAACACAGTTTATAGGGCCATACGGTACATAGTTTTCAAGTTACAGACTAAGCTAAGCAAAATGAATCTTTTTTTTTTTACTGTGAAAATGGCACTTTGGGACTGTGAAAGGGTTAGGGTTAGGGTTAGGGTTTTGGCCCTGTTGTCCCAAACTGCCCCAGCACTTCCCACATTGCTCAAAGTGGCTAGCTTTCATCCCAACACAGTTTATAGGGCCATACGGTACATAGTTTTCAAGTTACAGACTAAGCTAAGCAAAAGTGAACCAGGCCTTTTTACTGTGAAAATGGCACTTTGGGACTGTGAAAGTGACATTTTGGCCCTGTTGTCCCAAACTGCCCCAGCACTTCCCACATTGCTCAAAGTGGCTAGCTTTCATCCCAACACAGTTTATAGGGCCATACGGTACATAGTTTTCAAGTTACAGACTAAGCTAAGCAAAATGAATCTTTTTTTTTTTACTGTGAAAATGGCACTTTGGGACTGTGAAAGGGTTAGGGTTAGGGTTAGGGTTTTGGCCCTGTTGTCCCAAACTGCCCCAGCACTTCCCACATTGCTCAAAGTGGCTAGCTTTCATCCCAACACAGTTTATAGGGCCATACGGTACATAGTTTTCAAGTTACAGACTAAGCTAAGCAAAAGTGAACCAGGCCTTTTTACTGTGAAAATGGCACTTTGGGACTGTGAAAGTGACATTTTGGCCCTGTTGTCCCAAACTGCCCCAGCACTTCCCACATTGCTCAAAGTGGCTAGCTTTCATCCCAACACAGTTTATAGGGCCATACGGTACATAGTTTTCAAGTTACAGACTAAGCTAAGCAAAATGAATCTTTTTTTTTTTACTGTGAAAATGGCACTTTGGGACTGTGAAAGGGTTGGGGTTAGGGTTAGGGTTTTGGCCCTGTTGTCCCAAACTGCCCCAGCACTTCCCACATTGCTCAAAGTGGCTAGCTTTCATCCCAACACAGTTTATAGGGCCATACGGTACATAGTTTTCAAGTTACAGACTAAGCTAAGCAAAATGAATCTTTTTTTTTTTACTGTGAAAATGGCACTTTGGGACTGTGAAAGGGTTAGGGTTAGGGTTAGGGTTTTGGCCCTGTTGTCCCAAACTGCCCCAGCACTTCCCACATTGCTCAAAGTGGCTAGCTTTCATCCCAACACAGTTTATAGGGCCATACGGTACATAGTTTTCAAGTTACAGACTAAGCTAAGCAAAAGTGAACCAGGCCTTTTTACTGTGAAAATGGCACTTTGGGACTGTGAAAGTGACATTTTGGCCCTGTTGTCCCAAACTGCCCCAGCACTTCCCACATTGCTCAAAGTGGCTAGCTTTCATCCCAACACAGTTTATAGGGCCATACGGTACATAGTTTTCAAGTTACAGACTAAGCTAAGCAAAATGAATCTTTTTTTTTTTACTGTGAAAATGGCACTTTGGGACTGTGAAAGGGTTAGGGTTAGGGTTAGGGTTTTGGCCCTGTTGTCCCAAACTGCCCCAGCACTTCCCACATTGCTCAAAGTGGCTAGCTTTCATCCCAACACAGTTTATAGGGCCATACGGTACATAGTTTTCAAGTTACAGACTAAGCTAAGCAAAAGTGAACCAGGCCTTTTTACTGTGAAAATGGCACTTTGGGACTGTGAAAGTGACATTTTGGCCCTGTTGTCCCAAACTGCCCCAGCACTTCCCACATTGCTCAAAGTGGCTAGCTTTCATCCCAACACAGTTTATAGGGCCATACGGTACATAGTTTTCAAGTTACAGACTAAGCTAAGCAAAATGAATCTTTTTTTTTTTACTGTGAAAATGGCACTTTGGGACTGTGAAAGGGTTAGGGTTAGGGTTAGGGTTTTGGCCCTGTTGTCCCAAACTGCCCCAGCACTTCCCACATTGCTCAAAGTGGCTAGCTTTCATCCCAACACAGTTTATAGGGCCATACGGTACATAGTTTTCAAGTTACAGACTAAGCTAAGCAAAAGTGAACCAGGCCTTTTTACTGTGAAAATGGCACTTTGGGACTGTGAAAGTGACATTTTGGCCCTGTTGTCCCAAACTGCCCCAGCACTTCCCACATTGCTCAAAGTGGCTAGCTTTCATCCCAACAAAGTTTATAGGGCCATACGGTACATAGTTTTCAAGTTACAGACTAAGCAAAGCAAAATGAATCTTTTTTTTTTTACTGTGAAAATGGCACTTTGGGACTGTGAAAGGGTTGGGGTTAGGGTTAGGGTTTTGGCCCTGTTGTCCCAAACTGCCCCAGCACTTCCCACATTGCTCAAAGTGGCTAGCTTTCATCCCAACACAGTTTATAGGGCCATACGGTACATAGTTTTCAAGTTACAGACTAAGCTAAGCAAAATGAATCTTTTTTTTTTTACTGTGAAAATGGCACTTTGGGACTGTGAAAGGGTTAGGGTTAGGGTTAGGGTTTTGGCCCTGTTGTCCCAAACTGCCCCAGCACTTCCCACATTGCTCAAAGTGGCTAGCTTTCATCCCAACACAGTTTATAGGGCCATACGGTACATAGTTTTCAAGTTACAGACTAAGCTAAGCAAAAGTGAACCAGGCCTTTTTACTGTGAAAATGGCACTTTGGGACTGTGAAAGTGACATTTTGGCCCTGTTGTCCCAAACTGCCCCAGCACTTCCCACATTGCTCAAAGTGGCTAGCTTTCATCCCAACACAGTTTATAGGGCCATACGGTACATAGTTTTCAAGTTACAGACTAAGCTAAGCAAAATGAATCTTTTTTTTTTTACTGTGAAAATGGCACTTTGGGACTGTGAAAGGGTTGGGGTTAGGGTTAGGGTTTTGGCCCTGTTGTCCCAAACTGCCCCAGCACTTCCCACATTGCTCAAAGTGGCTAGCTTTCATCCCAACACAGTTTATAGGGCCATACGGTACATAGTTTTCAAGTTACAGACTAAGCTAAGCAAAAGTGAACCAGGCCTTTTTACTGTGAAAATGGCACTTTGGGACTGTGAAAGTGACATTTTGGCCCTGTTGTCCCAAACTGCCCCAGCACTTCCCACATTGCTCAAAGTGGCTAGCTTTCATCCCAACACAGTTTATAGGGCCATACGGTACATAGTTTTCAAGTTACAGACTAAGCTAAGCAAAATGAATCTTTTTTTTTTTACTGTGAAAATGGCACTTTGGGACTGTGAAAGGGTTAGGGTTAGGGTTAGGGTTTTGGCCCTGTTGTCCCAAACTGCCCCAGCACTTCCCACATTGCTCAAAGTGGCTAGCTTTCATCCCAACACAGTTTATAGGGCCATACGGTACATAGTTTTCAAGTTACAGACTAAGCTAAGCAAAAGTGAACCAGGCCTTTTTACTGTGAAAACGGCACTTTGGGACTGTGAAAGTGACATTTTGGCCCTGTTGTCCCAAACTGCCCCAGCACTTCCCACATTGCTCAAAGTGGCTAGCTTTCATCCCAACACAGTTTATAGGGCCATACGGTACATAGTTTTCAAGTTACAGACTAAGCTAAGCAAAAGTGAACCAGGCCTTTTTACTGTGAAAATGGCACTTTGGGACTGTGAAAGTGACATTTTGGCCCTGTTGTCCCAAACTGCCCCAGCACTTCCCACATTGCTCAAAGTGGCTAGCTTTCATCCCAACACAGTTTATAGGGCCATACGGTACATAGTTTTCAAGTTACAGACTAAGCTAAGCAAAATGAATCTTTTTTTTTTTACTGTGAAAATGGCACTTTGGGACTGTGAAAGGGTTAGGGTTAGGGTTAGGGTTTTGGCCCTGTTGTCCCAAACTGCCCCAGCACTTCCCACATTGCTCAAAGTGGCTAGCTTTCATCCCAACACAGTTTATAGGGCCATACGGTACATAGTTTTCAAGTTACAGACTAAGCTAAGCAAAAGTGAACCAGGCCTTTTTACTGTGAAAACGGCACTTTGGGACTGTGAAAGTGACATTTTGGCCCTGTTGTCCCAAACTGCCCCAGCACTTCCCACATTGCTCAAAGTGGCTAGCTTTCATCCCAACACAGTTTATAGGGCCATACGGTACATAGTTTTCAAGTTACAGACTAAGCTAAGCAAAAGTGAACCAGGCCTTTTTACTGTGAAAATGGCACTTTGGGACTGTGAAAGTGACATTTTGGCCCTGTTGTCCCAAACTGCCCCAGCACTTCCCACATTGCTCAAAGTGGCTAGCTTTCATCCCAACACAGTTTATAGGGCCATACGGTACATAGTTTTCAAGTTACAGACTAAGCTAAGCAAAATGAATCTTTTTTTTTTTACTGTGAAAATGGCACTTTGGGACTGTGAAAGGGTTAGGGTTAGGGTTAGGGTTTTGGCCCTGTTGTCCCAAACTGCCCAGCACTTCCCACATTGCTCAAAGTGGCTAGCTTTCATCCCAACACAGTTTATAGGGCCATACGGTACATAGTTTTCAAGTTACAGACTAAGCTAAGCAAAAGTGAACCAGGCCTTTTTACTGTGAAAATGGCACTTTGGGACTGTGAAAGTGACATTTTGGCCCTGTTGTCCCAAACTGCCCCAGCACTTCCCACATTGCTCAAAGTGGCTAGCTTTCATCCCAACACAGTTTATAGGGCCATACGGTACATAGTTTTCAAGTTACAGACTAAGCTAAGCAAAATGAATCTTTTTTTTTTTACTGTGAAAATGGCACTTTGGGACTGTGAAAGGGTTGGGGTTAGGGTTAGGGTTTTGGCCCTGTTGTCCCAAACTGCCCCAGCACTTCCCACATTGCTCAAAGTGGCTAGCTTTCATCCCAACACAGTTTATAGGGCCATACGGTACATAGTTTTCAAGTTACAGACTAAGCTAAGCAAAATGAATCTTTTTTTTTTTACTGTGAAAATGGCACTTTGGGACTGTGAAAGGGTTAGGGTTAGGGTTAGGGTTTTGGCCCTGTTGTCCCAAACTGCCCCAGCACTTCCCACATTGCTCAAAGTGGCTAGCTTTCATCCCAACACAGTTTATAGGGCCATACGGTACATAGTTTTCAAGTTACAGACTAAGCTAAGCAAAAGTGAACCAGGCCTTTTTACTGTGAAAATGGCACTTTGGGACTGTGAAAGTGACATTTTGGCCCTGTTGTCCCAAACTGCCCCAGCACTTCCCACATTGCTCAAAGTGGCTAGCTTTCATCCCAACACAGTTTATAGGGCCATACGGTACATAGTTTTCAAGTTACAGACTAAGCTAAGCAAAATGAATCTTTTTTTTTTTACTGTGAAAATGGCACTTTGGGACTGTGAAAGGGTTAGGGTTAGGGTTAGGGTTTTGGCCCTGTTGTCCCAAACTGCCCCAGCACTTCCCACATTGCTCAAAGTGGCTAGCTTTCATCCCAACACAGTTTATAGGGCCATACGGTACATAGTTTTCAAGTTACAGACTAAGCTAAGCAAAAGTGAACCAGGCCTTTTTACTGTGAAAATGGCACTTTGGGACTGTGAAAGTGACATTTTGGCCCTGTTGTCCCAAACTGCCCCAGCACTTCCCACATTGCTCAAAGTGGCTAGCTTTCATCCCAACACAGTTTATAGGGCCATACGGTACATAGTTTTCAAGTTACAGACTAAGCTAAGCAAAATGAATCTTTTTTTTTTTACTGTGAAAATGGCACTTTGGGACTGTGAAAGGGTTGGGGTTAGGGTTAGGGTTTTGGCCCTGTTGTCCCAAACTGCCCCAGCACTTCCCACATTGCTCAAAGTGGCTAGCTTTCATCCCAACACAGTTTATAGGGCCATACGGTACATAGTTTTCAAGTTACAGACTAAACTAAGCAAAATGAATCTTTTTTTTTTTACTGTGAAAATGGCACTTTGGGACTGTGAAAGGGTTAGGGTTAGGGTTAGGGTTTTGGCCCTGTTGTCCCAAACTGCCCCAGCACTTCCCACATTGCTCAAAGTGGCTAGCTTTCATCCCAACACAGTTTATAGGGCCATACGGTACATAGTTTTCAAGTTACAGACTAAGCTAAGCAAAAGTGAACCAGGCCTTTTTACTGTGAAAATGGCACTTTGGGACTGTGAAAGTGACATTTTGGCCCTGTTGTCCCAAACTGCCCCAGCACTTCCCACATTGCTCAAAGTGGCTAGCTTTCATCCCAACACAGTTTATAGGGCCATACGGTACATAGTTTTCAAGTTACAGACTAAGCTAAGCAAAATGAATCTTTTTTTTTTTACTGTGAAAATGGCACTTTGGGACTGTGAAAGGGTTAGGGTTAGGGTTAGGGTTTTGGCCCTGTTGTCCCAAACTGCCCCAGCACTTCCCACATTGCTCAAAGTGGCTAGCTTTCATCCCAACACAGTTTATAGGGCCATACGGTACATAGTTTTCAAGTTACAGACTAAGCTAAGCAAAAGTGAACCAGGCCTTTTTACTGTGAAAATGGCACTTTGGGACTGTGAAAGTGACATTTTGGCCCTGTTGTCCCAAACTGCCCCAGCACTTCCCACATTGCTCAAAGTGGCTAGCTTTCATCCCAACACAGTTTATAGGGCCATACGGTACATAGTTTTCAAGTTACAGACTAAGCTAAGCAAAATTAATCTTTTTTTTTTTACTGTGAAAATGGCACTTTGGGACTGTGAAAGGGTTAGGGTTAGGGTTAGGGTTTTGGCCCTGTTGTCCCAAACTGCCCCAGCACTTCCCACATTGCTCAAAGTGGCTAGCTTTCATCCCAACACAGTTTATAGGGCCATACGGTACATAGTTTTCAAGTTACAGACTAAGCTAAGCAAAAGTGAACCAGGCCTTTTTACTGTGAAAATGGCACTTTGGGACTGTGAAAGTGACATTTTGGCCCTGTTGTCCCAAACTGCCCCAGCACTTCCCACATTGCTCAAAGTGGCTAGCTTTCATCCCAACACAGTTTATAGGGCCATACGGTACATAGTTTTCAAGTTACAGACTAAGCTAAGCAAAATGAATCTTTTTTTTTTTACTGTGAAAATGGCACTTTGGGACTGTGAAAGGGTTGGGGTTAGGGTTAGGGTTTTGGCCCTGTTGTCCCAAACTGCCCCAGCACTTCCCACATTGCTCAAAGTGGCTAGCTTTCATCCCAACACAGTTTATAGGGCCATACGGTACATAGTTTTCAAGTTACAGACTAAGCTAAGCAAAAGTGAACCAGGCCTTTTTACTGTGAAAACGGCACTTTGGGACTGTGAAAGTGACATTTTGGCCCTGTTGTCCCAAACTGCCCCAGCACTTCCCACATTGCTCAAAGTGGCTAGCTTTCATCCCAACACAGTTTATAGGGCCATACGGTACATAGTTTTCAAGTTACAGACTAAGCTAAGCAAAAGTGAACCAGGCCTTTTTACTGTGAAAATGGCACTTTGGGACTGTGAAAGTGACATTTTGGCCCTGTTGTCCCAAACTGCCCCAGCACTTCCCACATTGCTCAAAGTGGCTAGCTTTCATCCCAACACAGTTTATAGGGCCATACGGTACATAGTTTTCAAGTTACAGACTAAGCTAAGCAAAATGAATCTTTTTTTTTTTACTGTGAAAATGGCACTTTGGGACTGTGAAAGGGTTAGGGTTAGGGTTAGGGTTTTGGCCCTGTTGTCCCAAACTGCCCCAGCACTTCCCACATTGCTCAAAGTGGCTAGCTTTCATCCCATCACAGTTTATAGGGCCATACGGTACATAGTTTTCAAGTTACAGACTAAGCTAAGCAAAAGTGAACCAGGCCTTTTTACTGTGAAAATGGCACTTTGGGACTGTGAAAGTGACATTTTGGCCCTGTTGTCCCAAACTGCCCCAGCACTTCCCACATTGCTCAAAGTGGCTAGCTTTCATCCCAACACAGTTTATAGGGCCATACGGTACATAGTTTTCAAGTTACAGACTAAGCTAAGCAAAATGAATCTTTTTTTTTTTACTGTGAAAATGGCACTTTGGGACTGTGAAAGGGTTGGGGTTAGGGTTAGGGTTTTGGCCCTGTTGTCCCAAACTGCCCCAGCACTTCCCACATTGCTCAAAGTGGCTAGCTTTCATCCCAACACAGTTTATAGGGCCATACGGTACATAGTTTTCAAGTTACAGACTAAGCTAAGCAAAAGTGAACCAGGCCTTTTTACTGTGAAAACGGCACTTTGGGACTGTGAAAGTGACATTTTGGCCCTGTTGTCCCAAACTGCCCCAGCACTTCCCACATTGCTCAAAGTGGCTAGCTTTCATCCCAACACAGTTTATAGGGCCATACGGTACATAGTTTTCAAGTTACAGACTAAGCTAAGCAAAAGTGAACCAGGCCTTTTTACTGTGAAAATGGCACTTTGGGACTGTGAAAGTGACATTTTGGCCCTGTTGTCCCAAACTGCCCCAGCACTTCCCACATTGCTCAAAGTGGCTAGCTTTCATCCCAACACAGTTTATAGGGCCATACGGTACATAGTTTTCAAGTTACAGACTAAGCTAAGCAAAATGAATCTTTTTTTTTTTACTGTGAAAATGGCACTTTGGGACTGTGAAAGGGTTAGGGTTAGGGTTAGGGTTTTGGCCCTGTTGTCCCAAACTGCCCCAGCACTTCCCACATTGCTCAAAGTGGCTAGCTTTCATCCCATCACAGTTTATAGGGCCATACGGTACATAGTTTTCAAGTTACAGACTAAGCTAAGCAAAAGTGAACCAGGCCTTTTTACTGTGAAAATGGCACTTTGGGACTGTGAAAGTGACATTTTGGCCCTGTTGTCCCAAACTGCCCCAGCACTTCCCACATTGCTCAAAGTGGCTAGCTTTCATCCCAACACAGTTTATAGGGCCATACGGTACATAGTTTTCAAGTTACAGACTAAGCTAAGCAAAATGAATCTTTTTTTTTTTACTGTGAAAATGGCACTTTGGGACTGTGAAAGGGTTGGGGTTAGGGTTAGGGTTTTGGCCCTGTTGTCCCAAACTGCCCCAGCACTTCCCACATTGCTCAAAGTGGCTAGCTTTCATCCCAACACAGTTTATAGGGCCATACGGTACATAGTTTTCAAGTTACAGACTAAGCTAAGCAAAATGAATCTTTTTTTTTTACTGTGAAAATGGCACTTTGGGACTGTGAAAGGGTTAGGGTTAGGGTTAGGGTTTTGGCCCTGTTGTCCCAAACTGCCCCAGCACTTCCCACATTGCTCAAAGTGGCTAGCTTTCATCCCAACACAGTTTATAGGGCCATACGGTACATAGTTTTCAAGTTACAGACTAAGCTAAGCAAAAGTGAACCAGGCCTTTTTACTGTGAAAATGGCACTTTGGGACTGTGAAAGTGACATTTTGGCCCTGTTGTCCCAAACTGCCCCAGCACTTCCCACATTGCTCAAAGTGGCTAGCTTTCATCCCAACACAGTTTATAGGGCCATACGGTACATAGTTTTCAAGTTACAGACTAAGCTAAGCAAAATGAATCTTTTTTTTTTTACTGTGAAAATGGCACTTTGGGACTGTGAAAGGGTTAGGGTTAGGGTTAGGGTTTTGGCCCTGTTGTCCCAAACTGCCCCAGCACTTCCCACATTGCTCAAAGTGGCTAGCTTTCATCCCAACACAGTTTATAGGGCCATACGGTACATAGTTTTCAAGTTACAGACTAAGCTAAGCAAAAGTGAACCAGGCCTTTTTACTGTGAAAATGGCACTTTGGGACTGTGAAAGTGACATTTTGGCCCTGTTGTCCCAAACTGCCCCAGCACTTCCCACATTGCTCAAAGTGGCTAGCTTTCATCCCAACACAGTTTATAGGGCCATACGGTACATAGTTTTCAAGTTACAGACTAAGCTAAGCAAAATGAATCTTTTTTTTTTTACTGTGAAAATGGCACTTTGGGACTGTGAAAGGGTTAGGGTTAGGGTTAGGGTTTTGGCCCTGTTGTCCCAAACTGCCCCAGCACTTCCCACATTGCTCAAAGTGGCTAGCTTTCATCCCAACACAGTTTATAGGGCCATACGGTACATAGTTTTCAAGTTACAGACTAAGCTAAGCAAAAGTGAACCAGGCCTTTTTACTGTGAAAATGGCACTTTGGGACTGTGAAAGTGACATTTTGGCCCTGTTGTCCCAAACTGCCCCAGCACTTCCCACATTGCTCAAAGTGGCTAGCTTTCATCCCAACACAGTTTATAGGGCCATACGGTACATAGTTTTCAAGTTACAGACTAAGCTAAGCAAAATTAATCTTTTTTTTTTTACTGTGAAAATGGCACTTTGGGACTGTGAAAGGGTTAGGGTTAGGGTTAGGGTTTTGGCCCTGTTGTCCCAAACTGCCCCAGCACTTCCCACATTGCTCAAAGTGGCTAGCTTTCATCCCAACACAGTTTATAGGGCCATACGGTACATAGTTTTCAAGTTACAGACTAAGCTAAGCAAAAGTGAACCAGGCCTTTTTACTGTGAAAATGGCACTTTGGGACTGTGAAAGTGACATTTTGGCCCTGTTGTCCCAAACTGCCCCAGCACTTCCCACATTGCTCAAAGTGGCTAGCTTTCATCCCAACACAGTTTATAGGGCCATACGGTACATAGTTTTCAAGTTACAGACTAAGCTAAGCAAAATGAATCTTTTTTTTTTTACTGTGAAAATGGCACTTTGGGACTGTGAAAGGGTTGGGGTTAGGGTTAGGGTTTTGGCCCTGTTGTCCCAAACTGCCCCAGCACTTCCCACATTGCTCAAAGTGGCTAGCTTTCATCCCAACACAGTTTATAGGGCCATACGGTACATAGTTTTCAAGTTACAGACTAAGCTAAGCAAAAGTGAACCAGGCCTTTTTACTGTGAAAACGGCACTTTGGGACTGTGAAAGTGACATTTTGGCCCTGTTGTCCCAAACTGCCCCAGCACTTCCCACATTGCTCAAAGTGGCTAGCTTTCATCCCAACACAGTTTATAGGGCCATACGGTACATAGTTTTCAAGTTACAGACTAAGCTAAGCAAAAGTGAACCAGGCCTTTTTACTGTGAAAATGGCACTTTGGGACTGTGAAAGTGACATTTTGGCCCTGTTGTCCCAAACTGCCCCAGCACTTCCCACATTGCTCAAAGTGGCTAGCTTTCATCCCAACACAGTTTATAGGGCCATACGGTACATAGTTTTCAAGTTACAGACTAAGCTAAGCAAAATGAATCTTTTTTTTTTTACTGTGAAAATGGCACTTTGGGACTGTGAAAGGGTTAGGGTTAGGGTTAGGGTTTTGGCCCTGTTGTCCCAAACTGCCCCAGCACTTCCCACATTGCTCAAAGTGGCTAGCTTTCATCCCATCACAGTTTATAGGGCCATACGGTACATAGTTTTCAAGTTACAGACTAAGCTAAGCAAAAGTGAACCAGGCCTTTTTACTGTGAAAATGGCACTTTGGGACTGTGAAAGTGACATTTTGGCCCTGTTGTCCCAAACTGCCCCAGCACTTCCCACATTGCTCAAAGTGGCTAGCTTTCATCCCAACACAGTTTATAGGGCCATACGGTACATAGTTTTCAAGTTACAGACTAAGCTAAGCAAAATGAATCTTTTTTTTTTTACTGTGAAAATGGCACTTTGGGACTGTGAAAGGGTTGGGGTTAGGGTTAGGGTTTTGGCCCTGTTGTCCCAAACTGCCCCAGCACTTCCCACATTGCTCAAAGTGGCTAGCTTTCATCCCAACACAGTTTATAGGGCCATACGGTACATAGTTTTCAAGTTACAGACTAAGCTAAGCAAAAGTGAACCAGGCCTTTTTACTGTGAAAACGGCACTTTGGGACTGTGAAAGTGACATTTTGGCCCTGTTGTCCCAAACTGCCCCAGCACTTCCCACATTGCTCAAAGTGGCTAGCTTTCATCCCAACACAGTTTATAGGGCCATACGGTACATAGTTTTCAAGTTACAGACTAAGCTAAGCAAAAGTGAACCAGGCCTTTTTACTGTGAAAATGGCACTTTGGGACTGTGAAAGTGACATTTTGGCCCTGTTGTCCCAAACTGCCCCAGCACTTCCCACATTGCTCAAAGTGGCTAGCTTTCATCCCAACACAGTTTATAGGGCCATACGGTACATAGTTTTCAAGTTACAGACTAAGCTAAGCAAAATGAATCTTTTTTTTTTTACTGTGAAAATGGCACTTTGGGACTGTGAAAGGGTTAGGGTTAGGGTTAGGGTTTTGGCCCTGTTGTCCCAAACTGCCCCAGCACTTCCCACATTGCTCAAAGTGGCTAGCTTTCATCCCATCACAGTTTATAGGGCCATACGGTACATAGTTTTCAAGTTACAGACTAAGCTAAGCAAAAGTGAACCAGGCCTTTTTACTGTGAAAATGGCACTTTGGGACTGTGAAAGTGACATTTTGGCCCTGTTGTCCCAAACTGCCCCAGCACTTCCCACATTGCTCAAAGTGGCTAGCTTTCATCCCAACACAGTTTATAGGGCCATACGGTACATAGTTTTCAAGTTACAGACTAAGCTAAGCAAAATGAATCTTTTTTTTTTTACTGTGAAAATGGCACTTTGGGACTGTGAAAGGGTTGGGGTTAGGGTTAGGGTTTTGGCCCTGTTGTCCCAAACTGCCCCAGCACTTCCCACATTGCTCAAAGTGGCTAGCTTTCATCCCAACACAGTTTATAGGGCCATACGGTACATAGTTTTCAAGTTACAGACTAAGCTAAGCAAAATGAATCTTTTTTTTTTTACTGTGAAAATGGCACTTTGGGACTGTGAAAGGGTTAGGGTTAGGGTTAGGGTTTTGGCCCTGTTGTCCCAAACTGCCCCAGCACTTCCCACATTGCTCAAAGTGGCTAGCTTTCATCCCAACACAGTTTATAGGGCCATACGGTACATAGTTTTCAAGTTACAGACTAAGCTAAGCAAAAGTGAACCAGGCCTTTTTACTGTGAAAATGGCACTTTGGGACTGTGAAAGTGACATTTTGGCCCTGTTGTCCCAAACTGCCCCAGCACTTCCCACATTGCTCAAAGTGGCTAGCTTTCATCCCAACACAGTTTATAGGGCCATACGGTACATAGTTTTCAAGTTACAGACTAAGCTAAGCAAAATGAATCTTTTTTTTTTTACTGTGAAAATGGCACTTTGGGACTGTGAAAGGGTTAGGGTTAGGGTTAGGGTTTTGGCCCTGTTGTCCCAAACTGCCCCAGCACTTCCCACATTGCTCAAAGTGGCTAGCTTTCATCCCAACACAGTTTATAGGGCCATACGGTACATAGTTTTCAAGTTACAGACTAAGCTAAGCAAAAGTGAACCAGGCCTTTTTACTGTGAAAATGGCACTTTGGGACTGTGAAAGTGACATTTTGGCCCTGTTGTCCCAAACTGCCCCAGCACTTCCCACATTGCTCAAAGTGGCTAGCTTTCATCCCAACACAGTTTATAGGGCCATACGGTACATAGTTTTCAAGTTACAGACTAAGCTAAGCAAAATTAATCTTTTTTTTTTTACTGTGAAAATGGCACTTTGGGACTGTGAAAGGGTTGGGGTTAGGGTTAGGGTTTTGGCCCTGTTGTCCCAAACTGCCCCAGCACTTCCCACATTGCTCAAAGTGGCTAGCTTTCATCCCAACACAGTTTATAGGGCCATACGGTACATAGTTTTCAAGTTACAGACTAAGCTAAGCAAAAGTGAACCAGGCCTTTTTACTGTGAAAATGGCACTTTGGGACTGTGAAAGTGACATTTTGGCCCTGTTGTCCCAAACTGCCCCAGCACTTCCCACATTGCTCAAAGTGGCTAGCTTTCATCCCAACACAGTTTATAGGGCCATACGGTACATAGTTTTCAAGTTACAGACTAAGCTAAGCAAAAGTGAACCAGGCCTTTTTACTGTGAAAATGGCACTTTGGGACTGTGAAAGTGACATTTTGGCCCTGTTGTCCCAAACTGCCCCAGCACTTCCCACATTGCTCAAAGTGGCTAGCTTTCATCCCAACACAGTTTATAGGGCCATACGGTACATAGTTTTCAAGTTACAGACTAAGCTAAGCAAAAGTGAACCAGGCCTTTTTACTGTGAAAATGGCACTTTGGGACTGTGAAAGTGACATTTTGGCCCTGTTGTCCCAAACTGCCCCAGCACTTCCCACATTGCTCAAAGTGGCTAGCTTTCATCCCAACACAGTTTATAGGGCCATACGGTACATAGTTTTCAAGTTACAGACTAAGCTAAGCAAAATGAATCTTTTTTTTTTTACTGTGAAAATGGCACTTTGGGACTGTGAAAGGGTTGGGGTTAGGGTTAGGGTTTTGGCCCTGTTGTCCCAAACTGCCCCAGCACTTCCCACATTGCTCAAAGTGGCTAGCTTTCATCCCAACACAGTTTATAGGGCCATACGGTACATAGTTTTCAAGTTACAGACTAAGCTAAGCAAAATGAATCTTTTATTTTTTACTGTGAAAATGGCACTTTGGGACTGTGAAAGGGTTAGGGTTAGGGTTAGGGTTTTGGCCCTGTTGTCCCAAACTGCCCCAGCACTTCCCACATTGCTCAAAGTGGCTAGCTTTCATCCCAACACAGTTTATAGGGCCATACGGTACATAGTTTTCAAGTTACAGACTAAGCTAAGCAAAAGTGAACCAGGCCTTTTTACTGTGAAAATGGCACTTTGGGACTGTGAAAGTGACATTTTGGCCCTGTTGTCCCAAACTGCCCCAGCACTTCCCACATTGCTCAAAGTGGCTAGCTTTCATCCCAACACAGTTTATAGGGCCATACGGTACATAGTTTTCAAGTTACAGACTAAGCTAAGCAAAATGAATCTTTTTTTTTTTACTGTGAAAATGGCACTTTGGGACTGTGAAAGGGTTAGGGTTAGGGTTAGGGTTTTGGCCCTGTTGTCCCAAACTGCCCCAGCACTTCCCACATTGCTCAAAGTGGCTAGCTTTCATCCCAACACAGTTTATAGGGCCATACGGTACATAGTTTTCAAGTTACAGACTAAGCTAAGCAAAAGTGAACCAGGCCTTTTTACTGTGAAAACGGCACTTTGGGACTGTGAAAGTGACATTTTGGCCCTGTTGTCCCAAACTGCCCCAGCACTTCCCACATTGCTCAAAGTGGCTAGCTTTCATCCCAACACAGTTTATAGGGCCATACGGTACATAGTTTTCAAGTTACAGACTAAGCTAAGCAAAAGTGAACCAGGCCTTTTTACTGTGAAAATGGCACTTTGGGACTGTGAAAGTGACATTTTGGCCCTGTTGTCCCAAACTGCCCCGGCACTTCCCACATTGCTCAAAGTGGCTAGCTTTCATCCCAACACAGTTTATAGGGCCATACGGTACATAGTTTTCAAGTTACAGACTAAGCTAAGCAAAAGTGAACCAGGCCTTTTTACTGTGAAAACGGCACTTTGGGACTGTGAAAGTGACATTTTGGCCCTGTTGTCCCAAACTGCCCCAGCACTTCCCACATTGCTCAAAGTGGCTAGCTTTCATCCCAACACAGTTTATAGGGCCATACGGTACATAGTTTTCAAGTTACAGACTAAGCTAAGCAAAATGAATCTTTTTTTTTTTACTGTGAAAATGGCACTTTGGGACTGTGAAAGGGTTAGGGTTAGGGTTAGGGTTTTGGCCCTGTTGTCCCAAACTGCCCCAGCACTTCCCACATTGCTCAAAGTGGCTAGCTTTCATCCCAACACAGTTTATAGGGCCATACGGTACATAGTTTTCAAGTTACAGACTAAGCTAAGCAAAAGTGAACCAGGCCTTTTTACTGTGAAAACGGCACTTTGGGACTGTGAAAGTGACATTTTGGCCCTGTTGTCCCAAACTGCCCCAGCACTTCCCACATTGCTCAAAGTGGCTAGCTTTCATCCCAACACAGTTTATAGGGCCATACGGTACATAGTTTTCAAGTTACAGACTAAGCTAAGCAAAAGTGAACCAGGCCTTTTTACTGTGAAAATGGCACTTTGGGACTGTGAAAGTGACATTTTGGCCCTGTTGTCCCAAACTGCCCCAGCACTTCCCACATTGCTCAAAGTGGCTAGCTTTCATCCCAACACAGTTTATAGGGCCATACGGTACATAGTTTTCAAGTTACAGACTAAGCTAAGCAAAATGAATCTTTTTTTTTTTACTGTGAAAATGGCACTTTGGGACTGTGAAAGGGTTGGGGAGTAGTCTAATAGGATGTATGTTCGGTACCTTTTTTGGCCACTGGTGGCGCTAGTGAGCAATTTAATGCATAATTTGCATAATTAATTATGCAAATTAGTAATTAAACATTCCATGAATTCCATAGATATAATTAGCATAATCATAAATCATAAATATCCATAAATATAAATATCCATAAATATAATTAGCATATAATAGTTTATAATTAAATAATAATAAAAACTAATGATAGTTATTTATAAAATGCATGATGTGTGTGTGATTAGCTGATCTCATCTCTCTCTCTCCCTGCGTCTCATGTGCCATGCCTCCCCAAAAGCCAGCAGAGATGCTGACTCGAAGGTGTGAAAAACAAACAAATGTAAATTTGTTTGTTTGTCCCTGGGGGTGAGGTGGGGGGATGGGCTCCCAGTCTTTGTGGAATGCCATGGGCCAGACATGCAAATTAAATGAAGCGCGGGGGTGGGGTGGGGGGATGGGCTCTAACCAGGTGCCAGGTGCGACATGCAAATTAAATGAAGAGCGGGGGTGGGGTGGGGGGATGGGCTCCCCCCTTTGTGGAATGCCAGGTGCCAGACATGCAAATTAGATAAACACAGAGGTGGGGGCTCCACTCTTTGAAGTGAATTGTATGCATAAATGAATCAAGTTAGTATTTAAATTCCTTACATACATTGACAGGGGGTGTGTGATTCCTCCTAGTGGTCAATCTCTCTATATATATATATAATTACACTGCAATACCTACCATGCCCTGACGTGATCTCAGTCATCTAGGGCAATGTTTTTCAATCAATGGTCTGGGGACCACCAATGGTCCTTGAATGTAATTCTTGTAAAAAATAAATGATACCCCCCCTAGTGTTCAATCTCTATATAAATATTTACACTGCAATACCATTTATGCCCTGATTTCAGTCACCTAGTGCAAATGTTTTCACGCAATGGTCCGGGGGCTACCGATGGTCTTTGAGAGGGTGTCTGTCTTGTATTATTTTTATGTTGTGTCTTTGAATTTTTTTATGTTTCATGTTGTCCTAATGGGGTTGGGTATTGTATATCTTGTATTATTTTTTGTGTTTTGTGTTGTGTCTTTGAATTTTGCATGCTTCATGTGGTACTAGGTGTTTGGGTTATTGTCTGTCTTGTATTATTTTTGGTGTTTTGTGTTGGGATCTTTTAATTTTTTATGTTTCATGTTGTCCAAATGGGGTTGGGTATTGTATATCTTGTATTATTTTTTGTGTTTTGTGTTGTGTCTTTGAATTTTGCATGCTTCATGTGGTACTAGGGGTTTGGGTTATTGTCTGTCTTGTATTATTTGTGGTGTTTTGTGTTGGGATCTTTGAATTTTTTATGTTTCATGTTGTCCAAATGGGGTTGGGTATTGCATATCTTGTATTATTTTTTGTGTTTTGTGTTGTGTCTTTGAATTTTGCATGTTTCATGTGGTATTAATGTGGTTGGGTTATTGTCTGTCTTGTATTATTTTTGGTGTTTTGTGTTGGGATCTTTGCATTTTTTATGTTTCATGTTGTCCAAATGGGGTTGGGTATTGTATATCTTGTATTATTTTTGGTGTTTTGTGTTGTATCTTTGAATTTTGTATGCTTCATGTGGTACTAGGTGTTTGGGTTATTGTCTGTCTTGTATTATTTTTGGTGTTTTGTGTTGGGATCTTTGAATTTTTTATGTTTCATGTTGTCCAAATGGGGGTTGGGTATTGTATATCTTGTATTATTTTTGGTGTTTTGTGTTGTGTCTTTGAATTTTGCATGCTTCATGTGGTACTAGGTGTTTGGGTTATTGTCTGTCTTGCATTATTTTTGGTGTTTTGTGTTGGGATCTTTGAATTTTTTATGTTTCATGTTGTCCAAATGGGGTTGGGTATTGTATATCTTGTATTATTTTTGGTGTTTTGTGTTGTGTCTTTGAATTTTGTATGCTTCATGTGGTACTAGGTGTTTGGGTTATTGTCTGTCTTGTATTATTTTTGGTGTTTTGTGTTGGGATCTTTGAATTTTTTATGTTTCATGTTGTCCAAATGGGGTTGGGTATTGTCTGTCTTGTATTATTTTTGGTGTTTTGTGTTGGGGTCTTTGAATTTTGCATGCTTCATGTGGTACTAATGTGTTTTGGTTATTGTCTGTCTTGTATCATTTTTGGTGTTTTGTGTTGTGTCTCTGAATTTTTTTTTATGTTTCATGTTGTCCTAATGGGTTGGGTATTGTATATCTTGTATTATTTTTTGTGTTTTGTGTTGTGTCTTTGAATTTTGCATGCTTCATGTGGTACTAGGTGTTTGGGTTATCGTCTGTCTTGTATTATTTTTGGTGTTTTGTGTTGGGATCTTTGAATTTTTTATGTTTCATGTTGTCCAAATGGGGTTGGGTATTGTATATCTTGTATTATTTTTTGTGTTTTGTGTTGGGTCTTTGAATTTTGCATGCTTCATGTGGTACTAGGTGTTGGGGTTATTGTCTGTCTTGTATTATTTTTGGTGTTTTGTGTTGGGATCTTTGAATTTTTTTATGTTTCATGTTGTCCAAATGGGGTTGGGTATTGTATATCTTGTATTATTTTTTGTGTTTTGTGTTGGGTCTTTGAATTTTGCATGCTTCATGTGGTACTAGGTGTTGGGGTTATTGTCTGTCTTGTATTATTTTTGGTGTTTTGTGGTGGGATCTTTGATTTTTTTATGTTTCATGTTGTCCAAATGGGGTTGGGTATTGTCTGTCTTGTATTATTTTTTGTGTTTTGTGTTGTGTCTTTGAATTTTGCATGCTTCATGTGGTACTATGTGGTTGGGTTATTGTCTGTCTTGTATTATTTTTGGTGTTTTGTGTTGGGATCTTTGAATTTTTTATGTTTCATGTTGTCCAAATGGGGTTGGGTATTGTATATCTTGTATTATTTTTGGTGTTTTGTGTTGTGTCTTTGAATTTTGTATGCTTCATGTGGTACTAGGTGTTTGGGTTATTGTCTGTCTTGTATTATTTTTGGTGTTTTGTGTTGGGATCTTTGATTTTTTTATGTTTCATGTTGTCCAAATGGGGTTGGGTATTGTATATCTTGTATTATTTTTGGTGTTTTGTGTTGTGTCTTTGAATTTTGTATGCTTCATGTGGTACTAGGTGTTTGGGTTATTGTCTGTCTTGTATTATTTTTGGTGTTTTGTGTTGGGATCTTTGAATTTTTTATGTTTCATGTTGTCCAAATGGGGTTGGGTATTGGCTGTCTTGTATTATTTTTGGTGTTTTGTGTTGTGTCTTTGAATTTTGTATGCTTCATGTGGTACTAGGTGTTTGGGTTATTGTCTGTCTTGTATTATTTTTGGTGTTTTGTGTTGGGATCTTTGAATTTTTTATGTTTCATGTTGTCCAAATGGGGTTGGGTATTGTATATCTTGTATTATTTTTGGTGTTTTGTGTTGTGTCTTTGAATTTTGTATGCTTCATGTGGTACTAGGTGTTTGGGTTATTGTCTGTCTTGTATTATTTTTGGTGTTTTGTGTTGGGATCTTTGATTTTTTTATGTTTCATGTTGTCCAAATGGGGTTGGGTATTGGCTGTCTTGTATTATTTTTGGTGTTTTGTGTTGTGTCTTTGAATTTTGTATGCTTCATGTGGTACTAGGTGTTTGGGTTATTGTCTGTCTTGTATTATTTTTGGTGTTTTGTGTTGGGATCTTTGAATTTTTTATGTTTCATGTTGTCCAAATGGGGTTGGGTATTGTCTGTCTTGTATTATTTTTGGTGTTTTGTGTTGGGGTCTTTGAATTTTGCATGCTTCATGTGGTACTAATGTGTTTTGGTTATTGTCTGTCTTGTATCATTTTTGGTGTTTTGTGTTGTGTCTCTGAATTTTTTTTTATGTTTCATGTTGTCCTAATGGGTTGGGTATTGTATATCTTGTATTATTTTTTGTGTTTTGTGTTGTGTCTTTGAATTTTGCATGCTTCATGTGGTACTAGGTGTTTGGGTTATCGTCTGTCTTGTATTATTTTTGGTGTTTTGTGTTGGGATCTTTGAATTTTTTATGTTTCATGTTGTCCAAATGGGGTTGGGTATTGTATATCTTGTATTATTTTTTGTGTTTTGTGTTGGGTCTTTGAATTTTGCATGCTTCATGTGGTACTAGGTGTTGGGGTTATTGTCTGTCTTGTATTATTTTTGGTGTTTTGTGTTGGGATCTTTGAATTTTTTTATGTTTCATGTTGTCCAAATGGGGTTGGGTATTGTATATCTTGTATTATTTTTTGTGTTTTGTGTTGGGTCTTTGAATTTTGCATGCTTCATGTGGTACTAGGTGTTGGGGTTATTGTCTGTCTTGTATTATTTTTGGTGTTTTGTGGTGGGATCTTTGATTTTTTTATGTTTCATGTTGTCCAAATGGGGTTGGGTATTGTCTGTCTTGTATTATTTTTTGTGTTTTGTGTTGTGTCTTTGAATTTTGCATGCTTCATGTGGTACTATGTGGTTGGGTTATTGTCTGTCTTGTATTATTTTTGGTGTTTTGTGTTGGGATCTTTGAATTTTTTATGTTTCATGTTGTCCAAATGGGGTTGGGTATTGTATATCTTGTATTATTTTTGGTGTTTTGTGTTGTGTCTTTGAATTTTGTATGCTTCATGTGGTACTAGGTGTTTGGGTTATTGTCTGTCTTGTATTATTTTTGGTGTTTTGTGTTGGGATCTTTGATTTTTTTATGTTTCATGTTGTCCAAATGGGGTTGGGTATTGTATATCTTGTATTATTTTTGGTGTTTTGTGTTGTGTCTTTGAATTTTGTATGCTTCATGTGGTACTAGGTGTTTGGGTTATTGTCTGTCTTGTATTATTTTTGGTGTTTTGTGTTGGGATCTTTGAATTTTTTATGTTTCATGTTGTCCAAATGGGGTTGGGTATTGGCTGTCTTGTATTATTTTTGGTGTTTTGTGTTGTGTCTTTGAATTTTGTATGCTTCATGTGGTACTAGGTGTTTGGGTTATTGTCTGTCTTGTATTATTTTTGGTGTTTTGTGTTGGGATCTTTGAATTTTTTATGTTTCATGTTGTCCAAATGGGGTTGGGTATTGTATATCTTGTATTATTTTTGGTGTTTTGTGTTGTGTCTTTGAATTTTGTATGCTTCATGTGGTACTAGGTGTTTGGGTTATTGTCTGTCTTGTATTATTTTTGGTGTTTTGTGTTGGGATCTTTGAATTTTTTATGTTTCATGTTGTCCAAATGGGGTTGGGTATTGGCTGTCTTGTATTATTTTTGGTGTTTTGTGTTGTGTCTTTGAATTTTGTATGCTTCATGTGGTACTAGGTGTTTGGGTTATTGTCTGTCTTGTATTATTTTTGGTGTTTTGTGTTGGGATCTTTGAATTTTTTATGTTTCATGTTGTCCAAATGGGGTTGGGTATTGGCTGTCTTGTATTATTTTTGGTGTTTTGTGTTGTGTCTTTGAATTTTGTATGCTTCATATGGTACTAATGTGTTTGGGTTATTGTCGGTCTTGTATTATTTTTGTTGTTTTGTGTTGTGACTTGGAATTTTTTATGTTTCATGTTGTCCTAATGGGGTTGGGTATTGTATATCTTGTATTATTTTTTGTGTGTTGTGTTGTGTCTTTGAATTTTGCATGATTCATGTGGTATTAGGTGTTTGGGTTATTGTCTGTCTTGTATTATTTTTGGTGTTTTGTGTTGGGATCTTTGAATTTTTTATGTTTCATGTGGTCCAAATGGGGTTGGGTATTGTATATCTTGTATTATTTTTGGTGTTTTGTGTTGTGTCTTTGAATTTTGTATGTTTCATGTGGTACTAGGTGTTTGGGTTATTGTCTGTCTTGTATTATTTTCGGTGTTTTGGGTTGTGTCTTTGAATTTTTTATGTTTCATGTTGTCCTAATGGGGTTGGGTATTGTATATATTGTGTTATTTTTTGTGTTTTGTGTTGGGATCTTTGAATTTTGTATGCTTCATGTGGTACTAATGTGTTTGGGTTATTGTCTGTCTTGTATTATTTTCGGTGTTTTGTGTTGTGTCTTTGAATTTTTTATGTTTCATGTTGTCCTAATGGGGTTGGGTATTGTATATCTTGTATTATTTTTTGTGTTTTGTGTTGGGTCTTTGAATTTTGCATGCTTCAGGTGGTACTAGGTGTTGGGGTTATTGTCTGTCTTGTATTATTTTTGGTGTTTTGGGTTGTGTCTTTGAATTTTTTTATGTTTCATGTTGTCCTAATGGGTTGGGTATTGTATATCTTGTATTATTTTTTGTGTTTTGTGTTGTGTCTTTGAATTTTGCATGCTTCATGTGGTACTAGGTGTTTGGGTTATTGTCTGTCTTGTATTATTTTTGGTGTTTTGTGTTGGGATCTTTGAATTTTGCATGCTTCATGTGGTACTAATTCAAAATATTATATTATTACAAACAGGCGGCCTGTTGTATTAATATAATATTTTGAATTAGTACCACATGAAGCATGCAAAATTCAAAGACACAACCCAAAACACAAAAAATAATACAAGATATACAATACCCAACCCCATTAGGACAACATGAACCATAAAAAATTCAAAGACACAACACAAAACCCCGAAAATAATACAAGACAGACAATAACCCAAACACATTAGTACCACATGAAGCATGCATAATTCAAAGACACAACACAAAACACAAAAATAATACAAGATATACAATACCCAACCCCATTAGGACAACATGAAACATAAAAAATTCAAAGTCACAACACAAAACACCAAAAATAATACAAGACAGACAATAACCCAAACACATTAGTACCACATGAAGCATACAAAATTCAAAGACACAGCACAAAACACCAAAAATAATACAAGACAGACAATAAACCATACACCTTAGGACAACATGAAACATAAAAAATTCAAAGTCACAACACAAAACACCAAAAATAATACAAGACAGACAATAACCCAAACACATTAGTACCACATGAATCATGCAAAATTCAAAGACACAACCCAAAACACAAAAAATAATACAAGATATACAATACCCAACCCCATTTGGACAACATGAAACATAAAAAATTCAAAGATCCCAACACAAAACACCAAAAATAATACAAGACAGACAATAACCCAACCACCTAGTACCACATGAAGCATGCAAAATTCAAAGACACAACACAAAACACAAAAAATAATACAAGATATACAATACCCAACCCATTAGGACAACATGAAACATAAAAAATTCAAAGATCCCACCACAAAACACCAAAAATAATACAAGACAGACAATAACTCAACCACCTAGTACCACATGAAGCATGCAAAATTCAAACACACAACACAAAACACAAAAAATAATACAAGATATACAATACCCAACCCATTAGGACAACATGAAACATAAAAAAATTCAAAGACACAACACAAAACACCAAAAATAATACAAGACAGACAATAACCAAAACACATTAGTACCACATGAAGCATGCAAAATTCAAAGACACAACACAAAACACAAAAAATAATACAAGATATACAATACCCAACCCCATTAAGACAACATGAAACATAAAAAATTCAAAGACACAACACAAAACACCGAAAATAATACAAGACAGACAATAACCCAAACACATTAGTACCACATGAAGCATACAAAATTCAAAGATCCCAACACAAAACACCAAAAATAATACAAGACAGACAATACCCAACCCCATTTGGACAACATGAAACATAAAAAATTCAAAGATCCCAACACAAAACACCAAAAATAATACAAGACAGACAATAACCCAAACACCTAGTACCACATGAAGCATACAAAATTCAAAGACACAACACAAAACACCAAAAATAATACAAGATATACAATACCCAACCCCATTTGGACAACATGAAACATAAAAAAATTCAAAGATCCCAACACAAAACACCAAAAATAATACAAGACAGACAATAACCCAAAACACCTAGTACCACATGAAGCATGCAAAATTCAAAGACACAACACAAAACACAAAAAATAATACAAGATATACAATACCCAACCCCATTTGGACAACATGAAACATAAAAAATTCAAAGATCCCAACACAAAACACCAAAAATAATACAAGACAGACAATAACCCAAACACCTAGTACCACATGAAGCATGCAAAATTCAAAGACACAACACAAAACACAAAAAATAATACAAGATATACAATACCCAACCCATTAGGACAACATGAAACATAAAAAAATTCAAAGACACAACCCAAAACACCAAAAATAATACAAGACAGACAATAACCCCAACACCTAGTACCACCTGAAGCATGCAAAATTCAAAGACCCAACACAAAACACAAAAAATAATACAAGATATACAATACCCAACCCCATTAGGACAACATGAAACATAAAAAATTCAAAGACACAACACAAAACACCGAAAATAATACAAGACAGACAATAACCCAAACACCTAGTACCACATGAAACATACAAAATTCAAAGACACAACACAAAACACCAAAAATAATACAAGATATACAATACCCAACCCCATTTGGACCACATGAAACATAAAAAATTCAAAGATCCCAACACAAAACACCAAAAATAATACAAGACAGACAATAACCCAAACACCTAATACCACATGAATCATGCAAAATTCAAAGACACAACACAACACACAAAAAATAATACAAGATATACAATACCCAACCCCATTAGGACAACATGAAACATAAAAAATTCCAAGTCACAACACAAAACAACAAAAATAATACAAGACCGACAATAACCCAAACACATTAGTACCATATGAAGCATACAAAATTCAAAGACACAACACAAAACACCAAAAATGATACAAGACAGCCAATACCCAACCCCATTTGGACAACATGAAACATAAAAAATTCAAAGATCCCAACACAAAACACCAAAAATAATACAAGACAGACAATAACCCAAACACCTAGTACCACATGAAGCATACAAAATTCAAAGACACAACACAAAACACCAAAAATAATACAAGACAGCCAATACCCAACCCCATTTGGACAACATGAAACATAAAAAAATCAAAGATCCCAACACAAAACACCAAAAATAATACAAGACAGACAATAACCCAAACACCTAGTACCACATGAAGCATACAAAATTCAAAGACACAACACAAAACACCAAAAATAATACAAGATATACAATACCCAACCCCATTTGGACAACATGAAACATAAAAAATTCAAAGATCCCAACACAAAACACCAAAAATAATACAAGACAGACAATAACCCAAACACCTAGTACCACATGAAGCATACAAAATTAAAAGACACAACACAAAACACCAAAAATAATACAAGACAGCCAATACCCAACCCCATTTGGACAACATGAAACATAAAAAATTCAAAGATCCCAACACAAAACACCAAAAATAATACAAGACAGACAATAACCCAAACACCTAGTACCACATGAAGCATACAAAATTCAAAGACACAACACAAAACACCAAAAATAATACAAGATATACAATACCCAACCCCATTTGGACAACATGAAACATAAAAAATTCAAAGATCCCAACACAAAACACCAAAAATAATACAAGACAGACAATAACCCAAACACCTAGTACCACATGAAGCATACAAAATTCAAAGACACAACACAAAACACCAAAAATAATACAAGATATACAATACCCAACCCCATTTGGACAACATGAAACATAAAAAATTCAAAGATCCCAACACAAAACACCAAAAATAATACAAGACAGACAATAACCCAACCACATAGTACCACATGAAGCATGCAAAATTCAAAGACACAACACAAAACACAAAAAATAATACAAGACAGACAATACCCAACCCCATTTGGACAACATGAAACATAAAAAAATCAAAGATCCCACCACAAAACACCAAAAATAATACAAGACAGACAATAACCCCAACACCTAGTACCACATGAAGCATGCAAAATTCAATGACCCAACACAAAACACAAAAAATAATACAAGATATACAATACCCAACCCCATTTGGACAACATGAAACATAAAAAAATTCAAAGATCCCAACACAAAACACCAAAAATAATACAAGACAGACAATAACCCCAACACCTAGTACCACATGAAGCATGCAAAATTCAAAGACCCAACACAAAACACAAAAAATAATACAAGATATACAATACCCAACCCCATTTGGACAACATGAAACATAAAAAATTCAAAGATCCCAACACAAAACACCAAAAATAATACAAGACAGACGATAACCCAAACACCTAGTACCACATGAAGCATGCAAAATTCAAAGACACAACACAAAACACAAAAAATAATACAAGATATACAATACCCAACCCATTAGGACAACATGAAACATAAAAAAAAAATCAAAGACACAACACAAAACACCAAAAATGATACAAGACAGACAATAACCAAAACACATTAGTACCACATGAAGCATGCAAAATTCAAAGACCCCAACACAAAACACCAAAAATAATACAAGACAGACAATACCCAACCCCATTTGGACAACATGAAACATAAAAAATTCAAAGATCCCAACACAAAACACCAAAAATAATACAAGACAGACAATAACCCAAACACCTAGTACCACATGAAGCATACAAAATTCAAAGACACAACACAAAACACCAAAAATAATACAAGATATACAATACCCAACCCCATTTGGACAACATGAAACATAAAAAATTCAAAGATCCCAACACAAAACACCAAAAATAATGCAAGACAGACAATAACCCAAACACCTAGTACCACATGAAGCATGCAAAATTCAAAGACACAACACAAAACACCAAAAATAATACAAGATATACAATACCCAACCCCCATTTGGACAACATGAAACATAAAAAATTCAAAGATCCCAACACAAAACACCAAAAATAATACAAGACAGACAATAACCCAAACACCTAGTACCACATGAAGCATACAAAATTCAAAGATACAACACAAAACACCAAAAATAATACAAGATATACAATACCCAACCCCATTTGGACAACATGAAACATAAAAAATGCAAAGATCCCAACACAAAACACCAAAAATAATACAAGACAGACAATAACCCAACCACATTAATACCACATGAAACATGCAAAATTCAAAGACACAACACAAAACACAAAAAATAATACAAGATATGCAATACCCAACCCCATTTGGACAACATGAAACATAAAAAATTCAAAGATCCCAACACAAAACACCAAAAATAATACAAGACAGACAATAACCCAAACACCTAGTACCACATGAAGCATGCAAAATTCAAAGACACAACACAAAACACAAAAAATAATACAAGATATACAATACCCAACCCCATTAGGACAACATGAAACATAAAAAAATTCAAAGACACAACATAAAAATAATACAAGACAGACACCCTCTCAAAGACCATCGGTAGCCCCCGGACCATTGCGTGAAAACATTTGCACTAGGTGACTGAAATCAGGGCATAAATGGTATTGCAGTGTAAATATTTATATAGAGATTGAACACTAGGGGGGGTATCATTTATTTTTTACAAGAATTACATTCAAGGACCATTGGTGGTCCCCAGACCATTGATTGAAAAACATTGCCCTAGATGACTGAGATCACGTCAGGGCATGGTAGGTATTGCAGTGTAAATATATATATATATAGAGAGATTGACCACTAGGAGGAATCACACACCCCCTGTCAATGTATGTAAGGAATTTAAATACTAACTTGATTAATTTATGCATACAATTCACTTCAAAGAGTGGAGCCCCCACCTCTGTGTTTATCTAATTTGCATGTCTGGCACCTGGCATTCCACAAAGACTGGGAGCCCATCCCCCCACCTCACCCCCAGGGACAAACAAACAAATTTACATTTGTTTGTTTTTCACACCTTCGAGTCAGCATCTCTGCTGGCTTTTGGGGAGGCATGGCACATGAGACGCAGGGAGAGAGAGAGATGAGATCAGCTAATCACACACACATCATGCATTTTATAAATAACTATCATTAGTTTTTATTATTATTTAATTATAAACTATTATATGCTAATTATATTTATGGATATTTATATTTATGGATATTTATGATTTATGATTATGCTAATTATATCTATGGAATTCATGGAATGTTTAATTACTAATTTGCATAATTAATTATGCAAATTATGCATTAAATTGCTCACTAGCGCCACCAGTGGCCAAAAAAGGTACCGAACATACATCCTATTAGACTACTTTGGGGTTAGGGTTAGGGTTTTGGCCCTGTTGTCCCAAACTGCCCCAGCACTTCCCACATTGCTCAAAGTGGCTAGCTTTCATCCCAACACAGTTTATAGGGCCATACGGTACATAGTTTTCAAGTTACAGACTAAGCTAAGCAAAATGAATCTTTTTTTTTTTACTGTGAAAATGGCACTTTGGGACTGTGAAAGGGTTAGGGTTAGGGTTAGGGTTTTGGCCCTGTTGTCCCAAACTGCCCCAGCACTTCCCACATTGCTCAAAGTGGCTAGCTTTCATCCCAACACAGTTTATAGGGCCATACGGTACATAGTTTTCAAGTTACAGACTAAGCTAAGCAAAAGTGAACCAGGCCTTTTTACTGTGAAAATGGCACTTTGGGACTGTGAAAGTGACATTTTGGCCCTGTTGTCCCAAACTGCCCCAGCACTTCCCACATTGCTCAAAGTGGCTAGCTTTCATCCCAACACAGTTTATAGGGCCATACGGTACATAGTTTTCAAGTTACAGACTAAGCTAAGCAAAATTAATCTTTTTTTTTTTACTGTGAAAATGGCACTTTGGGACTGTGAAAGGGTTGGGGTTAGGGTTAGGGTTTTGGCCCTGTTGTCCCAAACTGCCCCAGCACTTCCCACATTGCTCAAAGTGGCTAGCTTTCATCCCAACACAGTTTATAGGGCCATACGGTACATAGTTTTCAAGTTACAGACTAAGCTAAGCAAAATGAATCTTTTTTTTTTTACTGTGAAAATGGCACTTTGGGACTGTGAAAGGGTTAGGGTTAGGGTTAGGGTTTTGGCCCTGTTGTCCCAAACTGCCCCAGCACTTCCCACATTGCTCAAAGTGGCTAGCTTTCATCCCAACACAGTTTATAGGGCCATACGGTACATAGTTTTCAAGTTACAGACTAAGCTAAGCAAAAGTGAACCAGGCCTTTTTACTGTGAAAATGGCACTTTGGGACTGTGAAAGTGACATTTTGGCCCTGTTGTCCCAAACTGCCCCAGCACTTCCCACATTGCTCAAAGTGGCTAGCTTTCATCCCAACACAGTTTATAGGGCCATACGGTACATAGTTTTCAAGTTACAGACTAAGCTAAGCAAAATGAATCTTTTTTTTTTTACTGTGAAAATGGCACTTTGGGACTGTGAAAGGGTTAGGGTTAGGGTTAGGGTTTTGGCCCTGTTGTCCCAAACTGCCCCAGCACTTCCCACATTGCTCAAAGTGGCTAGCTTTCATCCCAACACAGTTTATAGGGCCATACGGTACATAGTTTTCAAGTTACAGACTAAGCTAAGCAAAAGTGAACCAGGCCTTTTTACTGTGAAAATGGCACTTTGGGACTGTGAAAGTGACATTTTGGCCCTGTTGTCCCAAACTGCCCCAGCACTTCCCACATTGCTCAAAGTGGCTAGCTTTCATCCCAACACAGTTTATAGGGCCATACGGTACATAGTTTTCAAGTTACAGACTAAGCTAAGCAAAATGAATCTTTTTTTTTTTACTGTGAAAATGGCACTTTGGGACTGTGAAAGGGTTGGGGTTAGGGTTAGGGTTTTGGCCCTGTTGTCCCAAACTGCCCCAGCACTTCCCACATTGCTCAAAGTGGCTAGCTTTCATCCCAACACAGTTTATAGGGCCATACGGTACATAGTTTTCAAGTTACAGACTAAGCTAAGCAAAATGAATCTTTTTTTTTTTACTGTGAAAATGGCACTTTGGGACTGTGAAAGGGTTAGGGTTAGGGTTAGGGTTTTGGCCCTGTTGTCCCAAACTGCCCCAGCACTTCCCACATTGCTCAAAGTGGCTAGCTTTCATCCCAACACAGTTTATAGGGCCATACGGTACATAGTTTTCAAGTTACAGACTAAGCTAAGCAAAAGTGAACCAGGCCTTTTTACTGTGAAAATGGCACTTTGGGACTGTGAAAGTGACATTTTGGCCCTGTTGTCCCAAACTGCCCCAGCACTTCCCACATTGCTCAAAGTGGCTAGCTTTCATCCCAACACAGTTTATAGGGCCATACGGTACATAGTTTTCAAGTTACAGACTAAGCTAAGCAAAATGAATCTTTTTTTTTTTACTGTGAAAATGGCACTTTGGGACTGTGAAAGGGTTAGGGTTAGGGTTAGGGTTTTGGCCCTGTTGTCCCAAACTGCCCCAGCACTTCCCACATTGCTCAAAGTGGCTAGCTTTCATCCCAACACAGTTTATAGGGCCATACGGTACATAGTTTTCAAGTTACAGACTAAGCTAAGCAAAAGTGAACCAGGCCTTTTTACTGTGAAAATGGCACTTTGGGACTGTGAAAGTGACATTTTGGCCCTGTTGTCCCAAACTGCCCCAGCACTTCCCACATTGCTCAAAGTGGCTAGCTTTCATCCCAACACAGTTTATAGGGCCATACGGTACATAGTTTTCAAGTTACAGACTAAGCTAAGCAAAATGAATCTTTTTTTTTTTACTGTGAAAATGGCACTTTGGGACTGTGAAAGGGTTGGGGTTAGGGTTAGGGTTTTGGCCCTGTTGTCCCAAACTGCCCCAGCACTTCCCACATTGCTCAAAGTGGCTAGCTTTCATCCCAACACAGTTTATAGGGCCATACGGTACATAGTTTTCAAGTTACAGACTAAGCTAAGCAAAATGAATCTTTTTTTTTTTACTGTGAAAATGGCACTTTGGGACTGTGAAAGGGTTAGGGTTAGGGTTTTGGCCCTGTTGTCCCAAACTGCCCCAGCACTTCCCACATTGCTCAAAGTGGCTAGCTTTCATCCCAACACAGTTTATAGGGCCATACGGTACATAGTTTTCAAGTTACAGACTAAGCTAAGCAAAAGTGAACCAGGCCTTTTTACTGTGAAAATGGCACTTTGGGACTGTGAAAGTGACATTTTGGCCCTGTTGTCCCAAACTGCCCCAGCACTTCCCACATTGCTCAAAGTGGCTAGCTTTCATCCCAACACAGTTTATAGGGCCATACGGTACATAGTTTTCAAGTTACAGACTAAGCTAAGCAAAATGAATCTTTTTTTTTTTACTGTGAAAATGGCACTTTGGGACTGTGAAAGGGTTAGGGTTAGGGTTAGGGTTTTGGCCCTGTTGTCCCAAACTGCCCCAGCACTTCCCACATTGCTCAAAGTGGCTAGCTTTCATCCCAACACAGTTTATAGGGCCATACGGTACATAGTTTTCAAGTTACAGACTAAGCTAAGCAAAAGTGAACCAGGCCTTTTTACTGTGAAAACGGCACTTTGGGACTGTGAAAGTGACATTTTGGCCCTGTTGTCCCAAACTGCCCCAGCACTTCCCACATTGCTCAAAGTGGCTAGCTTTCATCCCAACACAGTTTATAGGGCCATACGGTACATAGTTTTCAAGTTACAGACTAAGCTAAGCAAAATGAATCTTTTTTTTTTTACTGTGAAAATGGCACTTTGGGACTGTGAAAGGGTTGGGGTTAGGGTTAGGGTTTTGGCCCTGTTGTCCCAAACTGCCCCAGCACTTCCCACATTGCTCAAAGTGGCTAGCTTTCATCCCAACACAGTTTATAGGGCCATACGGTACATAGTTTTCAAGTTACAGACTAAGCTAAGCAAAATGAATCTTTTTTTTTTTACTGTGAAAATGGCACTTTGGGACTGTGAAAGGGTTAGGGTTAGGGTTAGGGTTTTGGCCCTGTTGTCCCAAACTGCCCCAGCACTTCCCACATTGCTCAAAGTGGCTAGCTTTCATCCCAACACAGTTTATAGGGCCATACGGTACATAGTTTTCAAGTTACAGACTAAGCTAAGCAAAAGTGAACCAGGCCTTTTTACTGTGAAAATGGCACTTTGGGACTGTGAAAGTGACATTTTGGCCCTGTTGTCCCAAACTGCCCCAGCACTTCCCACATTGCTCAAAGTGGCTAGCTTTCATCCCAACACAGTTTATAGGGCCATACGGTACATAGTTTTCAAGTTACAGACTAAGCTAAGCAAAATGAATCTTTTTTTTTTTACTGTGAAAATGGCACTTTGGGACTGTGAAAGGGTTAGGGTTAGGGTTAGGGTTTTGGCCCTGTTGTCCCAAACTGCCCCAGCACTTCCCACATTGCTCAAAGTGGCTAGCTTTCATCCCAACACAGTTTATAGGGCCATACGGTACATAGTTTTCAAGTTACAGACTAAGCTAAGCAAAAGTGAACCAGGCCTTTTTACTGTGAAAACGGCACTTTGGGACTGTGAAAGTGACATTTTGGCCCTGTTGTCCCAAACTGCCCCAGCACTTCCCACATTGCTCAAAGTGGCTAGCTTTCATCCCAACACAGTTTATAGGGCCATACGGTACATAGTTTTCAAGTTACAGACTAAGCTAAGCAAAATGAATCTTTTTTTTTTTACTGTGAAAATGGCACTTTGGGACTGTGAAAGGGTTGGGGTTAGGGTTAGGGTTTTGGCCCTGTTGTCCCAAACTGCCCCAGCACTTCCCACATTGCTCAAAGTGGCTAGCTTTCATCCCAACACAGTTTATAGGGCCATACGGTACATAGTTTTCAAGTTACAGACTAAGCTAAGCAAAATGAATCTTTTTTTTTTTACTGTGAAAATGGCACTTTGGGACTGTGAAAGGGTTAGGGTTAGGGTTAGGGTTTTGGCCCTGTTGTCCCAAACTGCCCCAGCACTTCCCACATTGCTCAAAGTGGCTAGCTTTCATCCCAACACAGTTTATAGGGCCATACGGTACATAGTTTTCAAGTTACAGACTAAGCTAAGCAAAAGTGAACCAGGCCTTTTTACTGTGAAAATGGCACTTTGGGACTGTGAAAGTGACATTTTGGCCCTGTTGTCCCAAACTGCCCCAGCACTTCCCACATTGCTCAAAGTGGCTAGCTTTCATCCCAACACAGTTTATAGGGCCATACGGTACATAGTTTTCAAGTTACAGACTAAGCTAAGCAAAATGAATCTTCTTTTTTTTTACTGTGAAAATGGCACTTTGGGACTGTGAAAGGGTTAGGGTTAGGGTTAGGGTTTTGGCCCTGTTGTCCCAAACTGCCCCAGCACTTCCCACATTGCTCAAAGTGGCTAGCTTTCATCCCAACACAGTTTATAGGGCCATACGGTACATAGTTTTCAAGTTACAGACTAAGCTAAGCAAAAGTGAACCAGGCCTTTTTACTGTGAAAACGGCACTTTGGGACTGTGAAAGTGACATTTTGGCCCTGTTGTCCCAAACTGCCCCAGCACTTCCCACATTGCTCAAAGTGGCTAGCTTTCATCCCAACACAGTTTATAGGGCCATACGGTACATAGTTTTCAAGTTACAGACTAAGCTAAGCAAAAGTGAACCAGGCCTTTTTACTGTGAAAATGGCACTTTGGGACTGTGAAAGTGACATTTTGGCCCTGTTGTCCCAAACTGCCCCAGCACTTCCCACATTGCTCAAAGTGGCTAGCTTTCATCCCAACACAGTTTATAGGGCCATACGGTACATAGTTTTCAAGTTACAGACTAAGCTAAGCAAAATGAATCTTTTTTTTTTTACTGTGAAAATGGCACTTTGGGACTGTGAAAGGGTTAGGGTTAGGGTTAGGGTTTTGGCCCTGTTGTCCCAAACTGCCCCAGCACTTCCCACATTGCTCAAAGTTGCTAGCTTTCATCCCAACACAGTTTATAGGGCCATACGGTACATAGTTTTCAAGTTACAGACTAAGCTAAGCAAAAGTGAACCAGGCCTTTTTACTGTGAAAACGGCACTTTGGGACTGTGAAAGTGACATTTTGGCCCTGTTGTCCCAAACTGCCCCAGCACTTCCCACATTGCTCAAAGTGGCTAGCTTTCATCCCAACACAGTTTATAGGGCCATACGGTACATAGTTTTCAAGTTACAGACTAAGCTAAGCAAAAGTGAACCAGGCCTTTTTACTGTGAAAATGGCAATTTGGGACTGTGAAAGTGACATTTTGGCCCTGTTGTCCCAAACTGCCCCAGCACTTCCCACATTGCTCAAAGTGGCTAGCTTTCATCCCAACACAGTTTATAGGGCCATACGGTACATAGTTTTCAAGTTACAGACTAAGCTAAGCAAAATGAATCTTTTTTTTTTTACTGTGAAAATGGCACTTTGGGACTGTGAAAGGGTTAGGGTTAGGGTTAGGGTTTTGGCCCTGTTGTCCCAAACTGCCCCAGCACTTCCCACATTGCTCAAAGTGGCTAGCTTTCATCCCAACACAGTTTATAGGGCCATAAGGTACATAGTTTTCAAGTTACAGACTAAGCTAAGCAAAAGTGAACCAGGCCTTTTTACTGTGAAAATGGCACTTTGGGACTGTGAAAGTGACATTTTGGCCCTGTTGTCCCAAACTGCCCCAGCACTTCCCACATTGCTCAAAGTGGCTAGCTTTCATCCCAACACAGTTTATAGGGCCATACGGTACATAGTTTTCAAGTTACAGACTAAGCTAAGCAAAAGTGAACCAGGCCTTTTTACTGTGAAAATGGCACTTTGGGACTGTGAAAGTGACATTTTGGCCCTGTTGTCCCAAACTGCCCCAGCACTTCCCACATTGCTCAAAGTGGCTAGCTTTCATCCCAACACAGTTTATAGGGCCATACGGTACATAGTTTTCAAGTTACAGACTAAGCTAAGCAAAATGAATCTTTTTTTTTTTACTGTGAAAATGGCACTTTGGGACTGTGAAAGGGTTAGGGTTAGGGTTAGGGTTAGGGTTTTGGCCCTGTTGTCCCAAACTGCCCCAGCACTTCCCACATTGCTCAAAGTGGCTAGCTTTCATCCCAACACAGTTTATAGGGCCATACGGTACATAGTTTTCAAGTTACAGACTAAGCTAAGCAAAAGTGAACCAGGCCTTTTTACTGTGAAAACGGCACTTTGGGACTGTGAAAGTGACATTTTGGCCCTGTTGTCCCAAACTGCCCCAGCACTTCCCACATTGCTCAAAGTGGCTAGCTTTCATCCCAACACAGTTTATAGGGCCATACGGTACATAGTTTTCAAGTTACAGACTAAGCTAAGCAAAAGTGAACCAGGCCTTTTTACTGTGAAAATGGCACTTTGGGACTGTGAAAGTGACATTTTGGCCCTGTTGTCCCAAACTGCCCCAGCACTTCCCACATTGCTCAAAGTGGCTAGCTTTCATCCCAACACAGTTTATAGGGCCATACGGTACATAGTTTTCAAGTTACAGACTAAGCTAAGCAAAATGAATCTTTTTTTTTTTACTGTGAAAATGGCACTTTGGGACTGTGAAAGGGTTAGGGTTAGGGTTAGGGTTTTGGCCCTGTTGTCCCAAACTGCCCCAGCACTTCCCACATTGCTCAAAGTGGCTAGCTTTCATCCCAACACAGTTTATAGGGCCATACGGTACATAGTTTTCAAGTTACAGACTAAGCTAAGCAAAAGTGAACCAGGCCTTTTTACTGTGAAAACGGCACTTTGGGACTGTGAAAGTGACATTTTGGCCCTGTTGTCCCAAACTGCCCCAGCACTTCCCACATTGCTCAAAGTGGCTAGCTTTCATCCCAACACAGTTTATAGGGCCATACGGTACATAGTTTTCAAGTTACAGACTAAGCTAAGCAAAAGTGAACCAGGCCTTTTTACTGTGAAAATGGCACTTTGGGACTGTGAAAGTGACATTTTGGCCCTGTTGTCCCAAACTGCCCCAGCACTTCCCACATTGCTCAAAGTGGCTAGCTTTCATCCCAACACAGTTTATAGGGCCATACGGTACATAGTTTTCAAGTTACAGACTAAGCTAAGCAAAATTAATCTTTTTTTTTTTACTGTGAAAATGGCACTTTGGGACTGTGAAAGGGTTGGGGTTAGGGTTAGGGTTTTGGCCCTGTTGTCCCAAACTGCCCCAGCACTTCCCACATTGCTCAAAGTGGCTAGCTTTCATCCCAACACAGTTTATAGGGCCATACGGTACATAGTTTTCAAGTTACAGACTAAGCTAAGCAAAATGAATCTTTTTTTTTTTACTGTGAAAATGGCACTTTGGGACTGTGAAAGGGTTAGGGTTAGGGTTAGGGTTTTGGCCCTGTTGTCCCAAACTGCCCCAGCACTTCCCACATTGCTCAAAGTGGCTAGCTTTCATCCCAACACAGTTTATAGGGCCATACGGTACATAGTTTTCAAGTTACAGACTAAGCTAAGCAAAAGTGAACCAGGCCTTTTTACTGTGAAAATGGCACTTTGGGACTGTGAAAGTGACATTTTGGCCCTGTTGTCCCAAACTGCCCCAGCACTTCCCACATTGCTCAAAGTGGCTAGCTTTCATCCCAACACAGTTTATAGGGCCATACGGTACATAGTTTTCAAGTTACAGACTAAGCTAAGCAAAATGAATCTTTTTTTTTTTACTGTGAAAATGGCACTTTGGGACTGTGAAAGGGTTGGGGTTAGGGTTAGGGGTTTGGCCCTGTTGTCCCAAACTGCCCCAGCACTTCCCACATTGCTCAAAGTGGCTAGCTTTCATCCCAACACAGTTTATAGGGCCATACGGTACATAGTTTTCAAGTTACAGACTAAGCTAAGCAAAATGAATCTTTTTTTTTTTACTGTGAAAATGGCACTTTGGGACTGTGAAAGGGTTAGGGTTAGGGTTAGGGTTTTGGCCCTGTTGTCCCAAACTGCCCCAGCACTTCCCACATTGCTCAAAGTGGCTAGCTTTCATCCCAACACAGTTTATAGGGCCATACGGTACATAGTTTTCAAGTTACAGACTAAGCTAAGCAAAAGTGAACCAGGCCTTTTTACTGTGAAAATGGCACTTTGGGACTGTGAAAGTGACATTTTGGCCCTGTTGTCCCAAACTGCCCCAGCACTTCCCACATTGCTCAAAGTGGCTAGCTTTCATCCCAACACAGTTTATAGGGCCATACGGTACATAGTTTTCAAGTTACAGACTAAGCTAAGCAAAATGAATCTTTTTTTTTTTACTCTGAAAATGGCACTTTGGGACTGTGAAAGGGTTAGGGTTAGGGTTAGGGTTTTGGCCCTGTTGTCCCAAACTGCCCCAGCACTTCCCACATTGCTCAAAGTGGATAGCTTTCATCCCAACACAGTTTATAGGGCCATACGGTACATAGTTTTCAAGTTACAGACTAAGCTAAGCAAAATGAATCTTTTTTTTTTTACTGTGAAAATGGCACTTTGGGACTGTGAAAGGGTTGGGGTTAGGGTTAGGGTTTTGGCCCTGTTGTCCCAAACTGCCCCAGCACTTCCCACATTGCTCAAAGTGGCTAGCTTTCATCCCAACACAGTTTATAGGGCCATACGGTACATAGTTTTCAAGTTACAGACTAAGCTAAGCAAAATGAATCTTTTTTTTTTTACTGTGAAAATGGCACTTTGGGACTGTGAAAGGGTTAGGGTTAGGGTTAGGGTTTTGGCCCTGTTGTCCCAAACTGCCCCAGCACTTCCCACATTGCTCAAAGTGGCTAGCTTTCATCCCAACACAGTTTATAGGGCCATACGGTACATAGTTTTCAAGTTACAGACTAAGCTAAGCAAAAGTGAACCAGGCCTTTTTACTGTGAAAATGGCACTTTGGGACTGTGAAAGTGACATTTTGGCCCTGTTGTCCCAAACTGCCCCAGCACTTCCCACATTGCTCAAAGTGGCTAGCTTTCATCCCAACACAGTTTATAGGGCCATACGGTACATAGTTTTCAAGTTACAGACTAAGCTAAGCAAAATGAATCTTTTCTTTTTTACTGTGAAAATGGCACTTTGGGACTGTGAAAGGGTTAGGGTTAGGGTTAGGGTTTTGGCCCTGTTGTCCCAAACTGCCCCAGCACTTCCCACATTGCTCAAAGTGGCTAGCTTTCATCCCAACACAGTTTATAGGGCCATACGGTACATAGTTTTCAAGTTACAGACTAAGCTAAGCAAAAGTGAACCAGGCCTTTTTACTGTGAAAACGGCACTTTGGGACTGTGAAAGTGACATTTTGGCCCTGTTGTCCCAAACTGCCCCAGCACTTCCCACATTGCTCAAAGTGGCTAGCTTTCATCCCAACACAGTTTATAGGGCCATACGGTACATAGTTTTCAAGTTACAGACTAAGCTAAGCAAAATGAATCTTTTTTTTTTTACTGTGAAAATGGCACTTTGGGACTGTGAAAGGGTTGGGGTTAGGGTTAGGGTTTTGGCCCTGTTGTCCCAAACTGCCCCAGCACTTCCCACATTGCTCAAAGTGGCTAGCTTTCATCCCAACACAGTTTATAGGGCCATACGGTACATAGTTTTCAAGTTACAGACTAAGCTAAGCAAAATGAATCTTTTTTTTTTTACTGTGAAAATGGCACTTTGGGACTGTGAAAGGGTTAGGGTTAGGGTTAGGGTTTTGGCCCTGTTGTCCCAAACTGCCCCAGCACTTCCCACATTGCTCAAAGTGGCTAGCTTTCATCCCAACACAGTTTATAGGGCCATACGGTACATAGTTTTCAAGTTACAGACTAAGCTAAGCAAAAGTGAACCAGGCCTTTTTACTGTGAAAATGGCACTTTGGGACTGTGAAAGTGACATTTTGGCCCTGTTGTCCCAAACTGCCCCAGCACTTCCCACATTGCTCAAAGTGGCTAGCTTTCATCCCAACACAGTTTATAGGGCCATACGGTACATAGTTTTCAAGTTACAGACTAAGCTAAGCAAAATGAATCTTTTTTTTTTTACTGTGAAAATGGCACTTTGGGACTGTGAAAGGGTTAGGGTTAGGGTTAGGGTTTTGGCCCTGTTGTCCCAAACTGCCCCAGCACTTCCCACATTGCTCAAAGTGGCTAGCTTTCATCCCAACACAGTTTATAGGGCCATACGGTACATAGTTTTCAAGTTACAGACTAAGCTAAGCAAAAGTGAACCAGGCCTTTTTACTGTGAAAACGGCACTTTGGGACTGTGAAAGTGACATTTTGGCCCTGTTGTCCCAAACTGCCCCAGCACTTCCCACATTGCTCAAAGTGGCTAGCTTTCATCCCAACACAGTTTATAGGGCCATACGGTACATAGTTTTCAAGTTACAGACTAAGCTAAGCAAAATGAATCTTTTTTTTTTTACTGTGAAAATGGCACTTTGGGACTGTGAAAGGGTTGGGGTTAGGGTTAGGGTTTTGGCCCTGTTGTCCCAAACTGCCCCAGCACTTCCCACATTGCTCAAAGTGGCTAGCTTTCATCCCAACACAGTTTATAGGGCCATACGGTACATAGTTTTCAAGTTACAGACTAAGCTAAGCAAAATGAATCTTTTTTTTTTTACTGTGAAAATGGCACTTTGGGACTGTGAAAGGGTTAGGGTTAGGGTTAGGGTTTTGGCCCTGTTGTCCCAAACTGCCCCAGCACTTCCCACATTGCTCAAAGTGGCTAGCTTTCATCCCAACACAGTTTATAGGGCCATACGGTACATAGTTTTCAAGTTACAGACTAAGCTAAGCAAAATGAATCTTTTTTTTTTTACTGTGAAAATGGCACTTTGGGACTGTGAAAGGGTTAGGGTTAGGGTTAGGGTTTTGGCCCTGTTGTCCCAAACTGCCCCAGCACTTCCCACATTGCTCAAAGTGGCTAGCTTTCATCCCAACACAGTTTATAGGGCCATACGGTACATAGTTTTCAAGTTACAGACTAAGCTAAGCAAAAGTGAACCAGGCCTTTTTACTGTGAAAATGGCACTTTGGGACTGTGAAAGTGACATTTTGGCCCTGTTGTCCCAAACTGCCCCAGCACTTCCCACATTGCTCAAAGTGGCTAGCTTTCATCCCAACACAGTTTATAGGGCCATACGGTACATAGTTTTCAAGTTACAGACTAAGCTAAGCAAAATGAATCTTTTTTTTTTTACTGTGAAAATGGCACTTTGGGACTGTGAAAGGGTTAGGGTTAGGGTTAGGGTTTTGGCCCTGTTGTCCCAAACTGCCCCAGCACTTCCCACATTGCTCAAAGTGGCTAGCTTTCATCCCAACACAGTTTATAGGGCCATACGGTACATAGTTTTCAAGTTACAGACTAAGCTAAGCAAAAGTGAACCAGGCCTTTTTACTGTGAAAACGGCACTTTGGGACTGTGAAAGTGACATTTTGGCCCTGTTGTCCCAAACTGCCCCAGCACTTCCCACATTGCTCAAAGTGGCTAGCTTTCATCCCAACACAGTTTATAGGGCCATACGGTACATAGTTTTCAAGTTACAGACTAAGCTAAGCAAAATGAATCTTTTTTTTTTTACTGTGAAAATGGCACTTTGGGACTGTGAAAGGGTTAGGGTTAGGGTTAGGGTTTTGGCCCTGTTGTCCCAAACTGCCCCAGCACTTCCCACATTGCTCAAAGTGGCTAGCTTTCATCCCAACACAGTTTATAGGGCCATACGGTACATAGTTTTCAAGTTACAGACTAAGCTAAGCAAAAGTGAACCAGGCCTTTTTACTGTGAAAACGGCACTTTGGGACTGTGAAAGTGACATTTTGGCCCTGTTGTCCCAAACTGCCCCAGCACTTCCCACATTGCTCAAAGTGGCTAGCTTTCATCCCAACACAGTTTATAGGGCCATACGGTACATAGTTTTCAAGTTACAGACTAAGCTAAGCAAAATGAATCTTTTTTTTTTTACTGTGAAAATGGCACTTTGGGACTGTGAAAGGGTTGGGGTTAGGGTTAGGGTTTTGGCCCTGTTGTCCCAAACTGCCCCAGCACTTCCCACATTGCTCAAAGTGGCTAGCTTTCATCCCAACACAGTTTATAGGGCCATACGGTACATAGTTTTCAAGTTACAGACTAAGCTAAGCAAAATGAATCTTTTTTTTTTTACTGTGAAAATGGCACTTTGGGACTGTGAAAGGGTTAGGGTTAGGGTTAGGGTTTTGGCCCTGTTGTCCCAAACTGCCCCAGCACTTCCCACATTGCTCAAAGTGGCTAGCTTTCATCCCAACACAGTTTATAGGGCCATACGGTACATAGTTTTCAAGTTACAGACTAAGCTAAGCAAAAGTGAACCAGGCCTTTTTACTGTGAAAATGGCACTTTGGGACTGTGAAAGTGACATTTTGGCCCTGTTGTCCCAAACTGCCCCAGCACTTCCCACATTGCTCAAAGTGGCTAGCTTTCATCCCAACACAGTTTATAGGGCCATACGGTACATAGTTTTCAAGTTACAGACTAAGCTAAGCAAAATGAATCTTTTTTTTTTTACTGTGAAAATGGCACTTTGGGACTGTGAAAGGGTTAGGGTTAGGGTTAGGGTTTTGGCCCTGTTGTCCCAAACTGCCCCAGCACTTCCCACATTGCTCAAAGTGGCTAGCTTTCATCCCAACACAGTTTATAGGGCCATACGGTACATAGTTTTCAAGTTACAGACTAAGCTAAGCAAAAGTGAACCAGGCCTTTTTACTGTGAAAACGGCACTTTGGGACTGTGAAAGTGACATTTTGGCCCTGTTGTCCCAAACTGCCCCAGCACTTCCCACATTGCTCAAAGTGGCTAGCTTTCATCCCAACACAGTTTATAGGGCCATACGGTACATAGTTTTCAAGTTACAGACTAAGCTAAGCAAAAGTGAACCAGGCCTTTTTACTGTGAAAATGGCACTTTGGGACTGTGAAAGTGACATTTTGGCCCTGTTGTCCCAAACTGCCCCAGCACTTCCCACATTGCTCAAAGTGGCTAGCTTTCATCCCAACACAGTTTATAGGGCCATACGGTACATAGTTTTCAAGTTACAGACTAAGCTAAGCAAAATTAATCTTTTTTTTTTTACTGTGAAAATGGCACTTTGGGACTGTGAAAGGGTTAGGGTTAGGGTTAGGGTTTTGGCCCTGTTGTCCCAAACTGCCCCAGCACTTCCCACATTGCTCAAAGTGGCTAGCTTTCATCCCAACACAGTTTATAGGGCCATATGGTACATAGTTTTCAAGTTACAGACTAAGCTAAGCAAAAGTGAACCAGGCCTTTTTACTGTGAAAATGGCACTTTGGGACTGTGAAAGTGACATTTTGGCCCTGTTGTCCCAAACTGCCCCAGCACTTCCCACATTGCTCAAAGTGGCTAGCTTTCATCCCAACACAGTTTATAGGGCCATACGGTACATAGTTTCAAGTTACAGACTAAGCTAAGCAAAATGAATCTTTTTTTTTTTACTGTGAAAATGGCACTTTGGGACTGTGAAAGGGTTGGGGTTAGGGTTAGGGTTTTGGCCCTGTTGTCCCAAACTGCCCCAGCACTTCCCACATTGCTCAAAGTGGCTAGCTTTCATCCCAACACAGTTTATAGGGCCATACGGTACATAGTTTTCAAGTTACAGACTAAGCTAAGCAAAATGAATCTTTTTTTTTTTACTGTGAAAATGGCACTTTGGGACTGTGAAAGGGTTAGGGTTAGGGTTAGGGTTTTGGCCCTGTTGTCCCAAACTGCCCCAGCACTTCCCACATTGCTCAAAGTGGCTAGCTTTCATCCCAACACAGTTTATAGGGCCATACGGTACATAGTTTTCAAGTTACAGACTAAGCTAAGCAAAAGTGAACCAGGCCTTTTTACTGTGAAAATGGCACTTTGGGACTGTGAAAGTGACATTTTGGCCCTGTTGTCCCAAACTGCCCCAGCACTTCCCACATTGCTCAAAGTGGCTAGCTTTCATCCCAACACAGTTTATAGGGCCATACGGTACATAGTTTTCAAGTTACAGACTAAGCTAAGCAAAATGAATCTTTTTTTTTTTACTGTGAAAATGGCACTTTGGGACTGTGAAAGGGTTGGGGTTAGGGTTAGGGGTTTGGCCCTGTTGTCCCAAACTGCCCCAGCACTTCCCACATTGCTCAAAGTGGCTAGCTTTCATCCCAACACAGTTTATAGGGCCATACGGTACATAGTTTTCAAGTTACAGACTAAGCTAAGCAAAATGAATCTTTTTTTTTTTACTGTGAAAATGGCACTTTGGGACTGTGAAAGGGTTAGGGTTAGGGTTAGGGTTTTGGCCCTGTTGTCCCAAACTGCCCCAGCACTTCCCACATTGCTCAAAGTGGCTAGCTTTCATCCCAACACAGTTTATAGGGCCATACGGTACATAGTTTTCAAGTTACAGACTAAGCTAAGCAAAAGTGAACCAGGCCTTTTTACTGTGAAAATGGCACTTTGGGACTGTGAAAGTGACATTTTGGCCCTGTTGTCCCAAACTGCCCCAGCACTTCCCACATTGCTCAAAGTGGCTAGCTTTCATCCCAACACAGTTTATAGGGCCATACGGTACATAGTTTTCAAGTTACAGACTAAGCTAAGCAAAATGAATCTTTTTTTTTTTACTCTGAAAATGGCACTTTGGGACTGTGAAAGGGTTAGGGTTAGGGTTAGGGTTTTGGCCCTGTTGTCCCAAACTGCCCCAGCACTTCCCACATTGCTCAAAGTGGATAGCTTTCATCCCAACACAGTTTATAGGGCCATACGGTACATAGTTTTCAAGTTACAGACTAAGCTAAGCAAAAGTGAACCAGGCCTTTTTACTGTGAAAACGGCACTTTGGGACTGTGAAAGTGACATTTTGGCCCTGTTGTCCCAAACTGCCCCAGCACTTCCCACATTGCTCAAAGTGGCTAGCTTTCATCCCAACACAGTTTATAGGGCCATACGGTACATAGTTTTCAAGTTACAGACTAAGCTAAGCAAAAGTGAACCAGGCCTTTTTACTGTGAAAATGGCACTTTGGGACTGTGAAAGTGACATTTTGGCCCTGTTGTCCCAAACTGCCCCAGCACTTCCCACATTGCTCAAAGTGGCTAGCTTTCATCCCAACACAGTTTATAGGGCCATACGGTACATAGTTTTCAAGTTACAGACTAAGCTAAGCAAAAGTGAACCAGGCCTTTTTACTGTGAAAACGGCACTTTGGGACTGTGAAAGTGACATTTTGGCCCTGTTGTCCCAAACTGCCCCAGCACTTCCCACATTGCTCAAAGTGGCTAGCTTTCATCCCAACACAGTTTATAGGGCCATACGGTACATAGTTTTCAAGTTACAGACTAAGCTAAGCAAAAGTGAACCAGGCCTTTTTACTGTGAAAATGGCACTTTGGGACTGTGAAAGTGACATTTTGGCCCTGTTGTCCCAAACTGCCCCAGCACTTCCCACATTGCTCAAAGTGGCTAGCTTTCATCCCAACACAGTTTATAGGGCCATACGGTACATAGTTTTCAAGTTACAGACTAAGCTAAGCAAAATGAATCTTTTTTTTTTTACTGTGAAAATGGCACTTTGGGACTGTGAAAGGGTTAGGGTTAGGGTTAGGGTTTTGGCCCTGTTGTCCCAAACTGCCCCAGCACTTCCCACATTGCTCAAAGTGGCTAGCTTTCATCCCAACACAGTTTATAGGGCCATACGGTACATAGTTTTCAAGTTACAGACTAAGCTAAGCAAAAGTGAACCAGGCCTTTTTACTGTGAAAATGGCACTTTGGGACTGTGAAAGTGACATTTTGGCCCTGTTGTCCCAAACTGCCCCAGCACTTCCCACATTGCTCAAAGTGGCTAGCTTTCATCCCAACACAGTTTATAGGGCCATACGGTACATAGTTTTCAAGTTACAGACTAAGCTAAGCAAAATTAATCTTTTTTTTTTTACTGTGAAAATGGCACTTTGGGACTGTGAAAGGGTTGGGGTTAGGGTTAGGGTTTTGGCCCTGTTGTCCCAAACTGCCCCAGCACTTCCCACATTGCTCAAAGTGGCTAGCTTTCATCCCAACACAGTTTATAGGGCCATACGGTACATAGTTTTCAAGTTACAGACTAAGCTAAGCAAAATGAATCTTTTTTTTTTTACTGTGAAAATGGCACTTTGGGACTGTGAAAGGGTTAGGGTTAGGGTTAGGGTTTTGGCCCTGTTGTCCCAAACTGCCCCAGCACTTCCCACATTGCTCAAAGTGGCTAGCTTTCATCCCAACACAGTTTATAGGGCCATACGGTACATAGTTTTCAAGTTACAGACTAAGCTAAGCAAAAGTGAACCAGGCCTTTTTACTGTGAAAATGGCACTTTGGGACTGTGAAAGTGACATTTTGGCCCTGTTGTCCCAAACTGCCCCAGCACTTCCCACATTGCTCAAAGTGGCTAGCTTTCATCCCAACACAGTTTATAGGGCCATACGGTACATAGTTTTCAAGTTACAGACTAAGCTAAGCAAAATGAATCTTTTTTTTTTTACTGTGAAAATGGCACTTTGGGACTGTGAAAGGGTTGGGGTTAGGGTTAGGGTTTTGGCCCTGTTGTCCCAAACTGCCCCAGCACTTCCCACATTGCTCAAAGTGGCTAGCTTTCATCCCAACACAGTTTATAGGGCCATACGGTACATAGTTTTCAAGTTACAGACTAAGCTAAGCAAAATGAATCTTTTTTTTTTTACTGTGAAAATGGCACTTTGGGACTGTGAAAGGGTTAGGGTTAGGGTTAGGGTTTTGGCCCTGTTGTCCCAAACTGCCCCAGCACTTCCCACATTGCTCAAAGTGGCTAGCTTTCATCCCAACACAGTTTATAGGGCCATACGGTACATAGTTTTCAAGTTACAGACTAAGCTAAGCAAAAGTGAACCAGGCCTTTTTACTGTGAAAATGGCACTTTGGGACTGTGAAAGTGACATTTTGGCCCTGTTGTCCCAAACTGCCCCAGCACTTCCCACATTGCTCAAAGTGGCTAGTTTTCATCCCAACACAGTTTATAGGGCCATACGGTACATAGTTTTCAAGTTACAGACTAAGCTAAGCAAAATGAATCTTTTTTTTTTTACTGTGAAAATGGCACTTTGGGACTGTGAAAGGGTTAGGGTTAGGGTTAGGGTTTTGGCCCTGTTGTCCCAAACTGCCCCAGCACTTCCCACATTGCTCAAAGTGGCTAGCTTTCATCCCAACACAGTTTATAGGGCCATACGGTACATAGTTTTCAAGTTACAGACTAAGCTAAGCAAAATGAATCTTTTTTTTTTTACTGTGAAAATGGCACTTTGGGACTGTGAAAGGGTTAGGGTTAGGGTTAGGGTTTTGGCCCTGTTGTCCCAAACTGCCCCAGCACTTCCCACATTGCTCAAAGTGGCTAGCTTTCATCCCAACACAGTTTATAGGGCCATACGGTACATAGTTTTCAAGTTACAGACTAAGCTAAGCAAAAGTGAACCAGGCCTTTTTACTGTGAAAATGGCACTTTGGGACTGTGAAAGTGACATTTTGGCCCTGTTGTCCCAAACTGCCCCAGCACTTCCCACATTGCTCAAAGTGGCTAGCTTTCATCCCAACACAGTTTATAGGGCCATACGGTACATAGTTTTCAAGTTACAGACTAAGCTAAGCAAAATGAATCTTTTTTCTTTTACTGTGAAAATGGCACTTTGGGACTGTGAAAGGGTTGGGGTTAGGGTTAGGGTTTTGGCCCTGTTGTCCCAAACTGCCCCAGCACTTCCCACATTGCTCAAAGTGGCTAGCTTTCATCCCAACACAGTTTATAGGGCCATACGGTACATAGTTTTCAAGTTACAGACTAAGCTAAGCAAAATGAATCTTTTTTTTTTTACTGTGAAAATGGCACTTTGGGACTGTGAAAGGGTTAGGGTTAGGGTTAGGGTTTTGGCCCTGTTGTCCCAAACTGCCCCAGCACTTCCCACATTGCTCAAAGTGGCTAGCTTTCATCCCAACACAGTTTATAGGGCCATACGGTACATAGTTTTCAAGTTACAGACTAAGCTAAGCAAAAGTGAACCAGGCCTTTTTACTGTGAAAATGGCACTTTGGGACTGTGAAAGTGACATTTTGGCCCTGTTGTCCCAAACTGCCCCAGCACTTCCCACATTGCTCAAAGTGGCTAGCTTTCATCCCAACACAGTTTATAGGGCCATACGGTACATAGTTTTCAAGTTACAGACTAAGCTAAGCAAAATTAATCTTTTTTTTTTTACTGTGAAAATGGCACTTTGGGACTGTGAAAGGGTTGGGGTTAGGGTTAGGGTTTTGGCCCTGTTGTCCCAAACTGCCCCAGCACTTCCCACATTGCTCAAAGTGGCTAGCTTTCATCCCAACACAGTTTATAGGGCCATACGGTACATAGTTTTCAAGTTACAGACTAAGCTAAGCAAAATGAATCTTTTTTTTTTTACTGTGAAAATGGCACTTTGGGACTGTGAAAGGGTTAGGGTTAGGGTTTTGGCCCTGTTGTCCCAAACTGCCCCAGCACTTCCCACATTGCTCAAAGTGGCTAGCTTTCATCCCAACACAGTTTATAGGGCCATACGGTACATAGTTTTCAAGTTACAGACTAAGCTAAGCAAAAGTGAACCAGGCCTTTTTACTGTGAAAATGGCACTTTGGGACTGTGAAAGTGACATTTTGGCCCTGTTGTCCCAAACTGCCCCAGCACTTCCCACATTGCTCAAAGTGGCTAGCTTTCATCCCAACACAGTTTATAGGGCCATACGGTACATAGTTTTCAAGTTACAGACTAAGCTAAGCAAAATGAATCTTTTTTTTTTTACTGTGAAAATGGCACTTTGGGACTGTGAAAGGGTTAGGGTTAGGGTTAGGGTTTTGGCCCTGTTGTCCCAAACTGCCCCAGCACTTCCCACATTGCTCAAAGTGGCTAGCTTTCATCCCAACACAGTTTATAGGGCCATACGGTACATAGTTTTCAAGTTACAGACTAAGCTAAGCAAAAGTGAACCAGGCCTTTTTACTGTGAAAACGGCACTTTGGGACTGTGAAAGTGACATTTTGGCCCTGTTGTCCCAAACTGCCCCAGCACTTCCCACATTGCTCAAAGTGGCTAGCTTTCATCCCAACACAGTTTATAGGGCCATACGGTACATAGTTTTCAAGTTACAGACTAAGCTAAGCAAAAGTGAACCAGGCCTTTTTACTGTGAAAACGGCACTTTGGGACTGTGAAAGTGACATTTTGGCCCTGTTGTCCCAAACTGCCCCAGCACTTCCCACATTGCTCAAAGTGGCTAGCTTTCATCCCAACACAGTTTATAGGGCCATACGGTACATAGTTTTCAAGTTACAGACTAAGCTAAGCAAAAGTGAACCAGGCCTTTTTACTGTGAAAATGGCACTTTGGGACTGTGAAAGTGACATTTTGGCCCTGTTGTCCCAAACTACCCCAGCACTTCCCACATTGCTCAAAGTGGCTAGCTTTCATCCCAACACAGTTTATAGGGCCATACGGTACATAGTTTTCAAGTTACAGACTAAGCTAAGCAAAAGTGAACCAGGCCTTTTTACTGTGAAAATGGCACTTTGGGACTGTGAAAGTGACATTTTGGCCCTGTTGTCCCAAACTGCCCCAGCACTTCCCACATTGCTCAAAGTGGCTAGCTTTCATCCCAACACAGTTTATAGGGCCATACGGTACATAGTTTTCAAGTTACAGACTAAGCTAAGCAAAATTAATCTTTTTTTTTTTTTTACTGTGAAAATGGCACTTTGGGACTGTGAAAGGGTTAGGGTTAGGGTTAGGGTTTTGGCCCTGTTGTCCCAAACTGCCCTAGCACTTCCCACATTGCTCAAAGTGGCTAGCTTTCATCCCAACACAGTTTATAGGGCCATACGGTACATAGTTTTCAAGTTACAGACTAAGCTAAGCAAAATTAATCTTTTTTTTTTACTGTGAAAATGGCACTTTGGGACTGTGAAAGGGTTAGGGTTAGGGTTTTGGCCCTGTTGTCCCAAACTGCCCCAGCACTTCCCACATTGCTCAAAGTGGCTAGCTTTCATCCCAACACAGTTTATAGGGCCATACGGTACATAGTTTTCAAGTTACAGACTAAGCTAAGCAAAAGTGAACCAGGCCTTTTTACTGTGAAAACGGCACTTTGGGACTGTGAAAGTGACATTTTGGCCCTGTTGTCCCAAACTGCCCCAGCACTTCCCACATTGCTCAAAGTGGCTAGCTTTCATCCCAACACAGTTTATAGGGCCATACGGTACATAGTTTTCAAGTTACAGACTAAGCTAAGCAAAAGTGAACCAGGCCTTTTTACTGTGAAAACGGCACTTTGGGACTGTGAAAGTGACATTTTGGCCCTGTTGTCCCAAACTGCCCCAGCACTTCCCACATTGCTCAAAGTGGCTAGCTTTCATCCCAACACAGTTTATAGGGCCATACGGTACATAGTTTTCAAGTTACAGACTAAGCTAAGCAAAAGTGAACCAGGCCTTTTTACTGTGAAAATGGCACTTTGGGACTGTGAAAGTGACATTTTGGCCCTATTGTCCCAAACTGCCCCAGCACTTCCCACATTGCTCAAAGTGGCTAGCTTTCATCCCAACACAGTTTATAGGGCCATACGGTACATAGTTTTCAAGTTACAGACTAAGCTAAGCAAAAGTGAACCAGGCCTTTTTACTGTGAAAATGGCACTTTGGGACTGTGAAAGTGACATTTTGGCCCTGTTGTCCCAAACTGCCCCAGCACTTCCCACATTGCTCAAAGTGGCTAGCTTTCATCCCAACACAGTTTATAGGGCCATACGGTACATAGTTTTCAAGTTACAGACTAAGCTAAGCAAAATGAATCTTTTTTTTTTTACTGTGAAAATGGCACTTTGGGACTGTGAAAGGGTTGGGGTTAGGGTTAGGGTTTTGGCCCTGTTGTCCCAAACTGCCCCAGCACTTCCCACATTGCTCAAAGTGGCTAGCTTTCATCCCAACACAGTTTATAGGGCCATACGGTACATAGTTTTCAAGTTACAGACTAAGCTAAGCAAAATGAATCTTTTTTTTTTTACTGTGAAAATGGCACTTTGGGACTGTGAAAGGGTTAGGGTTAGGGTTAGGGTTTTGGCCCTGTTGTCCCAAACTGCCCCAGCACTTCCCACATTGCTCAAAGTGGCTAGCTTTCATCCCAACACAGTTTATAGGGCCATACGGTACATAGTTTTCAAGTTACAGACTAAGCTAAGCAAAAGTGAACCAGGCCTTTTTACTGTGAAAATGGCACTTTGGGACTGTGAAAGTGACATTTTGGCCCTGTTGTCCCAAACTGCCCCAGCACTTCCCACATTGCTCAAAGTGGCTAGCTTTCATCCCAACACAGTTTATAGGGCCATACGGTACATAGTTTTCAAGTTACAGACTAAGCTAAGCAAAATTAATCTTTTTTTTTTTACTGTGAAAATGGCACTTTGGGACTGTGAAAGGGTTGGGGTTAGGGTTAGGGTTTTGGCCCTGTTGTCCCAAACTGCCCCAGCACTTCCCACATTGCTCAAAGTGGCTAGCTTTCATCCCAACACAGTTTATAGGGCCATACGGTACATAGTTTTCAAGTTACAGACTAAGCTAAGCAAAAGTGAACCAGGCCTTTTTACTGTGAAAACGGCACTTTGGGACTGTGAAAGTGACATTTTGGCCCTGTTGTCCCAAACTGCCCCAGCACTTCCCACATTGCTCAAAGTGGCTAGCTTTCATCCCAACACAGTTTATAGGGCCATACGGTACATAGTTTTCAAGTTACAGACTATGCTAAGCAAAAGTGAACCAGGCCTTTTTACTGTGAAAATGGCACTTTGGGACTGTGAAAGTGACATTTTGGCCCTGTTGTCCCAAACTGCCCCAGCACTTCCCACATTGCTCAAAGTGGCTAGCTTTCATCCCAACACAGTTTATAGGGCCATACGGTACATAGTTTTCAAGTTACAGACTAAGCTAAGCAAAAGTGAACCAGGCCTTTTTACTGTGAAAATGGCACTTTGGGACTGTGAAAGTGACATTTTGGCCCTGTTGTCCCAAACTGCCCCAGCACTTCCCACATTGCTCAAAGTGGCTAGCTTTCATCCCAACACAGTTTATAGGGCCATACGGTACATAGTTTTCAAGTTACAGACTAAGCTAAGCTAAATGAATCTTTTTTTTTTTTTTACTGTGAAAATGGCACTTTGGGACTGTGAAAGGGTTAGGGTTAGGGTTAGGCTTTTGGCCCTGTTGTCCCAAACTGCCCTAGCACTTCCCACATTGCTCAAAGTGGCTAGCTTTCATCCCAACACAGTTTATAGGGCCATACGGTACATAGTTTTCAAGTTACAGACTAAGCTAAGCAAAATTAATCTTTTTTTTTTACTGTGAAAATGGCACTTTGGGACTGTGAAAGGGTTAGGGTTAGGGTTTTGGCCCTGTTGTCCCAAACTGCCCCAGCACTTCCCACATTGCTCAAAGTGGCTAGCTTTCATCCCAACACAGTTTATAGGGCCATACGGTACATAGTTTTCAAGTTACAGACTAAGCTAAGCAAAAGTGAACCAGGCCTTTTTACTGTGAAAATGGCACTTTGGGACTGTGAAAGTGACATTTTGGCCCTGTTGTCCCAAACTGCCCCAGCACTTCCCACATTGCTCAAAGTGGCTAGCTTTCATCCCAACACAGTTTATAGGGCCATACGGTACATAGTTTTCAAGTTACAGACTAAGCTAAGCAAAAGTGAACCAGGCCTTTTTACTGTGAAAATGGCACTTTGGGACTGTGAAAGTGACATTTTGGCCCTGTTGTCCCAAACTGCCCCAGCACTTCCCACATTGCTCAAAGTGGCTAGCTTTCATCCCAACACAGTTTATAGGGCCATACGGTACATAGTTTTCAAGTTACAGACTAAGCTAAGCAAAAGTGAACCAGGCCTTTTTACTGTGAAAACGGCACTTTGGGACTGTGAAAGTGACATTTTGGCCCTGTTGTCCCAAACTGCCCCAGCACTTCCCACATTGCTCAAAGTGGCTAGCTTTCATCCCAACACAGTTTATAGGGCCATACGGTACATAGTTTTCAAGTTACAGACTAAGCTAAGCAAAAGTGAACCAGGCCTTTTTACTGTGAAAACGGCACTTTGGGACTGTGAAAGTGACATTTTGGCCCTGTTGTCCCAAACTGCCCCAGCACTTCCCACATTGCTCAAAGTGGCTAGCTTTCATCCCAACACAGTTTATAGGGCCATACGGTACATAGTTTTCAAGTTACAGACTAAGCTAAGCAAAAGTGAACCAGGCCTTTTTACTGTGAAAATGGCACTTTGGGACTGTGAAAGTGACATTTTGGCCCTGTTGTCCCAAACTGCCCCAGCACTTCCCACATTGCTCAAAGTGGCTAGCTTTCATCCCAACACAGTTTATAGGGCCATACGGTACATAGTTTTCAAGTTACAGACTAAGCTAAGCAAAATGAATCTTTTTTTTTTTACTGTGAAAATGGCACTTTGGGACTGTGAAAGGGTTAGGGTTAGGGTTAGGGTTTTGGCCCTGTTGTCCCAAACTGCCCCAGCACTTCCCACATTGCTCAAAGTGGCTAGCTTTCATCCCAACACAGTTTATAGGGCCATACGGTACATAGTTTTCAAGTTACAGACTAAGCTAAGCAAAAGTGAACCAGGCCTTTTTACTGTGAAAACGGCACTTTGGGACTGTGAAAGTGACATTTTGGCCCTGTTGTCCCAAACTGCCCCAGCACTTCCCACATTGCTCAAAGTGGCTAGCTTTCATCCCAACACAGTTTATAGGGCCATACGGTACATAGTTTTCAAGTTACAGACTAAGCTAAGCAAAAGTGAACCAGGCCTTTTTACTGTGAAAATGGCACTTTGGGACTGTGAAAGTGACATTTTGGCCCTGTTGTCCCAAACTACCCCAGCACTTCCCACATTGCTCAAAGTGGCTAGCTTTCATCCCAACACAGTTTATAGGGCCATACGGTACATAGTTTTCAAGTTACAGACTAAGCTAAGCAAAAGTGAACCAGGCCTTTTTACTGTGAAAATGGCACTTTGGGACTGTGAAAGTGACATTTTGGCCCTGTTGTCCCAAACTGCCCCAGCACTTCCCACATTGCTCAAAGTGGCTAGCTTTCATCCCAACACAGTTTATAGGGCCATACGGTACATAGTTTTCAAGTTACAGACTAAGCTAAGCAAAATTAATCTTTTTTTTTTTTTTACTGTGAAAATGGCACTTTGGGACTGTGAAAGGGTTAGGGTTAGGGTTAGGGTTTTGGCCCTGTTGTCCCAAACTGCCCTAGCACTTCCCACATTGCTCAAAGTGGCTAGCTTTCATCCCAACACAGTTTATAGGGCCATACGGTACATAGTTTTCAAGTTACAGACTAAGCTAAGCAAAATTAATCTTTTTTTTTACTGTGAAAATGGCACTTTGGGACTGTGAAAGGGTTAGGGTTAGGGTTTTGGCCCTGTTGTCCCAAACTGCCCCAGCACTTCCCACATTGCTCAAAGTGGCTAGCTTTCATCCCAACACAGTTTATAGGGCCATACGGTACATAGTTTTCAAGTTACAGACTAAGCTAAGCAAAAGTGAACCAGGCCTTTTTACTGTGAAAATGGCACTTTGGGACTGTGAAAGTGACATTTTGGCCCTGTTGTCCCAAACTGCCCCAGCACTTCCCACATTGCTCAAAGTGGCTAGCTTTCATCCCAACACAGTTTATAGGGCCATACGGTACATAGTTTTCAAGTTACAGACTAAGCTAAGCAAAAGTGAACCAGGCCTTTTTACTGTGAAAATGGCACTTTGGGACTGTGAAAGTGACATTTTGGCCCTGTTGTCCCAAACTGCCCCAGCACTTCCCACATTGCTCAAAGTGGCTAGCTTTCATCCCAACACAGTTTATAGGGCCATACGGTACATAGTTTTCAAGTTACAGACTAAGCTAAGCAAAAGTGAACCAGGCCTTTTTACTGTGAAAACGGCACTTTGGGACTGTGAAAGTGACATTTTGGCCCTGTTGTCCCAAACTGCCCCAGCACTTCCCACATTGCTCAAAGTGGCTAGCTTTCATCCCAACACAGTTTATAGGGCCATACGGTACATAGTTTTCAAGTTACAGACTAAGCTAAGCAAAAGTGAACCAGGCCTTTTTACTGTGAAAACGGCACTTTGGGACTGTGAAAGTGACATTTTGGCCCTGTTGTCCCAAACTGCCCCAGCACTTCCCACATTGCTCAAAGTGGCTAGCTTTCATCCCAACACAGTTTATAGGGCCATACGGTACATAGTTTTCAAGTTACAGACTAAGCTAAGCAAAAGTGAACCAGGCCTTTTTACTGTGAAAATGGCACTTTGGGACTGTGAAAGTGACATTTTGGCCCTGTTGTCCCAAACTGCCCCAGCACTTCCCACATTGCTCAAAGTGGCTAGCTTTCATCCCAACACAGTTTATAGGGCCATACGGTACATAGTTTTCAAGTTACAGACTAAGCTAAGCAAAAGTGAACCAGGCCTTTTTACTGTGAAAATGGCACTTTGGGACTGTGAAAGTGACATTTTGGCCCTGTTGTCCCAAACTGCCCCAGCACTTCCCACATTGCTCAAAGTGGCTAGCTTTCATCCCAACACAGTTTATAGGGCCATACGGTACATAGTTTTCAAGTTACAGACTAAGCTAAGCAAAATGAATCTTTTTTTTTTTACTGTGAAAATGGCACTTTGGGACTGTGAAAGGGTTGGGGTTAGGGTTAGGGTTTTGGCCCTGTTGTCCCAAACTGCCCCAGCACTTCCCACATTGCTCAAAGTGGCTAGCTTTCATCCCAACACAGTTTATAGGGCCATACGGTACATAGTTTTCAAGTTACAGACTAAGCTAAGCAAAATGAATCTTTTTTTTTTTACTGTGAAAATGGCACTTTGGGACTGTGAAAGGGTTAGGGTTAGGGTTAGGGTTTTGGCCCTGTTGTCCCAAACTGCCCCAGCACTTCCCACATTGCTCAAAGTGGCTAGCTTTCATCCCAACACAGTTTATAGGGCCATACGGTACATAGTTTTCAAGTTACAGACTAAGCTAAGCAAAAGTGAACCAGGCCTTTTTACTGTGAAAATGGCACTTTGGGACTGTGAAAGTGACATTTTGGCCCTGTTGTCCCAAACTGCCCCAGCACTTCCCACATTGCTCAAAGTGGCTAGCTTTCATCCCAACACAGTTTATAGGGCCATACGGTACATAGTTTTCAAGTTACAGACTAAGCTAAGCAAAATGAATCTTTTTTTTTTTACTGTGAAAATGGCACTTTGGGACTGTGAAAGGGTTAGGGTTAGGGTTAGGGTTTTGGCCCTGTTGTCCCAAACTGCCCCAGCACTTCCCACATTGCTCAAAGTGGCTAGCTTTCATCCCAACACAGTTTATAGGGCCATACGGTACATAGTTTTCAAGTTACAGACTAAGCTAAGCAAAAGTGAACCAGGCCTTTTTACTGTGAAAACGGCACTTTGGGACTGTGAAAGTGACATTTTGGCCCTGTTGTCCCAAACTGCCCCAGCACTTCCCACATTGCTCAAAGTGGCTAGCTTTCATCCCAACACAGTTTATAGGGCCATACGGTACATAGTTTTCAAGTTACAGACTAAGCTAAGCAAAAGTGAACCAGGCCTTTTTACTGTGAAAATGGCACTTTGGGACTGTGAAAGTGACATTTTGGCCCTGTTGTCCCAAACTGCCCCAGCACTTCCCACATTGCTCAAAGTGGCTAGCTTTCATCCCAACACAGTTTATAGGGCCATACGGTACATAGTTTTCAAGTTACAGACTAAGCTAAGCTAAATGAATCTTTTTTTTTTTTTTTACTGTGAAAATGGCACTTTGGGACTGTGAAAGGGTTAGGGTTAGGGTTAGGGTTTTGGCCCTGTTGTCCCAAACTGCCCCAGCACTTCCCACATTGCTCAAAGTGGCTAGCTTTCATCCCAACACAGTTTATAGGGCCATACGGTACATAGTTTTCAAGTTACAGACTAAGCTAAGCAAAATTAATCTTTTTTTTTTACTGTGAAAATGGCACTTTGGGACTGTGAAAGGGTTAGGGTTAGGGTTTTGGCCCTGTTGTCCCAAACTGCCCCAGCACTTCCCACATTGCTCAAAGTGGCTAGCTTTCATCCCAACACAGTTTATAGGGCCATACGGTACATAGTTTTCAAGTTACAGACTAAGCTAAGCAAAAGTGAACCAGGCCTTTTTACTGTGAAAATGGCACTTTGGGACTGTGAAAGTGACATTTTGGCCCTGTTGTCCCAAACTGCCCCAGCACTTCCCACATTGCTCAAAGTGGCTAGCTTTCATCCCAACACAGTTTATAGGGCCATACGGTACATAGTTTTCAAGTTACAGACTAAGCTAAGCAAAAGTGAACCAGGCCTTTTTACTGTGAAAATGGCACTTTGGGACTGTGAAAGTGACATTTTGGCCCTGTTGTCCCAAACTGCCCCAGCACTTCCCACATTGCTCAAAGTGGCTAGCTTTCATCCCAACACAGTTTATAGGGCCATACGGTACATAGTTTTCAAGTTACAGACTAAGCTAAGCAAAAGTGAACCAGGCCTTTTTACTGTGAAAACGGCACTTTGGGACTGTGAAAGTGACATTTTGGCCCTGTTGTCCCAAACTGCCCCAGCACTTCCCACATTGCTCAAAGTGGCTAGCTTTCATCCCAACACAGTTTATAGGGCCATACGGTACATAGTTTTCAAGTTACAGACTAAGCTAAGCAAAAGTGAACCAGGCCTTTTTACTGTGAAAACGGCACTTTGGGACTGTGAAAGTGACATTTTGGCCCTGTTGTCCCAAACTGCCCCAGCACTTCCCACATTGCTCAAAGTGGCTAGCTTTCATCCCAACACAGTTTATAGGGCCATACGGTACATAGTTTTCAAGTTACAGACTAAGCTAAGCAAAAGTGAACCAGGCCTTTTTACTGTGAAAACGGCACTTTGGGACTGTGAAAGTGACATTTTGGCCCTGTTGTCCCAAACTGCCCCAGCACTTCCCACATTGCTCAAAGTGGCTAGCTTTCATCCCAACACAGTTTATAGGGCCATACGGTACATAGTTTTCAAGTTACAGACTAAGCTAAGCAAAAGTGAACCAGGCCTTTTTACTGTGAAAATGGCACTTTGGGACTGTGAAAGTGACATTTTGGCCCTGTTGTCCCAAACTGCCCCAGCACTTCCCACATTGCTCAAAGTGGCTAGCTTTCATCCCAACACAGTTTATAGGGCCATACGGTACATAGTTTTCAAGTTACAGACTAAGCTAAGCAAAAGTGAACCAGGCCTTTTTACTGTGAAAATGGCACTTTGGGACTGTGAAAGTGACATTTTGGCCCTGTTGTCCCAAACTGCCCCAGCACTTCCCACATTGCTCAAAGTGGCTAGCTTTCATCCCAACACAGTTTATAGGGCCATACGGTACATAGTTTTCAAGTTACAGACTAAGCTAAGCAAAATGAATCTTTTTTTTTTTACTGTGAAAATGGCACTTTGGGACTGTGAAAGGGTTGGGGTTAGGGTTAGGGTTTTGGCCCTGTTGTCCCAAACTGCCCCAGCACTTCCCACATTGCTCAAAGTGGCTAGCTTTCATCCCAACACAGTTTATAGGGCCATACGGTACATAGTTTTCAAGTTACAGACTAAGCTAAGCAAAATGAATCTTTTTTTTTTTACTGTGAAAATGGCACTTTGGGACTGTGAAAGGGTTAGGGTTAGGGTTAGGGTTTTGGCCCTGTTGTCCCAAACTGCCCCAGCACTTCCCACATTGCTCAAAGTGGCTAGCTTTCATCCAAACACAGTTTATAGGGCCATACGGTACATAGTTTTCAAGTTACAGACTAAGCTAAGCAAAAGTGAACCAGGCCTTTTTACTGTGAAAATGGCACTTTGGGACTGTGAAAGTGACATTTTGGCCCTGTTGTCCCAAACTGCCCCAGCACTTCCCACATTGCTCAAAGTGGCTAGCTTTCATCCCAACACAGTTTATAGGGCCATACGGTACATAGTTTTCAAGTTACAGACTAAGCTAAGCAAAATGAATCTTTTTTTTTTTACTGTGAAAATGGCACTTTGGGACTGTGAAAGGGTTAGGGTTAGGGTTAGGGTTTTGGCCCTGTTGTCCCAAACTGCCCCAGCACTTCCCACATTGCTCAAAGTGGCTAGCTTTCATCCCAACACAGTTTATAGGGCCATACGGTACATAGTTTTCAAGTTACAGACTAAGCTAAGCAAAAGTGAACCAGGCCTTTTTACTGTGAAAACGGCACTTTGGGACTGTGAAAGTGACATTTTGGCCCTGTTGTCCCAAACTGCCCCAGCACTTCCCACATTGCTCAAAGTGGCTAGCTTTCATCCCAACACAGTTTATAGGGCCATACGGTACATAGTTTTCAAGTTACAGACTAAGCTAAGCAAAAGTGAACCAGGCCTTTTTACTGTGAAAATGGCACTTTGGGACTGTGAAAGTGACATTTTGGCCCTGTTGTCCCAAACTGCCCCAGCACTTCCCACATTGCTCAAAGTGGCTAGCTTTCATCCCAACACAGTTTATAGGGCCATACGGTACATAGTTTTCAAGTTACAGACTAAGCTAAGCAAAAGTGAACCAGGCCTTTTTACTGTGAAAATGGCACTTTGGGACTGTGAAAGTGACATTTTGGCCCTGTTGTCCCAAACTGCCCCAGCACTTCCCACATTGCTCAAAGTGGCTAGCTTTCATCCCAACACAGTTTATAGGGCCATACGGTACATAGTTTTCAAGTTACAGACTAAGCTAAGCTAAATGAATCTTTTTTTTTTTTTTTACTGTGAAAATGGCACTTTGGGACTGTGAAAGGGTTAGGGTTAGGGTTAGGGTTTTGGCCCTGTTGTCCCAAACTGCCCTAGCACTTCCCACATTGCTCAAAGTGGCTAGCTTTCATCCCAACACAGTTTATAGGGCCATACGGTACATAGTTTTCAAGTTACAGACTAAGCTAAGCAAAATTAATCTTTTTTTTTTACTGTGAAAATGGCACTTTGGGACTGTGAAAGGGTTAGGGTTAGGGTTTTGGCCCTGTTGTCCCAAACTGCCCCAGCACTTCCCACATTGCTCAAAGTGGCTAGCTTTCATCCCAACACAGTTTATAGGGCCATACGGTACATAGTTTTCAAGTTACAGACTAAGCTAAGCAAAAGTGAACCAGGCCTTTTTACTGTGAAAATGGCACTTTGGGACTGTGAAAGTGACATTTTGGCCCTGTTGTCCCAAACTGCCCCAGCACTTCCCACATTGCTCAAAGTGGCTAGCTTTCATCCCAACACAGTTTATAGGGCCATACGGTACATAGTTTTCAAGTTACAGACTAAGCTAAGCAAAAGTGAACCAGGCCTTTTTACTGTGAAAATGGCACTTTGGGACTGTGAAAGTGACATTTTGGCCCTGTTGTCCCAAACTGCCCCAGCACTTCCCACATTGCTCAAAGTGGCTAGCTTTCATCCCAACACAGTTTATAGGGCCATACGGTACATAGTTTTCAAGTTACAGACTAAGCTAAGCAAAAGTGAACCAGGCCTTTTTACTGTGAAAACGGCACTTTGGGACTGTGAAAGTGACATTTTGGCCCTGTTGTCCCAAACTGCCCCAGCACTTCCCACATTGCTCAAAGTGGCTAGCTTTCATCCCAACACAGTTTATAGGGCCATACGGTACATAGTTTTCAAGTTACAGACTAAGCTAAGCAAAAGTGAACCAGGCCTTTTTACTGTGAAAACGGCACTTTGGGACTGTGAAAGTGACATTTTGGCCCTGTTGTCCCAAACTGCCCCAGCACTTCCCACATTGCTCAAAGTGGCTAGCTTTCATCCCAACACAGTTTATAGGGCCATACGGTACATAGTTTTCAAGTTACAGACTAAGCTAAGCAAAAGTGAACCAGGCCTTTTTACTGTGAAAATGGCACTTTGGGACTGTGAAAGTGACATTTTGGCCCTGTTGTCCCAAACTGCCCCAGCACTTCCCACATTGCTCAAAGTGGCTAGCTTTCATCCCAACACAGTTTATAGGGCCATACGGTACATAGTTTTCAAGTTACAGACTAAGCTAAGCAAAAGTGAACCAGGCCTTTTTACTGTGAAAATGGCACTTTGGGACTGTGAAAGTGACATTTTGGCCCTGTTGTCCCAAACTGCCCCAGCACTTCCCACATTGCTCAAAGTGGCTAGCTTTCATCCCAACACAGTTTATAGGGCCATACGGTACATAGTTTTCAAGTTACAGACTAAGCTAAGCAAAAGTGAACCAGGCCTTTTTACTGTGAAAATGGCACTTTGGGACTGTGAAAGTGACATTTTGGCCCTGTTGTCCCAAACTGCCCCAGCACTTCCCACATTGCTCAAAGTGGCTAGCTTTCATCCCAACACAGTTTATAGGGCCATACGGTACATAGTTTTCAAGTTACAGACTAAGCTAAGCAAAAGTGAACCAGGCCTTTTTACTGTGAAAACGGCACTTTGGGACTGTGAAAGTGACATTTTGGCCCTGTTGTCCCAAACTGCCCCAGCACTTCCCACATTGCTCAAAGTGGCTAGCTTTCATCCCAACACAGTTTATAGGGCCATACGGTACATAGTTTTCAAGTTACAGACTAAGCTAAGCAAAAGTGAACCAGGCCTTTTTACTGTGAAAATGGCACTTTGGGACTGTGAAAGTGACATTTTGGCCCTGTTGTCCCAAACTGCCCCAGCACTTCCCACATTGCTCAAAGTGGCTAGCTTTCATCCCAACACAGTTTATAGGGCCATACGGTACATAGTTTTCAAGTTACAGACAAAGCTAAGCAAAAGTGAACCAGGCCTTTTTACTGTGAAAATGGCACTTTGGGACTGTGAAAGTGACATTTTGGCCCTGTTGTCCCAAACTGCCCCAGCACTTCCCACATTGCTCAAAGTGGCTAGCTTTCATCCCAACACAGTTTATAGGGCCATACGGTACATAGTTTTCAAGTTACAGACTAAGCTAAGCAAAATGAATCTTTTTTTTTTTACTGTGAAAATGGCACTTTGGGACTGTGAAAGGGTTAGGGTTAGGGTTAGGGTTTTGGCCCTGTTGTCCCAAACTGCCCCAGCACTTCCCACATTGCTCAAAGTGGCTAGCTTTCATCCCAACACAGTTTATAGGGCCATACGGTACATAGTTTTCAAGTTACAGACTAAGCTAAGCAAAAGTGAACCAGGCCTTTTTACTGTGAAAACGGCACTTTGGGACTGTGAAAGTGACATTTTGGCCCTGTTGTCCCAAACTGCCCCAGCACTTCCCACATTGCTCAAAGTGGCTAGCTTTCATCCCAACACAGTTTATAGGGCCATACGGTACATAGTTTTCAAGTTACAGACTAAGCTAAGCAAAAGTGAACCAGGCCTTTTTACTGTGAAAATGGCACTTTGGGACTGTGAAAGTGACATTTTGGCCCTGTTGTCCCAAACTGCCCCAGCACTTCCCACATTGCTCAAAGTGGCTAGCTTTCATCCCAACACAGTTTATAGGGCCATACGGTACATAGTTTTCAAGTTACAGACTAAGCTAAGCAAAAGTGAACCAGGCCTTTTTACTGTGAAAATGGCACTTTGGGACTGTGAAAGTGACATTTTGGCCCTGTTGTCCCAAACTGCCCCAGCACTTCCCACATTGCTCAAAGTGGCTAGCTTTCATCCCAACACAGTTTATAGGGCCATACGGTACATAGTTTTCAAGTTACAGACTAAGCTAAGCAAAAGTGAACCAGGCCTTTTTACTGTGAAAACGGCACTTTGGGACTGTGAAAGTGACATTTTGGCCCTGTTGTCCCAAACTGCCCCAGCACTTCCCACATTGCTCAAAGTGGCTAGCTTTCATCCCAACACAGTTTATAGGGCCATACGGTACATAGTTTTCAAGTTACAGACTAAGCTAAGCAAAAGTGAACCAGGCCTTTTTACTGTGAAAATGGCACTTTGGGACTGTGAAAGTGACATTTTGGCCCTGTTGTCCCAAACTGCCCCAGCACTTCCCACATTGCTCAAAGTGGCTAGCTTTCATCCAAACACAGTTTATAGGGCCATACGGTACATAGTTTTCAAGTTACAGACTAAGCTAAGCAAAAGTGAACCAGGCCTTTTTACTGTGAAAATGGCACTTTGGGACTGTGAAAGTGACATTTTGGCCCTGTTGTCCCAAACTGCCCCAGCACTTCCCACATTGCTCAAAGTGGCTAGCTTTCATCCCAACACAGTTTATAGGGCCATACGGTACATAGTTTTCAAGTTACAGACTAAGCTAAGCAAAAGTGAACCAGGCCTTTTTACTGTTTAATAATATACTTAATAATATAGTTTAATAATATACTTTAATAATATAGTTTAATAATATACTTTAATACTATAGTTTAATAATATAGTTTAATAATATAGTTTAATAATATAGTTTAATAATATACTTTAATAATATACTTTAATAATATACTTTAATAATATACTTTATTAATATAGTTTAATAATATACTTTAATAATATAGTTTAATAATATACTTAATAATATAGTTTAATAATATACTTTAATAATATACTTTAATAATATACTTTATTAATATACTTTAATAATATAGTTTAATAATATACTTAATAATATAGTTTAATAATATACTTTAATAATATACTTTAATAATATAGTTTAATAATATACTGTAATAATATAGTTTAATAATATAGTTTAATAATATACTTAATAATATACTTTAATAATATAGTTTAATAATATACTTTAATAATATACTTTAATAATATACTTTATACTATAGTTTAATAATATAGTTTAATAATATAGTTTAATAATATAGTTTAATAATATAGTTTAATAATATACTTTAATAATATACTTTAATAATATACTTTAATAATATACTTAATAATATACTTTAATAATATACTTTAATAATATACTTTAATAATATAGTTTAATAATATACTTTAATAATATACTTTAATAATATACTTTAATAATATACTTTAATAATATACTTTAATAATATACTTTAATAATATACTTTAATAATATACTTTAATAATATACTTAATAATATACTTTAATAATATAGTTTAATAATATAGTTTAATAATATAGTTTAATAATATACTTTAATAATATACTTTAATAATATACTTTAATAATATACTTTAATAATATACTTTAATAATATACTTTAATAATATACTTTAATAATATACTTTAATAATATACTTTAATAATATACTTTAATAATATAGTTTAATAATATACTTAATAATATACTTTAATAATATAGTTTAATAATATACTTAATAATATAGTTTAATAATATAGTTTAATAATATAGTTTAATAATATACTTTAATAATATACTTTAATAATATACTTTAATAATATAGTTGAATAATATAGTTTAATAATATACTTTAATAATATACTTTAATAATATACTTTAATAATATACTTTAAAAATATACTTTAATAATATAGTTTAATAATATAGTTTAATAATATAGTTTAATAATATACTTAATAATATAGTTTAATAATATAGTTTAATACTATAGTTTAATAATATAGTTTAATAATATAGTTTAATAATATACTTAATAATATAGTTTAATAATATAGTTTAATAATATAGTTTAATAATATAGTTTAATAATATACTTTAAAAATATACTTTAATACTATACTTTAATAATATAGTTTAATAATATACTTAATAATATAGTTTAATAATATAGTTTAATACTATAGTTTAATAATATAGTTTAATAATATACTTAATAATATAGTTTAATAATATACTTTAATAATATAGTTTAATAATATACTTTAATACTATAGTTTAATAATATAGTTTAATAATATAGTTTAATAATATAGTTTAATAATATAGTTTAATAATATACTTTAATAATATACTTTATTAATATAGTTTAATAATATACTTTAATAATATAGTTTAATAATATACTTAACACATAGACTGCTACAGGTTCTAGCGGACCAAGGCTTACTGGTGCTGAAGGCTTAACATGGACTTTTTGAGCTTTTTGGGGGGCCCACAGCGAGGGGCCTCTTATAGCGAGAATCACACCGCATAAATCAAAAGAAAGCCCAACTTGTCCACTAATTTAAAAAAAAAAAATTATGATTCTACCATCTTCCATTCTGGAGATATTGACCTTTTTCTAACACCTGCTTTTGCCTGCACGCTGCTCGTGAAAAAAAACAACAGAGATATGGAGGCCTGAAGTTGACAGACATTTCAGTTCAGTTTTTTTAGTTCAAAAGACCGATATAAAATTGAGCACAAATAATATCCTATACAAACCATATACCGAATGAAAGCCCTGAATGTCTACTTTTAGGAGGAAAACAGTACACATTGTACACATATACAGTTTTGACAGTAATTGGTCATTGAATTCAGCTTGTGCCCACCAGAGATAACTTCATAGAAGACATGGACCTGAACTGCTCAATATTCACAAAATAAGGCCTATAGCAACATATACATACTATATAGTATGAGTCATGTAAACCCATTTACAGTTTGGTCTGTGAACTTCTACTGTAATAATAAAAATCACACCCCTGTGAAGTGTGCGGTGCAACTCTGTTCTCTACGTATTCACTACAGCTCGCTACACGGATATACGGACTGAGTCATGTAAACCCATTTACAGTTTGGTCTGTGAACTTCTACTGTAATAATAAAAATCACACCCCTGTGAAGTGAGCGGTGCAACTCTGTTCTCTACGTATTCACTACAGCTCGCTACACGGATATACGGACTGAGTCATGTAAACCCATTTACAGTTTGGTCTGTGAACTTCTACTGTAATAATAAAAATCACACCCCTGTGAAGTGAGCGGTGAAACTCTGTCTTGTCCCATATTCTTTTCACTATGTACGGATTGAGGCAGAAAGTCATGTAAACCTTTTTACAGTTGTCTGTAAACTTCTACTGTAATAATAAAAATCACACCCCTGTGAAGTGAGCGGTGCAACTCTGTTCTCTACGTATTCACTACAGCTCGCTACACGGATATACGGACTGAGTCATGTAAACCCATTTACAGTTTGGTCTGTGAACTTCTACTGTAATAATAAAAATCACACCCCTGTGAAGTGAGCGGTGCAACTCTGTTCTCTACGTATTCACTACAGCTCGCTACACGGATATACGGACTGAGTCATGTAAACCCATTTTCAGTTTGGTCTGTGAACTTCTACTGTAATAATAAAAATCACACCCCTGTGAAGTGAGCGGTGAAACTCTGTCTTGTCCCATATTCTTTGCACTATGTACGGATTGAGGCAGAAAGTCATGTAAACCTTTTTACAGTTGTCTGTAAACTTCTACTGTAATAATAAAAATCACACCCCTGTGAAGTGAGCGGTGCAACTCTGTTCTCTACGTATTCACTACAGCTCGCTACACGGATATACGGACTGAGTCATGTAAACCCATTTACAGTTTGGTCTGTGAACTTCTACTGTAATAATAAAAATCACACCCCTGTGAAGTGAGCGGTGAAACTCTGTCTTGTCCCATATTCTTTGCACTATGTACGGATTGAGGCAGAAAGTCATGTAAACCTTTTTACAGTTGTCTGTAAACTTCTACTGTAATAATAAAAATCACACCCCTGTGAAGTGAGCGGTGCAACTCTGTTCACTATATACGGACTGAGGCAGAAAGTCATGTAAACCCATTTAGTTTGGTCTGTGAACTTCTACTGTAATAATAAAAATCACACCCATGTGAAGTGAGCGGTGCAACTCTGTTCACTATATACGGACTGAGGCAGAAAGTCATGTAAACCTTTTATTTGCAGTTTGGTATGTTTGGTACGTTTATTTTCTACTGTAATAATAAAAATCACACCCCTGTGAAGTGAGCGGTGCAACTCTGTTCTCTACGTATTCACTACAGCTCGCTACACGGATATACGGACTGAGTCATGTAAACCCATTTACAGTTTGGTCTGTGAACTTCTACTGTAATAATAAAAATCACACCCCTGTGAAGTGAGCGGTGAAACTCTGTCTTGTCCCATATTCTTTTCACTATGTACGGATTGAGGCAGAAAGTCATGTAAACCTTTTTACAGTTGTCTGTAAACTTCAATTACTGCTTCAGTTACTGCAATAATCGTACAAAATACACAAATACACAAAAAATACACAAAAATACACAAAAATACACAAATACACAAAATACACAATATAAAGTTCAGTCAAAATAAACATAAAAAACACAACAATATAAAGTTCAGTCAAAATAAACATAAAAAAACACAACAAAATTAAACCTTGTACAACCTACTGGTGTGGTACTTGTGGTAACAAGTACCACTATGCAGGGGCACCCCACAGGCTTTGCACATGAAGCTCGTCTCATGCCGCTGACCCGGAACGCTGCAAACCCGACACCGCCTTTGGGGTGTCTTTTTGCGGCTGCCTGGGGCTTTGGGGATTCTAATCAGCTCATGGTTTCTAAGCAGCCCTGACAGCCTGCTGTCAGGGTCTCTGCGTGGTGGCCTAGAGGATCCCCCCACTGCACCCACCCTCGCTGACCTTTGGGCTCTTGGGGCTCCCCCCCCCCCCCACTGCACCCAGCGGCTCTCCAGGGGCTTCCTCCCCCCCCACTGCACCCAGCGGCTCTCCAGGGGCTTCCTCCCCCCCCACTGCACCCAGCGGCTCTCCCATCTGCTCCCCCCCCTCTGCACCCACCTCCCCCTCTGCACCCACCTGAACCTCCCGCAAGTTGCCCCATTCCTTGATGATGCTGACCAGGAACGATAACAGAGTCTTTCTTTTGGGGGTGCCCCTTGTGGCGATTTTGAAGAGACAGAAAGCATTATACATAGCAATGCTGAACAAATACATGATAAACTTTTTAGTCCACTTGAATGTTCTGCGTGTAAACGGGTAATATGAGATCATCTGGTCTAATTTATCGACCCCGTTCATGTACTGGTTGTACGCTGCAATGGATTGAGGCTTTATGAGCTCTCGTCGGACCGCCCTCCCCTTTTCCCTCTCCAGGACCGTGACCATCTTGTTGTCATGTACAGTTGACAGAACCCTGACAATGTTTTTGTCCCGCCATGCAATTATCATTACATTATCTTTATGGCGCATTATCCGTTCTCCAGGTGCCAGCTGGCTGAGGGTAACATCTCTAATGGCAGGAGGTTCTCCCCGGTTTTTCCTTAGAGTCCCACAGACATGCGTTCCCAACCGTCTAAGATTATTGCACATTTTTACACTGTTATAATAATTGTCCATATACAATATGTAACCCTGATGTGCCAAGTCAGCCATCAGGTGTTCAACTGTCGGAATCAAGGGCGACTTTTGCCCTACATAGGGTTTAAGGCTATAGCAGTAACCTGTCTTGCTGTCACAAAGTATGTACGACTTCAGGCCATACTTGATCGGCTTAAGGGGGTTGTAAACCCTGAAGGCCAACCTACCTCTCCAGAGCATCATTCCCTCATCTATAGAGATGTTCTGTGCTGGTGTGAACATGTCCTTGAATTTGGCCAACAAGTAGTCCAACACTGGCCTCACCTTGTGCAGCCTGTCCGCCGGGTCCCCTGCCGCATTGTCTGAAAAATGAATCACTCTTAGCAGCAACTGGAACCGGTCACGGGCCATGGTCCGGTTGAAAAAGGGGGTTGAAAGAACCTCGTCGGTGCTCCAGTACAGCTCCAGGCGGGGCAACTTTATGATGCCGGTCAGAAAGTAGAGCGCCAGAAAGTTCTTGAGCTCCGTTAAGGTGACCTCTCTCCACCGCCACATTCTCGAGTGGACCTGCTCGACAGGGACCTACAATTTAAAATTGACATTTAGTATATAGATAAAAGGAAGGGGAAAGAAAAAAAAAAAAAAAAAAAAAAAAAAAAGGAAAGGTGTATATATATATAAAAAAAAATATATATATATATATCAAATTTCCAAAAAAAAAAAATCACACCATCGTGAAGTGAGTGGTGCCGGAATGCGGCCAGGCGGCCGGCCCGGTTCCGGCGAGCCGCCCCGTGTCCAAAATGGTTGAGAAATGACAGAGTTACCATGTGGCACAGACAAACCCAGGGACACACATAGCTGCCTATAGGAGTGGTTGAATCACTGCACCACTCAAAGAAAAAAAAAAAGTGTTGCTAAAAAAAACACAGCACTACCCCTCTCTCCGTTTCTGGCGCCCCTTACTGGTATAAATAAGTAACATACTTGCACCACTCAAAAAAAGTGGTGCTCGGTTTTCTAGTACCGTAAGTATACACTATAGAATGCCATGTCTACATAATATGCCATCTAAATTACATAATTTTACCTTATCATAAACCAACTTCGCATAGAGGTTGGTTTGGACCACGATGTCCGCCAGCAACTCATCTGTCAGGAAGAGCTGGAAGAACTCCCACGGGGCACTGTCTGCTGTCAGTGGATCATAGTGGGCACCCGGGTCGGCGGTGAAGGGGATGTGGTGGGGTTTCCAGCCAACATCAGACCACTCAGAGGCTGCCTCAGCTGGACGGTCACCAGCTACATTATAAACACATATACATGTACAAAATTACCATAAAATACATTTTTATTTGTGTAGTACTGTATACATTTGCTGCTATGCTCACACTTTTTTTACTCTGTAAACCTGTGATGTGACAATAAATCTGATTCTCAAAATAAGTCTCACCGAGCTCGCTGGCAACAGGCTCTGCAGAACTGGTTGATGGCCGTTCACCATCATCCAGAAACAGCGTGTCTGAAATGTAGATCAATTCAGGCATTTAGGTCCAAGCACATGTAGTTAGCCTTCATTTACTGTACTGTCATAAAGTAAAAGTACTGTCATAGTAAATTTACATTTATAATCAAATGTGGTGCATAGTAAACTAGGGTCACATGCAAAACTCACCCAAACCAGCAGCAGCATCATCAAAGGGTGATGGCCGGTCAATGTCATCTGCTGAAATGAAATCCCATATCAAAATATGTACATCAAATCAATTTTATCTAAGTGACTTAGTTACAATAAGCACAGATATAAAATGCAGATATTGTTAGCATGTTAGCCTGCATAGAATGTCAGTACAAGAGTACATGTGTTTGCATTGTGAAATTGAATTGACATTGTAATTGAATGTGGTGCGTAGTAAACTGGTATCACATGCTAAACTCACCCTGTCCGTGTGAAACGGCAGCAGCAGCCCTGGACAATGGCTGTGATAATGGGTCATCAGAATCAGATATGGCTGAAATAAAAATCACAGTAAAATATCAAAATATGTACATCATATCAATTCTATTGAAGAGACTTACAATAAGCACAGGTATCAAATGCAGATATTGTTAGCCTGAATATAATGTCACTACAATAGTACATGTGTTTGCATTGTGAAATTGAATTTACATTGTACTGGATGTAGTGTGTAGTAAACTATGATCACATTCTAAACTCACCCCATCCGTGTGGAACGGCAGCAGCACTTCTGGAAGGCTGGTGGTGGTCATCATCAGACAGGGCTGAAATTATATCACAGTAATATTATCAAAATGTGTACATGAAATCTATTGTATCTTATCGACTTAGTGTTATTATATGGCCTCAGCTGCCTGACCTGACTCAGTGACAACCTTTCTGCATAACCATATTGATAACCATGACATGAAAACAGAAAACTGTCAGGAAAAATGTCAGGCAGCTGAGGCCAATATAACACTAAGTCAATAAGGTACGGACAGAATGAGCAGGAACACGCATGCATATCATATAGTACATATATAGTGCTATAATCGAAGTGTTTGAATGAAAATGTAGAACATTTTGTTCTCATACCTCCATGGGGTGCCTGGGCAGACTCACCCATCTCCTCGTCTGAGTCTGAAAGCCACTTGTCTGAGTCTGACTCGTGGTCTGACATGCCTGAAAACATAATCAATATTACAATGTATTCACTTACTATGAGACCTAGCAGATCATGTCTGTCTGTCTGTCTGTCTGTGTGTGTCCCCTTTGTGCCCATATATGGAGCCGAGTGATTTGTGAATCACTCGGCTCCATATATGGGCACAAAAGGGGCCAGGTCCACATATACAGTAACAGCGGGACAGACACACAGACAGACAGATAGACATGTGTACGAGCTGCGTTCGCAGCTGAGACCCTGCAGATCATGTCTGTCTGTCTGTGTGTCTGTCCCGCTGTTACTGTATAGAAATAAATGATTTGGATTATGTAACATCTGCACGACAATATAAAAAAAATCATCCATGCATCCCATCCCATCCCACCAGCGGCAGTCTGAGATGGAGGGATGACTATGTCACTACAATAGTACATGCGTTTGCATTGTGAAAATGAATTTACATTGTACTGGATGTAGTGTGTAGTAAACTATGATCACATTCTAAACTATTGTTAGCTAAATACTGAATCGCGTTTTGTTACTGTACTTTCTAATCTACTGTGAGTGAATCCCTGAGACCCTGTTGCATCTGAATCAAATAATTATAAGACGAAAATATCTAATGTATTGTTAGCGTGCGTCTGTCTGTGTGTCTGTCCCGCTGTTACTGTATAGAAATAAATCATTTGCATTATGTAACATCTGCACGACATATAAAAAAATGCATCCCATTCATCCATCCCATCCCATCCCACCAGCGGCAGTCTGATTCTAAACTATTGTTAGCTTGAATATAATGTCACGCATGCTAGCATCCCATCCCATGATGGAGGGATGACTCGGCAGTCATCCCTCCATCATGGGATGGGATGCTAGCATGCGCATGTACTATTAGCATGCTAGCATCCAGTCATCCCTACATCACAATGATGGGATGCTAGCATGCGTGACATTATATTCAAGCTAACAATAGTTTAGAATCAGACTGCCGCTGGTGGGATGGGATGGGATGGATGAATGGGATGCATTTTTTTATATGTCGTGCAGATGTTACATAATGCAAATAATTTATTTCTATACAGTAACAGCGGGACAGACACACAGACAGACGCACGCTAACAATACATTAGATATTTTCGTCTTATAATTATTTGATTCAGATGCAACAGGGTCTCAGGGATTCACTCAGAAAGAGAAAGTACAGTAACAAAACGCGATTCAGTATTTAGCGATTCAGTATTTAGCTTAGCAGTAAACTAACGTGGCATACAACAATTGATAAAAAATAAAAACTAACGTGGCATAGGTCCACAGTAAAATTGTAAAATGGAGGTTCTTTCTTACCGCCTTCCTGGTCGTACTCGTCCAGGTCTTCCCTGGTGGGGCTCCAGTCGTCCTCAAAATCGACAACATCCTCCTCGTCCTCCTGATCACTTTCTCCCGGGGAGAGAGTGACGGGAGACGGCGGAGGAGCTACCGCAGCAGCCGCTGCAACGCGGGACGACCGACGTGGTGGTGGAAGGGGGACCGCCGCCGCCGGCACATCTGCCTCCAAAGGCTGCTGCAGGCTAGGGCCAGCCTGGGTGTCCTGCTCGAAACCAGAGGCCTCTGGTTCCGAGTCGGTCTCGTCCTCCACCTTGTTGGCCATAAGCCACTCGGCGATCGAGGGCTGACCGGGACCGGGACATGGGGGGCGCCTGCGTGGCATGTCGCAAAATGGCGACGGACAACGACTAGACGCGGGGAAAGGGTAAACGGGAGACACAGACAAACAGTTCACTAAACTAACACTACTACACTTCACTAGACTGACAAAACGAACAAAACACTGAACACTGAACACTGATCCCTAAATCCTACTATTACTACTAACTAAAAACAAAACCTAACTGGAAAAAACTAACTAACGTGGCCTATACTATGGACGTATGCTAAAGGACGTATACTACTCTAAACGGACGGACTACTAAACGGACAACTAAAGACTAAACGGACGGACTAAAGACTAAACTATACCTATATAATAATAAACTAATCTAATAATATATACTAAATGGACGACTATGTGATCTAAATGTACTAAACTAAATGGACGATTGCTCAAAAAACTCACTCAAACTGCACTGCTCAAAACCAAACCGATGTCAACGTGTCTCCACAAATACTACCTACTCCCACAAGGGGTGCAGGGCATCCTGCCCTTTTTATAACTTTCGGTCGGATGACGCCATCGGAGGGTTGTAGATCCGATCGGTGCTGCTTTTTTTGCTGTCCGGGCGCAAATATAGTTGAACTATAGTAATCAATAAAAAAACGTTTTTTGGACCATAAAACGTATAAAAACGTTATGCGCTTCTTGCGCTTGGCTATAATAAAACGTTTAAAAACGCTTTCAGCATTCTATGAGTTAATAATATAGTTTAATAATATACTTTAATAATATACTTTAATAATATACTTTAATAATATACTTTATTAATATACTTTAATAATATAGTTTAATAATATACTTAATAATATAGTTTAATAATATACTTTAATAATATACTTTAATAATATACTTTAATAATATACTTTAATAATATAGTTTAATAATATAGTTTAATAATATACTTAATAATATAGTTTAATAATATACTTTAATAATATACTTTAATAATATACTTTAATAATATACTTTATACTATAGTTTAATAATATAGTTTAATAATATAGTTTAATAATATAGTTTAATAATATAGTTTAATAATATAGTTTAATAATATACTTTAATAATATACTTAACAATATACTTTAATAATATACTTTAATAATATACTTTAATAATATAGTTTAATAATATACTTGAATAATATAGTTTAATAATATAGTTTAATAATATACTTTAATAATATAGTTTAATAATATAGTTTAATAATATACTTTAATAATATACTTTAATAATATACTTAATAATATACTTTAATAATTTAGTTTAATAATATAGTTTAATAATATAGTTTAATAATATACTTTAATAATATACTTAAATAATATACTTTAATAATATACTTTAATAATATACTTAATAATATACTTTAATAATATAGTTTAATAATATACTTAATAATATACTTTAATAATATAGTTTAATAATATAGTTTAATAATATAGTTTAATAATATAGTTTAATAATATACTTTAATAATATACTTTAATAATATACTTTAATAATATAGTTGAATAATATAGTTTAATAATATACTTTAATAATATACTTTAATAATATAGTTTAATAATATACTTAATAATATAGTTTAATAATATACTTAATAATATACTTAATAATATAGTTTAATAATATACTTTAATAATATACTTTAATAATATACTTTAATAATATACTTTAATAATATAGTTTAATAATATACTTTAATAATATAGTTTAATAATATAGTTTAATAATATACTTAATAATATACTTTAATAATATAGTTTAATAATATAGTTTAATAATATAGTTTAATAATATAGTTTAATAATATACTTTAATAATATACTTTAATAATATAGTTGAATAATATACTTTAATAATATACTTAAATAATATACTTTAATAATATACTTTAATAATATACTTAATAATATAGTTTAATAATATAGTTTAATAATATACTTAATAATATACTTAATAATATAGTTTAATAATATAGTTTAATAATATAGTTTAATAATATACTTAATAATATAGTTTAATAATATAGTTTAATAATATACTTTAATAATATACTTTAATAATATAGTTAATAATATACTTTAATAATATACTTTAATAATATACTTTAATAATATACTTTAATAATATACTTTAATAATATACTTTAATAATATACTTTATACTATAGTTTAATAATATACTTTAATAATATAGTTTAATAACATACTTAATAATATAGTTTAATAATATACTTTAATAATATAGTTTAATAATATACTTTAATAATATAGTTTAATAATATACTTAATAATATAGTTTAATAATATAGTTTAATAATATACTTTAATAATATAGTTTAATAATATAGTTTAATAATATACTTTAATAATATACTTTAATAATATACTTTAATAATATACTTTAATAATATACTTTATACTATAGTTTAATAATATAGTTTAATAATATACTTTAATAATATAGTTTAATAATATACTTAATAATATAGTTTAATAATATACTTTAATAATATAGTTTAATAATATACTTTAATAATATACTTTAATAATATACTTAATAATATAGTTTAATAATATACTTTAATAATATAGTTTAATAATATAGTTTAATAATATAGTTTAATAATATACTTTAATAATATACTTTAATAATATAGTTTAATAATATACTTTAATAATATAGTTTAATAATATACTTTAATAATATACTTTAATAATGTACTTTAATAATATACTTTAATAATATACTTTAATAATATACTTTAAAAAATATACTTTAATAATATACTTAATAATATACTTAATAATATACTTTAATAATATACTTTAATAATATACTTAATAATATAGTTTAATAATATAGTTTAATAATATACTTAATAATATAGTTTAATAATATACTTTAATAATATAGTTTAATAATATAGTTTAATAATATACTTGAATAATATACTTTAATAATATACTTTAATAATATACTTTAATAATATACTTAATAATATACTTAATAATATACTTTAATAATATACTTTAATAATATACTTAATAATATAGTTTAATAATATAGTTTAATAATATACTTAATAATATAGTTTAATAATATACTTTAATAATATAGTTTAATAATATAGTTTAATAATATAGTTTAATAATATACTTGAATAATATACTTTAATAATATACTTTAATAATATAGTTTAATAATATACTTTATAATATACTTTAATAATATACTTTAATAATATACTTTAATAATATAGTTTAATAATATAGTGTATTAATATACTTTATTAATATACTTTAATAATATAGTTTAATAATATACTTAATAATATAGTTTAATAATATACTTTAATAATATACTTTAATAATATACTTTAATAATATACTTAATAATATAGTTTAATAATATAGTTTAATAATATACTTTAATAATATAGTTTAATAATATACTTAATAATATAGTTTAATAATATACTTAATAATATACTTAATAATATACTTAAAAATATACATAATAATATACTTTAATAATATACTTTAATAATATACTTTAATAATATACTTAATAATATACTTTAATAATATACTTTAATAATATACTTTAATAATATACTTTAATAATATACTTAATAATATACTTAATAATATACTTTAATAATATACTTAATAATATACTTAATAATATACTTTAATAATATACTTTAATAATATACTTTAATAATATAATTTAATAATATACTTTAATATACTTAATAATATACTTAATAATATAGTTTAATAATATAGTTTAATAATACACTTAATAATATACTTTAATAATATAGTTTAATAATATACTTTAATAATATAGTTTAATAATATACTTTAATAATATACTTTAATAATATACTTGAATAATATACTTTAATAATATAGTTTAATAATATACTTTAATAATATACTTTAATAATATAGTTGAATAATATACTTTAATAATATACTTTAATAATATACTTTAATAATATAGTTAATAATATAGTTTAATAATATACTTTAATAATATACTTAATAATATACTTAATAATATACTTTAATAATATACTTTAAAAATATACTTAATAATATACTTAATAATATACTTTAATAATATACTTTAATAATATACTTTAATAATATACTTTAATAATATACTTTAATATACTTTAATATACTTAATAATATACTTAATAATATAGTTTAATAATATAGTTTAATAATATAGTTTAATAATATACTTAATAATATACTTTAATAATATAGTTTAATAATATAGTTTAATAATATACTTTAATAATATAGTTTAATAATATAGTTTATAATATACTTTAATAATATACTTTAATAATATAGTTGAATAATATAGTTTAATAATATACTTTAATAATATACTTTAATAATATAGTTGAATAATATACTTTAATAATATACTTTAATAATATAGTTAATAATATACTTTAATAATATACTTTAATAATATACTTAATAATATACTTAATAATATAGTTTAATAATATACTTAATAATATACTTTAATAATATACTTTAATAATATACTTTAATAATATACTTTAATAATATACTTTAATAATATAGTTTAATAATATACTTTAATAATATACTTTAATAATATACTTTAATAATATAGTTGAATAATATACTTTAATAATATACTTTAATAATATAGTTAATAATATAGTTTAATAATATACTTTAATAATATACTTAATAATATACTTAATAATATAGTTTAATAATATACTTTAATAATATACTTAATAATATAGTTGAATAATATCCTTTAATAATATACTTTAATAATATACTTAATAATATACTTTAATAATATACTTTAATAATATACTTTAATAATATACTTAATAATATACTTTAATAATATACTTTAATAATATACTTTAATAATATAGTTTAATAATATACTTTAATAATATTCTTTAATAATATAGTTGAATAATATAGTTGAATAATGTACTTAATAATATAGTTTAATAATATACTTTATTAATATACTTAATAATATACTTAATAATATAGTTTAATAATATACTTAATAATATAGTTTAATAATATACTTTAATACTATAGTTTAATAATATACTTTAATAATATAGTTTAATAATATAGTTGAATAATATAGTTTAATAATATACTTTAATAATAATAATATACTTTAAAAATATACTTTAATAATATAGTTTAATAATATAGTTTAATAATATAGTTTAATAATATACTTAATAATATAGTTTAATAATATACTTTAATAATATAGTTTAATAATATACTTTAATAATATACTTTAATAATATACTTTAATAATATACTTTAATAATATACTTTAATAATATAGTTTAATAATATAGTTTAATAATATACTTTAATAATATAGTTTAATAATATACTTTAATACTATAGTTTAATAATATACTTTAATAATATACTTTAATAATATAGTTTATTAATATACTTTATTAATATACTTTAATAATATAGTTTAATAATATACTTAATAATATAGTTTAATAATATACTTTAATAATATACTTTAATAATATACTTTAATAATATACTTTAATAATATACTTTAATAATATACTTTAATAATATACTTAATAAAATTATAGTTTAATAATATAGTTTAATAATATACTTAATAATATAGTTTAATAATATACTTTAATAATATACTTTAATAATATACTTTAAAAAATATACTTTAATAATATACTTAATAATATACTTAATAATATACTTTAATAATATACTTTAATAATATACTTAATAATATAGTTTAATAATATAGTTTAATAATATAGTTTAATAATATACTTTAATAATATACTTAATAATATAGTTTAATAATATAGTTTAATAATATACTTAATAATATACTTAATAATATACTTAATAATATACTTTAATAATATACTTTAATAATATACTTTAATAATATACTTAATAATATACTTTAATAATATACTTTAATAATATACTTTAATAATATACTTAATAATATACTTAATAATATACTTTAATAATATACTTTAATAATATACTTTAATATACTTAATAATATACTTAATAATATAGTTTAATAATATAGTTTAATAATATACTTAATAATATACTTTAATAATATAGTTTAATAATATAGTTTAATAATATACTTTATACTATAGTTTAATAATATAGTTTAATAATATAGTTTAATAATATACTTTAATAATATACTTTAATAATATAGTATAATAATATACTTAATAATATAGTTTAATAATATAGTTTAATAATATACTTTAATAATATACTTTAATAATATAGTTTAATAATATACTTTAATAATATACTTTAATAATATAGTTTAATAATATACTTTAATAATATACTTAATAATATACTTTAATAATATACTTTAATAATATACTTTAATAATATACTTTAATAATATACTTTAATAATATAGTTTATTAATATACTTTATTAATATACTTTAATAATATAGTTTAATAATATACTTAATAATATAGTTTAATAATATACTTTAATAATATAGTTTAATAATATACTTTAATAATATACTTTAATAATATAGTATAATAATATACTTGAATAATATAGTTTAATAATATACTTAATAATATAGTTTAATAATATACTTTAATAATATAGTTTAATAATATAGTTTAATAATATACTATAATAATATACTTTAATAATATACTTTAATAATATACTTAATAATATACTTTAATAATATAGTTTAATAATATACTTTAATAATATACTTTAATAATATAGTTTAATAATATACTTAATAATATACTTAATAATATACTTTAATAATATACTTTAATAATATACTTAATAATATACTTAATAATATACTTTAATAATATACTTTAATAATATACTTTAATAATATACTTTAATATACTTAATAATATAGTTAATAATATAGTTTAATAATATACTTTAATAATATACTTAACAATATACTTAATAATATACTTTAATAATATACTTTAATAATATACTTTAATAATATACTTAATAATATACTTTAATAATATACTTTAATAATATACTTTAATAATATACTTTAATAATATAGTTTAATAATATACTTTAATAATATACTTGAATAATATACTTTAATAATATACTTTAATAATATAGTTAATAATATAGTTTAATAATATACTTTAATAATATACTTAATAATATACTTAATAATATAGTTTAATAATATACTTTAATAATATACTTAATAATATAGTTGAATAATATCCTTTAATAATATCCTTTAATAATATACTTTAATAATATACTTAATAATATACTTTAATAATATACTTTAATAATATACTTAATAATATACTTTAATAATATACTTTAATAATATACTTTAATAATATAGTTTAATAATATAGTTTAATAATATACTTTAATAATATAGTTTAATAATATAGTTTAATAATATACTTAATAATATAGTTTAATAATATACTTTAATAATATACTTAATAATATACTTAATAATATAGTTTAATAATATACTTAATAATATAGTTTAATAATATACTTTAATACTATAGTTTAATAATATACTTTAATAATATACTTTAATAATATAGTTGAATAATATAGTTTAATAATATACTTTAATAATATAGTTTAATAATATACTTAAAATATAGTTTAATAATATAGTTTAATAATATACTTAATAATATAGTTTAATAATATAGTTTAATAATATAGTTTAATAATATACTTTAAAAATATACTTTAATAATATAGTTTAATAATATAGTTTAATAATATAGTTTAATAATATACTTAATAATATAGTTTAATAATATAGTTTAATAATATAGTTTAATAATATACTTTAATAATATAGTTTAATAATATACTTTAATAATATACTTTAATAATATAGTTTAATAATATACTTTAATACTATAGTTTAATAATATAGTTTAATAATATAGTTTAATAATATAGTTTAATAATATACTTTAATACTATAGTTTAATAATATAGTTTAATAATATACTTTAATAATATACTTTAATAATATAGTTTAATAATATACTTTAATAATATAGTTTAATAATATACTTTAATAATATACTTTAATAATATAGTTTAATAATTTACTTTAATAATATAGTTTAATAATATACTTAATAATATACTTTAATAATATACTTTAATAATATACTTTAATAATATACTTTAATAATATAGTTTATTAATATACTTTATTAATATACTTTAATAATATAGTTTAATAATATACTTAATAATATAGTTTAATAATATACTTTAATAATATACTTTAATAATATACTTTAATAATATACTTAATAATATAGTTTAATAATATACTTTAATAATATACTTTAATAATATACTTTAATAATATACTTTAATAATATAGTTTAATAATATACTTAATAATATACTTTAATAATATACTTTAATAATATAGTTTATTAATATACTTTATTAATATACTTTAATAATATACTTAAATAATATACTTTAATAATATACTTTAATAATGTACTTTAAAAAATATACTTTAATAATATACTTAATAATATACTTAATAATATACTTTAATAATATACTTTAATAATATACTTAATAATATAGTTTAATAATATAGTTTAATAATATAGTTTAATAATATAGTTTAATAATATAGTTTAATAATATACTTAATAATATAGTTTAATAATATACTTAAAAATATAGTTAATAATATACTTTAATAATATACTTTAATAATATACTTTAATAATATACTTAATAATATACTTAATAATATACTTAATAATATACTTTAATAATATACTTTAATAATATACTTTAATAATATACTTTAATAATATACTTTAATAATATACTTTAATATACTTAATAATATACTTTAATAATAAAGTTTAATAATATACTTTAATAATATACTTTATACTATAGTTTAATAATATAGTTTAATAATATACTTTAATAATATAGTTTAATAATATAGTTTAATAATATAGTTTAATAATATAGTTTAATAATATACTTAATAATATACTTTAATAATATACTTTAATAATATACTTTAATAATATAGTTTAATAATATAGTTTAATAATATAGTTTAATAATATAGTTTAATAATATACTTAATAATATACTTTAATAATATACTTTAATAATATACTTTAATAATATAGTTTAATAATATAGTTTATTAATATAGTTTATTAATATACTTTAATAATATAGTTTAATAATATACTTAATAATATAGTTTAATAATATACTTTAATAATATACTTTAATAATATACTTTAATAATATACTTTAATAATATACTTTAATAATATACTTTAAAAAATATACTTTAATAATATACTTAATAATATACTTAATAATATAGTTTAATAATATAGTTTAATAATATATTTAATAATATAGTTTAATAATATAGTTTAATAATATAGTTTAATAATATACTTTAATAATATAGTTTAATAATATAGTTTAATAATATACTTAATAATATAGTTTAATAATATACTTAATAATATACTTAATAATATACTTTAATAATATACTTTAATAATATACTTAAATAATATACTTTAATAATATAGTTTATTAATATACTTTATTAATATACTTTAATAATATACTTTAATAATATAGTTTATTAATATACTTTATTAATATACTTTAATAATATACTTTAATAATATACTTTAATAATATACTTTAATAATATAGTTTATTAATATACTTTATTAATATACTTTAATAATATACTTTAATAATATACTTTAATAATATACTTTAATAATATACTTTAAAAAATATACTTTAATAATATACTTAATAATATACTTAATAATATACTTTAATAATATACTTTAATAATATACTTAATAATATAGTTTAATAATATAGTTTAATAATATAGTTTAATAATATAGTTTAATAATATACTTAATAATATAGTTTAATAATATAGTTTAATAATATACTTAATAATATAGTTTAATAATATACTTAATAATATAGTTAATAATATACTTAATAATATACTTTAATAATATACTTTAATAATATGCTTTAATAATATACTTTAATAATATACTTTAATAATATAGTTTAATAATTTAGTTTAATAATATAGTTTAATAATATAGTTTAATAATATAGTTTAATAATATACTTGAATAATATACTTGAATAATATACTTTAATAATATAGTTTAATAATATAGTTTAATAATATACTTTAATAATATACTTTAATAATATAGTTGAATAATATACTTTAATAATATACTTTAATAATATACTTTAAACCCTAACCCTAACCCTAACCCTAACCCTAACCCTAACCCTAACCCTATACTTTAATAATATACTTTAATAATATAGTTTATTAATATACTTTATTAATATACTTTATTAATATACTTTAATAATATAGTTTAATAATATACTTAATAATATAGTTTAATAATATACTTTAATAATATACTTTAATAATATAGTTTAATAATATACTTAATAATATAGTTTAATAATATACTTAATAATATACTTAATAATATAGTTTAATAATATAGTTTAATAATATAGTTTAATAATATACTTAATAATATAGTTTAATAATATAGTTTAATAATATAGTTTAATAATATAGTTTAATAATATAGTTTAATAATATAGTTTAATAATATAGTTTAATAATATAGTTTAATAATATACTTAATAATATACTTTAATAATATACTTTAATAATATACTTTAATAATATACTTTAATAATAGAGTTTATTAATATACTTTATTAATATACTTTAATAATATACTTTAATAATATACTTTAAAGAATATACTTTAATAATATACTTAATAATATACTTAATAATATACTTTAATAATATACTTTAATAATATACTTAATAATATAGTTTAATAATATACTTTAATAATATAGTTTAATAATATACTTTAATAATATACTTTAATAATATAGTTTAATAATATAGTTTAATAATATACTTAATAATATAGTTTAATAATATACTTAATAATATACTTAATAATATACTTAATAATATACTTTAATAATATACTTTAATAATATACTTTAATAATATACTTTAATAATATACTTTAATATACTTAATAATATACTTAATAATATAGTTTAATAATATAGTTTAATAATATACTTTAATAATATACTTTAATAATATACTTTAATATACTTAATAATATACTTAATAATATAGTTTAATAATATAGTTTAATAATATACTTAATAATATACTTTAATAATATACTTTAATAATATACTTTAATAATATACTTTAATAATATACTTTATACTATAGTTTAATAATATAGTTTAATAATATAGTTTAATAATATAGTTTAATAATATACTTTATACTATAGTTTAATAATATAGTTTAATAATATACTTTAATAATATACTTTAATAATATACTTTAATAATATAGTATAATAATATACTTAATAATATAGTTTAATAATATAGTTTAATAATATACTTTAATAATATACTTTAATAATATAGTTTAATAATATACTTTAATAATATACTTTAATAATATAGTTTAATAATATACTTTAATAATATACTTAATAATATACTTTAATAATATACTTTAATAATATACTTTAATAATATACTTTAATAATATACTTTAATAATATAGTTTATTAATATACTTTATTAATATACTTTAATAATATAGTTTAATAATATACTTAATAATATAGTTTAATAATATACTTTAATAATATACTTTAATAATATAGTTTAATAATATACTTTAATAATATACTTTAATAATATAGTATAATAATATACTTTAATAATATAGTTTAATAATATACTTAATAATATAGTTTAATAATATACTTTAATAATATAGTTTAATAATATAGTTTAATAATATACTATAATAATATACTTTAATAATATACTTTAATAATATACTTAATAATATACTTTAATAATATAGTTTAATAATATACTTTAATAATATACTTTAATAATATAGTTTAATAATATACTTAATAATATACTTAATAATATACTTAATAATATACTTTAATAATATACTTTAATAATATACTTAATAATATACTTAATAATATACTTTAATAATATACTTTAATAATATACTTTAATAATATACTTTAATATACTTAATAATATAGTTAATAATATAGTTTAATAATATACTTTAATAATATACTTAACAATATACTTAATAATATAGTTTAATAATATACTTTAATAATATACTTTAATAATATACTTAATAATATAGTTTAATAATATAGTTTAATAATATACTTTAATAATATACTTTAATAATATAGTTTAATAATATACTTTAATAATATACTTGAATAATATACTTTAATAATATACTTTAATAATATAGTTAATAATATAGTTTAATAATATACTTTAATAATATACTTAATAATATAGTTTAATAATATACTTAATAATATAGTTTAATAATATACTTAATAATATAGTTGAATAATATCCTTTAATAATATCCTTTAATAATATACTTTAATAATATACTTAATAATATACTTTAATAATATACTTTAATAATATACTTAATAATATACTTTAATAATATACTTTAATAATATACTTTAATAATATAGTTTAATAATATAGTTTAATAATATACTTTAATAATATAGTTTAATAATATAGTTTAATAATATACTTAATAATATAGTTTAATAATATACTTTAATAATATACCTAATAATATACTTAATAATATAGTTTAATAATATACTTAATAATATAGTTTAATAATATACTTTAATACTATAGTTTAATAATATACTTTAATAATATACTTTAATAATATAGTTGAATAATATAGTTTAATAATATACTTTAATAATATAGTTTAATAATATACTTAAAATATAGTTTAATAATATAGTTTAATAATATACTTAATAATATAGTTTAATAATATAGTTTAATAATATAGTTTAATAATATACTTTAAAAATATACTTTAATAATATAGTTTAATAATATAGTTTAATAATATAGTTTAATAATATACTTAATAATATAGTTTAATAATATAGTTTAATAATATAGTTTAATAATATAGTTTAATAATATACTTTAATAATATAGTTTAATAATATACTTTAATAATATACTTTAATAATATAGTTTAATAATATACTTTAAAACTATAGTTTAATAATATAGTTTAATAATATACTTTAATAATATAGTTTAATAATATACTTTAATACTACAGTTTAATAATATAGTTTAATAATATAGTTTAATAATATACTTTAATAATATACTTTAATAATATAGTTTAATAATATACTTTAATAATATAGTTTAATAATATACTTTAATAATATACTTTAATAATATAGTTTAATAATTTACTTTAATAATATAGTTTAATAATATACTTAATAATATACTTTAATAATATACTTTAATAATATACTTTAATAATATACTTTAATAATATACTTTAATAATATAGTTTATTAATATACTTTATTAATATACTTTAATAATATAGTTTAATAATATACTTAATAATATAGTTTAATAATATACTTTAATAATATACTTTAATAATATAGTTTAATAATATACTTAATAATATAGTTTAATAATATAGTTTAATAATATACTTAATAATATACTTAATAATATAGTTTAATAATATAGTTTAATAATATAGTTTAATAATATACTTAATAATATAGTTTAATAATATACTTTAATAATATACTTTAATAATATACTTTAATAATATACTTTAATAATATACTTTAATAATATAGTTTAATAATATACTTAATAATATACTTTAATAATATACTTTAATAATATAGTTTATTAATATACTTTATTAATATACTTTAATAATATACTTTAATAATATACTTTAATAATGTACTTTAAAAAATATACTTTAATAATATACTTAATAATATACTTAATAATATACTTTAATAATATACTTTAATAATATACTTAATAATATAGTTTAATAATATAGTTTAATAATATAGTTTAATAATATAGTTTAATAATATAGTTTAATAATATACTTAATAATATAGTTTAATAATATACTTAATAATATAGTTAATAATATACTTAATAATATACTTTAATAATATACTTTAATAATATACTTTAATAATATACTTAATAATATACTTAATAATATACTTTAATAATATACTTTAATAATATACTTTAATAATATACTTTAATAATATACTTTAATAATATACTTTAATATACTTAATAATATACTTTAATAATAAAGTTTAATAATATACTTTAATAATATACTTTATACTATAGTTTAATAATATAGTTTAATAATATAGTTTAATAATATAGTTTAATAATATAGTTTAATAATATACTTTAATAATATAGTTTAATAATATAGTTTAATAATATAGTTTAATAATATACTTAATAATATACTTTAATAATATACTTTAATAATATACTTTAATAATATAGTTTAATAATATAGTTTAATAATATAGTTTAATAATATAGTTTAATAATATAGTTTAATAATATACTTAATAATATACTTTATAATATACTTTAATAATATACTTTAATAATATACTTTAATAATATACTTTAATAATATACTTTAAAAAATATACTTTAATAATATACTTAATAATATACTTAATAATATAGTTTAATAATATAGTTTAATAATATATTTAATAATATAGTTTAATAATATAGTTTAATAATATAGTTTAATAATATACTTTAATAATATAGTTTAATAATATAGTTTAATAATATACTTAATAATATAGTTTAATAATATACTTAATAATATACTTAATAATATACTTTAATAATATACTTTAATAATATACTTTAATAATATATTTAATAATATACTTTAATAATATACTTTAATAATATACTTTAATAATATACTTAATAATATACTTTAATATACTTAATAATATAGTTTAATAATATACTTAATAATATACTTTAATAATATACTTTAATAATATACTTTAATAATATACTTTAATAATATACTTTAAAAAATATACTTTAATAATATACTTAATAATATACTTGAATAATATACTTTAATAATATAGTTTAATAATATAGTTTAATAATATACTTTAATAATATACTTTAATAATATAGTTGAATAATATACTTTAATAATATACTTTAATAATATACTTTAATAATATAGTTAATAATATAGTTTAATAATATACTTTAATAATATACTTAATAATATACTTAATAATATACTTTAATAATATACTTTAATAATATACTTTAATAATATACTTTAATAATATACTTTAATAATATACTTTATTAATATACTTTATTAATATACTTTAATAATATAGTTTAATAATATACTTAATAATATAGTTTAATAATATACTTTAATAATATACTTTAATAATATACTTAATAATATAGTTTAATAATATAGTTTAATAATATACTTAATAATATAGTTTAATAATATAGTTTAATAATATAGTTTAATAATATACTTAATAATATAGTTTAATAATATAGTTTAATAATATAGTTTAATAATATACTTTAATAATATAGTTTAATAATATAGTTTAATAATATAGTTTAATAATATAGTTTAATAATATAGTTTAATAATATACTTAATAATATACTTTAATAATATACTTTAATAATACAGTTTATTAATATACTTTATTAATATACTTTAATAATATACTTTAATAATATACTTTAAAAAATATACTTTAATAATATACTTAATAATATACTTAATAATGTACTTTAATAATATACTTTAATAATATAGTTTAATAATATAGTTTAATAATATAGTTTAATAATATAGTTTAATAATATACTTAATAATATAGTTTAATAATATACTTAATAATATACTTAATAATATACTTAATAATATACTTTAATAATATACTTTAATAATATACTTTAATAATATACTTTAATAATATACTTTAATAATATACTTTAATAATATACTTAATAATATACTTAATAATATACTTTAATAATATACTTTAATAATATACTTTAATAATATACTTTAATATACTTAATAATATACTTAATAATATAGTTTAATAATATAGTTTAATAATATAGTTTAATAATATACTTTAATAATATAGTTTTATAATATACTTTAATAATATAGTTTAATAATATACTTGAATAATATACTTGAATAATATACTTTAATAATATACTTTAATAATATACTTTAATAATATACTTTAATAATATACTTTAATAATATAGTTGAATAATATAGTTGAATAATATACTTTAATAATATACTTTAATAATATACTTTAATAATATACTTTAATAATATACTTTATACTATAGTTTAATAATATAGTTTAATAATATAGTTTAATAATATAGTTTAATAATATACTTTATACTATAGTTTAATAATATAGTTTAATAATATAGTTTAATAATATAGTTTAATAATATACTTTAATAATATAGTTTAATAATATACTTTAATAATATAGTATAATAATATACTTAATAATATAGTTTAATAATATACTTTAATAATATAGTTTAATAATATACTTAATAATATACTTTAATAATATACTTTAATAATATACTTTAATAATATACTTTAATAATATAGTTTATTAATATACTTTATTAATATACTTTAATAATATAGTTTAATAATATACTTAATAATATAGTTTAATAATATAGTTTAATAATATACTTTAATAATATAGTTTAATAATATACTTTAATAATATACTTTAATAATATACTTAATAATATAGTTTAATAATATACTTTAATAATATACTTTAAAAAATATACTTTAATAATATACTTTAATAATATACTTTAATAATATACTTTAAAAAATATACTTTAATAATATACTTAATAATATACTTAATAATATAGTTTAATAATATAGTTTAATAATATATTTAATAATATAGTTTAATAATATAGTTTAATAATATAGTTTAATAATATACTTTAATAATATACTTTAATAATATAGTTTAATAATATACTTAATAATATAGTTTAATAATATACTTAATAATATACTTAATAATATACTTAATAATATACTTTAATAATATACTTTAATAATATACTTAATAATATACTTTAATAATATAGTTAATAATATAGTTTAATAATATACTTTAATAATATACTTGAATAATATACTTTAATAATATAGTTTAATAATATACTTTAATAATATAGTTGAATAATATACTCTAATAATATACTTAATAATATACTTAATAATATACTTTAATATACTTAATAATATAGTTTAATAATATACTTAATAATATACTTTAATAATATAGTTTAATAATATACTTTAATAATATAGTTTAATAATATACTTTAATAATATACTTTAATAATATACTTGAATAATATACTTTAATAATATAGTTTAATAATATACTTTAATAATATACTTTAATAATATACTTTAATAATATAGTTGAATAATATACTTTAATAATATACTTTAATAATATACTTTAATAATATAGTTAATAATATAGTTTAATAATATACTTTAATAATATACTTGAATAATATACTTTAATAATATAGTTTAATAATATACTTTAATAATATAGTTGAATAATATACTCTAATAATATACTTTAATAATATAGTTAATAATATACTTTAATAATATACTTTAATAATATACTTAATAATATACTTAATAATATACTTTAATAATATACTTTAATAATATACTTTAATAATATACTTAATAATATACTTAATAATATAGTTTAATAATATACTTTAATAATATACTTTAATAATATACTTTAATAATATACTTTAATAATATACTTTAATAATATACTTTAATAATATAGTTTATTAATATACTTTATTAATATACTTTAATAATATACTTTAATAATATACTTAATAATATAGTTTAATAATATAGTTTAATAATATACTTTAATAATATAGTTTAATAATATACTTAATAATATAGTTTAATAATATAGTTTAATAATATACTTAATAATATACTTAATAATATAGTTTAATAATATAGTTTAATAATATAGTTTAATAATATACTTAATAATATAGTTTAATAATATAGTTTAATAATATAGTTTAATAATATAGTTTAATAATATAGTTTAATAATATAGTTTAATAATATAGTTTAATAATATACTTAATAATATACTTTAATAATATACTTTAATAATATACTTTAATAATATACTTTAATAATACAGTTTATTAATATACTTTATTAATATACTTTAATAATATACTTTAATAATATACTTAATAATATAGTTTAATAATATAGTTTAATAATATAGTTTAATAATATAGTTTAATAATATACTTAATAATATAGTTTAATAATATACTTAATAATATACTTAATAATATACTTAATAATATACTTTAATAATATACTTTAATAATATACTTTAATAATATACTTTTAATAATATACTTTAATAATATACTTAATAATATACTTAATAATATACTTTAATAATATACTTTAATAATATACTTTAATAATATACTTTAATAATATACTTTAATATACTTAATAATATACTTAATAATATAGTTTAATAATATAGTTTAATAATATACTTAATAATATACTTTAATAATATAGTTTTATAATATAGTTTAATAATATAGTTTAATAATATACTTTAATAATATACTTGAATAATATACTTTAATAATATACTTTAATAATATACTTTAATAATATACTTAATAATATAGTTTAATAATATACTTTAATAATATACTTAATAATATACTTAATAATATACTTTAATAATATACTTTAATAATATAGTTGAATAATATACTTTAATAATATACTTTAATAATATAGTTTAATAATATAGTTTAATAATATACTTAATAATATACTTTAATAATATACTTTAATAATATACTTTAATAATATAGTTTAATAATATAGTTTAATAATATACTTAATAATATACTTAATAATATAGTTTAATAATATACTTTAATAATATACTTTAATAATATACTTAATAATATACTTTAATAATATACTTTAATAATATAGTTTAATAATATACTTTAATAATATAGTTTAATAATATAGTTTAATAATATACTATAATAATATACTTTAATAATATACTTTAATAATATACTTAATAATATAGTTTAATAATATTACTTTATAATATACTTAATAATATACTTAATAATATAGTTTAATATATACTTAATAATATACTTTAATAATATACTTTAATAATATACAATATACTTAATAATATAGTTAATAATATAGTTTAATAATATAGTTTAATAATATAGTTTAATAATAAAGTTTAATAATATACTTTAATAATATAGTTTAATAATATAGTTTAATAATATACTTTAATAATATAGTTGAATAATATACTTTAATAATATACTTTAATAATATACTTTAATAATATAGTTGAATAATATACTTAATAATATAGTTTAATAATATAGTTTAATAATATACTTTAATAATATACTTTAATAATATACTTTAATAATATACTTTAATAATATAGTTTAATAATATACTTTAATAATATAGTTTAATAATATAGTTTAATAATATACTTTAATAATATACTTTAATAATATACTTTAATAATTTACTTAATAATATAGTTTAATAATATAGTTTAATAATATAGTTTAATAATATACTTTAATAATATACTTTAATAATATACTTTAATAATATAGTTTAATAATATACTTAATAATATAGTTTAATAATATAGTTTAATAATATACTTTAATAATATACTTTAATAATATAGTTTATTAATATACTTTATTAATATACTTTAATAATATACTTTAATAATATACTTTAATAATATACTTTAAAGAATATACTTTAATAATATACTTAATAATATACTTAATAATATACTTTAATAATATACTTTAATAATATACTTAATAATATAGTTTAATAATATAGTTTAATAATATACTTTAATAATATACTTTAATAATATACTTTAATAATATACTTTAATAATATAGTTTAATAATATACTTAATAATATAGTTTAATAATATAGTTTAATAATATACTTAATAATATAGTTTAATAATATACTTAATAATATAGTTAATAATATACTTAATAATATACTTTAATAATATACTTTAATAATATGCTTTAATAATATACTTTAATAATATACTTTAATAATATAGTTTAATAATTTAGTTTAATAATATAGTTTAATAATATAGTTTAATAATATAGTTTAATAATATACTTGAATAATATACTTGAATAATATACTTTAATAATATAGTTTAATAATATAGTTTAATAATATAGTTTAATAATATACTTTAATAATATAGTTGAATAATATACTTTAATAATATACTTTAATAATATACTTTAAACCCTAACCCTAACCCTAACCCTAACCCTAACCCTAACCCTATACTTTAATAATATACTTTAATAATATAGTTTATTAATATAGTTTATTAATATACTTTATTAATATACTTTAATAATATAGTTTAATAATATACTTAATAATATAGTTTAATAATATACTTTAATAATATACTTTAATAATATAGTTTAATAATATACTTAATAATATAGTTTAATAATATAGTTTAATAATATACTTAATAATATACTTAATAATATAGTTTAATAATATAGTTTAATAATATAGTTTAATAATATACTTAATAATATAGTTTAATAATATAGTTTAATAATATAGTTTAATAATATAGTTTAATAATATAGTTTAATAATATAGTTTAATAATATAGTTTAATAATATAGTTTAATAATATACTTAATAATATACTTTAATAATATACTTTAATAATATACTTTAATAATATACTTTAATAATAGAGTTTATTAATATACTTTATTAATATACTTTAATAATATACTTTAATAATATACTTTAAAGAATATACTTTAATAATATACTTAATAATATACTTAATAATATACTTTAATAATATACTTTAATAATATACTTAATAATATAGTTTAATAATATAGTTTAATAATATAGTTTAATAATATAGTTTAATAATATAGTTTAATAATATAGTTTAATAATATACTTAATAATATAGTTTAATAATATACTTAATAATATACTTAATAATATACTTAATAATATACTTAATAATATACTTTAATAATATACTTTAATAATATACTTTAATAATATACTTTAATAATATACTTTAATATACTTAATAATATACTTAATAATATAGTTTAATAATATAGTTTAATAATATAGTTTAATAATATACTTTAATAATATACTTTAATATACTTAATAATATACTTAATAATATAGTTTAATAATATAGTTTAATAATATACTTAATAATATACTTTAATAATATACTTTAATAATATACTTTAATAATATACTTTAATAATATACTTTATACTATAGTTTAATAATATAGTTTAATAATATAGTTTAATAATATAGTTTAATAATATACTTTATACTATAGTTTAATAATATAGTTTAATAATATAGTTTAATAATATACTTTAATAATATACTTTAATAATATAGTATAATAATATACTTAATAATATAGTTTAATAATATACTTTAATAATATACTTTAATAATATACTTTAATAATATAGTTTAATAATATACTTTAATAATATACTTTAATAATATAGTTTAATAATATACTTAATAATATACTTTAATAATATACTTTAATAATATACTTTAATAATATACTTTAATAATATAGTTTATTAATATACTTTATTAATATACTTTAATAATATAGTTTAATAATATACTTAATAATATACTTTAATAATATACTTTAATAATATAGTTTAATAATATACTTTAATAATATACTTTAATAATATAGTATAATAATATACTTTAATAATATAGTTTAATAATATACTTAATAATATAGTTTAATAATATACTTTAATAATATACTTTAATAATATAGTTTAATAATATACTATAATAATATACTTTAATAATATACTTTAATAATATACTTAATAATATACTTTAATAATATAGTTTAATAATATACTTTAATAATATACTTTAATAATATAGTTTAATAATATACTTAATAATATACTTAATAATATACTTAATAATATACTTAATAATATACTTTAATAATATACTTTAATAATATACTTAATAATATACTTAATAATATACTTTAATAATATACTTTAATAATATACTTTAATAATATACTTTAATATACTTAATAATATAGTTAATAATATAGTTTAATAATATACTTTAATAATATACTTAACAATATACTTAATAATATAGTTTAATAATATACTTTAATAATATACTTTAATAATATACTTAATAATATAGTTTAATAATATACTTTAATAATATACTTTAATAATATACTTTAATAATATAGTTTAATAATATACTTTAATAATATACTTGAATAATATACTTTAATAATATACTTTAATAATATAGTTAATAATATAGTTTAATAATATACTTTAATAATATACTTAATAATATACTTAATAATATAGTTTAATAATATACTTTAATAATATACTTAATAATATAGTTGAATAATATCCTTTAATAATATCCTTTAATAATATACTTTAATAATATACTTAATAATATACTTTAATAATATACTTTAATAATATACTTAATAATATACTTTAATAATATAGTTTAATAATATAGTTTAATAATATAGTTTAATAATATAGTTTAATAATATACTTTAATAATATAGTTTAATAATATAGTTTAATAATATACTTAATAATATAGTTTAATAATATACTTTAATAATATACTTAATAATATACTTAATAATATAGTTTAATAATATACTTAATAATATAGTTTAATAATATACTTTAATACTATAGTTTAATAATATACTTTAATAATATACTTTAATAATATAGTTGAATAATATAGTTTAATAATATACTTTAATAATATAGTTTAATAATATACTTAAAATATAGTTTAATAATATAGTTTAATAATATACTTAATAATATAGTTTAATAATATAGTTTAATAATATAGTTTAATAATATACTTTAAAAATATACTTTAATAATATAGTTTAATAATATAGTTTAATAATATAGTTTAATAATATACTTAATAATATAGTTTAATAATATAGTTTAATAATATAGTTTAATAATATACTTTAATAATATAGTTTAATAATATACTTTAATAATATACTTTAATAATATAGTTTAATAATATACTTTAATACTATAGTTTAATAATATAGTTTAATAATATACTTTAATAATATAGTTTAATAATATACTTTAATACTATAGTTTAATAATATAGTTTAATAATATACTTTAATAATATACTTTAATAATATACTTTAATAATATACTTTAATAATATACTTTAATAATATACTTTAATAATATACTTTAATAATATACTTTAATAATATAGTTTAATAATTTACTTTAATAATATAGTTTAATAATATACTTAATAATATACTTTAATAATATACTTTAATAATATACTTTAATAATATACTTTAATAATATACTTTAATAATATAGTTTATTAATATACTTTATTAATATAGTTTAATAATATAGTTTAATAATATACTTAATAATATAGTTTAATAATATACTTTAATAATATAGTTTAATAATATAGTTTAATAATATACTTAATAATATAGTTTAATAATATAGTTTAATAATATACTTAATAATATACTTAATAATATAGTTTAATAATATAGTTTAATAATATACTTAATAATATAGTTTAATAATATACTTTAATAATATACTTTAATAATATACTTTAATAATATACTTTAATAATATACTTTAATAATATACTTTAATAATATACTTTAATAATATACTTAATAATATACTTTAATAATATACTTTAATAATATAGTTTATTAATATACTTTATTAATATACTTTAATAATATACTTTAATAATATACTTTAATAATATACTTTAATAATGTACTTTAAAAAATATACTTTAATAATATACTTAATAATATACTTAATAATATACTTTAATAATATACTTTAATAATATACTTAATAATATAGTTTAATAATATAGTTTAATAATATAGTTTAATAATATAGTTTAATAATATACTTAATAATATAGTTAATAATATACTTAATAATATACTTTAATAATATACTTTAATAATATACTTTAATAATATACTTAATAATATACTTAATAATATACTTAATAATATACTTTAATAATATACTTTAATAATATACTTTAATAATATACTTTAATAATATACTTTAATAATATACTTTAATAATATACTTTAATATACTTAATAATATACTTTAATAATAAAGTTTAATAATATACTTTAATAATATACTTTATACTATAGTTTAATAATATAGTTTAATAATATAGTTTAATAATATACTTTAATAATATAGTTTAATAATATAGTTTAATAATATAGTTTAATAATATAGTTTAATAATATACTTAATAATATACTTTAATAATATACTTTAATAATATACTTTAATAATATAGTTTAATAATATAGTTTAATAATATAGTTTAATAATATAGTTTAATAATATAGTTTAATAATATACTTAATAATATACTTTAATAATATACTTTAATAATATACTTTAATAATATAGTTTAATAATATAGTTTATTAATATAGTTTATTAATATACTTTAATAATATAGTTTAATAATATACTTAATAATATAGTTTAATAATATAGTTTAATAATATACTTTAATAATATACTTTAATAATATACTTTAATAATATACTTTAATAATATACTTAAAAAAATATACTTTAATAATATACTTAATAATATACTTAATAATATAGTTTAATAATATAGTTTAATAATATATTTAATAATATAGTTTAATAATATAGTTTAATAATATAGTTTAATAATATACTTTAATAATATAGTTTAATAATATAGTTTAATAATATACTTAATAATATAGTTTAATAATATACTTAATAATATACTTAATAATATACTTTAATAATATACTTTAATAATATACTTTAATAATATACTTAATAATATACTTTAATATACTTAATAATATAGTTTAATAATATACTTAATAATATACTTTAATAATATAGTTTAATAATATACTTTAATAATATAGTTTAATAATATAGTTTAATAATATACTTTAATAATATACTTGAATAATATACTTTAATAATATAGTTTAATAATATAGTTTAATAATATACTTTAATAATATACTTTAATAATATAGTTGAATAATATACTTTAATAATATACTTTAATAATATACTTTAATAATATAGTTAATAATATAGTTTAATAATATACTTTAATAATATACTTAATAATATACTTAATAATATACTTTAATAATATACTTTAATAATATACTTTAATAATATACTTTAATAATATACTTTAATAATATACTTTATTAATATACTTTATTAATATACTTTAATAATATAGTTTAATAATATACTTAATAATATAGTTTAATAATATACTTTAATAATATACTTTAATAATATACTTTAATAATATACTTAATAATATAGTTTAATAATATAGTTTAATAATATACTTAATAATATAGTTTAATAATATAGTTTAATAATATACTTAATAATATAGTTTAATAATATAGTTTAATAATATAGTTTAATAATATACTTTAATAATATAGTTTAATAATATAGTTTAATAATATAGTTTAATAATATAGTTTAATAATATAGTTTAATAATATACTTAATAATATAGTTTAATAATATAGTTTAATAATATACTTTAATAATACAGTTTATTAATATACTTTATTAATATACTTTAATAATATACTTTAATAATATACTTTAATAATATACTTTAAAAAATATACTTTAATAATATACTTAATAATATACTTAATAATGTACTTTAATAATATACTTTAATAATATAGTTTAATAATATAGTTTAATAATATAGTTTAATAATATAGTTTAATAATATACTTAATAATATAGTTTAATAATATACTTAATAATATACTTAATAATATACTTAATAATATACTTTAATAATATACTTTAATAATATACTTTAATAATATACTTTAATAATATACTTTAATATACTTAATAATATACTTAATAATATAGTTTAATAATATAGTTTAATAATATAGTTTAATAATATACTTAATAATATACTTTAATAATATAGTTTTATAATATACTTTAATAATATACTTTAATAATATACTTGAATAATATACTTTAATAATATACTTTAATAATATACTTTAATAATATACTTTAATAATATAGTTGAATAATATAGTTGAATAATATACTTTAATAATATACTTTAATAATATACTTTAATAATATACTTTAATAATATACTTTATACTATAGTTTAATAATATAGTTTAATAATATAGTTTAATAATATAGTTTAATAATATACTTTATACTATAGTTTAATAATATAGTTTAATAATATAGTTTAATAATATAGTTTAATAATATACTTTAATAATATAGTTTAATAATATACTTTAATAATATAGTATAATAATTTACTTAATAATATAGTTTAATAATATACTTTAATAATATAGTTTAATAATATACTTTAATAATATACTTTAATAATATACTTAATAATATAGTTTAATAATATACTTTAATAATATACTTTAATAATATACTTAATAATATAGTTTAATAATATAGTTTAATAATATACTTTAATAATATAGTTTAATAATATACTTTAATAATATACTTTAATAATATACTTAATAATATAGTTTAATAATATACTTTAATAATATACTTTAAAAAATATACTTTAATAATATACTTTAATAATATACTTTAATAATATACTTTAATAATATACTTTAAAAAATATACTTTAATAATATACTTAATAATATACTTAATAATATAGTTTAATAATATAGTTTAATAATATATTTAATAATATAGTTTAATAATATAGTTTAATAATATAGTTTAATAATATACTTTAATAATATACTTTAATAATATAGTTTAATAATATACTTAATAATATAGTTTAATAATATACTTAATAATATACTTAATAATATACTTAATAATATACTTTAATAATATACTTTAATAATATACTTAATAATATACTTTAATAATATAGTTAATAATATAGTTTAATAATATACTTTAATAATATACTTGAATAATATACTTTAATAATATAGTTTAATAATATACTTTAATAATATAGTTGAATAATATACTCTAATAATATACTTTAATAATATACTTTAATAATATAGTTAATAATATACTTTAATAATATACTTTAATAATATACTTAATAATATACTTAATAATATACTTTAATAATATACTTTAATAATATACTTTAATAATATACTTAATAATATACTTAATAATATACTTTAATAATATACTTTAATAATATACTTTAATAATATACTTTAATAATATACTTTAATAATATACTTTAATAATATACTTTAATAATATAGTTTATTAATATACTTTATTAATATACTTTAATAATATAGTTTAATAATATACTTAATAATATAGTTTAATAATATAGTTTAATAATATACTTTAATAATATAGTTTAATAATATACTTAATAATATAGTTTAATAATATAGTTTAATAATATACTTAATAATATACTTAATAATATACTTAATAATATACTTTAATATACTTAATAATATAGTTTAATAATATACTTAATAATATACTTTAATAATATAGTTTAATAATATACTTTAATAATATAGTTTAATAATATACTTTAATAATATACTTTAATAATATACTTGAATAATATACTTTAATAATATAGTTTAATAATATACTTTAATAATATACTTTAATAATATACTTTAATAATATAGTTGAATAATATACTTTAATAATATACTTTAATAATATACTTTAATAATATAGTTAATAATATAGTTTAATAATATACTTTAATAATATACTTGAATAATATACTTTAATAATATAGTTTAATAATATACTTTAATAATATAGTTGAATAATATACTCTAATAATATACTTTAATAATATAGTTAATAATATACTTTAATAATATACTTTAATAATATACTTAATAATATACTTAATAATATACTTTAATAATATACTTTAATAATATACTTAATAATATACTTAATAATATAGTTTAATAATATACTTTAATAATATACTTTAATAATATAGTTTAATAATATACTTTAATAATATACTTTAATAATATACTTTAATAATATACTTTAATAATATAGTTTATTAATATACTTTATTAATATACTTTAATAATATAGTTTAATAATATACTTAATAATATAGTTTAATAATATAGTTTAATAATATACTTTAATAATATAGTTTAATAATATACTTAATAATATAGTTTAATAATATAGTTTAATAATATACTTAATAATATACTTAATAATATAGTTTAATAATATAGTTTAATAATATAGTTTAATAATATACTTAATAATATAGTTTAATAATATAGTTTAATAATATAGTTTAATAATATAGTTTAATAATATAGTTTAATAATATAGTTTAATAATATAGTTTAATAATATACTTAATAATATACTTTAATAATATACTTTAATAATATACTTTAATAATATACTTTAATAATACAGTTTATTAATATACTTTATTAATATACTTTAATAATATACTTTAATAATATACTTTAAAAAATATACTTAATAATATACTTTAATAATATACTTTAATAATATACTTAATAATATAGTTTAATAATATAGTTTAATAATATAGTTTAATAATATACTTAATAATATAGTTTAATAATATACTTAATAATATACTTAATAATATACTTAATAATATACTTTAATAATATACTTTAATAATATACTTTAATAATATACTTTAATAATATACTTAATAATATACTTAATAATATACTTTAATAATATACTTTAATAATATACTTTAATAATATACTTTAATAATATACTTTAATATACTTAATAATATACTTAATAATATAGTTTAATAATATAGTTTAATAATATACTTAATAATATACTTTAATAATATAGTTTTATAATATAGTTTAATAATATAGTTTAATAATATACTTTAATAATATACTTGAATAATATACTTTAATAATATACTTTAATAATATACTTTAATAATATACTTTAATAATATACTTAATAATATAGTTTAATAATATACTTTAATAATATACTTAATAATATACTTAATAATATACTTTAATAATATACTTTAATAATATAGTTGAATAATATACTTTAATAATATACTTTAATAATATAGTTTAATAATATAGTTTAATAATATACTTAATAATATACTTTAATAATATACTTTAATAATATACTTTAATAATATAGTTTAATAATATAGTTTAATAATATACTTAATAATATACTTAATAATATAGTTTAATAATATACTTTAATAATATACTTTAATAATATACTTAATAATATACTTTAATAATATACTTTAATAATATAGTTTAATAATATACTTTAATAATATACTTTAATAATATAGTTTAATAATATACTATAATAATATACTTTAATAATATACTTTAATAATATACTTAATAATATAGTTTAATAATATACTTTATAATATACTTAATAATATACTTAATAATATAGTTTAATAATATACTTAATAATATAGTTTAATAATATACTTTAATAATATACAATATACTTAATAATATAGTTTAATAATATAGTTTAATAATATAGTTTAATAATATAGTTTAATAATAAAGTTTAATAATATACTTTAATAATATAGTTGAATAATATAGTTTAATAATATACTTTAATAATATAGTTGAATAATATACTTTAATAATATACTTTAATAATATACTTTAATAATATAGTTGAATAATATACTTAATAATATAGTTTAATAATATAGTTTAATAATATAGTTTAATAATATACTTTAATAATATACTTTAATAATATACTTTAATAATATAGTTTAATAATATACTTTAATAATATACTTTAATAATATAGTTTAATAATATACTTTAATAATATACTTTAATAATATACTTTAATAATTTACTTAATAATATAGTTTAATAATATAGTTTAATAATATACTTTAATAATATACTTTAATAATATAGTTTAATAATATACTTAATAATATAGTTTAATAATATAGTTTAATAATATACTTTAATAATATACTTTAATAATATAGTTTAATAATAAAGTTTAATAATATACTTTAATAATATACTTTAATAATATAGTTTAATAATATAGTTTAATAGTATACTTTAATAATATAGTTGAATAATATACTTTAATAATATAGTTTAATAATATAGTTTAATAATATAGTTTAATAATATACTTAATAATATAGTTTAATAATATACTTTAATAATATACTTTCATAATATAGTTTAATAATATAGTTTAATAATATAGTTTAATAATATACTTTAATAATATAGTTTAATAATATACTTTAATAATATAGTTGAATAATATAGTTGAATAATATAGTTTAATAATATACTTTAATAATATAGTTTAATAATATACTTAATAATATAGTTTAATAATAGAGTTTAATAATATACTTAATAATATACTTAATAATATAGTTTAATAATATACTTTAATAATATACTTTAATAATATACTTAATAATATAGTTTAATAATATACTTAATAATATAGTTTAATAATATAGTTTAATAATATACTTAATAATATACTTTAATAATATAGTTTAATAATATAGTTTAATAATATACTTTAATAATATAGTTTAATAATATACTTTAATAATATACTTAATAATATACTTTAATAATATACTTTAATAATATAGTTTAATAATATAGTTTAATAATATACTTTAATAATATAGTTTAATAATATACTTTAATAATATACTTTAATAATATAGTATAATAATATAGTTTAATAATATACTTTAATAATATACTTTAATAATATACTTTAATAATATACTTTAATAATATACTTAATATTATACTTTAATAATATAGTTTAATAATATAGTTTAATAATATAGTTTAATAATATACTTTAATAATATACTTTAATAATATAGTTTAATAATATACTTTAATAATATAGTTTAATAATATAGTTTAATAATATACTTAATAATATACTTAAATAATATAGTTTAATAATATAGTTGAATAATATAGTTGAATAATATACTTTAATAATATAGTTGAATAATATAGTTGAATAATATAGTTGAATAATATAGTTTAATAATATACTTTAATAATATAGTTTAATAATATAGTTTAATAATATACTTTAATAATATAGTTTAATAATATAGTTTAATAATATAGTTTAATAATAAAGTTTAATAATATACTTTAATAATATACTTTAATAATATACTTTAATAATATACTTTAATAATATACTTTAATAATATAGTTGAATAATATACTTTAATAATATACTTTAATAATATAGTCTAATAATATACTTAATAATATAGTTTAATAATATAGTTTAATAATATAGTTTAATAATATACTTTAATAATATACTTTAATAATATACTTTAATAATATACTTTAATAATATACTTTAATAATATAGTTTAATAATATACTTTAATAATATACTTTAATAATATACTTTAATAATATACTTAATAATATAGTTTAATAATATAGTTTAATAATATACTTTAATAATATACTTTAATAATAAAGTTTAATAATATACTTTAATAATATACTTTAATAATATAGTTTAATAATATACTTTAATAGTATACTTTAATAATATAGTTGAATAATATACTTTAATAATATACTTTAATAATATAGTTTACTAATATAGTTTAATAATATACTTAATAATATAGTTTAATAATATACTTTAATAATATACTTTAATAATATACTTTAATAATATACTTTAATAATATACTTTAATAATATAGTTTAATACTATAGTTTAATAATATAGTTTAATAATATAGTTTAATAATATACTTAATAATATACTTTAATAATATACTTTAATAATATACTTTAATAATATAGTTTAATAATATACTTAATAATATACTTTAATAATATAGTTTAATAATATACTTTAATAATATAGTTTAATAATATAGTTTAATAATATAGTTTAATAATATACTTTAATAATATAGTTGAATAATATAGTTTAATAATATACTTTAATAATATACTTTAATAATATACTTTAATAATATAGTTTAATAATATACTTAATAATATACTTTAATAATATACTTTAATAATATACTTTAATAATATACTTAATAATATAGTTTAATAATATAGTTTAATAATATACTTAATAATATACTTAATAATATAGTTTAATAATATACTTTAATAATATACTTTAATAATATACTTAATAATATAGTTTAATAATATACTTAATAATATAGTTTAATAATATAGTTTAATAATATACTTAATAATATACTTTAATAATATACTTTAATAATATAGTTTAATAATATACTTTAATAATATACTTTAATAATATAGTTTAATAATATACTTTAATAATATACTTTAATAATATACTTAATAATATACTTTAATAATATACTTTAATAATATACTTTAATAATATAGTATAATAATATACTTTAATAATATTGTTTAATAATATACTTTAATAATATAGTTTAATAATATAGTATAATAATATAGTTTAATAATATACTTTAATAATATACTTTAATAATATACTTTAATAATATACTTAATATTATACTTTAATAATATAGTTTAATAATATACTTTAATAATATAGTTTAATAATATAGTTTAATAATATACTTTAATAATATAGTTTAATAATATACTTTAATAATATAGTTTAATAATATAGTTTAATAATATACTTTAATAATATAGTTTAATAATATACTTTAATAATATACTTTAATAATATACTTTAATAATATACTTTAATAATATACTTTAATAATATACTTTAATAATATACTTTAATAATATACTTAATAATATACTTTAATAATATACTTTAATAATATACTTTAATAATATACTTAATAATATAGTTTAATAATATAGTTTAATAATATAGTTTAATAATATAGTTTAATAATATACTTTAATAATATAGTTTAATAATATACTTTAATAATATACTTTAATAATATAGTTGAATAATATACTTTAATAATATACTTTAATAATATAGTTTAATAATAAAGTTTAATAATATACTTTAATAATATACTTTAATAATATAGTTTAATAATAAAGTTTAATAATATACTTTAATAATATACTTTAATAATATAGTTTAATAATATACTTTAATAGTATACTTTAATAAAATTGGAACGATACAGAGTAGATTAGTTTGTTTCCTAAAATTGGAACAATACAGTAATTTGTTTTTTTCCTAAAATTGGAACGATACAGAGTAGATTGTTTTTCTGCTAAAATTGGAACGAAACAGTAATTTGTTTTTTTCTAAAATTGGAACGATACAGAGTAGATTGGTTTTCTGCTAAAATTGGAACGAAACAGTAATTCGTTTTTTCTAAAATTTGAACGATACAGAGTAGATTAGTTTGTTTCCTAAAATTGGAACAATACAGTAATTTGTTTTTTTCAAAAAATGGAACAATACAGAGTAGATTGGTTTTCTGCTAAAATTGGAACAATACAGTAATTTGTTTTTTTCTAAAATTGGAACGATACAGAGTAGATTGGTTTTCTGCTAAAATTGGAACGAAACAGTAATTTGTTTTTTTCTAAAATTGGAACGATACAGAGTAGATTGGTTTTCTGCTAAAATTGGAACGAAACAGTAATTTGTTTTTTTCTAAAATTGGAACGATACAGAGTAGATTAGTTTGTTTCCTAAAATTGGAACAATACAGTAATTTGTTTTTTTCCTAAAATTGGAACGATACAGAGTAGATTGTTTTTCTGCTAAAATTGGAACGAAACAGTAATTTGTTTTTTTCAAAAATTGGAACGATAGAGTAGATTAGTTTTCTGCTAAAATTGGAACAAAATTATTTTCTAAAATTGGAACGATACAGAGTAGATTGGTTTTCTGCTAAAATTGGAACAAAATTATTTTTTTTCTAAAATTGGAACGATACAGGGTAGATTGGTTTTCTGCTAAAATTGGAACAAAACAGTAATTTGTTTTTTTCTAAAATTGGAACGATAGAGTAGATTAGTTTTCTGCTAAAATTGGAACAAAATTATTTTCTAAAATTGGAACGATACAGAGTAGATTGGTTTTCTGCTAAAATTGGAACAAAATTATTTTTTTTCTAAAATTGGAACGATACAGGGTAGATTGGTTTTCTGCTAAAATTGGAACAAAACAGTAATTTGTTTTTTTCTAAAATTGGAACGATACAGAGTAGATTGGTTTTCTGCTAAAATTGGAACAATTTTTTTTTTTTTCTAAAATTGGAACGATACAGGGTAGATTGGTTTTCTGCTAAAATTGGAACAAAACAGTAATTTGTTTTTTTCTAAAATTGGAACGATACAGAGTAGATTGGTTTTCTGCTAAAATTGGAACGAAACAGTAATTTGTTTTTTTCTAAAATTGGAACGATACAGAGTAGATTGGTTTTCTGCTAAAATTGGAACGAAACAGTAATTTGTTTTTTTCTAAAATTGGAACGATACAGAGTAGATTGGTTTTCTGCTAAAATTGGAACGAAACAGTAATTCGTTTTTTCTAAAATTGGAACGATACAGAGTAGATTAGTTTGTTTCCTAAAATTGGAACGAAACAGTAATTTGTTTTTTCTAAAATTGGAACGATACAGAGTAGATTAGTTTGTTTCCTAAAATTGGAACAATACAGTAATTTGTTTTTTTCTAAAATTGGAACGATACAGAGTAGATTGGTTTTCTGCTAAAATTGGAACGAAACAGTAATTTGTTTTTTTCTAAAATTGGAACGATACAGAGTAGATTGGTTTTCTGCTAAAATTGGAACGAAACAGTAATTCGTTTTTTCTAAAATTGGAACGATACAGAGTAGATTAGTTTGTTTCCTAAAATTGGAACGAAACAGTAATTTGTTTTTTCTAAAATTGGAACGATACAGAGTAGATTAGTTTGTTTCCTAAAATTGGAACAATACAGTAATTTGTTTTTTTCAAAAATTGGAACGATACTGAGTAGATTGGTTTTCTGCTAAAATTGGAACAATACAGTAATTTGTTTTTTTCTAAAATTGGAACGATACAGGGTAGATTGGTTTTCTGCTAAAATTGGAACAAAACAGTAATTTGTTTTTTTCTAAAATTGGAACGATACAGAGTAGATTGGTTTTCTGCTAAAATTGGAACAAAACAGTAATTTGTTTTTTTCTAAAATTGGAACGATACAGAGTAGATTGGTTTTCTGCTAAAATTGGAACGAAACAGTAATTTGTTTTTTCTAAAATTGGAACGATACAGAGTTGATTGGTTTTCTGTTAAAATTGGAACAAAACAGTAATTCGTTTTTTTCTAAAATTGGAACGAGACAGAGTAGATTGGTTTTCTGCTAAAATTGGAACGAAACAGTAATTCGTTTTTTCTAAAATTTGAACGATACAGAGTAGATTAGTTTGTTTCCTAAAATTGGAACAATACAGTAATTTGTTTTTTTCCTAAAATTGGAACGATACAGAGTAGATTGTTTTTCTGCAAAAATTGGAACGAAACAGTAATTTGTTTTTTTCTAAAATTGGAACGATACAGAGTAGATTGGTTTTCTGCTAAAATTGGAACGAAACAGTAATTCGTTTTTTCTAAAATTTGAACGATACAGAGTAGATTAGTTTGTTTCCTAAAATTGGAACAATACAGTAATTTGTTTTTTTCAAAAATTGGAACGATACAGAGTAGATTGGTTTTCTGCTAAAATTGGAACAATACAGTAATTTGTTTTTTTCTAAAATTGGAACGATACAGGGTAGATTGGTTTTCTGCTAAAATTGGAACAAAACAGTAATTTGGTTTTTTCTAAAATTGGAACGATACAGAGTAGATTGGTTTTCTGCTAAAATTGGAACGAAACAGTAATTTGTTTTTTCTAAAATTGGAACGATACAGAGTTGATTGGTTTTCTGCTAAAATTGGAACAAAACAGTAATTCGTTTTTTTCTAAAATTGGAACGAGACAGAGTAGATTGGTTTTCTGCTAAAATTGGAACGAAACAGTAATTCGTTTTTTCTAAAATTTGAACGATACAGAGTAGATTAGTTTGTTTCCTAAAATTGGAACAATACAGTAATTTGTTTTTTTCCTAAAATTGGAACGATACAGAGTAGATTAGTTTTCTGCTAAAATTGGAACAAAATTATTTTCTAAAATTGGAACGATACAGAGTAGATTGGTTTTCTGCTAAAATTGGAACAAAATTATTTTTTTTCTAAAATTGGAACGATACAGGGTAGATTGGTTTTCTGCTAAAATTGGAACAAAACAGTAATTTGTTTTTTTCTAAAATTGGAACGATACAGAGTAGATTGGTTTTCTGCTCAAATTGGAACGAAACAGTAATTTGTTTTTTTCTAAAATTGGAACGATACAGAGTAGATTGGTTTTCTGCTAAAATTGGAACGAAACAGTAATTTGTTTTTTTCTAAAATTGGAACGATACAGAGTAGATTGGTTTTCTGCTAAAATTGGAACAAAATTATTTTTTTTCTAAAATTGGAACGATACAGGGTAGATTGGTCTTCTGCTAAAATTGGAACGAAACAGTAATTTGTTTTTTCTAAAATTGGAACGATACAGAGTTGATTGGTTTTCTGCTAAAATTGGAACAAAACAGTAATTCGTTTTTTTCTAAAATTGGAACGAGACAGAGTAGATTGGTTTTCTGCTAAAATTGGAACGAAACAGTAATTCGTTTTTTCTAAAATTTGAACGATACAGAGTAGATTAGTTTGTTTCCTAAAATTGGAACAATACAGTAATTTGTTTTTTTCCTAAAATTGGAACGATACAGAGTAGATTAGTTTTCTGCTAAAATTGGAACAAAATTATTTTCTAAAATTGGAACGATACAGAGTAGATTGGTTTTCTGCTAAAATTGGAACAAAATTATTTTTTTTCTAAAATTGGAACGATACAGGGTAGATTGGTTTTCTGCTAAAATTGGAACAAAACAGTAATTTGTTTTTTTCTAAAATTGGAACGATACAGAGTAGATTGGTTTTCTGCTAAAATTGGAACGAAACAGTAATTTGTTTTTTTCTAAAATTGGAACGATACAGAGTAGATTGGTTTTCTGCTAAAATTGGAACGAAACAGTAATTTGTTTTTTTCTAAAATTGGAACGATACAGAGTAGATTGGTTTTCTGCTAAAATTGGAACAAAATTATTTTTTTTCTAAAATTGGAACGATACAGGGTAGATTGGTCTTCTGCTAAAATTGGAACAAAACAGTAATTTGTTTTTTTCTAAAATTGGAACGATACAGAGTAGATTGGTTTTCTGCTAAAATTGGAACGAAACAGTAATTTGTTTTTTTCTAAAATTGGAACGATACAGAGTAGATTGGTTTTCTGCTAAAATTGGAACGAAACAGTAATTTGTTTTTTTCTAAAATTGGAACGATACAGAGTAGATTGGTTTTCTGCTAAAATTGGAACGAAACAGTAATTAGTTTTTTCTAAAATTGGAACGATACAGAGTAGATTAGTTTGTTTCCTAAAATTGGAACAATACAGTAATTTGTTTTTTTCCTAAAATTGGAACGATACAGAGTAGATTGTTTTTCTGCTAAAATTGGAACGAAACAGTAATTTGTTTTTTTCTAAAATTGGAACGATACAGAGTAGATTGGTTTTCTGCTAAAATTGGAACGAAACAGTAATTTGTTTTTTCTAAAATTTGAACGATACAGAGTAGATTAGTTTGTTTCCTAAAATTGGAACAATACAGTAATTTGTTTTTTTCAAAAATTGGAACGATACAGAGTAGATTGGTTTTCTGCTAAAATTGGAACAATACAGTAATTTGTTTTTTTCTAAAATTGGAACGATACAGGGTAGATTGGTTTTCTGCTAAAATTGGAACAAAACAGTAATTTGGTTTTTTCTAAAATTGGAACGATACAGAGTAGATTGGTTTTCTGCTAAAATTGGAACAATACAGTAATTTGTTTTTTTCCTAAAATTGGAACGATACAGAGTAGATTGTTTTTCTGCTAAAATTGGAACGAAACAGTAATTTGTTTTTTTCTAAAATTGGAACGATACAGAGTAGATTGGTTTTCTGCTAAAATTGGAACGAAACAGTAATTCGTTTTTTCTAAAAATTTGAACGATACAGAGTAGATTGGTTTTCTGCTAAAATTGGAACAATACAGTAATTTGTTTTTTTCTAAAATTGGAACGATACAGAGTAGATTGGTTTTCTGCTAAAATTGGAACGAAACAGTAATTCGTTTTTTCTAAAATTGGAACGATACAGAGTAGATTAGTTTGTTTCCTAAAATTGGAACAATACAGTAATTTGTTTTTTTCTAAAATTGGAACGATACAGAGTAGATTGGTTTTCTGCTAAAATTGGAACGAAACAGTATTTTGTTTTTTTCTAAAATTGGAACGATACAGAGTAGATTGGTTTTCTGCTAAAATTGGAACGAAACAGTAATTCGTTTTTTCTAAAATTGGAACGATACAGAGTAGATTAGTTTGTTTCCTAAAATTGGAACGAAACAGTAATTTGTTTTTTCTAAAATTGGAACGATACAGAGTAGATTAGTTTGTTTCCTAAAATTGGAACAATACAGTAATTTGTTTTTTTCAAAAATTGGAACGATACTGAGTAGATTGGTTTTCTGCTAAAATTGGAACAATACAGTAATTTGTTTTTTTCTAAAATTGGAACGATACAGGGTAGATTGGTTTTCTGCTAAAATTGGAACAAAACAGTAATTTGTTTTTTTCTAAAATTGGAACGATACAGAGTAGATTGGTTTTCTGCTAAAATTGGAACAAAACAGTAATTTGTTTTTTTCTAAAATTGGAACGATACAGAGTAGATTGGTTTTCTGCTAAAATTGGAACGAAACAGTAATTTGTTTTTTCTAAAATTGGAACGATACAGAGTTGATTGGTTTTCTGCTAAAATTGGAACAAAACAGTAATTTGTTTTTTTCTAAAATTGGAACGAGACAGAGTAGATTGGTTTTCTGCTAAAATTGGAACGAAACAGTAATTCGTTTTTTCTAAAATTTGAACGATACAGAGTAGATTAGTTTGTTTCCTAAAATTGGAACAATACAGTAATTTGTTTTTTTCCTAAAATTGGAACGATACAGAGTAGATTGTTTTTCTGCAAAAATTGGAACGAAACAGTAATTTGTTTTTTTCTAAAATTGGAACGATACAGAGTAGATTGGTTTTCTGCTAAAATTGGAACGAAACAGTAATTCGTTTTTTCTAAAATTTGAACGATACAGAGTAGATTAGTTTGTTTCCTAAAATTGGAACAATACAGTAATTTGTTTTTTTCAAAAATTGGAACGATACAGAGTAGATTGGTTTTCTGCTAAAATTGGAACAATACAGTAATTCGTTTTTTTCTAAAATTGGAACGATACAGGGTAGATTGGTTTTCTGCTAAAATTGGAACAAAACAGTAATTTGGTTTTTTCTAAAATTGGAACGATACAGAGTAGATTGGTTTTCTGCTAAAATTGGAACGAAACAGTAATTTGTTTTTTCTAAAATTGGAACGATACAGAGTTGATTGGTTTTCTGCTAAAATTGGAACAAAACAGTAATTCGTTTTTTTCTAAAATTGGAACGAGACAGAGTAGATTGGTTTTCTGCTAAAATTGGAACGAAACAGTAATTCGTTTTTTCTAAAATTTGAACGATACAGAGTAGATTAGTTTGTTTCCTAAAATTGGAACAATACAGTAATTTGTTTTTTTCCTAAAATTGGAACGATACAGAGTAGATTAGTTTTCTGCTAAAATTGGAACAAAATTATTTTCTAAAATTGGAACGATACAGAGTAGATTGGTTTTCTGCTAAAATTGGAACAAAATTATTTTTTTTCTAAAATTGGAACGATACAGGGTAGATTGGTTTTCTGCTAAAATTGGAACAAAACAGTAATTTGTTTTTTTCTAAAATTGGAACGATACAGAGTAGATTGGTTTTCTGCTAAAATTGGAACGAAACAGTAATTTGTTTTTTTCTAAAATTGGAACGATACAGAGTAGATTGGTTTTCTGCTAAAATTGGAACGAAACAGTAATTTGTTTTTTTCTAAAATTGGAACGATACAGAGTAGATTGGTTTTCTGCTAAAATTGGAACAAAATTATTTTTTTTCTAAAATTGGAACGATACAGGGTAGATTGGTCTTCTGCTAAAATTGGAACGAAACAGTAATTTGTTTTTTTCTAAAATTGGAACGATACAGAGTAGATTGGTTTTCTGCTAAAATTGGAACGAAACAGTAATTTGTTTTTTTCTAAAATTGGAACGATACAGAGTAGATTGGTTTTCTGCTAAAATTGGAACGAAACAGTAATTAGTTTTTTCTAAAATTGGAACGATACAGAGTAGATTAGTTTGTTTCCTAAAATTGGAACAATACAGTAATTTGTTTTTTTCCTAAAATTGGAACGATACAGAGTAGATTGTTTTTCTGCTAAAATTGGAACGAAACAGTAATTTGTTTTTTTCTAAAATTGGAACGATACAGGGTAGATTGGTTTTCTGCTAAAATTGGAACAAAACAGTAATTTGTTTTTTTCAAAAATTGGAACGATACAGAGTAGATTGGTTTTCTGCTAAAATTGGAACAATACAGTAATTTGTTTTTTTCTAAAATTGGAGCGATACAGGGTAGATTGGTTTTCTGCTAAAATTGGAACAAAACAGTAATTTGTTTTTTTCTAAAATTGGAACGATACAGAGTAGATTGGTTTTCTGCTAAAATTGGAACGAAACAGTAATTAGTTTTTTCTAAAATTGGAACGATACAGAGTAGATTAGTTTGTTTCCTAAAATTGGAACAATACAGTAATTTGTTTTTTTCCTAAAATTGGAACGATACAGAGTAGATTGGTTTTCTGCTAAAATTGGAACGAAACAGTAATTTGTTTTTTCTAAAATTTGAACGATACAGAGTAGATTAGTTTGTTTCCTAAAATTGGAACAATACAGTAATTTGTTTTTTTCAAAAATTGGAACGATACAGAGTAGATTGGTTTTCTGCTAAAATTGGAACAATACAGTAATTTGTTTTTTTCTAAAATTGGAACGATACAGGGTAGATTGGTTTTCTGCTAAAATTGGAACGAAACAGTAATTTGTTTTTTTCTAAAATTGGAACGATACAGAGTAGATTGGTTTTCTGCTAAAATTGGAACGAAACAGTAATTAGTTTTTTCTAAAATTGGAACGATACAGAGTAGATTAGTTTGTTTCCTAAAATTGGAACAATACAGTAATTTGTTTTTTTCCTAAAATTGGAACGATACAGAGTAGATTGTTTTTCTGCTAAAATTGGAACGAAACAGTAATTTGTTTTTTTCTAAAATTGGAACGATACAGAGTAGATTGGTTTTCTGCTAAAATTGGAACTAAACAGTAATTTGTTTTTTCTAAAATTTGAACGATACAGAGTAGATTAGTTTGTTTCCTAAAATTGGAACAATACAGTAATTTGTTTTTTTCAAAAATTGGAACGATACAGAGTAGATTGGTTTTCTGCTAAAATTGGAACAATACAGTAATTTGTTTTTTTCTAAAATTGGAACGATACAGGGTAGATTGGTTTTCTGCTAAAATTGGAACAAAACAGTAATTTGTTTTTTTCTAAAATTGGAACGATACAGAGTAGATTAGTTTTCTGCTAAAATTGGAACGAAACAGTAATTTGTTTTTTCTAAAATTTGAACGATACAGAGTAGATTAGTTTGTTTCCTAAAATTGGAACAATACAGTAATTTGTTTTTTTCAAAAATTGGAACGATACAGAGTAGATTGGTTTTCTGCTAAAATTGGAACAAAACAGTAATTTGTTTTTTTCTAAAATTGGAACGATACAGAGTAGATTAGTTTTCTGCTAAAATTGGAACGAAACAGTAATTTGTTTTTTCTAAAATTTGAACGATACAGAGTTGATTAGTTTGTTTCCTAAAATTGGAACAATACAGTAATTTGTTTTTTTCTAAAATTGGAACGATACAGGGTAGATTGGTTTTCTGCTAAAATTGGAACAAAACAGTAATTTGTTTTTTTCTAAAATTGGAACGATACAGAGTGGATTGGTTTTCTGCTAAAATTGGAACGAAACAGTAATTTGTTTTTTTCTAAAATTGGAACGATACAGAGTAGATTGGTTTTCTGCTAAAATTGGAACGAAACAGTAATTCGTTTTTTTCTAAAATTGGAACGATACAGAGTAGATTGGTTTTCTGCTAAAATTGGAACGAAACAGTAATTCGGTTTTTCTAAAATTGGAACGATACAGAGTAGATTGGTTTTCTGCTAAAATTGGAACGATACAGTAGATTAGTTTTTTCTAAAATTGGAACGAAACAGTAGATACATTTTTTTCTAAAATTGGAATGATAGAGTAGATTAGTTTTCTGCTAATTTTGGAACAAAATTATTTTCTAAAATTGGAACGATACAGAGTAGATTGGTTTTCTGCTAAAATTGGAACGAAACAGTAGGTTAATTTTTTTCTAAAATTGGAACGATAGAGTAGATTAGTTTTCTGCTAAAATTGGAACAAAATTATTTTCTAAAATTGGAACGATACAGAGTAGATTGGTTTTCTGCTAAAATTGGAACAAAATTATTTTTTTTCTAAAATTGGAACGATACAGGGTAGATTGGTTTTCTGCTAAAATTGGAACAAAACAGTAATTTGTTTTTTTCTAAAATTGGAACTATACAGAGTAGATTGGTTTTCTGCTAAAATTGGAACGAAACAGTAGGTTAATTTTTTTCTAAAATTGGAACGATAGAGTAGATTAGTTTTCTGCTAAAATTGGAACAAAATTATTTTCTAAAATTGGAACGATACAGAGTAGATTGGTTTTCTGCTAAAATTGGAACAAAATTATTTTTTTTCTAAAATTGGAACGATACAGGGTAGATTGGTTTTCTGCTAAAATTGGAACAAAACAGTAATTTGTTTTTTTCTAAAATTGGAACTATACAGAGTAGATTGGTTTTCTGCTAAAATTGGAACGAAACAGTAGGTTAATTTTTTTCTAAAATTGGAACGATAGAGTAGATTAGTTTTCTGCTAAAATTGGAACAAAATTATTTTCTAAAATTGGAACGATACAGAGTAGATTGGTTTTCTGCTAAAATTGGAACAAAATTATTTTTTTTCTAAAATTGGAACGATACAGGGTAGATTGGTTTTCTGCTAAAATTGGAACAAAACAGTAATTTGTTTTTTTCTAAAATTGGAACGATACAGAGTAGATTGGTTTTCTGCTAAAATTGGAACGAAACAGTAATTTGTTTTTTTCTAAAATTGGAACGATACAGAGTAGATTGGTTTTCTGCTAAAATTGGAACGAAACAGTAATTTGTTTTTTTCTAAAATTGGAACGATACAGAGTAGATTGGTTTTCTGCTAAAATTGGAACGAAACAGTAATTAGTTTTTTCTAAAATTGGAACGATACAGAGTAGATTAGTTTGTTTCCTAAAATTGGAACAATACAGTAATTTGTTGTTTTCTAAAATTGGAACGATACAGAGTAGATTAGTTTTCTGCTAAAATTGGAACGAAACAGTAGGTTAATTTTTTTCTAAAATTGGAACGATACAGAGTAGATTGGTTTTCTGCTAAAATTGGAACGAAACAGTAATTCGTTTTTTCTAAAATTGGAACGATACAGAGTAGATTAGTTTGTTTCCTAAAATTGGAACAATACAGTAATTTGTTTTTTTCCTAAAATTGGAACGATACAGAGTAGATTGTTTTTCTGCTAAAATTGGAACGAAACAGTAATTTGTTTTTTTCTAAAATTGGAACGATACAGGGTAGATTGGTTTTCTGCTAAAATTGGAACAAAACAGTAATTTGGTTTTTTCTAAAATTGGAACGATACAGAGTAGATTGGTTTTCTGCTAAAATTGGAACGAAACAGTAATTTGTTTTTTCTAAAATTGGAACGATACAGAGTTGATTGGTTTTCTGCTAAAATTGGAACAAAACAGTAATTCGTTTTTTTCTAAAATTGGAACGAGACAGAGTAGATTGGTTTTCTGCTAAAATTGGAACGAAACAGTAATTCGTTTTTTCTAAAATTTGAACGATACAGAGTAGATTAGTTTGTTTCCTAAAATTGGAACAATACAGTAATTTGTTTTTTTCCTAAAATTGGAACGATACAGAGTAGATTAGTTTTCTGCTAAAATTGGAACAAAATTATTTTCTAAAATTGGAACGATACAGAGTAGATTGGTTTTCTGCTAAAATTGGAACAAAATTATTTTTTTTCTAAAATTGGAACGATACAGGGTAGATTGGTTTTCTGCTAAAATTGGAACAAAACAGTAATTTGTTTTTTTCTAAAATTGGAACGATACAGAGTAGATTGGTTTTCTGCTCAAATTGGAACGAAACAGTAATTTGTTTTTTTCTAAAATTGGAACGATACAGAGTAGATTGGTTTTCTGCTAAAATTGGAACGAAACAGTAATTTGTTTTTTTCTAAAATTGGAACGATACAGAGTAGATTGGTTTTCTGCTAAAATTGGAACAAAATTATTTTTTTTCTAAAATTGGAACGATACAGGGTAGATTGGTCTTCTGCTAAAATTGGAACGAAACAGTAATTTGTTTTTTCTAAAATTGGAACGATACAGAGTTGATTGGTTTTCTGCTAAAATTGGAACAAAACAGTAATTCGTTTTTTTCTAAAATTGGAACGAGACAGAGTAGATTGGTTTTCTGCTAAAATTGGAACGAAACAGTAATTCGTTTTTTCTAAAATTTGAACGATACAGAGTAGATTAGTTTGTTTCCTAAAATTGGAACAATACAGTAATTTGTTTTTTTCCTAAAATTGGAACGATACAGAGTAGATTAGTTTTCTGCTAAAATTGGAACAAAATTATTTTCTAAAATTGGAACGATACAGAGTAGATTGGTTTTCTGCTAAAATTGGAACAAAATTATTTTTTTTCTAAAATTGGAACGATACAGGGTAGATTGGTTTTCTGCTAAAATTGGAACAAAACAGTAATTTGTTTTTTTCTAAAATTGGAACGATACAGAGTAGATTGGTTTTCTGCTAAAATTGGAACGAAACAGTAATTTGTTTTTTTCTAAAATTGGAACGATACAGAGTAGATTGGTTTTCTGCTAAAATTGGAACGAAACAGTAATTTGTTTTTTTCTAAAATTGGAACGATACAGAGTAGATTGGTTTTCTGCTAAAATTGGAACAAAATTATTTTTTTTCTAAAATTGGAACGATACAGGGTAGATTGGTCTTCTGCTAAAATTGGAACAAAACAGTAATTTGTTTTTTTCTAAAATTGGAACGATACAGAGTAGATTGGTTTTCTGCTAAAATTGGAACGAAACAGTAATTTGTTTTTTTCTAAAATTGGAACGATACAGAGTAGATTGGTTTTCTGCTAAAATTGGAACGAAACAGTAATTTGTTTTTTTCTAAAATTGGAACGATACAGAGTAGATTGGTTTTCTGCTAAAATTGGAACGAAACAGTAATTAGTTTTTTCTAAAATTGGAACGATACAGAGTAGATTAGTTTGTTTCCTAAAATTGGAACAATACAGTAATTTGTTTTTTTCCTAAAATTGGAACGATACAGAGTAGATTGTTTTTCTGCTAAAATTGGAACGAAACAGTAATTTGTTTTTTTCTAAAATTGGAACGATACAGAGTAGATTGGTTTTCTGCTAAAATTGGAACGAAACAGTAATTTGTTTTTTCTAAAATTTGAACGATACAGAGTAGATTAGTTTGTTTCCTAAAATTGGAACAATACAGTAATTTGTTTTTTTCAAAAATTGGAACGATACAGAGTAGATTGGTTTTCTGCTAAAATTGGAACAATACAGTAATTTGTTTTTTTCTAAAATTGGAACGATACAGGGTAGATTGGTTTTCTGCTAAAATTGGAACAAAACAGTAATTTGGTTTTTTCTAAAATTGGAACGATACAGAGTAGATTGGTTTTCTGCTAAAATTGGAACAATACAGTAATTTGTTTTTTTCCTAAAATTGGAACGATACAGAGTAGATTGTTTTTCTGCTAAAATTGGAACGAAACAGTAATTTGTTTTTTTCTAAAATTGGAACGATACAGAGTAGATTGGTTTTCTGCTAAAATTGGAACGAAACAGTAATTCGTTTTTTCTAAAAATTTGAACGATACAGAGTAGATTGGTTTTCTGCTAAAATTGGAACAATACAGTAATTTGTTTTTTTCTAAAATTGGAACGATACAGAGTAGATTGGTTTTCTGCTAAAATTGGAACGAAACAGTAATTCGTTTTTTCTAAAATTGGAACGATACAGAGTAGATTAGTTTGTTTCCTAAAATTGGAACAATACAGTAATTTGTTTTTTTCTAAAATTGGAACGATACAGAGTAGATTGGTTTTCTGCTAAAATTGGAACGAAACAGTATTTTGTTTTTTTCTAAAATTGGAACGATACAGAGTAGATTGGTTTTCTGCTAAAATTGGAACGAAACAGTAATTCGTTTTTTCTAAAATTGGAACGATACAGAGTAGATTAGTTTGTTTCCTAAAATTGGAACGAAACAGTAATTTGTTTTTTCTAAAATTGGAACGATACAGAGTAGATTAGTTTGTTTCCTAAAATTGGAACAATACAGTAATTTGTTTTTTTCAAAAATTGGAACGATACTGAGTAGATTGGTTTTCTGCTAAAATTGGAACAATACAGTAATTTGTTTTTTTCTAAAATTGGAACGATACAGGGTAGATTGGTTTTCTGCTAAAATTGGAACAAAACAGTAATTTGTTTTTTTCTAAAATTGGAACGATACAGAGTAGATTGGTTTTCTGCTAAAATTGGAACAAAACAGTAATTTGTTTTTTTCTAAAATTGGAACGATACAGAGTAGATTGGTTTTCTGCTAAAATTGGAACGAAACAGTAATTTGTTTTTTCTAAAATTGGAACGATACAGAGTTGATTGGTTTTCTGCTAAAATTGGAACAAAACAGTAATTTGTTTTTTTCTAAAATTGGAACGAGACAGAGTAGATTGGTTTTCTGCTAAAATTGGAACGAAACAGTAATTCGTTTTTTCTAAAATTTGAACGATACAGAGTAGATTAGTTTGTTTCCTAAAATTGGAACAATACAGTAATTTGTTTTTTTCCTAAAATTGGAACGATACAGAGTAGATTGTTTTTCTGCAAAAATTGGAACGAAACAGTAATTTGTTTTTTTCTAAAATTGGAACGATACAGAGTAGATTGGTTTTCTGCTAAAATTGGAACGAAACAGTAATTCGTTTTTTCTAAAATTTGAACGATACAGAGTAGATTAGTTTGTTTCCTAAAATTGGAACAATACAGTAATTTGTTTTTTTCAAAAATTGGAACGATACAGAGTAGATTGGTTTTCTGCTAAAATTGGAACGAAACAGTAATTTGTTTTTTCTAAAATTGGAACGATACAGAGTTGATTGGTTTTCTGCTAAAATTGGAACAAAACAGTAATTCGTTTTTTTCTAAAATTGGAACGAGACAGAGTAGATTGGTTTTCTGCTAAAATTGGAACGAAACAGTAATTCGTTTTTTCTAAAATTTGAACGATACAGAGTAGATTAGTTTGTTTCCTAAAATTGGAACAATACAGTAATTTGTTTTTTTCCTAAAATTGGAACGATACAGAGTAGATTAGTTTTCTGCTAAAATTGGAACAAAATTATTTTCTAAAATTGGAACGATACAGAGTAGATTGGTTTTCTGCTAAAATTGGAACAAAATTATTTTTTTTCTAAAATTGGAACGATACAGGGTAGATTGGTTTTCTGCTAAAATTGGAACAAAACAGTAATTTGTTTTTTTCTAAAATTGGAACGATACAGAGTAGATTGGTTTTCTGCTAAAATTGGAACGAAACAGTAATTTGTTTTTTTCTAAAATTGGAACGATACAGAGTAGATTGGTTTTCTGCTAAAATTGGAACGAAACAGTAATTTGTTTTTTTCTAAAATTGGAACGATACAGAGTAGATTGGTTTTCTGCTAAAATTGGAACAAAATTATTTTTTTTCTAAAATTGGAACGATACAGGGTAGATTGGTCTTCTGCTAAAATTGGAACGAAACAGTAATTTGTTTTTTTCTAAAATTGGAACGATACAGAGTAGATTGGTTTTCTGCTAAAATTGGAACGAAACAGTAATTTGTTTTTTTCTAAAATTGGAACGATACAGAGTAGATTGGTTTTCTGCTAAAATTGGAACGAAACAGTAATTAGTTTTTTCTAAAATTGGAACGATACAGAGTAGATTAGTTTGTTTCCTAAAATTGGAACAATACAGTAATTTGTTTTTTTCCTAAAATTGGAACGATACAGAGTAGATTGTTTTTCTGCTAAAATTGGAACGAAACAGTAATTTGTTTTTTTCTAAAATTGGAACGATACAGGGTAGATTGGTTTTCTGCTAAAATTGGAACAAAACAGTAATTTGTTTTTTTCAAAAATTGGAACGATACAGAGTAGATTGGTTTTCTGCTAAAATTGGAACAATACAGTAATTTGTTTTTTTCTAAAATTGGAGCGATACAGGGTAGATTGGTTTTCTGCTAAAATTGGAACAAAACAGTAATTTGTTTTTTTCTAAAATTGGAACGATACAGAGTAGATTGGTTTTCTGCTAAAATTGGAACGAAACAGTAATTAGTTTTTTCTAAAATTGGAACGATACAGAGTAGATTAGTTTGTTTCCTAAAATTGGAACAATACAGTAATTTGTTTTTTTCCTAAAATTGGAACGATACAGAGTAGATTGGTTTTCTGCTAAAATTGGAACGAAACAGTAATTTGTTTTTTCTAAAATTTGAACGATACAGAGTAGATTAGTTTGTTTCCTAAAATTGGAACAATACAGTAATTTGTTTTTTTCAAAAATTGGAACGATACAGAGTAGATTGGTTTTCTGCTAAAATTGGAACAATACAGTAATTTGTTTTTTTCTAAAATTGGAACGATACAGGGTAGATTGGTTTTCTGCTAAAATTGGAACGAAACAGTAATTTGTTTTTTTCTAAAATTGGAACGATACAGAGTAGATTGGTTTTCTGCTAAAATTGGAACGAAACAGTAATTAGTTTTTTCTAAAATTGGAACGATACAGAGTAGATTAGTTTGTTTCCTAAAATTGGAACAATACAGTAATTTGTTTTTTTCCTAAAATTGGAACGATACAGAGTAGATTGTTTTTCTGCTAAAATTGGAACGAAACAGTAATTTGTTTTTTTCTAAAATTGGAACGATACAGAGTAGATTGGTTTTCTGCTAAAATTGGAACGAAACAGTAATTAGTTTTTTCTAAAATTGGAACGATACAGAGTAGATTAGTTTGTTTCCTAAAATTGGAACAATACAGTAATTTGTTTTTTTCAAAAATTGGAACGATACAGAGTAGATTGGTTTTCTGCTAAAATTGGAACAATACAGTAATTTGTTTTTTTCTAAAATTGGAACGATACAGGGTAGATTGGTTTTCTGCTAAAATTGGAACAAAACAGTAATTTGTTTTTTTCTAAAATTGGAACGATACAGAGTAGATTAGTTTTCTGCTAAAATTGGAACGAAACAGTAATTTGTTTTTTCTAAAATTTGAACGATACAGAGTAGATTAGTTTGTTTCCTAAAATTGGAACAATACAGTAATTTGTTTTTTTCAAAAATTGGAACGATACAGAGTAGATTGGTTTTCTGCTAAAATTGGAACAAAACAGTAATTTGTTTTTTTCTAAAATTGGAACGATACAGAGTAGATTAGTTTTCTGCTAAAATTGGAACGAAACAGTAATTTGTTTTTTCTAAAATTTGAACGATACAGAGTTGATTAGTTTGTTTCCTAAAATTGGAACAATACAGTAATTTGTTTTTTTCTAAAATTGGAACGATACAGGGTAGATTGGTTTTCTGCTAAAATTGGAACAAAACAGTAATTTGTTTTTTTCTAAAATTGGAACGATACAGAGTAGATTGGTTTTCTGCTAAAATTGGAACGAAACAGTAATTTGTTTTTTTCTAAAATTGGAACGATACAGAGTAGATTGGTTTTCTGCTAAAATTGGAACGAAACAGTAATTCGTTTTTTTCTAAAATTGGAACGATACAGAGTAGATTGGTTTTCTGCTAAAATTGGAACGAAACAGTAATTCGGTTTTTCTAAAATTGGAACGATACAGAGTAGATTGGTTTTCTGCTAAAATTGGAACGATACAGTAGATTAGTTTTTTCTAAAATTGGAACGAAACAGTAGATACATTTTTTTCTAAAATTGGAATGATAGAGTAGATTAGTTTTCTGCTAATTTTGGAACAAAATTATTTTCTAAAATTGGAACGATACAGAGTAGATTGGTTTTCTGCTAAAATTGGAACGAAACAGTAGGTTAATTTTTTTCTAAAATTGGAACGATAGAGTAGATTAGTTTTCTGCTAAAATTGGAACAAAATTATTTTCTAAAATTGGAACGATACAGAGTAGATTGGTTTTCTGCTAAAATTGGAACAAAATTATTTTTTTTCTAAAATTGGAACGATACAGGGTAGATTGGTTTTCTGCTAAAATTGGAACAAAACAGTAATTTGTTTTTTTCTAAAATTGGAACTATACAGAGTAGATTGGTTTTCTGCTAAAATTGGAACGAAACAGTAGGTTAATTTTTTTCTAAAATTGGAACGATAGAGTAGATTAGTTTTCTGCTAAAATTGGAACAAAATTATTTTCTAAAATTGGAACGATACAGAGTAGATTGGTTTTCTGCTAAAATTGGAACAAAATTATTTTTTTTCTAAAATTGGAACGATACAGGGTAGATTGGTTTTCTGCTAAAATTGGAACAAAACAGTAATTTGTTTTTTTCTAAAATTGGAACTATACAGAGTAGATTGGTTTTCTGCTAAAATTGGAACGAAACAGTAGGTTAATTTTTTTCTAAAATTGGAACGATAGAGTAGATTAGTTTTCTGCTAAAATTGGAACAAAATTATTTTCTAAAATTGGAACGATACAGAGTAGATTGGTTTTCTGCTAAAATTGGAACAAAATTATTTTTTTTCTAAAATTGGAACGATACAGGGTAGATTGGTTTTCTGCTAAAATTGGAACAAAACAGTAATTTGTTTTTTTCTAAAATTGGAACGATACAGAGTAGATTGGTTTTCTGCTAAAATTGGAACGAAACAGTAATTTGTTTTTTTCTAAAATTGGAACGATACAGAGTAGATTGGTTTTCTGCTAAAATTGGAACGAAACAGTAATTTGTTTTTTTCTAAAATTGGAACGATACAGAGTAGATTGGTTTTCTGCTAAAATTGGAACGAAACAGTAATTAGTTTTTTCTAAAATTGGAACGATACAGAGTAGATTAGTTTGTTTCCTAAAATTGGAACAATACAGTAATTTGTTGTTTTCTAAAATTGGAACGATACAGAGTAGATTAGTTTTCTGCTAAAATTGGAACGAAACAGTAGGTTAATTTTTTTCTAAAATTGGAACGATACAGAGTAGATTGGTTTTCTGCTAAAATTGGAACGAAACAGTAATTCGTTTTTTCTAAAATTGGAACGATACAGAGTAGATTAGTTTGTTTCCTAAAATTGGAACAATACAGTAATTTGTTTTTTTCCTAAAATTGGAACGATACAGAGTAGATTGTTTTTCTGCTAAAATTGGAACGAAACAGTAATTTGTTTTTTTCTAAAATTGGAACGATACAGAGTAGATTGGTTTTCTGCTAAAATTGGAACGAAACAGTAATTCGTTTTTTCTAAAATTTGAACGATACAGAGTAGATTAGTTTGTTTCCTAAAATTGGAACCATACAGTAATTTGTTTTTTTCAAAAATTGGTACGATACAGAGTAGATTGGTTTTCTGCTAAAATTGGAACGAAACAGTAGGTTAATTTTTTTCTAAAATTGGAACGATAGAGTAGATTAGTTTTCTGCTAAAATTGGAACAAAATTATTTTCTAAAATTGGAACGATACAGAGTAGATTGGTTTTCTGCTAAAATTGGAACAAAATTATTTTTTTTCTAAAATTGGAACGATACAGGGTAGATTGGTTTTCTGCTAAAATTGGAACAAAACAGTAATTTGTTTTTTTCTAAAATTGGAACGATACAGAGTAGATTGGTTTTCTGCTAAAATTGGAACGAAACAGTAATTTGTTTTTTTCTAAAATTGGAACGATACAGAGTAGATTGGTTTTCTGCTAAAATTGGAACGAAACAGTAATTTGTTTTTTTCTAAAATTGGAACGATACAGAGTAGATTAGTTTTCTGCTAAAATTGGAACGAAACAGTAGGTTAATTTTTTTCTAAAATTGGAACGATACAGAGTAGATTGGTTTTCTGCTAAAATTGGAACGAAACAGTAATTCGTTTTTTCTAAAATTGGAACGATACAGAGTAGATTAGTTTGTTTCCTAAAATTGGAACAATACAGTAATTTGTTTTTTTCCTAAAATTGGAACGATACAGAGTAGATTGTTTTTCTGCTAAAATTGGAACGAAACAGTAATTTGTTTTTTTCTAAAATTGGAACGATACAGAGTAGATTGGTTTTCTGCTAAAATTTGAACGAAACAGTACTTCGTTTTTTCTAAAATTTGAACGATACAGAGTAGATTAGTTTGTTTCCTAAAATTGGAACCATACAGTAATTTGTTTTTTTTAAAAATTGGTACGATACAGAGTAGATTGGTTTTCTGCTAAAATTGGAACGAAACAGTAGGTTAATTTTTTTCTAAAATTGGAACGATAGAGTAGATTAGTTTTCTGCTAAAATTGGAACAAAATTATTTTCTAAAATTGGAACGATACAGAGTAGATTGGTTTTCTGCTAAAATTGGAACAACATTTTTTTTTTTCTAAAATTGGAACGATACAGGGTAGATTAGTTTGTTTCCTAAAATTGGAACCATACAGTAATTTGTTTTTTTCAAAAATTGGTACGATACAGAGTAGATTGGTTTTCTGCTAAAATTGGAACGAAACAGTAGGTTAATTTTTTTCTAAAATTGGAACGATAGAGTAGATTAGTTTTCTGCTAAAATTGGAACAAAATTATTTTCTAAAATTGGAACGATACAGAGTAGATTGGTTTTCTGCTAAAATTGGAACAAAATTATTTTTTTTCTAAAATTGGAACGATACAGGGTAGATTGGTTTTCTGCTAAAATTGGAACAAAACAGTAATTTGTTTTTTTCTAAAATTGGAACGATACAGAGTAGATTGGTTTTCTGCTAAAATTGGAACGAAACAGTAATTTGTTTTTTTCTAAATATGAACGATACAGAGTAGATTGGTTTTCTGCTAAAATTGGAACGAAACAGTAATTTGTTTTTTTCTAAAATTGGAACGATACAGAGTAGATTGGTTTTCTGCTAAAATTGGAACGAAACAGTAATTAGTTTTTTCTAAAATTGGAACGATACAGAGTAGATTAGTTTGTTTCCTAAAATTGGAACAATACAGTAATTTGTTGTTTTCTAAAATTGGAACGATACAGAGTAGATTAGTTTTCTGCTAAAATTGGAACGAAACAGTAGGTTAATTTTTTTCTAAAATTGGAACGATACAGAGTAGATTGGTTTTCTGCTAAAATTGGAACGAAACAGTAATTCGTTTTTTCTAAAATTGGAACGATACAGAGTAGATTAGTTTGTTTCCTAAAATTGGAACAATACAGTAATTTGTTTTTTTCCTAAAATTGGAACGATACAGAGTAGATTGTTTTTCTGCTAAAATTGGAACGAAACAGTAATTTGTTTTTTTCTAAAATTGGAACGATACAGAGTAGATTGGTTTTCTGCTAAAATTGGAACGAAACAGTAATTCGTTTTTTCTAAAATTTGAACGATACAGAGTAGATTAGTTTGTTTCCTAAAATTGGAACCATACAGTAATTTGTTTTTTTCAAAAATTGGTACGATACAGAGTAGATTGGTTTTCTGCTAAAATTGGAACGAAACAGTAGGTTAATTTTTTTCTAAAATTGGAACGATAGAGTAGATTAGTTTTCTGCTAAAATTGGAACAAAATTATTTTCTAAAATTGGAACGATACAGAGTAGATTGGTTTTCTGCTAAAATTGGAACAACATTTTTTTTTTCTAAAATTGGAACGATACAGGGTAGATTGGTTTTCTGCTAAAATTGGAACAAAACAGTAATTTGTTTTTTTCTAAAATTGGAACGATACAGAGTAGATTGGTTTTCTGCTAAAATTGGAACAAAATTATTTTTTTTCTAAAATTGGAACGATACAGGGTAGATTGGTTTTCTGCTAAAATTGGAACAAAACAGTAATTTGTTTTTTTCTAAAATTGGAACGATACAGAGTAGATTGTTTTTCTGCTAAAATTGGAATGAAACAGTAATTTGTTTTTTTCAAAAATTGGAACGATACAGAGTAGATTGGTTTTCTGCTAAAATTGGAACGAAACAGTAGGTTAATTTTTTTCTAAAATTGGAACGATAGAGTAGATTCGTTTTCTGCTAAAATTGGAACAAAATTATTTTCTAAAATTGGAACGATACAGAGTAGATTGGTTTTCTGCTAAAATTGGAACAAAATTATTTTTTTTCTAAAATTGGAACGATACAGGGTAGATTAGTTTGTTTCCTAAAATTGGAACAATACAGTAATTTGTTTTTTTCCTAAAATTGGAACGATACAGAGTAGATTGTTTTTCTGCTAAAATTGGAACGAAACAGTAATTTGTTTTTTTCTAAAATTGGAACGATACAGAGTAGATTGGTTTTCTGCTAAAATTGGAACGAAACAGTAATTTGTTTTTTTCTAAAATTGGAACGATACAGAGTAGATTAGTTTGTTTCCTAAAATTGGAACAATACAGTAATTTGTTTTTTTCCTAAAATTGGAACGATACAGAGTAGATTGTTTTTCTGCTAAAATTGGAACGAAACAGTAATTTGTTTTTTTCAAAAATTGGAACGATACAGAGTAGATTGATTTTCTGCTAAAATTGGAACGAAACAGTAGGTTAATTTTTTTCTAAAATTGGAACGATAGAGTAGATTAGTTTTCTGCTAAAATTGGAACAAAATTATTTTCTAAAATTGGAACGATACAGAGTAGATTGGTTTTCTGCTAAAATTGGAACAAAATTATTTTTTTTCTAAAATTGGAACGATACAGGGTAGATTGGTTTTCTGCTAAAATTGGAACAAAACAGTAATTTGTTTTTTTCTAAAATTGGAACGATACAGAGTAGATTGGTTTTCTGCTAAAATTGGAACGAATCAGTAGGTTAATTTTTTTCTAAAATTGGAACGATAGAGTAGATTAGTTTTCTGCTAAAATTGGAACAAAATTATTTTCTAAAATTGGAACGATACAGAGTAGATTGGTTTTCTGCTAAAATTGGAACAAAATTATTTTTTTTCTAAAATTGGAACGATACAGGGTAGATTGGTTTTCTGCTAAAATTGGAACAAAACAGTAATTTGTTTTTTTCTAAAATTGGAACGATACAGAGTAGATTGGTTTTCTGCTAAAATTGGAACGAAACAGTAATTTGTTTTTTTCTAAAATTGGAACGATACAGAGTAGATTGGTTTTCTGCTAAAATTGGAACGAAACAGTAATTAGTATGTTTCCTAAAATTGGAACAATACAGTAATTTGTTTTTTTCTAAAATTGGAACGATACAGAGTAGATTGGTTTTCTGCTAAAATTGGAACGAAACAGTAATTTGTTTTTTCTAAAATTTGAACGATACAGAGTAGATTAGTTTGTTTCCTAAAATTGGAACAATACAGTAATTTGTTTTTTTCAAAAATTGGAACGATACAGAGTAGATTGGTTTTCTGCTAAAATTGGAACAATACAGTAATTTGTTTTTTTCTAAAATTGGAACGATACAGGGTAGATTGGTTTTCTGCTAAAATTGGAACAAAACAGTAATTTGTTTTTTTCTAAAATTGGAACGATACAGAGTAGATTGGTTTTCTGCTAAAATTGGAACAATACAGTAATTTGTTTTTTTCCTAAAATTGGAACGATACAGTAATTTGTTTTTTCCTAAAATTGGAACGATACAGAGTAGATTGGTTTTCTGCTAAAATTGGAACGAAACAGTAATTAGTATGTTTCCTAAAATTGGAACAATACAGTAATTTGTTTTTTCCTAAAATTGGAACGATACAGAGTAGATTGTTTTTCTGCTAAAATTGGAACGAAACAGTAATTTGTTTTTTTCTAAAATTGGAACGATACAGAGTAGATTGGTTTTCTGCTAAAATTGGAACGAAACAGTAATTCGTTATTCTCAAAAAATTTGAACGATACAGAGTAGATTAGTTTGTTTCCTAAAATTGGAACAATACAGTAATTTGTTTTTTTCAAAAATTGGAACGATACAGAGTAGATTGGTTTTCTGCTAAAATTGGAACAATACAGTAATTTGTTTTTTTCTAAAATTGGAACGATACAGGGTAGATTGGTTTTCTGCTAAAATTGGAACAAAACAGTAATTTGTTTTTTTCTAAAATTGGAACGATACAGAGTAGATTGGTTTTCTGCTAAAATTGGAACGAAACAGTAATTCGTTTTTTTCTAAAATTGGAACGATACAGAGTAGATTGGTTTTCTGCTAAAATTGGAACGAAACAGTAATTCGGTTTTTCTAAAATTGGAACGATACAGAGTAGATTGGTTTTCTGCTAAAATTGGAACGATACAGTAGATTAGTTTTTTCTAAAATTGGAACGAAACAGTAGATACATTTTTTTCTAAAATTGGAACGATACAGAGTAGATTAGTTTTCTGCTAACATTGGAACAAAACAGTAGAAATGTTGTTTTCTAAAATTGGAACAATACAGAGTAGATTAGTTTTCTGCTAAAATTGGAACGAAACAGTAGGTTAATTTTTTTCTAAAATTGGAACGATAGAGTAGATTAGTTTTCTGCTAAAATTGGAACAAAATTATTTTCTAAAATTGGAACGATACAGAGTAGATTGGTTTTCTGCTAAAATTGGAACAAAACAGTAATTTGTTTTTTTCTAAAATTGGAACGATACAGAGTAGATTGGTTTTCTGCTAAAATTGGAACGAAACAGTAATTCGTTTTTTTCTAAAATTGGAACGATACAGAGTAGATTGGTTTTCTGCTAAAATTGGAACGAAACAGTAATTCGGTTTTTCTAAAATTGGAACGATACAGAGTAGATTGGTTTTCTGCTAAAATTGGAACGATACAGTAGATTAGTTTTTTCTAAAATTGGAACCAAACAGTAGATACATTTTTTTCTAAAATTGGAACGATACAGAGTAGATTAGTTTTCTGCTAACATTGGAACAAAACAGTAGAAATGTTGTTTTCTAAAATTGGAACGATACAGAGTAGATTAGTTTTCTGCTAAAATTGGAACGAAACAGTAGGTTAATTTTTTTCTAAAATTGGAACGATAGAGTAGATTAGTTTTCTGCTAAAATTGGAACAAAATTATTTTCTAAAATTGGAACGATACAGAGTAGATTGGTTTTCTGCTAAAATTGGAACAAAATTATTTTTTTTCTAAAATTGGAACGATACAGGGTAGATTGGTTTTCTGCTAAAATTGGAACAAAACAGTAATTTGTTTTTTTCTAAAATTGGAACGATACAGAGTAGATTGGTTTTCTGCTAAAATTGGAACGAAACAGTAATTTGTTTTTTTCTAAAATTGGAACGATACAGAGTAGATTGGTTTTCTGCTAAAATTGGAACGAAACAGTAATTTGTTTTTTTCTAAAATTGGAACGATACAGAGTAGATTGGTTTTCTGCTAAAATTGGAACGAAACAGTAAATTGTTTTTTCTAAAATTGGAACGATACAGAGTAGATTAGTTTGTTTCCTAAAATTGGAACAATACAGTAATTTGTTTTTTTCCTAAAATTGGAACGATACAGAGTAGATTGTTTTTCTGCTAAAATTGGAACGAAACAGTAATTTGTTTTTTTCTAAAATTGGAACGATACAGAGTAGATTGGTTTTCTGCTAAAATTGGAACGAAACAGTAATTCGTTTTTTCTAAAATTTGAACGATACAGAGTAGATTAGTTTGTTTCCTAAAATTGGAACCATACAGTAATTTGTTTTTTTTCAAAAATTGGTACGATACAGAGTAGATTGGTTTTCTGCTAAAATTGGAACGAAACAGTAGGTTAATTTTTTTCTAAAATTGGAACGATAGAGTAGATTAGTTTTCTGCTAAAATTGGAACAAAATTATTTTCTAAAATTGGAACGATACAGAGTAGATTGGTTTTCAGCTAAAATTGGAACAACATTTTTTTTTTTCTAAAATTGGAACGATACAGGGTAGATTGGTTTTCTGCTAAAATTGGAACAAAACAGTAATTTGTTTTTTTCTAAAATTGGAACGATACAGAGTAGATTGGTTTTCTGCTAAAATTGGAACAAAATTATTTTTTTTCTAAAATTGGAACGATACAGGGTAGATTGGTTTTCTGCTAAAATTGGAACAAAACAGTAATTTGTTTTTTTCTAAAATTGGAACGATACAGAGTAGATTGGTTTTCTGCTAAAATTGGAACGAAACAGTAATTTGTTTTTTTCTAAAATTGGAACGATACAGAGTAGATTGGTTTTCTGCTAAAATTGGAACGAAACAGTAATTTGTTTTTTTCTAAAATTGGAACGATACAGAGTAGATTGGTTTTCTGCTAAAATTGGAACGAAACAGTAATTTGTTTTTTTCTAAAATTGGAACGATACAGAGTAGATTGGTTTTCTGCTAAAATTGGAACGAAACAGTAATTCGTTATTCTCTAAAAATTTGAACGATACAGAGTAGATTAGTTTGTTTCCTAAAATTGGAACAATACAGTAATTTGTTTTTTTCAAAAATTGGAACGATACAGAGTAGATTGGTTTTCTGCTAAAATTGGAACAATACAGTAATTTGTTTTTTTCTAAAATTGGAACGATACAGGGTAGATTGGTTTTCTGCTAAAATTGGAACAAAACAGTAATTTGTTTTTTTCTAAAATTGGAACGATACAGAGTAGATTGGTTTTCTGCTAAAATTGGAACGAAACAGTAATTCGTTTTTTTCTAAAATTGGAACGATACAGAGTAGATTGGTTTTCTGCTAAAATTGGAACGAAACAGTAATTCGGTTTTTCTAAAATTGGAACGATACAGAGTAGATTGGTTTTCTGCTAAAATTGGAACGATACAGTAGATTAGTTTTTTCTAAAATTGGAACGAAACAGTAGATACATTTTTTTCTAAAATTGGAACGATACAGAGTAGATTAGTTTTCTGCTAACATTGGAACAAAACAGTAGAAATGTTGTTTTCTAAAATTGGAACGATACAGAGTAGATTAGTTTTCTGCTAAAATTGGAACGAAACAGTAGGTTAATTTTTTTCTAAAATTGGAACGATAGAGTAGATTAGTTTTCTGCTAAAATTGGAACAAAATTATTTTCTAAAATTGGAACGATACAGAGTAGATTGGTTTTCTGCTAAAATTGGAACAAAATTATTTTTTTTCTAAAATTGGAACGATACAGGGTAGATTGGTTTTCTGCTAAAATTGGAACAAAACAGTAATTTGTTTTTTTCTAAAATTGGAACGATACAGAGTAGATTGGTTTTCTGCTAAAATTGGAACGAAACAGTAATTTGTTTTTTTCTAAAATTGGAACGATACAGAGTAGATTGGTTTTCTGCTAAAATTGGAACGAAACAGTAATTTGTTTTTTTCTAAAATTGGAACGATACAGAGTAGATTGGTTTTCTGCTAAAATTGGAACGAAACAGTAATTCGTTTTTTCTAAAATTGGAACGATACAGAGTAGATTAGTTTGTTTCCTAAAATTGGAACAATACAGTAATTTGTTTTTTTCCTAAAATTGGAACGATACAGAGTAGATTGTTTTTCTGCTAAAATTGGAACGAAACAGTAATTTGTTTTTTTCTAAAATTGGAACGATACAGAGTAGATTGGTTTTCTGCTAAAATTGGAACGAAACAGTAATTCGTTTTTTCTAAAATTTGAACGATACAGAGTAGATTAGTTTGTTTCCTAAAATTGGAACCATACAGTAATTTGTTTTTTTCAAAAATTGGTACGATACAGAGTAGATTGGTTTTCTGCTAAAATTGGAACGAAACAGTAGGTTAATTTTTTTCTAAAATTGGAACGATAGAGTAGATTAGTTTTCTGCTAAAATTGGAACAAAATTATTTTCTAAAATTGGAACGATACAGAGTAGATTGGTTTTCTGCTAAAACTGGAACAAAACAGTAATTTGTTTTTTTCTAAAATTGGAACGATACAGAGTAGATTGGTTTTCTGCTAAAATTGGAACAAAATTATTTTTTTTCTAAAATTGGAACGATACAGGGTAGATTGGTTTTCTGCTAAAATTGGAACAAAACAGTAATTTTTTTTTTTCTAAAATTGGAACGATACAGAGTAGATTGGTTTTCTGCTAAAATTGGAACGAAACAGTAATTTGTTTTTTTCTAAAATTGGAACGATACAGAGTAGATTGGTTTTCTGCTAAAATTGGAACGAAACAGTAATTTGTTTTTTCTAAAATTTGAACGATACAGAGTAGATTAGTTTGTTTCCTAAAATTGGAACAATACAGTAATTTGTTTTTTTCAAAAATTGGAACGATACAGAGTAGATTGGTTTTCTGCTAAAATTGGAACAATACAGTAATTTGTTTTTTTCTAAAATTGGAACGATACAGGGTAGATTGGTTTTCTGCTAAAATTGGAACAAAACAGTAATTTGGTTTTTTCTAAAATTGGAACGATACAGAGTAGATTGGTTTTCTGCTAAAATTGGAACAATACAGTAATTTGTTTTTTTCCTAAAATTGGAACGATACAGAGTAGATTGTTTTTCTGCTAAAATTGGAACGAAACAGTAATTTGTTTTTTTCTAAAATTGGAACGATACAGAGTAGATTGGTTTTCTGCTAAAATTGGAACGAAACAGTAATTCGTTATTCTCTAAAAATTTGAACGATACAGAGTAGATTAGTTTGTTTCCTAAAATTGGAACAATACAGTAATTTGTTTTTTTCAAAAATTGGAACGATACAGAGTAGATTGGTTTTCTGCTAAAATTGGAACAATACAGTAATTTGTTTTTTTCTAAAATTGGAACGATACAGGGTAGATTGGTTTTCTGCTAAAATTGGAACAAAACAGTAATTTGTTTTTTTCTAAAATTGGAACGATACAGAGTAGATTGGTTTTCTGCTAAAATTGGAACGAAACAGTAATTCGTTTTTTTCTAAAATTGGAACGATACAGAGTAGATTGGTTTTCTGCTAAAATTGGAACGAAACAGTAATTCGGTTTTTCTAAAATTGGAACGATACAGAGTAGATTGGTTTTCTGCTAAAATTGGAACGATACAGTAGATTAGTTTTTTCTAAAATTGGAACGAAACAGTAGATACATTTTTTTCTAAAATTGGAACGATACAGAGTAGATTAGTTTTCTGCTAACATTGGAACAAAACAGTAGAAATGTTGTTTTCTAAAATTGGAACGATACAGAGTAGATTAGTTTTCTGCTAAAATTGGAACGAAACAGTAGGTTAATTTTTTTCTAAAATTGGAACGATAGAGTAGATTAGTTTTCTGCTAAAATTGGAACAAAATTATTTTCTATGGAACGATACAGAGTAGATTGGTTTTCTGCTAAAATTGGAACAAAATTATTTTTTTTCTAAAATTGGAACGATACAGGGTAGATTGGTTTTCTGCTAAAATTGGAACAAAACAGTAATTTGTTGTTTTCTAAAATTGGAACGATACAGAGTAGATTGGTTTTCTGCTAAAATTGGAACGAAACAGTAATTTGTTTTTTTCTAAAATTGGAACGATACAGAGTAGATTGGTTTTCTGCTAAAATTGGAACGAAACAGTAATTTGTTTTTTTCTAAAATTGGAACGATACAGAGTAGATTGGTTTTCTGCTAAAATTGGAACGAAACAGTAAATTGTTTTTTCTAAAATTGGAACGATACAGAGTAGATTAGTTTGTTTCCTAAAATTGGAACAATACAGTAATTTGTTTTTTTCCTAAAATTGGAACGATACAGAGTAGATTGTTTTTCTGCTAAAATTGGAACGAAACAGTAATTTGTTTTTTTCTAAAATTGGAACGATACAGAGTAGATTGGTTTTCTGCTAAAATTGGAACGAAACAGTAATTCGTTTTTTCTAAAATTTGAACGATACAGAGTAGATTAGTTTGTTTCCTAAAATTGGAACCATACAGTAATTTGTTTTTTTCAAAAATTGGTACGATACAGAGTAGATTGGTTTTCTGCTAAAATTGGAACGAAACAGTAGGTTAATTTTTTTCTAAAATTGGAACGATAGAGTAGATTAGTTTTCTGCTAAAATTGGAACAAAATTATTTTCTAAAATTGGAACGATACAGAGTAGATTGGTTTTCTGCTAAAATTGGAACAACATTTTTTTTTTTCTAAAATTGGAACGATACAGAGTAGATTGGTTTTCTGCTAAAATTGGAACGAAACAGTAATTTGTTTTTTTCTAAAATTGGAACGATACAGAGTAGATTGGTTTTCTGCTAAAATTGGAACGAAACAGTAATTCGGTTTTTCTAAAATTGGAACGATACAGAGTAGATTGGTTTTCTGCTAAAATTGGAACGATACAGTAGATTAGTTTTTTCTAAAATTGGAACGAAACAGTAGATACATTTTTTTCTAAAATTGGAACGATACAGAGTAGATTAGTTTTCTGCTAAAATTGGAACAAAATTATTTTCTAAAATTGGAACGATACAGAGTAGATTGGTTTTCTGCTAAAATTGGAACAAAATTATTTTTTTTCTAAAATTGGAACGATACAGGGTAGATTGGTTTTCTGCTAAAATTGGAACAAAACAGTAATTTGTTTTTTTCTAAAATTGGAACGATACAGAGTAGATTGGTTTTCTGCTAAAATTGGAACGAAACAGTAATTTGTTTTTTTCTAAAATTGGAACGATACAGAGTAGATTGGTTTTCTGCTAAAATTGGAACGAAACAGTAATTTGTTTTTTTCTAAAATTGGAACGATACAGAGTAGATTGGTTTTCTGCTAAAATTGGAACGAAACAGTAATTCGTTTTTTCTAAAATTGGAACGATACAGAGTAGATTAGTTTGTTTCCTAAAATTGGAACAATACAGTAATTTGTTTTTTTCCTAAAATTGGAACGATACAGAGTAGATTGTTTTTCTGCTAAAATTGGAACGAAACAGTAATTTGTTTTTTTCTAAAATTGGAACGATACAGAGTAGATTGGTTTTCTGCTAAAATTGGAACGAAACAGTAATTCGTTTTTTCTAAAATTTGAACGATACAGAGTAGATTAGTTTGTTTCCTAAAATTGGAACCATACAGTAATTTGTTTTTTTCAAAAATTGGTACGATACAGAGTAGATTGGTTTTCTGCTAAAATTGGAACGAAACAGTAGGTTAATTTTTTTCTAAAATTGGAACGATAGAGTAGATTAGTTTTCTGCTAAAATTGGAACAAAATTATTTTCTAAAATTGGAACGATACAGAGTAGATTGGTTTTCTGCTAAAATTGGAACAACATTTTTTTTTTTCTAAAATTGGAACGATACAGGGTAGATTGGTTTTCTGCTAAAATTGGAACAAAACAGTAATTTGTTTTTTTCTAAAATTGGAACGATACAGAGTAGATTGGTTTTCTGCTAAAATTGGAACAAAATTATTTTTTTTCTAAAATTGGAACGATACAGGGTAGATTGGTTTTCTGCTAAAATTGGAACAAAACAGTAATTTGTTTTTTTCTAAAATTGGAACGATACAGAGTAGATTGGTTTTCTGCTAAAATTGGAACGAAACAGTAATTTGTTTTTTTCTAAAATTGGAACGATACAGAGTAGATTGGTTTTCTGCTAAAATTGGAACGAAACAGTAATTTGTTTTTTTCTAAAATTGGAACGATACAGAGTAGATTAGTTTGTTTCCTAAAATTGGAACAATACAGTAATTTGTTTTTTTCCTAAAATTGGAACGATACAGAGTAGATTGTTTTTCTGCTAAAATTGGAACGAAACAGTAATTTGTTTTTTTCAAAAATTGGAACGATACAGAGTAGATTGGTTTTCTGCTAAAATTGGAACGAAACAGTAGGTTAATTTTTTTCTAAAATTGGAACGATAGAGTAGATTAGTTTTCTGCTAAAATTGGAACAAAATTATTTTCTAAAATTGGAACGATACAGAGTAGATTGGTTTTCTGCTAAAATTGGAACAAAATTATTTTTTTTCTAAAATTGGAACGATACAGGGTAGATTGGTTTTCTGCTAAAATTGGAACAAAACAGTTATTTGTTTTTTTCTAAAATTGGAACGATACAGAGTAGATTGGTTTTCTGCTAAAATTGGAACAAAATTATTTTTTTTCTAAAATTGGAACGATACAGGGTAGATTGGTTTTCTGCTAAAATTGGAACAAAACAGTAATTTGTTTTTTTCTAAAATTGGAACGATACATAGTAGATTGGTTTTCTGCTAAAATTGGAACGAAACAGTAATTTGTTTTTTTCTAAAATTGGAACGATACAGAGTAGATTGGTTTTCTGCTAAAATTGGAACGAAACAGTAATTCGTTTTTTCTAAAATTGGAACGATACAGAGTAGATTAGTTTGTTTCCTAAAATTGGAACAATACAGTAATTTGTTTTTTTCTAAAATTGGAACGATACAGAGTAGATTGGTTTTCTGCTAAAATTGGAACGAAACAGTAATTTGTTTTTTTCTAAAATTGGAACGATACAGAGTAGATTAGTTTGTTTCCTAAAATTGGAACAATACAGTAATTTGTTTTTTTCCTAAAATTGGAACGATACAGAGTAGATTGGTTTTCTGCTAAAATTGGAACGAAACAGTAGGTTAATTTTTTTCTAAAATTGGAACGATAGAGTAGATTAGTTTTCTGCTAAAATTGGAACAAAATTATTTTCTAAAATTGGAACGATACAGAGTAGATTGGTTTTCTGCTAAAATTGGAACAAAATTATTTTTTTTCTAAAATTGGAACGATACAGGGTAGATTGGTTTTCTGCTAAAATTGGAACAAAACAGTAATTTGTTTTTTTCTAAAATTGGAACGATACAGAGTAGATTGGTTTTCTGCTTAAATTGGAACAAAATTATTTTTTTTCTAAAATTGGAACGATACAGGGTAGATTGGTTTTCTGCTAAAATTGGAACGAAACAGTAATTTGTTTTTTTCTAAAATTGGAACGATACAGAGTAGATTGGTTTTCTGCTAAAATTGGAACGAAACAGTAATTTGTTTTTTTCTAAAATTGGAACGATACAGAGTAGATTGGTTTTCTGCTAAAATTGGAACGAAACAGTAATTCGTTTTTTCTAAAATTGGAACGATACAGAGTAGATTAGTTTGTTTCCTAAAATTGGAACAATACAGTAATTTGTTTTTTTCCTAAAATTGGAACGATACAGAGTAGATTGTTTTTCTGCTAAAATTGGAACGAAACAGTAATTTGTTTTTTTCTAAAATTGGAACGATACAGAGTAGATTGGTTTTCTGCTAAAATTGGAACGAAACAGTAATTCGTTTTTTCTAAAATTTGAACGATACAGAGTAGATTAGTTTGTTTCCTAAAATTGGAACAATACAGTAATTTTTTTTTTCAAAAATTGGAACGATACAGAGTAGATTGGTTTTCTGCTAAAATTGGAACAATACAGTAATTTGTTTTTTTCTAAAATTGGAACGATACAGGGTAGATTGGTTTTCTGCTAAAATTGGAACAAAACAGTAATTTGTTTTTTTCTAAAATTGGAACGATACAGAGTAGATTGGTTTTCTGCTAAAATTGGAACGAAACAGTAATTTGTTTTTTTCTAAAATTGGAACGATACAGAGTAGATTGGTTTTCTGCTAAAATTGGAACGAAACAGTAGGTTAATTTTTTTCTAAAATTGGAACGATAGAGTAGATTAGTTTTCTGCTAAAATTGGAACAAAATTATTTTCTAAAATTGGAACGATACAGAGTAGATTGGTTTTCTGCTAAAATTGGAACAAAATTATTTTTTTTCTAAAATTGGAACGATACAGGGTAGATTGGTTTTCTGCTAAAATTGGAACAAAACAGTTATTTGTTTTTTTCTAAAATTGGAACGATACAGAGTAGATTGGTTTTCTGCTAAAATTGGAACAAAATTATTTTTTTTCTAAAATTGGAACGATACAGGGTAGATTGGTTTTCTGCTAAAATTGGAACAAAACAGTAATTTGTTTTTTTCTAAAATTGGAACGATACATAGTAGATTGGTTTTCTGCTAAAATTGGAACGAAACAGTAATTTGTTTTTTTCTAAAATTGGAACGATACAGAGTAGATTAGTTTGTTTCCTAAAATTGGAACAATACAGTAATTTGTTTTTTTCTAAAATTGGAACGATACAGAGTAGATTGGTTTTCTGCTAAAATTGGAACGAAACAGTAATTCGTTTTTTCTAAAATTGGAACGATACAGAGTAGATTAGTTTGTTTCCTAAAATTGGAACAATACAGTAATTTGTTTTTTTCTAAAATTGGAACGATACAGAGTAGATTGGTTTTCTGCTAAAATTGGAACGAAACAGTAATTTGTTTTTTTCTAAAATTGGAACGATACAGAGTAGATTAGTTTGTTTCCTAAAATTGGAACAATACAGTAATTTGTTTTTTTCCTAAAATTGGAACGATACAGAGTAGATTGGTTTTCTGCTAAAATTGGAACGAAACAGTAGGTTAATTTTTTTCTAAAATTGGAACGATAGAGTAGATTAGTTTTCTGCTAAAATTGGAACAAAATTATTTTCTAAAATTGGAACGATACAGAGTAGATTGGTTTTCTGCTAAAATTGGAACAAAATTATTTTTTTTCTAAAATTGGAACGATACAGGGTAGATTGGTTTTCTGCTAAAATTGGAACAAAACAGTAATTTGTTTTTTTCTAAAATTGGAACGATACAGAGTAGATTGGTTTTCTGCTTAAATTGGAACAAAATTATTTTTTTTCTAAAATTGGAACGATACAGGGTAGATTGGTTTTCTGCTAAAATTGGAACGAAACAGTAATTTGTTTTTTTCTAAAATTGGAACGATACAGAGTAGATTGGTTTTCTGCTAAAATTGGAACGAAACAGTAATTTGTTTTTTTCTAAAATTGGAACGATACAGAGTAGATTGGTTTTCTGCTAAAATTGGAACGAAACAGTAATTCGTTTTTTCTAAAATTGGAACGATACAGAGTAGATTAGTTTGTTTCCTAAAATTGGAACAATACAGTAATTTGTTTTTTTCCTAAAATTGGAACGATACAGAGTAGATTGTTTTTCTGCTAAAATTGGAACGAAACAGTAATTTGTTTTTTTCTAAAATTGGAACGATACAGAGTAGATTGGTTTTCTGCTAAAATTGGAACGAAACAGTAATTCGTTTTTTCTAAAATTTGAACGATACAGAGTAGATTAGTTTGTTTCCTAAAATTGGAACAATACAGTAATTTTTTTTTTCAAAAATTGGAACGATACAGAGTAGATTGGTTTTCTGCTAAAATTGGAACAATACAGTAATTTGTTTTTTTCTAAAATTGGAACGATACAGGGTAGATTGGTTTTCTGCTAAAATTGGAACAAAACAGTAATTTGTTTTTTTCTAAAATTGGAACGATACAGAGTAGATTGGTTTTCTGCTAAAATTGGAACGAAACAGTAATTTGTTTTTTTCTAAAATTGGAACGATACAGAGTAGATTGGTTTTCTGCTAAAATTGGAACGAAACAGTAGGTTAATTTTTTTCTAAAATTGGAACGATAGAGTAGATTAGTTTTCTGCTAAAATTGGAACAAAATTATTTTCTAAAATTGGAACGATACAGAGTAGATTGGTTTTCTGCTAAAATTGGAACAAAATTATTTTTTTTCTAAAATTGGAACGATACAGGGTAGATTGGTTTTCTGCTAAAATTGGAACAAAACAGTTATTTGTTTTTTTCTAAAATTGGAACGATACAGAGTAGATTGGTTTTCTGCTAAAATTGGAACAAAATTATTTTTTTTCTAAAATTGGAACGATACAGGGTAGATTGGTTTTCTGCTAAAATTGGAACAAAACAGTAATTTGTTTTTTTCTAAAATTGGAACGATACATAGTAGATTGGTTTTCTGCTAAAATTGGAACGAAACAGTAATTTGTTTTTTTCTAAAATTGGAACGATACAGAGTAGATTAGTTTGTTTCCTAAAATTGGAACAATACAGTAATTTGTTTTTTTCTAAAATTGGAACGATACAGAGTAGATTGGTTTTCTGCTAAAATTGGAACGAAACAGTAATTTGTTTTTTTCTAAAATTGGAACGATACAGAGTAGATTAGTTTGTTTCCTAAAATTGGAACAATACAGTAATTTGTTTTTTTCCTAAAATTGGAACGATACAGAGTAGATTGGTTTTCTGCTAAAATTGGAACGAAACAGTAGGTTAATTTTTTTCTAAAATTGGAACGATAGAGTAGATTAGTTTTCTGCTAAAATTGGAACAAAATTATTTTCTAAAATTGGAACGATACAGAGTAGATTGGTTTTCTGCTAAAATTGGAACAAAATTATTTTTTTTCTAAAATTGGAACGATACAGGGTAGATTGGTTTTCTGCTAAAATTGGAACAAAACAGTAATTTGTTTTTTTCTAAAATTGGAACGATACAGAGTAGATTGGTTTTCTGCTTAAATTGGAACAAAATTATTTTTTTTCTAAAATTGGAACGATACAGGGTAGATTGGTTTTCTGCTAAAATTGGAACGAAACAGTAATTTGTTTTTTTCTAAAATTGGAACGATACAGAGTAGATTGGTTTTCTGCTAAAATTGGAACGAAACAGTAATTTGTTTTTTTCTAAAATTGGAACGATACAGAGTAGATTGGTTTTCTGCTAAAATTGGAACGAAACAGTAATTCGTTTTTTCTAAAATTGGAACGATACAGAGTAGATTAGTTTGTTTCCTAAAATTGGAACAATACAGTAATTTGTTTTTTTCCTAAAATTGGAACGATACAGAGTAGATTGTTTTTCTGCTAAAATTGGAACGAAACAGTAATTTGTTTTTTTCTAAAATTGGAACGATACAGAGTAGATTGGTTTTCTGCTAAAATTGGAACGAAACAGTAATTCGTTTTTTCTAAAATTTGAACGATACAGAGTAGATTAGTTTGTTTCCTAAAATTGGAACAATACAGTAATTTTTTTTTTTCAAAAATTGGAACGATACAGAGTAGATTGGTTTTCTGCTAAAATTGGAACAATACAGTAATTTGTTTTTTTCTAAAATTGGAACGATACAGGGTAGATTGGTTTTCTGCTAAAATTGGAACAAAACAGTAATTTGTTTTTTTCTAAAATTGGAACGATACAGAGTAGATTGGTTTTCTGCTAAAATTGGAACGAAACAGTAATTTGTTTTTTTCTAAAATTGGAACGATACAGAGTAGATTGGTTTTCTGCTAAAATTGGAACGAAACAGTAATTTGTTTTTTTCTAAAATTGGAACGATACAGAGTAGATTAGTTTGTTTCCTAAAATTGGAACAATACAGTAATTTGTTTTTTTCCTAAAATTGGAACGATACAGAGTAGATTGTTTTTCTGCTAAAATTGGAACGAAACAGTAATTTGTTTTTTTCAAAAATTGGAACGATACAGAGTAGATTGGTTTTCTGCTAAAATTGGAACGAAACAGTAGGTTAATTTTTTTCTAAAATTGGAACGATAGAGTAGATTAGTTTTCTGCTAAAATTGGAACAAAATTATTTTCTAAAATTGGAACGATACAGAGTAGATTGGTTTTCTGCTAAAATTGGAACAAAATTATTTTTTTTCTAAAATTGGAACGATACAGGGTAGATTGGTTTTCTGCTAAAATTGGAACAAAACAGTAATTTGTTTTTTTCTAAAATTGGAACGATACAGAGTAGATTGGTTTTCTGCTAAAATTGAGGACCCCTTCTGTTCTTTGAGTTTTTGGCCCCTGGCCCCGTGCGGCCCCGCAGGGGCCGTGCGGACGCCGCCCCTGGGCATGGTGCCGAGCCCCAGGCCGCCCAGGCCTGGGAAACGCGGCCGGCGTGCCCTGGCATGGCCTCGTTTGCCCGTGGCGGGCCCAAAAGCCCGATAATTGGAACGCACAGCCTCCGCGTTCCTATTTTAGTCGGTGCGTTCCTATTCCCCTCTCGACCCGCCTCCCAGAACGTGGGAGGCGCCTTCCCAGAACGTGGGAGGCGCCTCCGACTCTATTAAAATAGCATTTTTGTATATGCCCGCCCACAGTGTCCTGAGGTGACCCTGGCCCGAGGTGACCCGAGGTGACCCTGAAAGAAAAAGCAGTGCGCCGAGCGGTTTCCGTGTGTTTTACTCAAAATTGAGAACAATACACAATAGCATGTTTTTAAAAAGCATGTTGTGAGCTTGTAGATCAGCTATTTTCACTCATGCTTAAATATTTAATTTCTAATGTATGAAAGCTAGAATGAAGTGATAACTGAATGACATAGTGGAATCAGCCACATCAATTTAAGCCGTGCAGCTACAGATAACTAACCAGATTGATTATGTTAATGTTATCCATACTGATATTACCTTATTCACAATCCACGTTATCCATTGACAGCTTATTAATATAGATGACATGGTTATAAAACTATATGCATATGTATGCGGGATATGGCTCAGGAGCCACTGGAAGGTTTGACCTCTGTACTTCTCCTCCAGCCTGGATGATGCAGGCCGTGGCCTTCTTCAGCACCTCCACAGGCATCTTCACCTTCGACCCCGAGCGTGACTTCTGAATTTCAACTGGTTATAGTTTTAACTGGTTTGACCCTATACTGACTGACTTACTGACCGACTCAATCTATAGTTATTTCCTTTACCAGAGTAGGCAATAAAGCATTGGAAAACATTTTTGATTAAAGGTGGCACGTCGTGAGCTGGTGATCTGCTATTTCTGCAGAGTCTATTGTAGGTTACAATGAGATAGCCTTTATCTAGCTATGCATGCTCTAAACTGTGCTTAATATGTTTTCAAAAGGATGAAATATAAAATAATATATCATAATCAAAGGTCTACATCATTCATCTTTATGCTCATTGGGTCTTCTTCATCCATTCATTAATAGTTTGACCCCAGTTTGACAGCTGTCTGCTGTACCTAGAGAGGCATTATCATGGTACATGGTACATGGCTGGACAGATTATGCCAAATATCCCGTGGAATACATGTTAACAAGGCAGAGCCAACACGCTAACATGGATTCTACATTCACGTGTTGGCACAAGGCCCTTGCGCTTGGACACGAGTTCATTATTTGAGGTTGTCATACTCATATTCCATGAATTGTCTTAGTTCTGAAGGTTCAGTTAACACAAACACATCTATAGCAACTCAAATTGACATTATAATATGACATATGACAATAATAATATAATATGTCAGCTCTATATGACATTAGAGCTGAACTATTGAACAGACTCTGCTAGGACTATGCTCTGTTACTGTGCATTGACGATACCTCGTGGCCATTCAGTTGCATGCATGCAGAGAAATCACAGCATCCATGAGAGGTGAGAGTGGTGTGTGAAATATGTGAATAATTATGACAGAACAGTAAGGTCGAGGGGTCATTGCCTTTGTTCTCAGAGTTACATTACTCAACTCACCTCTTCACTCTTGATTTTAGTTTTGTTCTCTGCCATGGTTAAATATGAATGAATGAATTAGTTAGTTAGTTAAACATTACAAATAAAATAAAATAATTATTCTGAAGTTAGTCTGTCAATAATTGTATATCAATAGCCTAGCTAAATTTGATTTATGGTTGTGAGCTTGTAGATCAGCTAATGTCCCAGTTCAAAGGAAGGTCAGTAAGGTTCAAAGCTCTAGGCTTCCTTATCAATCAATCCGTCCCCCAGATTGAAGGGAAGGAAGCAGATAATAATAATACAACTTTATTTGTATAGCACCTTTCATGACATGAAATGCAGCTCAAAGTGCTTTACAGAACAATGGAGAATAAAAGAAAAGCAGTAATGCAATACAGTGAGGACATGAATAACAAAAAATAAAATAAAAGATCAATTAAAAGCAATGTTGTAGAAGTCATAGATAATTTTAAATCCTGGCTATGACAATACAGCGGAGAAAATAAATGGGTATATCACAGCAGGTTATTAGCAATGCAGGGAATCGCACCCCGTACAGTCCAGCAGAAGCTGGCTATAGTACTATACCATTGCTGTTTGTGTTTGCATGTGAATTGGCCCTAGACAGTGCAGTATTACATGATTTTCACATCTAAAGAATTAACCTTCGATATAACATTTAACCAACCTCATATACATTTCCTATATGAAATGAGCAGATCTACAAGCTCACAACATGCTATTTAAAAACATGCTATTGTGTATTGTTCTCAATTTGAGTAAAACATTTCTAAAATAGCAAGCTGTTGCTGCTCCACGCTAATGTACACCAATTGAACATACAGTAATAAATAATGAGAAGAACCCATCCTGCAGCTAACATGTTAACATATGCTGCAATGTCCATATATATGCCAAAATGAACCAAATTTTTTCCAAATTAAAATCGATTCCTTGGTGGGACCTGGTTGAAGACAAGGTGCCTTTAAATATTTTCCAAACACCTTGTACGATTTAATAAAAAATATTAAATATTCCACTGTCTGTCTCTCTGAGGTAGATGGATGGGGAAAAAGGTTATCATGCTAGCCGATGCTATAGGTCCATAACCATCCATAACTATGCCAAAATGAACCAAATTTTTTCCAAATTAAAATCGATTCCTTGGTGGGACCTGGTTGAAGACAAGGTGCCTTTAAATATTTTCCAAACACCTTGTACGATTTAATAAAAAATATTAAATATTCCACTGTCTGTCCCTCTGAGCTGCATGGATGGGAAGAAGGCTATCATGCTATGCTAGCATCTCCATAACTATCCATAACTTTGCCAAAAATGGACAAAAATGTTCCAAATTAAAATCGATCCCTTATTGGCCCCTGGTTGAAGTCCTGCTGCCTTTCAATATTTTTCAAACACCTTGTATGATTTATTAAAAAAATATGAAGAAATACCTACACTGTAGCACTGAACAACAGAGCAAGATGGCCGCCGTTGTTGTCTTGAATCTGGGAGAGGGGGCGGTGCCCTGCAGTCAGCTGTCAGACAGGAGACTGACAGACAGCAGAACTGGCCAACTGGGCGCACTCCAAGCGATATTAGATGGGCCAATAGCCCTCCAGGGAACATAGAGAAATCTTAGAAAGACATTTTAGAACAACCCAGAGAAGTAGGTGATGGAGGGAGCGCAAAGGACCCCTTCTGTTCTTTGAGTTTTTGGCCCCTGGCCCCGTGCGGCCCCGCAGGGGCCGTGCGGACGCCGCCCCTGGGCATGGTGCCGAGCCCCAGGCCGCCCAGGCCTGGGAAACGCGGCCGGCGTGCCCTGGCATGGCCTCGTTTGCCCGTGGCGGGCCCAAAAGCCCGATAATTGGAACGCACAGCCTCCGCGTTCCTATTTTAGTCGGTGCGTTCCTATTCCCCTCTCGACCCGCCTCCCAGAACGTGGGAGGCGCCTTCCCAGAACGTGGGAGGCGCCTCCGACTCTATTAAAATAGCATTTTTGTATATGCCCGCCCACAGTGTCCTGAGGTGACCCTGGCCCGAGGTGACCCGAGGTGACCCTGAAAGAAAAAGCAGTGCGCCGAGCGGTTTCCGTGTGTTTTACTCAAAATTGAGAACAATACACAATAGCATGTTTTTAAAAAGCATGTTGTGAGCTTGTAGATCAGCTATTTTCACTCATGCTTAAATATTTAATTTCTAATGTATGAAAGCTAGAATGAAGTGATAACTGAATGACATAGTGGAATCAGCCACATCAATTTAAGCCGTGCAGCTACAGATAACTAACCAGATTGATTATGTTAATGTTATCCATACTGATATTACCTTATTCACAATCCACGTTATCCATTGACAGCTTATTAATATAGATGACATGGTTATAAAACTATATGCATATGTATGCGGGATATGGCTCAGGAGCCACTGGAAGGTTTGACCTCTGTACTTCTCCTCCAGCCTGGATGATGCAGGCCGTGGCCTTCTTCAGCACCTCCACAGGCATCTTCACCTTCGACCCCGAGCGTGACTTCTGAATTTCAACTGGTTATAGTTTTAACTGGTTTGACCCTATACTGACTGACTTACTGACCGACTCAATCTATAGTTATTTCCTTTACCAGAGTAGGCAATAAAGCATTGGAAAACATTTTTGATTAAAGGTGGCACGTCGTGAGCTGGTGATCTGCTATTTCTGCAGAGTCTATTGTAGGTTACAATGAGATAGCCTTTATCTAGCTATGCATGCTCTAAACTGTGCTTAATATGTTTTCAAAAGGATGAAATATAAAATAATATATCATAATCAAAGGTCTACATCATTCATCTTTATGCTCATTGGGTCTTCTTCATCCATTCATTAATAGTTTGACCCCAGTTTGACAGCTGTCTGCTGTACCTAGAGAGGCATTATCATGGTACATGGTACATGGCTGGACAGATTATGCCAAATATCCCGTGGAATACATGTTAACAAGGCAGAGCCAACACGCTAACATGGATTCTACATTCACGTGTTGGCACAAGGCCCTTGCGCTTGGACACGAGTTCATTATTTGAGGTTGTCATACTCATATTCCATGAATTGTCTTAGTTCTGAAGGTTCAGTTAACACAAACACATCTATAGCAACTCAAATTGACATTATAATATGACATATGACAATAATAATATAATATGTCAGCTCTATATGACATTAGAGCTGAACTATTGAACAGACTCTGCTAGGACTATGCTCTGTTACTGTGCATTGACGATACCTCGTGGCCATTCAGTTGCATGCATGCAGAGAAATCACAGCATCCATGAGAGGTGAGAGTGGTGTGTGAAATATGTGAATAATTATGACAGAACAGTAAGGTCGAGGGGTCATTGCCTTTGTTCTCAGAGTTACATTACTCAACTCACCTCTTCACTCTTGATTTTAGTTTTGTTCTCTGCCATGGTTAAATATGAATGAATGAATTAGTTAGTTAGTTAAACATTACAAATAAAATAAAATAATTATTCTGAAGTTAGTCTGTCAATAATTGTATATCAATAGCCTAGCTAAATTTGATTTATGGTTGTGAGCTTGTAGATCAGCTAATGTCCCAGTTCAAAGGAAGGTCAGTAAGGTTCAAAGCTCTAGGCTTCCTTATCAATCAATCCGTCCCCCAGATTGAAGGGAAGGAAGCAGATAATAATAATACAACTTTATTTGTATAGCACCTTTCATGAAATGCAGCTCAAAGTGCTTTACAGAACAATGGAGAATAAAAGAAAAGCAGTAATGCAATACAGTGAGGACATGAATAACAAAAAATAAAATAAAAGATCAATTAAAAGCAATGTTGTAGAAGTCATAGATAATTTTAAATCCTGGCTATGACAATACAGCGGAGAAAATAAATGGGTATATCACAGCAGGTTATTAGCAATGCAGGGAATCGCACCCCGTACAGTCCAGCAGAAGCTGGCTATAGTACTATACCATTGCTGTTTGTGTTTGCATGTGAATTGGCCCTAGACAGTGCAGTATTACATGATTTTCACATCTAAAGAATTAACCTTCGATATAACATTTAACCAACCTCATATACATTTCCTATATGAAATGAGCAGATCTACAAGCTCACAACATGCTATTTAAAAACATGCTATTGTGTATTGTTCTCAATTTGAGTAAAACATTTCTAAAATAGCAAGCTGTTGCTGCTCCACGCTAATGTACACCAATTGAACATACAGTAATAAATAATGAGAAGAACCCATCCTGCAGCTAACATGTTAACATATGCTGCAATGTCCATATATATGCCAAAATGAACCAAATTTTTTCCAAATTAAAATCGATTCCTTGGTGGGACCTGGTTGAAGACAAGGTGCCTTTAAATATTTTCCAAACACCTTGTACGATTTAATAAAAAATATTAAATATTCCACTGTCTGTCTCTCTGAGGTAGATGGATGGGGAAAAAGGTTATCATGCTAGCCGATGCTATAGGTCCATAACCATCCATAACTATGCCAAAATGAACCAAATTTTTTCCAAATTAAAATCGATTCCTTGGTGGGACCTGGTTGAAGACAAGGTGCCTTTAAATATTTTCCAAACACCTTGTACGATTTAATAAAAAATATTAAATATTCCACTGTCTGTCCCTCTGAGCTGCATGGATGGGAAGAAGGCTATCATGCTATGCTAGCATCTCCATAACTATCCATAACTTTGCCAAAAATGGACAAAAATGTTCCAAATTAAAATCGATCCCTTATTGGCCCCTGGTTGAAGTCCTGCTGCCTTTCAATATTTTTCAAACACCTTGTATGATTTATTAAAAAAATATGAAGAAATACCTACACTGTAGCACTGAACAACAGAGCAAGATGGCCGCCGTTGTTGTCTTGAATCTGGGAGAGGGGGCGGTGCCCTGCAGTCAGCTGTCAGACAGGAGACTGACAGACAGCAGAACTGGCCAACTGGGCGCACTCCAAGCGATATTAGATGGGCCAATAGCCCTCCAGGGAACATAGAGAAATCTTAGAAAGACATTTTAGAACAACCCAGAGAAGTAGGTGATGGAGGGAGCGCAAGGATGACACGCAAATTCGTGAAGCGTTCCATATTTTTCACCATTTTGAGCTCTTTTTTTTGCTAATCCTAAATTACATCCGTGATTTTTCTAAAATTGGAACGATACAGAGTAGATTGGTTTTCTGCTAAAATTGGAACAATACAGTAATTTGTTTTTTTCTAAAATTGGAACGATACAGGGTAGATTGGTTTTCTGCTAAAATTGGAACAAAACAGTAATTTGTTTTTTTCTAAAATTGGAACGATACAGAGTAGATTGGTTTTCTGCTAAAATTGGAACAAAACAGTAATTCGTTTTTTTCTAAAATTGGAACGATACAGAGTAGATTGGTTTTCTGCTAAAATTAGGACCCCTTCCGTTCTTTGAGTTTTTGGCCCCTGGCCCAAAAACCTTTTCCAAAGGAACGAAACAGTAATTTGTTTTTTTCTAAAATTGGAACGATACAGAGTAGATTGGTTTTCTGCTAAAATTGGAACAATACAGTAATTTGTTTTTTTCTAAAATTGGAACGATACAGGGTAGATTGGTTTTCTGCTAAAATTGGAACAAAACAGTAATTTGTTTTTTTCTAAAATTGGAACGATACAGAGTAGATTGGTGCTAAAATTGAGGACCCCTTCCGTTCTTTGAGTTTTTGGCCCCTGGCCCAAAAACCTTTTCCAAAGGAACGAAACAGTAATTTGTTTTTTTCTAAAATTGGAACGATACAGAGTAGATTGGTTTTCTGCTAAAATTGGAACAATACAGTAATTTGTTTTTTTCTAAAATTGGAACGATACAGGGTAGATTGGTTTTCTGCTAAAATTGGAACAAAACAGTAATTTGTTTTTTTCTAAAATTGGAACGATACAGAGTAGATTGGTTTTCTGCTAAAATTGGAACAATACAGTAATTTGTTTTTTTCTAAAATTGGAACGATACAGGGTAGATTGGTTTTCTGCTAAAATTGGAACAAAACAGTAATTTGTTTTTTTCTAAAATTGGAACGATACAGAGTAGATTGGTTTTCTGCTAAAATTGGAACAAAACAGTAATTTGTTTTTTTCTAAAATTGGAACGATACAGAGTAGATTGGTTTTCTGCTAAAATTGGAACAAAACAGTAATTCGTTTTTTTCTAAAATTGGAACGATACAGAGTAGATTGGTTTTCTGCTAAAATTGGAACGATACAGTAGATTAGTTTTTTCTAAAATTGGAACGAAACAGTAGATACATTTTTTTCTAAAATTGGAACGATACAGAGTAGATTAGTTTGTTTCCTAAAATTGGAACAATACAGTAATTTGTTTTTTTCCTAGAATTGGAACGATACAGAGTAGATTGTTTTTCTGCTAAAATTGGAACGAAACAGTAATTTGTTTTTTTCAAAAATTGGAACGATACAGAGTAGATTGGTTTTCTGCTAAAATTGGAACGAAACAGTAGGTTAATTTTTTTCTAAAATTGGAACGATAGAGTAGATTAGTTTTCTGCTAAAATTGGAACAAAATTATTTTCTAAAATTGGAACGATACAGAGTAGATTGTTTTTCTGCTAAAATTGGAACGAAACAGTAATTTGTTTTTTTCAAAAATTGGAACGATACAGAGTAGATTGGTTTTCTGCTAAAATTGGAACGAAACAGTAGGTTAATTTTTTTCTGAAATTGGAACGATAGAGTAGATTAGTTTTCTGCTAAAATTGGAACAAAATTATTTTCTAAAATTGGAACGATACAGAGTAGATTGGTTTTCTGCTAAAATTGGAACAAAATTATTTTTTTTCTAAAATTGGAACGATACAGGGTAGATTGGTTTTCTGCTAAAATTGGAACAAAACAGTAATTTGTTTTTTTCTAAAATTGGAACGATACAGAGTAGATTGGTTTTCTGCTAAAATTGGAACAAAATTATTTTCTTTCTAAAATTGGAACGATACAGGGTAGATTGGTTTTCTGCTAAAATTGGAACAAAACAGTAATTTGTTTTTTTCTAAAATTGGAACGATACAGAGTAGATTGGTTTTCTGCTAAAATTGGAACGAAACAGTAATTTGTTTTTTTCTAAAATTGGAACGATACAGAGTAGATTGGTTTTCTGCTAAAATTGGAACGAAACAGTAATTTGTTTTTTTCTAAAATTGGAACGATACAGAGTAGATTGGTTTTCTGCTAAAATTGGAACGAAACAGTAATTCGTTTTTTCTAAAATTGGAACGATACAGAGTAGATTAGTTTGTTTCCTAAAATTGGAACAATACAGTAATTTGTTTTTTTCCTAAAATTGGAACGATACAGAGTAGATTGTTTTTCTGCTAAAATTGGAACGAAACAGTAATTTGTTTTTTTCTAAAATTGGAACGATACAGAGTAGATTGGTTTTCTGCTAAAATTGGAACGAAACAGTAATTCGTTTTTTCTAAAATTTGAACGATACAGAGTAGATTAGTTTGTTTCCTAAAATTGGAACAATACAGTAATTTGTTTTTTTCAAAAATTGGAACGATACAGAGTAGATTGGTTTTCTGCTAAAATTGGAACAATACAGTAATTTGTTTTTTTCTAAAATTGGAACGATACAGGGTAGATTGTTTTTCTGCTAAAATTGGAACGAAACAGTAATTAGTTTTTTTCTAAAATTGGAACGATACAGAGTAGATTGGTTTTCTGCTAAAATTGGAACGAAACAGTAATTAGTTTTTTTCTAAAATTGGAACGATACAGAGTAGATTGGTTTTCTGCTAAAATTGGAACGAAACAGTAATTCGGTTTTTCTAAAATTGGAACGATACAGAGTAGATTGGTTTTCTGCTAAAATTGGAACGATACAGTAGATTAGTTTTTTCTAAAATTGGAACGAAACAGTAGATACATTTTTTTCTAAAATTGGAACGATACAGAGTAGATTAGTTTGTTTCCTAAAATTGGAACAATACAGTAATTTGTTTTTTTCCTAGAATTGGAACGATACAGAGTAGATTGTTTTTCTGCTAAAATTGGAACGAAACAGTAATTTGTTTTTTTCAAAAATTGGAACGATACAGAGTAGATTGGTTTTCTGCTAAAATTGGAACGAAACAGTAGGTTAATATTTTTCTAAAATTGGAACGATAGAGTAGATTAGTTTTCTGCTAAAATTGGAACAAAATTATTTTCTAAAATTGGAACGATACAGAGTAGATTGGTTTTCTGCTAAAATTGGAACAAAATTATTTTTTTTCTAAAATTGGAACGATACAGAGTAGATTGGTTTTCTGCTAAAATTGGAACGAAACAGTAATTTGTTTTTTTCTAAAATTGGAACGATACAGAGTAGATTGGTTTTCTGCTAAAATTGGAACGAAATTATTTTCTTTCTAAAATTGGAACGATACAGGGTAGATTGGTTTTCTGCTAAAATTGGAACAAAACAGTAATTTGTTTTTTTCTAAAATTGGAACGATACAGAGTAGATTGGTTTTCTGCTAAAATTGGAACGAAACAGTAATTTGTTTTTTTCTAAAATTGGAACGATACAGAGTAGATTGGTTTTCTGCTAAAATTGGAACGAAACAGTAATTTGTTTTTTTCTAAAATTGGAACGATACAGAGTAGATTGGTTTTCTGCTAAAATTGGAACGATACAGAGTAGATTAGTTTGTTTCCTAAAATTGGAACAATACAGTAATTTGTTTTTTTCCTAGAATTGGAACGATACAGAGTAGATTGTTTTTCTGCTAAAATTGGAACGAAACAGTAATTTGTTTTTTTCAAAAATTGGAACGATACAGAGTAGATTGGTTTTCTGCTAAAATTGGAACGAAACAGTAGGTTAATTTTTTTCTAAAATTGGAACGATAGAGTAGATTAGTTTTCTGCTAAAATTGGAACAAAATTATTTTCTAAAATTGGAACGATACAGAGTAGATTGGTTTTCTGCTAAAATTGGAACAAAATTATTTTTTTTCTAAAATTGGAACGATACAGAGTAGATTGGTTTTCTGCTAAAATTGGAACGAAACAGTAATTTGTTTTTTTCTAAAATTGGAACGATACAGAGTAGATTGGTTTTCTGCTAAAATTGGAACAAAACAGTAATTTGTTTTTTTCTAAAATTGGAACGATACAGAGTAGATTGGTTTTCTGCTAAAATTGGAACGAAACAGTAATTTGTTTTTTTCTAAAATTGGAACGATACAGAGTAGATTGGTTTTCTGCTAAAATTGGAACGAAACAGTAATTTGTTTTTTTCTAAAATTGGAACGATACAGAGTAGATTGGTTTTCTGCTAAAATTGGAACGAAACAGTAATTTGTTTTTTTCTAAAATTGGAACGATACAGAGTAGATTGGTTTTCTGCTAAAATTGGAACGAAACAGTAATTTGTTTTTTTCTAAAATTGGAACGATACAGAGTAGATTGGTTTTCTGCTAAAATTGGAACAAAACAGTAATTTGTTTTTTTCTAAAATTGGAACGATACAGAGTAGATTGGTTTTCTGCTAAAATTGGAACGAAACAGTAATTTGTTTTTTTCTAAAATTGGAACGATACAGAGTAGATTGGTTTTCTGCTAAAATTGGAACGAAACAGTAATTTGTTTTTTTCTAAAATTGGAACGATACAGAGTAGATTGGTTTTCTGCTAAAATTGGAACGAAACAGTAATTTGTTTTTTTCTAAAATTGGAACGATACAGAGTAGATTGGTTTTCTGCTAAAATTGGAACGAAACAGTAATTCGTTTTTTCTAAAATTGGAACGATACAGAGTAGATTAGTTTGTTTCCTAAAATTGGAACAATACAGTAATTTGTTTTTTTCCTAAAATTGGAACGATACAGAGTAGATTGTTTTTCTGCTAAAATTGGAACGAAACAGTAATTTGTTTTTTTCTAAAATTGGAACGATACAGAGTAGATTGGTTTTCTGCTAAAATTGGAACGAAACAGTAATTCGTTTTTTCTAAAATTTGAACGATACAGAGTAGATTAGTTTGTTTCCTAAAATTGGAACAATACAGTAATTTGTTTTTTTCAAAAATTGGAACGATACAGAGTAGATTGGTTTTCTGCTAAAATTGGAACAATACAGTAATTTGTTTTTTTCTAAAATTGGAACGATACAGGGTAGATTGGTTTTCTGCTAAAATTGGAACAAAACAGTAATTTGGTTTTTTCTAAAATTGGAACGATACAGAGTAGATTGGTTTTCTGCTAAAATTGGAACGAAACAGTAATTTGTTTTTTTCTAAAATTGGAACGATACAGAGTAGATTGGTTTTCTGCTAAAATTGGAACGAAACAGTAATTTGTTTTTTTCTAAAATTGGAACGATACAGAGTAGATTGGTTTTCTGCTAAAATTGGAACGAAACAGTAATTCGTTTTTTCTAAAATTTGAACGATACAGAGTAGATTAGTTTGTTTCCTAAAATTGGAACAATACAGTAATTTGTTTTTTTCAAAAATTGGAACGATACAGAGTAGATTGGTTTTCTGCTAAAATTGGAACAATACAGTAATTTGTTTTTTTCTAAAATTGGAACGATACAGGGTAGATTGGTTTTCTGCTAAAATTGGAACAAAACAGTAATTTGTTTTTTTCTAAAATTGGAACGATACAGAGTAGTTTGGTTTTCTGCTAAAATTGGAACAAAATTATTTTTTTTCTAAAATTGGAACGATACAGGGTAGATTGGTTTTCTGCTAAAATTGGAACAAAACAGTAATTTGTTTTTTTCTAAAATTGGAACGATACAGAGTAGATTGGTTTTCTGCTAAAATTGGAACGAAACAGTAATTTGTTTTTTTCTAAAATTGGAACGATACAGAGTAGATTGGTTTTCTGCTAAAATTGGAACGAAACAGTAATTAGTTTTTTTCTAAAATTGGAACGATACAGAGTAGATTAGTTTGTTTCCTAAAATTGGAACAATACAGTAATTTGTTTTTTTCCTAAAATTGGAACGATTTAGAGTAGATTGTTTTTCTGCTAAAATTGGAACGAAACAGTAATTTGTTTTTTTCAAAAATTGGAACGATACAGAGTAGATTGGTTTTCTGCTAAAATTGGAACGAAACAGTAGGTTAATTTTTTTCTAAAATTGGAACGATAGAGTAGATTAGTTTTCTGCTAAAATTGGAACAAAATTATTTTCTAAAATTGGAACGATACAAAGTAGATTGGTTTTCTGCTAAAATTGGAACAAAATTATTTTTTTTCTAAAATTGGAACGATACAGGGTAGATTGGTTTTCTGCTAAAATTGGAACAAAACAGTAATTTGTTTTTTTCTAAAATTGGAACGATACAGAGTAGATTGGTTTTCTGCTAAAATTGGAACAAAAATTTTTTTTTTCTAAAATTGGAACGATACAGGGTAGATTGGTTTTCTGCTAAAATTGGAACAAAACAGTAATTTGTTTTTTTCTAAAATTGGAACGATACAGAGTAGATTGGTTTTCTCCTAAAATTGGAACGAAACAGTAATTTGTTTTTTTCTAAATTTGGAACGATACAGAGTAGATTGGTTTTCTGCTAAAATTGGAACGAAACAGTAATTTGTTTTTTCTAAAATTGGAACGATACAGAGTAGATTGGTTTTCTGCTAAAATTGGAACGAAACAGTAATTTGTTTTTTTCTAAAATTGGAACGATACAGAGTAGATTGGTTTTCTGCTAAAATTGGAACGAAACAGTAATTTGTTTTTTTCTAAAATTGGAACGATACAGAGTAGATTAGTTTGTTTCCTAAAATTGGAACAATACAGTAATTTGTTTTTTTCCTAAAATTGGAACGATACAGAGTAGATTATTTTTCTGCAAAAATTGGAACGAAACAGTAATTTGTTTTTTTCAAAAATTGGAACGATACAGAGTAGATTGGTTTTCTGCTAAAATTGGAACGAAACAGTAGGTTATTTTTTTTCTAAAATTGGAACGATAGAGTAGATTAGTTTTCTGCTAAAATTGGAACAAGATTATTTTCTAAAAATGGAACGATACAGAGTAGATTGGTTTTCTGCTAAAATTGGAACGAAACAGTAATTTGTTTTTTTCTAAAATTGGAACGATACAGGGTAGATTGGTTTTCTGCTAAAATTGGAACAAAACAGTAATTTGTTTTTTTCTAAAATTGGAACGATACAGAGTAGATTGGTTTTCTGCTAAAATTGGAACAAAATTATTTTTTTTCTAAAATTGGAACGATACAGGGTAGATTGGTTTTCTGCTAAAATTGGAACAAAACAGTAATTTGTTTTTTTCTAAAATTGGAACGATACAGAGTAGATTGGTTTTCTGCTAAAATTGGAACGAAACAGTAATTTGTTTTATTCTAAAATTGGAACGATACAGAGTAGATTGGTTTTCTGCTAAAATTGGAACGATACAGTAGATTAGTTTTTTCTAAAATTGGAACGAAACAGTAGATACATTTTTTTCTAAAATTGGAACGATACAGAGTAGATTAGTTTTCTGCTAACATTGGAACAAAACAGTAGATTTGTTTTCTAAAATTGGAACGATACAGAGTAGATTAGTTTTCTGCTAAAATTGGAACTAAACAGTAGGTTAATTTTTTTCTAAAATTGGAACGATAGAGTAGATTAGTTTTCTGCTAAAATTGGAACAAAATTATTTTCTAAAATTGGAACGATACAGAGTAGATTGGTTTTCTGCTAAAATTGGAACAAAATTATTTTTTTTCTAAAATTGGAACGATACAGAGTAGATTGGTTTTCTGCTAAAATTGGAACGAAACAGTAATTTGTTTTTTTCTAAAATTGGAACGATACAGAGTAGATTGGTTTTCTGCTAAAATTGGAACGAAACAGTAATTCGTTTTTTCTAAAATTGGAACGATACAGAGTAGATTAGTTTGTTTCCTAAAATTGGAACAATACAGTAATTTGTTTTTTTCAAAAATTGGAACGATACAGAGTAGATTGGTTTTCTGCTAAAATTGGAACAATACAGTAATTTGTTTTTTTCAAAAATTGGAACGATACAGAGTAGATTGGTTTTCTGCTAAAATTGGAACGAAACAGTAATTTGTTTTTTCTAAAATTGGAACGATACAGAGTAGATTGGTTTTCTGCTAAAATTGGAACAAAACAGTAATTCGTTTTTTTCTAAAATTGGAACGAGACAGAGTAGATTGGTTTTCTGCTAAAATTGGAACAAAACAGTAATTCGTTTTTTTCTAAAATTGGAACGATACAGAGTAGATTGGTTTTCTGCTAAAATTGGAACGATACAGTAGATTAGTTTTTTCTAAAATTGGAACGAAACAGTAGATACATTTTTTTCTAAAATTGGAACGATACAGAGTAGATTAGTTTTCTGCTAACATTGGAACAAAACAGTAGATTTGTTGTTTTCTAAAATTGGAACGATACAGAGTAGATTAGTTTTCTGCTAAAATTGGAACGAAACAGTAGGTTAATTTTTTTCTAAAATTGGAACGATAGAGTAGTTTAGTTTTCTGCTAAAATTGGAACAAAATTATTTTCTAAAATTGGAACGATACAGAGTAGATTGGTTTTCTGCTAAAATTGGAACAAAATTATTTTTTTTCTAAAATTGGAACGATACAGGGTAGATTGGTTTTCTGCTAAAATTGGAACAAAACAGTAATTTGTTTTTTTCTAAAATTGGAACGATACAGAGTAGATTGGTTTTCTGCTAAAATTGGAACGAAACAGTAATTAGTTTTTTTCTAAAATTGGAACGATACAGAGTAGATTGGTTTTCTGCTAAAATTGGAACGAAACAGTAATTCGGTTTTTCTAAAATTGGAACGATACAGAGTAGATTGGTTTTCTGCTAAAATTGGAACGATACAGTAGATTAGTTTTTTCTAAAATTGGAACGAAACAGTAGATACATTTTTTTCTAAAATTGGAACGATACAGAGTAGATTAGTTTTCTGCTAACATTGGAACAAAACAGTAGATTTGTTGTTTTCTAAAATTGGAACGATACAGAGTAGATTAGTTTTCTGCTAAAATTGGAACGAAACAGTAGGTTAATTTTTTTCTAAAATTGGAACGATAGAGTAGTTTAGTTTTCTGCTAAAATTGGAACAAAATTATTTTCTAAAATTGGAACGATACAGAGTAGATTGGTTTTCTGCTAAAATTGGAACAAAATTTTTTTTTTTCTAAAATTGGAACGATACAGGGTAGATTGGTTTTCTGCTAAAATTGGAACAAAACAGTAATTTGTTTTTTTCTAAAATTGGAACGATACAGAGTAGATTGGTTTTCTGCTAAAATTGGAACGAAACAGTAATTAGTTTTTTTCTAAAATTGGAACGATACAGAGTAGATTGGTTTTCTGCTAAAATTGGAACGAAACAGTAATTTGTTTTTTTCTAAAATTGGAACGATACAGAGTAGATTGGTTTTCTGCTAAAATTGGAACGAAACAGTAATTCGTTTTTTCTAAAATTGGAACGATACAGAGTAGATTAGTTTGTTTCCTAAAATTGGAACAATACAGTAATTTGTTTTTTTCCTAAAATTGGAACGATACAGTGTAACATCTGTGCCCAGAGTCACATTGGTTCCATGCATTTTTTGTTTGCTATGCACAATTTTTCATGTATTTTATTATTTTCTACCAATCCGTTGCGCTATGAAATGTTGCTAATTATCTGCTGGACTATGCTACAAGAAGCCAGTTGGATACAGGGGTTGCTATGGCAACCGGCAGTGATTGTGAAGCCCCGCCCACAGCTCACCTGGGGTTGAGGGGCAATCACAATGTTTGGGCCACCTGGGGAGTTTGACTCAGGCAGTGCAGAGTGAAGGAGCAGGGAGACAGACAGGCTGCTGCTGTGGGCAAGAGGAATATTTCCCATGTTCTTGCCTTTCTTTCCCTTTTGGATTGTTCCCTTGATTTGGATTATTCCCTTGGATGTGGATTATACCTCTGGATTTAGAGAACTTCTTCCTTTCCTGGAGTGTGGATATTGGACATTTGACCAGACTTTTCCGAGGAGTTTAAGAGTGGCCAGAGGAGACTGGCCACACTCTACTGGTTTGGATTTGCGTTATTTTTGGGCACCTGAGTTTAGTTTGGACACTTTGAGTTTAGTTTGGACAGTACTACCTTTTGAGAGTTTTATTTAATTTTGATCTGATTAAGTGAACATTATTTGATAGTGCACTTGATTTTCTTTTGATTTAATAAATCACAGTTTAAGCTTATTTGCCGATTTGTTTAGTGATTATTATTCTGAACTGACCCACCACCTCCCTCATTTTGCTATAATTGGTTTATTTAATTGTCATTATTGTAATCGTTATAGAATGGAGCCTGAACAGGGACGGTCAGTTCAATAGAATACCAATAATATAATCACTTTTCAGTAATTTAAGCAAACATGTCTGATGATGAGAACAGAGCTGTAGGAACAGGTGAGGAGCCACCAAACCTCTCTCACTACCCTGGGTCAGAAAATGTAGATCAGACCCCAGATTTCAGTGCAGCCTCGTTTAGGACTAGGAGAGATGAGTTGTCAGAGACCCTCAAATCACTCTATGGCGAGGATGATACAGATCCAGAGGGCAGTGAACAGGGCGTAGAGGAGCCTCCTCCACCCAACCCAGTCAGCCCAGGCCATGAACCTGCAGATGGGGCTAGTAAAATGACTAACACTGACTTACAGGCCGAGCCACCTTCATCACAAGACAGGGTGGGGCCATTAATAACTCAACTGTACAGTCATTATAGTGACATGGACACTAGAGTCACTGCTGTTGAGCGGAGCCTTAACCTCACCAAAGCCCTCGTCGAAGGTGAATTCAGCCAAAGGTTAGTGGCAGTGGAGGCATTGCTGCAGCAACAGGGCGCAGATATTGGGGCTCTGTATTCAAATGCAAAGAAAGGAGAGCAAGGACTTAATCACCGCATTGACAAGGAGTGCGCAACTCTTAAAGATCTTGTCTCGTCCTCCATTGAGAATCTTGACTCTGTAATGGTGAACTGCTTGAAGCGGAGAGATGCTCGGTGGAATGACATGATGAATTCTCGTCTGCCAGTTAGCACCTCTACCCCCATGCCGGTGGGTCATCCATCTGCCAAGTCTCACTCAAAGCAGAGTTCACCCATTCCTTTTGGGGCAAAGACAACGTCAGACGACAGCCAGAGAAGTGTCGTTCACCCTGCCTATCACTTGAAACCTCCAGTCAAGGTGGAGTTTCCTTGTTTTGGCGACAGGGGGAGTGACTTGGATCCAATCTCCTATCTGGAGAAGTGTGAAGAGTTCTTAGCTGTGCGCCCCCTACCTGATCTTGAGATCCTTGCAGCACTTAATTCCGTCTTGAGAGGAACGGCCAAAGACTGGTGGAAGGCCGAACGAAGCCGGGTGCAGACCTGGAATGAGTGTAAAGATGCTTTCTTGAGGTCCTTCCTGTCTGAGGACTATGAAGCGGAGGCCGAGATGCGGATCCGTGAGAGACGACAAGAACCACATGAGAGTATTAGAGACTTTGCTTTCCAGTTACGGGCTCTCTGTCTGAGGTGGCAAGCCGATCTGCCTGAAAGAACCATACTCCAGCACATTCTTCGCAATTGCAACCCTAGGCTGGCAAGTCTAGTCAGGGGGTCCGTGCGATCGGTTGATGAGTTGGTACGTGTCGGGACACTCATTGAGAAAGACCTGTTGGCCTCTAAGTCATACTGGGCACAAGCTAACAAGGCAGAGCAGCAGAAGAAGACGCCTGGAGCCTCAGCACCTCCCACGGGGGGAAAGAAAACCCCTGGAAACCTTTCTGTTGTGCAGTCGGCTGAGACGCAAGGCAAGCCTAGCGAGCCAATCATGCTGTCTATGCTCCTGAAGTCATACCACTGTTGGGGTCTTCTGGATACCGGCTGTACCTATACTCTGGTGCAGGAGTCTTTGTGGAGACGTTTAAAAGGTCCCAGTGAGGGACTGAAGACTTGCCACAATGGTGCTTTCATGTTGGCTGATGGCAAGATCAACAGTGCCATTGGTCATGCAATGATTGACTGTGTCTTTCATGGTCGACAGTACACAGTCGATGTCAAGATTATGAAAGACGAGCACCTGGCTTTTCCAGTTGTAACTGGTCTGGACTTCATGTTTCTTACAGGAATCATACTTGACTTCAATAACTCCCGCTATGCCATTTCCAGAGGAGACCAACTTGAGTACCATCCTTTCAACCACCAAAGCTCGACACTTGACCCTTTGCATGGTGCACATCTGTACCTTGCTGTCCCAGTACCTGCTGCTGCATGTATCCACACCAGTAGTCAACTGGAGGATGGAAGGGAGCAAGAAAGTGACCCCGGTCTGGTAGACCATGTGCAAAGGCTGGTTCAAGCAGCATCTGTCAGTGAACAGGTTCAGGGCCAGCTAGAACATCTTCTCAAAGACTGGTCATCCGTCTGTACGGACTCACTTGGCCACACCTCAGTGGTTAACCACAGCATCCTAACTAACGATGAGATTCCTATCCGTCGACGTGCATACAGGATGTCACTGGAGAAACAGGAGTATGTGGCAGGAGAGATTAAGGACATGTTGGACAAGCGAATCATCAGGCCATCTGCTTCACCATGGGCTGCACCTGTGGTGTTGGTGAAGAAGAAATGTGGAAAGCTTCGGTTCTGCGTGGACTACAGAGGTGTCAACGCTAAAACCCCTTTGGACGCCTACCCCATGCCTCATATTCATGAGATCTTAGAGTCCATGCATGCTGCCACAGTGTTCAGCACCCTTGACTTGAAGAGTGGATACTGGCAAGTGGGAATGGATCCTCGGAGCATCCACAAGACAGCCTTCGCCACTCCACAGGGTCTATATGAGTTCCTTGTTCTTCCTTTCGGGCTCAAGAACGCAGCGGCAACCTTCCAACGCCTCATGGAAACAGTCCTGAGAGAGCTGATAAGGAAGTTCTGCTTTGTTTACATCGACGATATTGTGATTTACTCACAAAACGATCAGCAGCACCTACAGCACCTGAGAGAGGTGTTTTCCAGGCTGCAGGGAGCCGGACTCACCCTGAACTTGGGGAAGTGTAACCTCTTCCAGCGATCACTGACCTTCCTGGGTCACGAGGTGTCTGGCGAAGGAATCCACACTGAGGCTAAGAAAATTGATTCTGTCTTGTCTTTCCCGACACCGTCCTCAGTGAAGGACATTGAAAGATTCTTGGGAATTGCCGGCTGGTATCATCGGTTCATTCACCGATTTTCTGAACGGGCTGCACCCCTTAATGCGCTAAAAAAGAAGGGCACACCGTGGGTGTGGACCTCAGAGTGCCAAGCCGCTTTTGAAGATCTGAAGCAGGCTCTCACCACAGCTCCAGTGCTGATGGCGCCAAACTTCAGTTTACCTTTCAAGGTTCAGACAGACGCAAGTGGCATCGGGTTGGGGGCCGTGCTTACCCAAGAGGTGGAAGGCGTTGAGCGAGTCATTGCGTACGCATCGCGTGTCCTCAACCCTGCGGAGAGAAATTACTCTGTTTCAGAGAGAGAATGCCTTGCCGTCGTATGGGCGGTAGAGAAATGGAGAGCCTTTCTGGAAGGGCGGAAGTTCGAGGTGATTACTGACCATTCTTCCTTGGCGTGGGTCTTCAACCACCCAAAACCAACTTCCAGACTGGCACGTTGGACAATTAGGCTACAGGAGTTCGACTTCACTGTCATTTACAGGAAGGGACGATTTAATGTTGTTCCAGATGCCCTGTCTAGAGCACCTGTCGGGGTGGAAGACGTAGCCATTCTGTGTGTCAGCCGTGCTGTTCACAGTCACCGATGCACCCTCCCTGTAGATTGGGCCGATATTTCTGCGGCTCAGCAGTATGATCCTGAAGTACAAGAGTTGGTGAAAGAGGTGCAAGATGGAAAAGTCAAACACGGACGCATCCACTATGCCCTCGAAAATGGATTCCTGTACAGGATTGTACCCATCAAGCAGGAAGGACAGAAATGGCAGTTGTTTATCCCAAAAGGAATGAGGTCCCAATTCCTCAACTACTTCCACGACAGCCCACTTGGAGGACATCTAGGAAGGCTGAAAACCCTACTGAGACTGTTGGATGTTGCGTACTGGCCAGATGTGAGGAAGGATGTATGGGAGTACACCAAGAACTGCATAACCTGCCAGAAGTACAAGCCCCAACTGACCAAGCTCTCAGGCCACTTACAATCGACTGCCGTGAAGGAGCCTGGTTTCATGCTGGGTGTTGATCTCATGGGGCCTTTTCCTAGGAGCAGGAAAGGCAACCAATACCTTATGGTGGTAGTCGATTATTGCTCCAAATGGGTTGAGCTGTTCCCCATACGAGAAGCGAAGTCCCCCAAGATAGCTTCCTTGCTCATCGAGGAAATCTTCACTAGGTGGGGTACCCCCAAGTACCTCGTGTCTGACAGAGGGGCACAGTTCACCTCTCCGCTGCTGGCACAGATATGTCAACAGTGGGGTGTGGTCCAGAAGCTAACAACAGCATACCACCCTCAGACAAACTTGACCGAACGCATCAATCGCACCTTGAAAACAATGATGGCATCTTTTGTCAAGGACAAGCACAATACATGGGACATGTGGCTTTCAGAGTTCCGGTTCGCAATCAACTCGGCATGGCAGGAAAGCACAGGCTTCACTCCAGCAGAAGTAGCCTTGGGACGCAAACTGAAAGGCCCACTGGAGAGGGCCCTGTGCCGAGCCCCTGATCCTGACGAGAGCACTTATGCATTGCTGGAAAGACAGAAGAGGTTAGTGGAGAGTGTCAGACAGCATGTGGCAAAGGCTCAAGAGAAACAGGGTCGCTATTACAATCTCAAGCGTGGGCAGGTCACATTTGAACCTGGGGATCTAGTGTGGATCAGAGATCACCCCCTGTCCAAAGCAGAAGCAGGTTTCATGGCCAAGCTCGCACCTAAGTGGAAGGGCCCTGCTAAGATACAGAAAAGGTTAGGCCCTGTCAACTATTCTGTGTCACTTCTAGGGCCGAAAGACCATAGTGATGTATATCATGTGCAGAACCTGAAGGCTTACTTTGGCCCCAAGGAGCCTCTTCCATTAGGGGAGGGGAATATGTAACATCTGTGCCCAGAGTCACATTGGTTCCATGCATTTTTTGTTTGCTATGCACAATTTTTCATGTATTTTATTATTTTCTACCAATCCGTTGCGCTATGAAATGTTGCTAATTATCTGCTGGACTATGCTACAAGAAGCCAGTTGGATACAGGGGTTGCTATGGCAACCGGCAGTGATTGTGAAGCCCCGCCCACAGCTCACCTGGGGTTGAGGGGCAATCACAATGTTTGGGCCACCTGGGGAGTTTGACTCAGGCAGTGCAGAGTGAAGGAGCAGGGAGACAGACAGGCTGCTGCTGTGGGCAAGAGGAATATTTCCCATGTTCTTGCCTTTCTTTCCCTTTTGGATTGTTCCCTTGATTTGGATTATTCCCTTGGATGTGGATTATACCTCTGGATTTAGAGAACTTCTTCCTTTCCTGGAGTGTGGATATTGGACATTTGACCAGACTTTTCCGAGGAGTTTAAGAGTGGCCAGAGGAGACTGGCCACACTCTACTGGTTTGGATTTGCGTTATTTTTGGGCACCTGAGTTTAGTTTGGACACTTTGAGTTTAGTTTGGACAGTGCTACCTTTTGAGAGTTTTATTTAATTTTGATCTGATTAAGTGAACATTATTTGATAGTGCACTTGATTTTCTTTTGATTTAATAAATCACAGTTTAAGCTTATTTGCCGATTTGTTTAGTGATTATTATTCTGAACTGACCCACCACCTCCCTCATTTTGCTATAATTGGTTTATTTAATTGTCATTATTGTAATCGTTATAACAGAGTAGATTGTTTTTCTGCTAAAATTGGAACGAAACAGTAATTAGTTTTTTTCTAAAATTGGAACGATACAGAGTAGATTAGTTTTCTGCTAAAATTGGAACAAAATTATTTTCTAAAATTGGAACGATACAGAGTAGATTGGTTTTCTGCTAAAATTGGAACAATTTTTTTTTTTTCTAAAATTGGAACGATACAGGGTAGATTGGTTTTCTGCTAAAATTGGAACAAAACAGTAATTTGTTTTTTTCTAAAATTGGAACGATACAGAGTAGATTGGTTTTCTGCTAAAATTGGAACAAAATTATTTTTTTTCTAAAATTGGAACGATACAGGGTAGATTGGTTTTCTGCTAAAATTGGAACAAAACAGTAATTTGTTTTTTTCTAAAATTGGAACGATACAGAGTAGATTGGTTTTCTGCTAAAATTGGAACGAAACAGTAATTTGTTTTTTTCTAAAATTGGAACGATACAGAGTAGATTGGTTTTCTGCTAAAATTGGAACGAAACAGTAATTTGTTTTTTTCTAAAATTGGAACGATACAGAGTAGATTAGTTTGTTTCCTAAAATTGGAACAATACAGTAATTTGTTTTTTTCCTAAAATTGGAACGATACAGAGTAGATTGTTTTTCTGCTAAAATTGGAACGAAACAGTAATTTGTTTTTTTCAAAAATTGGAACGATACAGAGTAGATTGGTTTTCTGCTAAAATTGGAACGAAACAGTAGGTTAATTTTTTTCTAAAATTGGAACGATAGAGTAGATTAGTTTTCTGCTAAAATTGGAACAAAATTATTTTCTAAAATTGGAACGATACAAAGTAGATTGGTTTTCTGCTAAAATTGGAACGAAACAGTAATTTGTTTTTTTCTAAAATTGGAACGATACAGAGTAGATTAGTTTGTTTCCTAAAATTGGAACAATACAGTAATTTGTTTTTTTCTAAATTTGGAACGATACAGAGTAGATTGGTTTTCTGCTAAAATTGGAACGAAACAGTAATTTGTTTTTTCTAAAATTGGAACGATACAGAGTAGATTGGTTTTCTGCTAAAATTGGAACGAAACAGTAATTTGTTTTTTTCTAAAATTGAAACGATACAGAGTAGATTGGTTTTCTGCTAAAATTGGAACGAAACAGTAATTTGTTTTTTTCTTAAATTGGAACGATACAGAGTAGATTGGTTTTCTGCTAAAATTGGAACGAAACAGTAATTTGTTTTTTTCTAAAATTGGAACGATACAGAGTAGATTAGTTTGTTTCCTAAAATTGGAACAATACAGTAATTTGTTTTTTTCCTAAAATTGGAACGATACAGAGTAGATTGTTTTTCTGCTAAAATTGGAACGAAACAGTAATTTGTTTTTTTCAAAAATTGGAACGATACAGAGTAGATTGGTTTTCTGCTAAAATTGGAACGAAACAGTAGGTTAATTTTTTTCTAAAATTGGAACGATAGAGTAGATTAGTTTTCTGCTAAAATTGGAACAAAATTATTTTCTAAAATTGGAACGATACAAAGTAGATTGGTTTTCTGCTAAAATTGGAACGAAACAGTAATTTGTTTTTTTCTAAAATTGGAACGATACAGAGTAGATTAGTTTGTTTCCTAAAATTGGAACAATACAGTAATTTGTTTTTTTCTAAATTTGGAACGATACAGAGTAGATTGGTTTTCTGCTAAAATTGGAACGAAACAGTAATTTGTTTTTTCTAAAATTGGAACGATACAGAGTAGATTGGTTTTCTGCTAAAATTGGAACGAAACAGTAATTTGTTTTTTTCTAAAATTGAAACGATACAGAGTAGATTGGTTTTCTGCTAAAATTGGAACGAAACAGTAATTTGTTTTTTTCTAAAATTGGAACGATACAGAGTAGATTAGTTTGTTTCCTAAAATTGGAACAATACAGTAATTTGTTTTTTTCCTAAAATTGGAACGATACAGAGTAGATTGTTTTTCTGCAAAAATTGGAACGAAACAGTAATTTGTTTTTTTCAAAAATTGGAACGATACAGAGTAGATTGGTTTTCTGCTAAAATTGGAACGAAACAGTAGGTTATTTTTTTTCTAAAATTGGAACGATAGAGTAGATTAGTTTTCTGCTAAAATTGGAACAAAATTATTTTCTAAAAATGGAACGATACAGAGTAGATTGGTTTTCTGCTAAAATTGGAACGAAACAGTAATTTGTTTTTTTCTAAAATTGGAACGATACAGGGTAGATTGGTTTTCTGCTAAAATTGGAACAAAACAGTAATTTGTTTTTTTCTAAAATTGGAACGATACAGAGTAGATTGGTTTTCTGCTAAAATTGGAACAAAATTATTTTTTTTCTAAAATTGGAACGATACAGGGTAGATTGGTTTTCTGCTAAAATTGGAACAAAACAGTAATTTGTTTTTTTCTAAAATTGGAACGATACAGAGTAGATTGGTTTTCTGCTAAAATTGGAACGAAACAGTAATTTGTTTTTTTCTAAAATTGGAACGATACAGAGTAGATTGGTTTTCTGCTAAAATTGGAACGAAACAGTAATTTGTTTTTTTCTAAAATTGGAACGATACAGAGTAGATTGGTTTTCTGCTAAAATTGGAACGAAACAGTAATTCGTTTTTTCTAAAATTGGAACGATACACAGTAGATTAGTTTGTTTCCTAAAATTGGAACAATACAGTAATTTGTTTTTTTCCTAAAATTGGAACGATACAGAGTAGATTGTTTTTCTGCTAAAATTGGAACGAAACAGTAATTTGTTTTTTTCTAAAATTGGAACGATACAGAGTAGATTGGTTTTCTGCTAAAATTGGAACGAAACAGTAATTCGTTTTTTCTAAAATTTGAACGATACAGAGTAGATTAGTTTGTTTCCTAAAATTGGAACAATACAGTAATTTGTTTTTTTCAAAAATTGGAACGATACAGAGTAGATTGGTTTTCTGCTAAAATTGGAACAATACAGTAATTTGTTTTTTTCTAAAATTGGAACGATACAGGGTAGATTGGTTTTCTGCTAAAATTGGAACAAAACAGTAATTTGTTTTTTTCTAAAATTGGAACGATACAGAGTAGATTGGTTTTCTGCTAAAATTGGAACGAAACAGTAATTTATTTTTTTCTAAAATTGGAACGATACAGAGTAGATTGGTTTTCTGCTAAAATTGGAACGAAACAGTAATTAGTTTTTTTCTAAAATTGGAACGATACAGAGTAGATTAGTTTGTTTCCTAAAATTGGAACAATACAGTCATTTGTTTTTTTCCTAAAATTGGAACGATACAGAGTAGATTGTTTTTCTGCTAAAATTGGAACGAAACAGTAATTTGTTTTTTTCAAAAATTGGAACGATACAGAGTAGATTGGTTTTCTGCTAAAATTGGAACGAAACAGTAGGTTAATTTTTTTCTAAAATTGGAACGATAGAGTAGATTAGTTTTCTGCTAAAATTGGAACAAAATTATTTTCTAAAATTGGAACGATACAGAGTAGATTGGTTTTCTGCTAAAATTGGAACAACATTTTTTTTTTCTAAAATTGGAACGATACAGGGTAGATTGGTTTTCTGCTAAAATTGGAACAAAACAGTAATTTGTTTTTTTCTAAAATTGGAACGATACAGAGTAGATTGGTTTTCTGCTAAAATTGGAACGAAACAGTAATTTGTTTTTTTCTAAAATTGGAACGATACAGAGTAGATTGGTTTTCTGCTAAAATTGGAACGAAACAGTAATTTGTTTTATTCTAAAATTGGAACGATACAGAGTAGATTGGTTTTCTGCTAAAATTGGAACGAAACAGTAATTCGTTTTTTCTAAAATTGGAACGATACAGAGTAGATTAGTTTGTTTCCTAAAATTGGAACAATACAGTAATTTGTTTTTTTCCTAAAATTGGAACGATACAGAGTAGATTGTTTTTCTGCAAAAATTGGAACGAAACAGTAATTTGTTTTTTTCAAAAATTGGAACGATACAGAGTAGATTGGTTTTCTGCTAAAATTGGAACGAAACAGTAGGTTAATTTTTTTCTAAAATTGGAACGATAGAGTAGATTAGTTTTCTGCTAAAATTGGAACAAAATTATTTTCTAAAATTGGAACGATACAGAGTAGATTGGTTTTCTGCTAAAATTGGAACAAAATTATTTTTTTTCTAAAATTGGAACGATACAGGGTAGATTGGTTTTCTGCTAAAATTGGAACAAAACAGTAATTTGTTTTTTTCTAAAATTGGAACGATACAGAGTAGATTGGTTTTCTGCTAAAATTGGAACAAAATTATTTTCTTTCTAAAATTGGAACGATACAGGGTAGATTGGTTTTCTGCTAAAATTGGAACAAAACAGTAATTTGTTTTTTTCAAAAATTGGAACGATACAGAGTAGATTGGTTTTCTGCTAAAATTGGAACAATACAGTAATTTGTTTTTTTCTAAAATTGGAACGATACAGAGTAGATTGGTTTTCTGCTAAAATTGGAACAAAATTATTTTCTTTCTAAAATTGGAACGATACAGGGTAGATTGGTTTTCTGCTAAAATTGGAACAAAACAGTAATTTGTTTTTTTCTAAAATTGGAACGATACAGAGTAGATTGGTTTTCTGCTAAAATTGGAACGAAACAGTAATTTGTTTTTTTCTAAAATTGGAACGATACAGAGTAGATTGGTTTTCTGCTAAAATTGGAACGAAACAGTAATTTGTTTTTTTCTAAAATTGGAACGATACAGAGTAGATTAGTTTGTTTCCTAAAATTGGAACAATACAGTAATTTGTTTTTTTCCTAAAATTGGAACGATACAGAGTAGATTGTTTTTCTGCTAAAATTGGAACGAAACAGTAATTTGTTTTTTTCAAAAATTGGAACGATACAGAGTAGATTGGTTTTCTGCTAAAATTGGAACGAAACAGTAGGTTAATTTTTTTCTAAAATTGGAACGATAGAGTAGATTAGTTTTCTGCTAAAATTGGAACAAAATTATTTTCTAAAATTGGAACGATACAGAGTAGATTGGTTTTCTGCTAAAATTGGAACAAAATTATTTTTTTTCTAAAATTGGAACGATACAGGGTAGATTGGTTTTCTGCTAAAATTGGAACAAAACAGTAATTTGTTTTTTTCTAAAATTGGAACGATACAGAGTAGATTGGTTTTCTGCTAAAATTGGAACAAAATTATTTTCTTTCTAAAATTGGAACGATACAGGGTAGATTAGTTTTCTGCTAAAATTGGAACAAAACAGTAATTTGTTTTTTTCTAAAATTGGAACGATACAGAGTAGATTGGTTTTCTGCTAAAATTGGAACGAAACAGTAATTTGTTTTTTTCTAAAATTGGAACGATACAGAGTAGATTGGTTTTCTGCTAAAATTGGAACGAAACAGTAATTCGTTTTTTCTAAAATTGGAACGATACAGAGTAGATTAGTTTGTTTCCTAAAATTGGAACAATACAGTAATTTGTTTTTTTCCTAAAATTGGAACGATACAGAGTAGATTGTTTTTCTGCTAAAATTGGAACGAAACAGTAATTTGTTTTTTTCTAAAATTGGAACGATACAGAGTAGATTGGTTTTCTGCTAAAATTGGAACGAAACAGTAATTCGTTTTTTCTAAAATTTGAACGATACAGAGTAGATTAGTTTGTTTCCTAAAATTGGAACAATACAGTAATTTGTTTTTTTCCTAAAATTGGAACGATACAGAGTAGATTGTTTTTCTGCTAAAATTGGAACGAAACAGTAATTTGTTTTTTTCTAAAATTGGAACGATACAGAGTAGATTGGTTTTCTGCTAAAATTGGAACGAAACAGTAATTCGTTTTTTCTAAAATTTGAACGATACAGAGTAGATTAGTTTGTTTCCTAAAATTGGAACAATACAGTAATTTGTTTTTTTCAAAAATTGGAACGATACAGAGTAGATTGGTTTTCTGCTAAAATTGGAACAATACAGTAATTTGTTTTTTTCTAAAATTGGAACGATACAGGGTAGATTGGTTTTCTGCTAAAATTGGAACAAAACAGTAATTTGTTTTTTTCTAAAATTGGAACGATACAGAGTAGATTGGTTTTCTGCTAAAATTGGAACGAAACAGTAATTTGTTTTTTTCTAAAATTGGAACGATACAGAGTAGATTGGTTTTCTGCTAAAATTGGAACGAAACAGTAATTTGTTTTTTTCTAAAATTGGAACGATACAGAGTAGATTAGTTTGTTTCCTAAAATTGGAACAATACAGTAATTTGTTTTTTTCCTAAAATTGGAACGATACAGAGTAGATTGTTTTTCTGCTAAAATTGGAACGAAACAGTAATTTGTTTTTTTCAAAAATTGGAACGATACAGAGTAGATTGGTTTTCTGCTAAAATTGGAACGAAACAGTAGGTTAATTTTTTTCTAAAATTGGAACGATAGAGTAGATTAGTTTTCTGCTAAAATTGGAACAAAATTATTTTCTAAAATTGGAACGATACAGAGTAGATTGGTTTTCTGCTAAAATTGGAACAAAATTATTTTTTTTCTAAAATTGGAACGATACAGGGTAGATTGGTTTTCTGCTAAAATTGGAACAAAACAGTAATTTGTTTTTTTCTAAAATTGGAACGATACAGAGTAGATTGGTTTTCTGCTAAAATTGGAACAAAATTATTTTCTTTCTAAAATTGGAACGATACAGGGTAGATTAGTTTTCTGCTAAAATTGGAACAAAACAGTAATTTGTTTTTTTCTAAAATTGGAACGATACAGAGTAGATTGGTTTTCTGCTAAAATTGGAACGAAACAGTAATTTGTTTTTTTCTAAAATTGGAACGATACAGAGTAGATTGGTTTTCTGCTAAAATTGGAACGAAACAGTAATTCGTTTTTTCTAAAATTGGAACGATACAGAGTAGATTAGTTTGTTTCCTAAAATTGGAACAATACAGTAATTTGTTTTTTTCCTAAAATTGGAACGATACAGAGTAGATTGTTTTTCTGCTAAAATTGGAACGAAACAGTAATTTGTTTTTTTCTAAAATTGGAACGATACAGAGTAGATTGGTTTTCTGCTAAAATTGGAACGAAACAGTAATTCGTTTTTTCTAAAATTTGAACGATACAGAGTAGATTAGTTTGTTTCCTAAAATTGGAACAATACAGTAATTTGTTTTTTTCCTAAAATTGGAACGATACAGAGTAGATTGTTTTTCTGCTAAAATTGGAACGAAACAGTAATTTGTTTTTTTCTAAAATTGGAACGATACAGAGTAGATTGGTTTTCTGCTAAAATTGGAACGAAACAGTAATTCGTTTTTTCTAAAATTTGAACGATACAGAGTAGATTAGTTTGTTTCCTAAAATTGGAACAATACAGTAATTTGTTTTTTTCAAAAATTGGAACGATACAGAGTAGATTGGTTTTCTGCTAAAATTGGAACAATACAGTAATTTGTTTTTTTCTAAAATTGGAACGATACAGGGTAGATTGTTTTTCTGCTAAAATTGGAACGAAACAGTAATTTGTTTTTTTCTAAAATTGGAACGATACAGAGTAGATTGGTTTTCTGCTAAAATTGGAACGAAACAGTAATTTGTTTTTTTCTAAAATTGGAACGATACAGAGTAGATTGGTTTTCTGCTAAAATTGGAACGAAACAGTAATTAGTTTTTTTCTAAAATTGGAACGATACAGAGTAGATTGGTTTTCTGCTAAAATTGGAACGAAACAGTAATTCGGTTTTTCTAAAATTGGAACGATACAGAGTAGATTGGTTTTCTGCTAAAATTGGAACGATACAGTAGATTAGTTTTTTCTAAAATTGGAACGAAACAGTAGATACATTTTTTTCTAAAATTGGAACGATACAGAGTAGATTAGTTTGTTTCCTAAAATTGGAACAATACAGTAATTTGTTTTTTTCCTAGAATTGGAACGATACAGAGTAGATTGTTTTTCTGCTAAAATTGGAACGAAACAGTAATTTGTTTTTTTCAAAAATTGGAACGATACAGAGTAGATTGGTTTTCTGCTAAAATTGGAACGAAACAGTAGGTTAATTTTTTTCTAAAATTGGAACGATAGAGTAATTAGTTTTCTGCTAAAATTGGAACAAAATTATTTTCTAAAATTGGAACGATACAGAGTAGATTGGTTTTCTGCTAAAATTGGAACAAAATTATTTTTTTTCTAAAATTGGAACGATACAGGGTAGATTGGTTTTCTGCTAAAATTGGAACAAAACAGTAATTTGTTTTTTTCTAAAATTGGAACGATACAGAGTAGATTGGTTTTCTGCTAAAATTGGAACAAAATTATTTTTTTTCTAAAATTGGAACGATACAGGGTAGATTGGTTTTCTGCTACAATTGGAACAAAACAGTCATTTGTTTTTTTCTAAAATTGGAACGATACAGAGTAGATTGGTTTTCTGCTAAAATTGGAACGAAACAGTAATTTGTTTTTTTCTAAAATTGGAACGATACAGAGTAGATTGGTTTTCTGCTAAAATTGGAACGAAACAGTAATTTGTTTTTTTCTAAAATTGGAACGATACAGAGTAGATTGGTTTTCTGCTAAAATTGGAACGAAACAGTAATTCGTTTTTTCTAAAATTGGAACGATACAGAGTAGATTAGTTTGTTTCCTAAAATTGGAACAATACAGTAATTTGTTTTTTTCCTAAAATTGGAACGATACAGAGTAGATTGTTTTTCTGCTAAAATTGGAACGAAACAGTAATTTGTTTTTTTCTAAAATTGGAACGATACAGAGTAGATTGGTTTTCTGCTAAAATTGGAACGAAACAGTAATTCGTTTTTTCTAAAATTTGAACGATACAGAGTAGATTAGTTTGTTTCCTAAAATTGGAACAATACAGTAATTTGTTTTTTTCAAAAATTGGAACGATACAGAGTAGATTGGTTTTCTGCTAAAATTGGAACAATACAGTAATTTGTTTTTTTCTAAAATTGGAACGATACAGGGTAGATTGGTTTTCTGCTAAAAATTGGAACAAAACAGTAATTTGGTTTTTTCTAAAATTGGAACGATACAGAGTAGATTGGTTTTCTGCTAAAATTGGAACGAAACAGTAATTTGTTTTTTTCTAAAATTGGAACGATACAGAGTAGATTGGTTTTCTGCTAAAATTGGAACGGAACAGTAATTTGTTTTTTTCTAAAATTGGAACGATACAGAGTAGATTGGTTTTCTGCTAAAATTGGAACGAAACAGTAATTCGTTTTTTCTAAAATTTGAACGATACAGAGTAGATTAGTTTGTTTCCTAAAATTGGAACAATACAGAAATTTGTTTTTTTCAAAAATTGGAACGATACAGAGTAGATTGGTTTTCTGCTAAAATTGGAACAATACAGTAATTTGTTTTTTTCTAAAATTGGAACGATACAGGGTAGATTGGTTTTCTGCTAAAATTGGAACAAAACAGTAATTTGGTTTTTTCTAAAATTGGAACGATACAGAGTAGATTGGTTTTCTGCTAAAATTGGAACGAAACAGTAATTTGTTTTTTTCTAAAATTGGAACGATACAGAGTAGATTGGTTTTCTGCTAAAATTGGAAAGAAACAGTAATTCGTTTTTTTCTAAAATTGGAACGATACAGAGTAGATTGGTTTTCTGCTAAAATTGGAACGAAACAGTAATTCGGTTTTTCTAAAATTGGAACGATACGGAGTAGATTGGTTTTCTGCTAAAATTGGAACGAAACAGTAATTCGTTTTTTCTAAAATTGGAACGATACGGAGTAGATTGGTTTTCTGCTAAAATTGGAACGATACAGTAATTTGTTTTTTTCTAAAATTGGAACGATACAGAGTAGATTGGTTTTCTGCTAAAATTGGAACGAAACAGTAATTCGGTTTTTCTAAAATTGGAACGATACGGAGTAGATTGGTTTTCTGCTAAAATTGGAACGATACAGTAATTTGTTTTTTTCTAAAATTGGAACGATACAGAGTAGATTGGTTTTCTGCTAAAATTGGAACGATACAGTAATTTGTTTTTTTCTAAAATTGGAACGATACAGAGTAGATTGGTTTTCTGCTAAAATTGGAACGAAACAGTAATTTGTTTTTTTCTAAAATTGGAACGATACAGAGTAGATTGGTTTTCTGCTAAAATTGGAAAGAAACAGTAATTCGTTTTTTTCTAAAATTGGAACGATACAGAGTAGATTGGTTTTCTGCTAAAATTGGAACGAAACAGTAATTCGGTTTTTCTAAAATTGGAACGATACGGAGTAGATTGGTTTTCTGCTAAAATTGGAAAGAAACAGTAATTCGTTTTTTTCTAAAATTGGAACGATACAGAGTAGATTGGTTTTCTGCTAAAATTGGAACGAAACAGTAATTCGGTTTTTCTAAAATTGGAACGATACAGGGTAGATTGGTTTTCTGCTAAAATTGGAACAAAACAGTAATTTGTTTTTTTCTAAAATTGGAACGATACAGGGTAGATTGGTTTTCTGCTAAAATTGGAACAAAACAGTAATTTGTTTTTTTCTAAAATTGGAACGATACAGAGTAGATTGGTTTTCTGCTAAAATTGGAACGAAACAGTAATTTGTTTTTTTCTAAAATTGGAACGATACAGAGTAGATTGGTTTTCTGCTAAAATTGGAACGAAACAGTAATTTGTTTTTTTCTAAAATTGGAACGATACAGAGTAGATTGGTTTTCTGCTAAAATTGGAACGAAACAGTAATTCGTTTTTTCTAAAATTGGAACGATACAGAGTAGATTAGTTTGTTTCCTAAAATTGGAACAATACAGTAATTTGTTTTTTTCCTAAAATTGGAACGATACAGAGTAGATTGTTTTTCTGCTAAAATTGGAACGAAACAGTAATTTGTTTTTTTCTAAAATTGGAACGATACAGAGTAGATTGGTTTTCTGCTAAAATTGGAACGAAACAGTAATTCGTTTTTTCTAAAATTTGAACGATACAGAGTAGATTAGTTTGTTTCCTAAAATTGGAACAATACAGTAATTTGTTTTTTTCCTAAAATTGGAACGATACAGAGTAGATTGGTTTTCTGCTAAAATTGGAACAATACAGTAATTTGTTTTTTTCTAAAATTGGAACGATACAGGGTAGATTGGTTTTCTGCTAAAATTGGAACAAAACAGTAATTTGGTCTTTTCTAAAATTGGAACGATACAGAGTAGATTGGTTTTCTGCTAAAATTGGAACGAAACAGTAATTTGTTTTTTTCTAAAATTGGAACGATACAGAGTAGATTGGTTTTCTGCTAAAATTGGAACGAAACAGTAATTAGTTTTTTTCTAAAATTGGAACGATACAGAGTAGATTGGTTTTCTGCTAAAATTGGAACGAAACAGTAATTCGGTTTTTCTAAAATTGGAACGATACAGAGTAGATTGGTTTTCTGCTAAAATTGGAACGATACAGTAGATTAGTTTTTTCTAAAATTGGAACGAAACAGTTGATACATTTTTTTCTAAAATTGGAACGATACAGAGTAGATTAGTTTTCTGCTAACATTGGAACAAAACAGTAGATTTGTTGTTTTCTAAAATTGGAACGATACAGAGTAGATTAGTTTTCTGCTAAAATTGGAACGAAACAGTAGGTTAATTTTTTTCTAAAATTGGAACGATAGAGTAGATTAGTTTTCTGCTAAAATTGGAACAAAATTATTTTCTAAAATTGGAACGATACAGAGTAGATTGGTTTTCTGCTAAAATTGGAACAAAATTATTTTTTTTCTAAAATTGGAACGATACAGGGTAGATTGGTTTTCTGCTAAAATTGGAACAAAACAGTAATTTGTTTTTTTCTAAAATTGGAACGATACAGAGTAGATTTGTTTTCTGCTAAAATTGGAACGAAACAGTAATTTGTTTTTTTCTAAAATTGGAACGATACAGAGTAGATTGGTTTTCTGCTAAAATTGGAACGAAACAGTAATTTGTTTTTTTCTAAAATTGGAACGATACAGAGTAGATTGGTTTTCTGCTAAAATTGGAACGAAACAGTAATTCGTTTTTTCTAAAATTGGAACGATACAGAGTAGATTAGTTTGTTTCCTAAAATTGGAACAATACAGTAATTTGTTTTTTTTCCTAAAATTGGAACGATACAGAGTAGATTGTTTTTCTGCTAAAATTGGAACGAAACAGTAATTTGTTTTTTTCTAAAATTGGAACGATACAGAGTAGATTGGTTTTCTGCTAAAATTGGAACGAAACAGTAGGTTAATTTTTTTCTAAAATTGGAACGATAGAGTAGATTAGTTTTCTGCTAAAATTGGAACATAATTATTTTCTAAAATTGGAACGATACAGAGTAGATTGGTTTTCTGCTAAAATTGGAACAAAATTATTTTTTTTCTAAAATTGGAACGATACAGGGTAGATTGGTTTTCTGCTAAAATTGGAACAAAACAGTAATTTGTTTTTTTCTAAAATTGGAACGATACAGAGTAGATTGTTTTTCTGCTAAAATTGGAACGAAACAGTAATTTGTTTTTTTCTAAAATTGGAACGATACAGAGTAGATTGGTTTTCTGCTAAAATTGGAACGAAACAGTAATTCGTTTTTTCTAAAATTGGAACGATACAGAGTAGATTAGTTTGTTTCCTAAAATTGGAACAATACAGTAATTTGTTTTTTTCAAAAATTGGAACGATACAGAGTAGATTGGTTTTCTGCTAAAATTGGAACGAAACAGTAATATGTTTTTTTCTAAAATTGGAACGATACAGAGTAGATTGGTTTTCTGCTAAAATTGGAACAAAATTATTTTTTTTCTAAAATTGGAACGATACAGAGTAGATTGGTTTTCAGCTAAAATTGGAACGAAACAGTAATTTGTTTTTTTTCTAAAATTAGAACGATACAGAGTAGATTGGTTTTCTGCTAAAATTGGAATGAAACAGTAATTCGTTTTTTCTAAAATTGGAACGATACAGAGTAGATTAGTTTGTTTCCTAAAATTGGAACAATACAGTAATTTGTTTTTTTCCTAAAATTGGAACGATACAGAGTAGATTGTTTTTCTGCTAAAATTGGAACGAAACAGTAATTTGTTTTTTTCTAAAATTGGAACGATACAGAGTAGATTGGTTTTCTGCTAAAATTGGAACGAAACAGTAATTCGTTTTTTCTAAAATTGGAACGATACAGAGTAGATTAGTTTGTTTCCTAAAATTGGAACAATACAGTAATTTGTTTTTTTCAAAAATTGGAACGATACAGAGTAGATTGGTTTTCTGCTAAAATTGGAACGAAACAGTAATATGTTTTTTTCTAAAATTGGAACGATACAGAGTAGATTGGTTTTCTGCTAAAATTGGAACGAAACAGTAATTTGTTTTTTTCTAAAATTGGAACGATACAGAGTAGATTGGTTTTCTGCTAAAATTGGAACGAAACAGTAATTTGTTTTTTTCTAAAATTGGAACGATACAGAGTAGATTAGTTTTCTGCTAAAATTGGAACGAAACAGTAGGTTAATTTTTTTCTAAAATTGGAACGATAGAGTAGATTAGTTTTCTGCTAAAATTGGAACAAAATTATTTTCTAAAATTGGAACGATACAGAGTAGATTGGTTTTCTGCTAAATTTGGAACAAAATTATTTTTTTTCTAAAATTGGAACGATACAGAGTAGATTGGTTTTCAGCTAAAATTGGAACGAAACAGTAATTTGTTTTTTTCTAAAATTGGAACGATACAGAGTAGATTGGTTTTCTGCTAAAATTGGAACGAAACAGTAATTAGTTTTTTCTAAAATTGGAACGATACAGAGTAGATTAGTTTGTTTCCTAAAATTGGAACAATACAGTAATTTGTTTTTTTCCTAAAATTGGAACGATACAGAGTAGATTGTTTTTCTGCTAAAATTGGAACGAAACAGTAATTTGTTTTTTTCTAAAATTGGAACGATACAGAGTAGATTGGTTTTCTGCTAAGATTGGAACGAAACAGTAATTCGTTTTTTCTAAAATTTGAACGATACAGAGTAGATTAGTTTGTTTCCTAAAATTGGAACAATACAGTAATTTGTTTTTTTCAAAAATTGGAACGATACAGAGTAGATTGGTTTTCTGCTAAAATTGGAACAATACAGTAATTCGTTTTTTTCTAAAATTGGAACGATACAGGGTAGATTGGTTTTCTGCTAAAATTGGAACAAAACAGTAATTTGTTTTTTTCTAAAATTGGAACGATACAGAGTAGATTTGTTTTCTGCTAAAATTGGAACGAAACAGTAATTTGTTTTTTTCTAAAATTGGAACGATACAGAGTAGATTGGTTTTCTGCTAAAATTGGAACGAAACAGTAATTAGTTTTTTTCTAAAATTGGAACGATACAGAGTAGATTGGTTTTCTGCTAAAATTGGAACGAAACAGTAATTCGGTTTTTCTAAAATTGGAACGATACAGAGTAGATTAGTTTATTTCCTAAAATTGGAACGAAACAGTAATTTGTTTTTTTCTAAAATTGGAACGATACAGAGTAGATTGGTTTTCTGCTAAAATTGGAACGAAACAGTAATTCGTTTTTTCTAAAATTGGAACGATACAGAGTAGATTAGTTTGTTTCCTAAAATTGGAACAATACAGTAATTTGTTTTTTTCAAAAATTGGAACGATACAGAGTAGATTGGTTTTCTGCTAAAATTGGAACGAAACAGTAATTTGTTTTTTCTAAAATTGTAACGATACAGAGTAGATTGGTTTTCTGCTAAAATTGGAACAAAACAGTAATTCGTTTTTTTCTAAAATTGGAACGAGACAGAGTAGATTGGTTTTCTGCTAAAATTGGAACAAAACAGTAATTCGTTTTTTTCTAAAATTGGAACGAGACAGAGTAGATTGGTTTTCTGCTAAAATTGGAACAAAACAGTAATTCGTTTTTTTCTAAAATTGGAACGATACAGAGTAGATTGGTTTTCTGCTAAAATTGGAACGATATAGTAGATTAGTTTTTTCTAAAATTGGAACGAAACAGTAGATACATTTTTTTCTAAAATTTGAACGATACAGAGTAGATTAGTTTTCTGCTAACATTGGAACAAAACAGTAATTTGTTTTTTTCTAAAATTGGAACGATACAGAGTAGATTGGTTTTCTGCTAAAATTGGAACAAAACAGTAATTTGTTTTTTTCTAAAATTGGAACGATACAGAGTAGATTGGTTTTCTGCTAAAAATGGAACGAAACAGTAATTTGTTTTTTCTAAAATTGGAACGATACAGAGTTGATTGATTTTCTGCTAAAATTGGAACAAAATAGTAATTCGTTTTTTTCTAAAATTGGAACGAGACAGAGTAGATTGGTTTTCTGCTAAAATTGGAACGAAACAGTAATTCGTTTTTTCTAAAATTTGAACGATACAGAGTAGATTAGTTTGTTTCCTAAAATTGGAACAATACAGTAATTTGTTTTTTTCCTAAAATTGGAACGATACAGAGTAGATTGTTTTTCTGCTAAAATTGGAACGAAACAGTAATTTGTTTTTTTCTAAAATTGGAACGATACAGAGTAGATTGGTTTTCTGCTAAAATTGGAACGAAACAGTAATTCGTTTTTTCTAAAATTTGAACGATACAGAGTAGATTAGTTTGTTTCCTAAAATTGGAACAATACAGTAATTTGTTTTTTTCAAAAATTGGAACGATACAGAGTAGATTGGTTTTCTGCTAAAATTGGAACAATACAGTAATTTGTTTTTTTCTAAAATTGGAACGATACAGGGTAGATTGGTTTTCTGCTAAAATTGGAACAAAACAGTAATTTGTTTTTTTCTAAAATTGGAACGATACAGAGTAGATTGGTTTTCTGCTAAAATTGGAACAAAACAGTAATTTGTTTTTTTCTAAAATTGGAACGATACAGAGTAGACCATGCCATGTTGTCTTGTCTTGTCTTGTCTTGTCTTGTCTTGTTTTTGTTTTAAAACTTGATTCAGGTTATGTGGTTTGTATTAGTGTCGCTTCCATGTTAGCATAGGACTATGCAACTTTTTATTTTATTTTCTTATTTTTATTTATGCTACCATAATATTTCGTGTATGGACTCACAATATTTTGTTATATTTTATTATTATTTATGTTTCATATGGGTGTGTCACATATGTCTTTTGATTTACTGTATACCCTGGATCTTGAATAAACAAAAAAGTGAAAAAAAAAAAAAAATTGGAACGATACAGAGTAGATTGGTTTTCTGCTAAAATTGGAACGAAACAGTAATTAGTTTCTTTCTAAAATTGGAACGATACAGATTAGATTGGTTTTCTGCTAAAATTGGAACGAAACAGTAATTAGTTTCTTTCTAAAATTGGAACGATACAGAGTAGATTGGTTTTCTGCTAAAATTGGAACGAAACAGTAATTCGGTTTTTCTAAAATTGGAACGATACAGAGTAGATTAGTTTATTTCCTAAAATTGGAACGAAACAGTAATTTGTTTTTTTCTAAAATGGAACGATACAGAGTAGATTGGTTTTCTGCTAAAATTGGAACGAAACAGTAATTCGTTTTTTCTAAAATTGGAACGATACAGAGTAGATTAGTTTGTTTCCTAAAATTGGAACAATACAGTAATTTGTTTTTTTCTAAAATTGGAACGATACAGAGTAGATTGGTTTTCTGCTAAAATTGGAACGAAACAGTAATTTGTTTTTTCTAAAATTGGAACGATACAGAGTAGATTGGTTTTCTGCTAAAATTGGAACAAAACAGTAATTCGTTTTTTTCTAAAATTGGAACGAGACAGAGTAGATTGGTTTTCTGCTAAAATTGGAACAAAACAGTAATTCGTTTTTTTCTAAAATTGGAACGATACAGAGTAGATTGGTTTTCTGCTAAAATTGGAACGATACAGTAGATTAGTCTTTTCTAAAATTGGAACGAAACAGTAGATACATTTTTTTCTAAAATTGGAACGATACAGAGTAGATTAGTTTTCTGCTAACATTGGAACAAAACAGTAGATTTGTTGTTTTCTAAAATTGGAACGATACAGAGTAGATTAGTTTTCTGCTAAAATTGGAACGAAACAGTAGGTTAATTTTTTTCTAAAATTGGAACGATAGAGTAGATTAGTTTTCTGCTAAAATTGGAACAAAATTATTTTCTAAAATTGGAACGATACAGAGTAGATTGGTTTTCTGCTAAAATTGGAACAAAATTATTTTTTTTCTAAAATTGGAACGATACAGAGTAGATTGGTTTTCAGCTAAAATTGGAACGAAACAGTAATTTGTTTTTTTCTAAAATTGGAACGATACAGAGTAGATTGGTTTTCTGCTAAAATTGGAACAAAACAGTAATTCGTTTTTTCTAAAATTGGAACGATACAGAGTAGATTAGTTTGTTTCCTAAAATTGGAACAATACAGTAATTTGTTTTTTTCCTAAAATTGGAACGATACAGAGTAGATTGTTTTTCTGCTAAAATTGGAACGAAACAGTAATTTGTTTTTTTCTAAAATTGGAACGATACAGAGTAGATTAGTTTATTTCCTAAAATTGGAACGAAACAGTAATTTGTTTTTTTCTAAAATTGGAACGATACAGAGTAGATTGGTTTTCTGCTAAAATTGGAACGAAACAGTAATTCGTTTTTTCTAAAATTGGAACGATACAGAGTAGATTAGTTTGTTTCCTAAAATTGGAACAATACAGTAATTTGTTTTTTTCAAAAATTGGAACGATACAGAGTAGATTGGTTTTCTGCTAAAATTGGAACGAAACAGTAATTTGTTTTTTCTAAAATTGGAACGATACAGAGTAGATTGGTTTTCTGCTAAAATTGGAACAAAACAGTAATTCGTTTTTTTCTAAAAATGGAACGAGACAGAGTAGATTGGTTTTCTGCTAAAATTGGAACAAAACAGTAATTCGTTTTTTTCTAAAATTGGAACGAGACAGAGTAGATTGGTTTTCTGCTAAAATTGGAACAAAACAGTAATTCGTTTTTTTCTAAAATTGGAACGATACAGAGTAGATTGGTTTTCTGCTAAAATTGGAACGATATAGTAGATTAGTTTTTTCTAAAATTGGAACGAAACAGTAGATACATTTTTTTCTAAAATTGGAACGATACAGAGTAGATTAGTTTTCTGCTAACATTGGAACAAAACAGTAATTTGTTTTTTTCTAAAATTGGAACGATACAGAGTAGATTGGTTTTCTGCTAAAATTGGAACAAAACAGTAATTCGTTTTTTTCTAAAATTGGAACGAGACAGAGTAGATTGGTTTTCTGCTAAAATTGGAACAAAACAGTAATTCGTTTTTTTCTAAAATTGGAACGAGACAGAGTAGATTGGTTTTCTTCTAAAATTGGAACAAAACAGTAATTCGTTTTTTTCTAAAATTGGAACGATACAGAGTAGATTGGTTTTCTGCTAAAATTGGAACGATATAGTAGATTAGTTTTTTCTAAAATTGGAACGAAACAGTAGATACATTTTTTTCTAAAATTGGAACGATACAGAGTAGATTAGTTTTCTGCTAACATTGGAACAAAACAGTAATTCGTTTTTTTCTAAAATTGGAACGATACAGAGTAGATTGGTTTTCTGCTAAAATTGGAACGATATAGTAGATTAGTTTTTTCTAAAATTGGAACGAAACAGTAGATACATTTTTTTCTAAAATTGGAACGATACAGAGTAGATTAGTTTTCTGCTAACATTGGAACAAAATTATTTTCTAAAATTGGAACGATACAGAGTAGATTGGTTTCTGCTAAAATTGGAACAAAATTATTTTTTTTCTAAAATTGGAACGATACAGAGTAGATTAGTTTTCTGCTAAAATTGGAACGAAACAGTAGGTTAATTTTTTTCTAAAATTGGAACGATAGAGTAGATTAGTTTTCTGCTAAAATTGGAACAAAATTATTTTCTAAAATTGGAACGATACAGAGTAGATTGGTTTTCTGCTAAAATTGGAACAAAATTATTTTTTTTCTAAAATTGGAACGATACAGAGTAGATTGGTTTTCAGCTAAAATTGGAACGAAACAGTAATTTGTTTTTTTCTAAAATTGGAACGATACAGAGTAGATTGGTTTTCTGCTAAAATTGGAACGAAACAGTAATTCGTTTTTTCTAAAATTGGAACGATACAGAGTAGATTAGTTTGTTTCCTAAAATTGGAACAATACAGTAATTTGTTTTTTTCCTAAAATTGGAACGATACAGAGTAGATTGTTTTTCTGCTAAAATTGGAACGAAACAGTAATTTGTTTTTTTCTAAAATTGGAACGATACAGAGTAGATTAGTTTATTTCCTAAAATTGGAACGAAACAGTAATTTGTTTTTTTCTAAAATTGGAACGATACAGAGTAGATTGGTTTTCTGCTAAAATTGGAACGAAACAGTAATTCGTTTTTTCTAAAATTGGAACGATACAGAGTAGATTAGTTTGTTTCCTAAAATTGGAACAATACAGTAATTTGTTTTTTTCAAAAATTGGAACGATACAGAGTAGATTGGTTTTCTGCTAAAATTGGAACGAAACAGTAATTTGTTTTTTCTAAAATTGGAACGATACAGAGTAGATTGGTTTTCTGCTAAAATTGGAACAAAACAGTAATTCGTTTTTTTCTAAAATTGGAACGAGACAGAGTAGATTGGTTTTCTGCTAAAATTGGAACAAAACAGTAATTCGTTTTTTTCTAAAATTGGAACGAGACAGAGTAGATTGGTCTTCTGCTAAAATTGGAACAAAACAGTAATTCGTTTTTTTCTAAAATTGGAACGATACAGAGTAGATTGGTTTTCTGCTAAAATTGGAACGATATAGTAGATTAGTTTTTTCTAAAATTGGAACGAAACAGTAGATACATTTTTTTCTAAAATTGGAACGATACAGAGTAGATTAGTTTTCTGCTAACATTGGAACAAAACAGTAATTTGTTTTTTTCTAAAATTGGAACGATACAGAGTAGATTGGTTTTCTGCTAAAATTGGAACGAAACAGTAATTTGTTTTTTCTAAAATTGGAACGATACAGAGTAGATTGGTTTTCTGCTAAAATTGGAACAAAACAGTAATTCGTTTTTTTCTAAAATTGGAACGAGACAGAGTAGATTGGTTTTCTGCTAAAATTGGAACAAAACAGTAATTCGTTTTTTTCTAAAATTGGAACGAGACAGAGTAGATTGCTTTTCTTCTAAAATTGGAACAAAACAGTAATTCGTTTTTTTCTAAAATTGGAACGATACAGAGTAGATTGGTTTTCTGCTAAAATTGGAACGATATAGTAGATTAGTTTTTTCTAAAATTGGAACGAAACAGTAGATACATTTTTTTCTAAAATTGGAACGATACAGAGTAGATTAGTTTTCTGCTAACATTGGAACAAAACAGTAATTCGTTTTTTTCTAAAATTGGAACGATACAGAGTAGATTGGTTTTCTGCTAAAATTGGAACGATATAGTAGATTAGTTTTTTCTAAAATTGGAACGAAACAGTAGATACATTTTTTTCTAAAATTGGAACGATACAGAGTAGATTAGTTTTCTGCTAACATTGGAACAAAACAGTAATTTGTTTTTTTCTAAAATTCGAACGATACAGAGTAGATTGGTTTTCTGCTAAAATTGGAACAAAACAGTAATTTGTTTTTTTCTAAAATTGGAACGATACAGAGTAGATTGGTTTTCTGCTAAAAATGGAACGAAACAGTAATTTGTTTTTTCTAAAATTGGAACGATACAGAGTTGATTGATTTTCTGCTAAAATTGGAACAAAACAGTAATTCGTTTTTTTCTAAAATTGGAACGAGACAGAGTAGATTGGTTTTCTGCTAAAATTGGAACGAAACAGTAATTCGTTTTTTCTAAAATTTGAACGATACAGAGTAGATTAGTTTGTTTCCTAAAATTGGAACAATACAGTAATTTGTTTTTTTCCTAAAATTGGAACGATACAGAGTAGATTGTTTTTCTGCTAAAATTGGAACGAAACAGTAATTTGTTTTTTTCTAAAATTGGAACGATACAGAGTAGATTGGTTTTCTGCTAAAATTGGAACGAAACAGTAATTCGTTTTTTCTAAAATTTGAACGATACAGAGTAGATTAGTTTGTTTCCTAAAATTGGAACAATACAGTAATTTGTTTTTTTCAAAAATTGGAACGATACAGAGTAGATTGGTTTTCTGCTAAAATTGGAACAATACAGTAATTTGTTTTTTTCTAAAATTGGAACGATACAGGGTAGATTGGTTTTCTGCTAAAATTGGAACGAAACAGTAATTAGTTTTTTTCTAAAATTGGAACGATACAGAGTAGATTGGTTTTCTGCTAAAATTGGAACGAAACAGTAATTTGTTTTTTTCTAAAATTGGAACGATACAGAGTAGATTGGTTTTCTGCTAAAATTGGAACGAAACAGTAATTAGTTTTTTTCTAAAATTGGAACGATACAGAGTAGATTGGTTTTCTGCTAAAATTGGAACGAAACAGTAATTCGGTTTTTCTAAAATTGGAACGATACAGAGTAGATTAGTTTATTTCCTAAAATTGGAACGAAACAGTAATTTGTTTTTTTCTAAAATTGGAACGATACAGAGTAGATTGGTTTTCTGCTCAAATTGGAACGAAACAGTAATTCGTTTTTTCTAAAATTGGAACGATACAGAGTAGATTAGTTTGTTTCCTAAAATTGGAACAATACAGTAATTTGTTTTTTTCAAAAATTGGAACGATACAGAGTAGATTGGTTTTCTGCTAAAATTGGAACGAAACAGTAATTTGTTTTTTCTAAAATTGGAACGATACAGAGTAGATTGGTTTTCTGCTAAAATTGGAACAAAACAGTAATTCGTTTTTTTCTAAAATTGGAACGAGACAGAGTAGATTGGTTTTCTGCTAAAATTGGAACAAAACAGTAATTCGTTTTTTTCTAAAATTGGAACGATACAGAGTAGATTGGTTTTCTGCTAAAATTGGAACGATACAGTAGATTAGTCTTTTCTAAAATTGGAACGAAACAGTAGATACATTTTTTTCTAAAATTGGAACGATACAGAGTAGATTAGTTTTCTGCTAAAATTGGAACAAAACAGTAATTTGTTTTTTTCTAAAATTGGAACGATACAGAGTAGATTTGTTTTCTGCTAAAATTGGAACGAAACAGTAATTTGTTTTTTTCTAAAATTGGAACGATACAGAGTAGATTGGTTTTCTGCTAAAATTGGAACGAAACAGTAATTTGTTTTTTTCTAAAATTGGAACAATACAGTAATTTGTTTTTTTCCTAAAATTGGAACGATACAGAGTAGATTGTTTTTCTGCTAAAATTGGAACGAAACAGTAATTTGTTTTTTTCTAAAATTGGAACGATACAGAGTAGATTGGTTTTCTGCTAAAATTGGAACGAAACAGTAATTCGTTTTTTCTAAAATTTGAACGATACAGAGTAGATTAGTTTGTTTCCTAAAATTGGAACAATACAGTAATTTGTTTTTTTCAAAAATTGGAACGATACAGAGTAGATTGGTTTTCTGCTAAAATTGGAACAATACAGTAATTTGTTTTTTTCTAAAATTGGAACGATACAGGGTAGATTGGTTTTCTGCTAAAATTGGAACGAAACAGTAATTAGTTTTTTTCTAAAATTGGAACGATACAGAGTAGATTGGTTTTCTGCTAAAATTGGAACGAAACAGTAATTTGTTTTTTTCTAAAATTGGAACGATACAGAGTAGATTGGTTTTCTGCTAAAATTGGAACGAAACAGTAATTAGTTTTTTTCTAAAATTGGAACGATACAGAGTAGATTGGTTTTCTGCTAAAATTGGAACGAAACAGTAATTCGGTTTTTCTAAAATTGGAACGATACAGAGTAGATTAGTTTATTTCCTAAAATTGGAACGAAACAGTAATTTGTTTTTTTCTAAAATTGGAACGATACAGAGTAGATTGGTTTTCTGCTCAAATTGGAACGAAACAGTAATTCGTTTTTTCTAAAATTGGAACGATACAGAGTAGATTAGTTTGTTTCCTAAAATTGGAACAATACAGTAATTTGTTTTTTTCAAAAATTGGAACGATACAGAGTAGATTGGTTTTCTGCTAAAATTGGAACGAAACAGTAATTTGTTTTTTCTAAAATTGGAACGATACAGAGTAGATTGGTTTTCTGCTAAAATTGGAACAAAACAGTAATTCGTTTTTTTCTAAAATTGGAACGATACAGAGTAGATTGGTTTTCTGCTAAAATTGGAACAAAACAGTAATTCGTTTTTTTCTAAAATTGGAACGATACAGAGTAGATTGGTTTTCTGCTAAAATTGGAACGATACAGTAGATACATTTTTTTCTAAAATTGGAACGATACAGAGTAGATTAGTTTTCTGCTAAAATTGGAACAAAACAGTAATTTGTTTTTTTCTAAAATTGGAACGAAACAGTAGATACATTTTTTTCTAAAATTGGAACGATACAGAGTAGATTAGTTTTCTGCTAAAATTGGAACAAAACAGTAATTTGTTTTTTTCTAAAATTGGAACGAAACAGTAGATACATTTTTTTCTAAAATTGGAACGATACAGAGTAGATTAGTTTTCTGCTAAAATTGGAACAAAACAGTAATTTGTTTTTTTCTAAAATTGGAACGATACAGAGTAGATTTGTTTTCTGCTAAAATTGGAACGAAACAGTAATTTGTTTTTTTCTAAAATTGGAACGAAACAGTAGATACATTTTTTTCTAAAATTGGAACGATACAGAGTAGATTAGTTTTCTGCTAAAATTGGAACAAAACAGTAATTTGTTTTTTTCTAAAATTGGAACGAAACAGTAGATACATTTTTTTCTAAAATTGGAACGATACAGAGTAGATTAGTTTTCTGCTAAAATTGGAACAAAACAGTAATTTGTTTTTTTCTAAAATTGGAACGATACAGAGTAGATTTGTTTTCTGCTAAAATTGGAACGAAACAGTAATTTGTTTTTTTCTAAAATTGGAACGATACAGAGTAGATTGGTTTTCTGCTAAAATTGGAACGAAACAGTAATTTGTTTTTTTCTAAAATTGGAACGATACAGAGTAGATTGGTTTTCTGCTAAAATTGGAACGAAACAGTAATTCGTTTTTTCTAAAATTGGAACGATACAGAGTAGATTAGTTTGTTTCCTAAAATTGGAACAATACAGTAATTTGTTTTTTTCCTAAAATTGGAACGATACAGAGTAGATTGTTTTTCTGCTAAAATTGGAACGAAACAGTAATTTGTTTTTTTCTAAAATTGGAACGATACAGAGTAGATTGGTTTTCTGCTAAAATTAGAACGAAACTATAATTCGTTTTTTCTAAAATTTGAACGATACAGAGTAGATTAGTTTGTTTCCTAAAATTGGAACAATACAGTAATTTGTTTTTTTCAAAAATTGGAACGATACAGAGTAGATTGGTTTTCTGCTAAAATTGGAACGAAACAGTAGGTTAATTTTTTTCTAAAATTGGAACAATAGAGTAGATTAGTTTTCTGCTAAAATTGGAACAAAATTATTTTCTAAAATTGGAGCGATACAGAGTAGATTGGTTTTCTGCTAAAATTGGAACAAAATTATTTTTTTTCTAAAATTGGAACGATACAGGGTAGATTGGTTTTCTGCTAAAATTGGAACAAAACAGTAATTTGTTTTTTTCTAAAATTGGAACGATACAGAGTAGATTGGTTTTCTGCTAAAATTGGAACAAAATTATTTTTTTTCTAAAATTGGAACGATACAGGGTAGATTGGTTTTCTGCTAAAATTGGAACAAAACAGTAATTTGTTTTTTTCTAAAATTGGAACGATACAGAGTAGATTTGTTTTCTGCTAAAATTGGAACGAAACAGTAATTTGTTTTTTTCTAAAATTGGAACGATACAGAGTAGATTGGTTTTCTGCTAAAATTGGAACGAAACAGTAATTTGTTTTTTTCTAAAATTGAACGATACAGAGTAGATTGGTTTTCTGCTAAAATTGGAACGAAACAGTAATTCGTTTTTTCTAAAATTGGAACGATACAGAGTAGATTAGTTTGTTTCCTAAAATTGGAACAATACAGTAATTTGTTTTTTTTCCTAAAATTGGAACGATACAGAGTAGATTGTTTTTCTGCTAAAATTGGAACGAAACAGTAATTTGTTTTTTTCTAAAATTGGAACGATACAGAGTAGATTGGTTTTCTGCTAAAATTGGAACGAAACTATAATTCGTTTTTTCTAAAATTTGAACGATACAGAGTAGATTAGTTTGTTTCCTAAAATTGGAACAATACAGTAATTTGTTTTTTTCAAAAATTGGAACGATACAGAGTAGATTGGGTTTCTGCTAAAATTGGAACGAAACAGTAGGTTAATTTTTTTCTAAAATTGGAACGATAGAGTAGATTAGTTTTCTGCTAAAATTGGAACAAAATTATTTTCTAAAATTGGAACGATACAGAGTAGATTGGTTTTCTGCTAAAATTGGAACAAAATTATTTTTTTTCTAAAATTGGAACGATACAGGGTAGATTGGTTTTCTGCTAAAATTGGAACAAAACAGTAATTTGTTTTTTTCTAAAATTGGAACGATACAGAGTAGATTGGTTTTCTGCTAAAATTGGAACGATACAGTAGATTAGTCTTTTCTAAAATTGGAACGAAACAGTAGATACATTTTTTTCTAAAATTGGAACGATACAGAGTAGATTGGTTTTCTGCTAAAATTGGAACGAAACAGTAATTCGTTTTTTCTAAAATTGGAACGATACAGAGTAGATTAGTTTGTTTCCTAAAATTGGAACAATACAGTAATTTGTTTTTTTCAAAAATTGGAACGATACAGAGTAGATTGGTTTTCTGCTAAAATTGGAACGAAACAGTAATTTGTTTTTTCTAAAATTGGAACGATACAGAGTAGATTGGTTTTCTGCTAAAATTGGAACAAAATTATTTTTTTTCTAAAATTGGAACGATACAGGGTAGATTGGTTTTCTGCTAAAATTGGAACAAAACAGTAATTCGTTTTTTTCTAAAATTGGAACGATACAGAGTAGATTGGTTTTCTGCTAAAATTGGAACGATACAGTAGATTAGTCTTTTCTAAAATTGGAACGAAACAGTAGATACATTTTTTTCTAAAATTGGAACGATAGAGTAGATTAGTTTTCTGCTAAAATTGGAACAAAATTATTTTCTAAAATTGGAACGATACAGAGTAGATTGGTTTTCTGCTAAAATTGGAACAAAATTATTTTTTTTCTAAAATTGGAACGATACAGGGTAGATTGGTTTTCTGCTAAAATTGAAACAAAACAGTAATTTGTTTTTTTCTAAAATTGGAACGATACAGAGTAGATTGTTTTTCTGCTAAAATTGGAACGAAACAGTAATTTGTTTTTTTCTAAAATTGGAACGATACAGAGTAGATTGGTTTTCTGCTAAAATTGGAACGAAACAGTAATTCGTTTTTTCTAAAATTGGAACGATACAGAGTAGATTAGTTTGTTTCCTAAAATTGGAACAATACAGTAATTTGTTTTTTTCTAAAATTGGAACGATACAGAGTAGATTGATTTTCTGCTAAAATTGGAACAAAATTATTTTTTTTCTAAAATTGGAACGATACAGAGTAGATTGGTTTTCAGCTAAAATTGGAACGAAACAGTAATTTGTTTTTTTCTAAAATTGGAACGATACAGAGTAGATTGGTTTTCTGCTAAAATTGGAACAATACAGTAATTTGTTTTTTTCCTAAAATTGGAACGATACAGAGTAGATTGTTTTTCTGCTAAAATTGGAACGAAACAGTAATTTGTTTTTTTCTAAAATTGGAACGATACAGAGTAGATTGGTTTTCTGCTAAAATTGGAACGAAACAGTAATTCGTTTTTTCTAAAATTGGAACGATACAGAGTAGATTAGTTTGTTTCCTAAAATTGGAACAATACAGTAATTTGTTTTTTTCCTAAAATTGGAACGATACAGAGTAGATTGTTTTTCTGCTAAAATTGGAACGAAACAGTAATTTGTTTTTTTCTAAAATTGGAACGATACAGAGTAGATTGGTTTTCTGCTAAAATTGGAACGAAACAGTAATTCGTTTTTTCTAAAATTGGAACGATACAGAGTAGATTAGTTTGTTTCCTAAAATTGGAACAATACAGTAATTTGTTTTTTTCAAAAATTGGAACGATACAGAGTAGATTGGTTTTCTGCTAAAATTGGAACGAAACAGTAATATGTTTTTTTCTAAAATTGGAACGATACAGAGTAGATTGGTTTTCTGCTAAAATTGGAACGAAACAGTAATTTGTTTTTTTCTAAAATTGGAACGATACAGAGTAGATTGGTTTTCTGCTAAAATTGGAACGAAACAGTAATTTGTTTTTTTCTAAAATTGGAACGATACAGAGTAGATTAGTTTTCTGCTAAAATTGGAACGAAACAGTAGGTTAATTTTTTTCTAAAATTGGAACGATAGAGTAGATTAGTTTTCTGCTAAAATTGGAACAAAATTATTTTCTAAAATTTGAAAGATACAGAGTAGATTGGTTTTCTGCTAAAATTGGAACAAAATTATTTTTTTTCTAAAATTGGAACGATACAGAGTAGATTGTTTTTCTGCTAAAATTGGAACGAAACAGTAATTTGTTTTTTTCTAAAATTGGAACGATACAGAGTAGATTGGTTTTCTGCTAAAATTGGAACGAAACAGTAATTCGTTTTTTCTAAAATTGGAACGATACAGAGTAGATTAGTTTGTTTCCTAAAATTGGAACAATACAGTAATTTGTTTTTTTCTAAAATTGGAACGATACAGAGTAGATTGGTTTTCTGCTAAAATTGGAACAAAATTATTTTTTTTCTAAAATTGGAACGATACAGAGTAGATTGGTTTTCAGCTAAAATTGGAACGAAACAGTAATTTGTTTTTTTCTAAAATTGGAACGATACAGAGTAGATTGGTTTTCTGCTAAAATTGGAACAATACAGTAATTTGTTTTTTTCCTAAAATTGGAACGATACAGAGTAGATTGTTTTTCTGCTAAAATTGGAACGAAACAGTAATTTGTTTTTTTCTAAAATTGGAACGATACAGAGTAGATTGGTTTTCTGCTAAAATTGGAACGAAACAGTAATTCGTTTTTTCTAAAATTGGAACGATACAGAGTAGATTAGTTTGTTTCCTAAAATTGGAACAATACAGTAATTTGTTTTTTTCCTAAAATTGGAACGATACAGAGTAGATTGTTTTTCTGCTAAAATTGGAACGAAACAGTAATTTGTTTTTTTCTAAAATTGGAACGATACAGAGTAGATTAGTTTTCTGCTAAAATTGGAACGAAACAGTAGGTTAATTTTTTTCTAAAATTGGAACGATAGAGTAGATTAGTTTTCTGCTAAAATTGGAACAAAATTATTTTCTAAAATTTGAAAGATACAGAGTAGATTGGTTTTCTGCTAAAATTGGAACAAAATTATTTTTTTTCTAAAATTGGAACGATACAGAGTAGATTGTTTTTCTGCTAAAATTGGAACGAAACAGTAATTTGTTTTTTTCTAAAATTGGAACGATACAGAGTAGATTGGTTTTCTGCTAAAATTGGAACGAAACAGTAATTCGTTTTTTCTAAAATTGGAACGATACAGAGTAGATTAGTTTGTTTCCTAAAATTGGAACAATACAGTAATTTGTTTTTTTCTAAAATTGGAACGATACAGAGTAGATTGGTTTTCTGCTAAAATTGGAACAAAATTATTTTTTTTCTAAAATTGGAACGATACAGAGTAGATTGGTTTTCAGCTAAAATTGGAACGAAACAGTAATTTGTTTTTTTCTAAAATTGGAACGATACAGAGTAGATTGGTTTTCTGCTAAAATTGGAACAATACAGTAATTTGTTTTTTTCCTAAAATTGGAACGATACAGAGTAGATTGTTTTTCTGCTAAAATTGGAACGAAACAGTAATTTGTTTTTTTCTAAAATTGGAACGATACAGAGTAGATTGGTTTTCTGCTAAAATTGGAACGAAACAGTAATTCGTTTTTTCTAAAATTGGAACGATACAGAGTAGATTAGTTTGTTTCCTAAAATTGGAACAATACAGTAATTTGTTTTTTTCCTAAAATTGGAACGATACAGAGTAGATTGTTTTTCTGCTAAAATTGGAACGAAACAGTAATTTGTTTTTTTCTAAAATTGGAACGATACAGAGTAGATTGGTTTTCTGCTAAAATTGGAACGAAACAGTAATTCGTTTTTTCTAAAATTGGAACGATACAGAGTAGATTAGTTTGTTTCCTAAAATTGGAACAATACAGTAATTTGTTTTTTTCAAAAATTGGAACGATACAGAGTAGATTGGTTTTCTGCTAAAATTGGAACGAAACAGTAATATGTTTTTTTCTAAAATTGGAACGATACAGAGTAGATTGGTTTTCTGCTAAAATTGGAACGAAACAGTAATTTGTTTTTTTCTAAAATTGGAACGATACAGAGTAGATTGTTTTTCTGCTAAAATTGGAACGAAACAGTAATTTGTTTTTTTCTAAAATTGGAACGATACAGAGTAGATTAGTTTTCTGCTAAAATTGGAACGAAACAGTAGGTTAATTTTTTTCTAAAATTGGAACGATAGAGTAGATTAGTTTTCTGCTAAAATTGGAACAAAATTATTTTTTTTCTAAAATTGGAACGATACAGAGTAGATTGTTTTTCTGCTAAAATTGGAACGAAACAGTAATTTGTTTTTTTCTAAAATTGGAACGATACAGAGTAGATTGGTTTTCTGCTAAAATTGGAACGAAACAGTAATTCGTTTTTTCTAAAATTGGAACGATACAGAGTAGATTAGTTTGTTTCCTAAAATTGGAACAATACAGTAATTTGTTTTTTTCTAAAATTGGAACGATACAGAGTAGATTGGTTTTCTGCTAAAATTGGAACAAAATTATTTTTTTTCTAAAATTGGAACGATACAGAGTAGATTGGTTTTCAGCTAAAATTGGAACGAAACAGTAATTTGTTTTTTTCTAAAATTGGAACGATACAGAGTAGATTGGTTTTCTGCTAAAATTGGAACAATACAGTAATTTGTTTTTTTCCTAAAATTGGAACGATACAGAGTAGATTGTTTTTCTGCTAAAATTGGAACGAAACAGTAATTTGTTTTTTTCTAAAATTGGAACGATACAGAGTAGATTGGTTTTCTGCTAAAATTGGAACGAAACAGTAATTCGTTTTTTCTAAAATTGGAACGATACAGAGTAGATTAGTTTGTTTCCTAAAATTGGAACAATACAGTAATTTGTTTTTTTCAAAAATTGGAACGATACAGAGTAGATTGGTTTTCTGCTAAAATTGGAACGAAACAGTAATATGTTTTTTTCTAAAATTGGAACGATACAGAGTAGATTGGTTTTCTGCTAAAATTGGAACGAAACAGTAATTTGTTTTTTTCTAAAATTGGAACGATACAGAGTAGATTGGTTTTCTGCTAAAATTGGAACGAAACAGTAATTTGTTTTTTTCTAAAATTGGAACGATACAGAGTAGATTAGTTTTCTGCTAAAATTGGAACGAAACAGTAGGTTAATTTTTTTCTAAAATTGGAACGATAGAGTAGATTAGTTTTCTGCTAAAATTGGAACAAAATTATTTTCTAAAATTTGAAAGATACAGAGTAGATTGGTTTTCTGCTAAAATTGGAACAAAATTATTTTTTTTCTAAAATTGGAACGATACAGAGTAGATTGTTTTTCTGCTAAAATTGGAACGAAACAGTAATTTGTTTTTTTCTAAAATTGGAACGATACAGAGTAGATTGGTTTTCTGCTAAAATTGGAACGAAACAGTAATTCGTTTTTTCTAAAATTGGAACGATACAGAGTAGATTAGTTTGTTTCCTAAAATTGGAACAATACAGTAATTTGTTTTTTTCTAAAATTGGAACGATACAGAGTAGATTGGTTTTCTGCTAAAATTGGAACAAAATTATTTTTTTTCTAAAATTGGAACGATACAGAGTAGATTGGTTTTCAGCTAAAATTGGAACGAAACAGTAATTTGTTTTTTTCTAAAATTGGAACGATACAGAGTAGATTGGTTTTCTGCTAAAATTGGAACAATACAGTAATTTGTTTTTTTCCTAAAATTGGAACGATACAGAGTAGATTGTTTTTCTGCTAAAATTGGAACGAAACAGTAATTTGTTTTTTTCTAAAATTGGAACGATACAGAGTAGATTGGTTTTCTGCTAAAATTGGAACGAAACAGTAATTCGTTTTTTCTAAAATTGGAACGATACAGAGTAGATTAGTTTGTTTCCTAAAATTGGAACAATACAGTAATTTGTTTTTTTCCTAAAATTGGAACGATACAGAGTAGATTGTTTTTCTGCTAAAATTGGAACGAAACAGTAATTTGTTTTTTTCTAAAATTGGAACGATACAGAGTAGATTAGTTTTCTGCTAAAATTGGAACGAAACAGTAGGTTAATTTTTTTCTAAAATTGGAACGATAGAGTAGATTAGTTTTCTGCTAAAATTGGAACAAAATTATTTTCTAAAATTTGAAAGATACAGAGTAGATTGGTTTTCTGCTAAAATTGGAACAAAATTATTTTTTTTCTAAAATTGGAACGATACAGAGTAGATTGTTTTTCTGCTAAAATTAGAACGAAACAGTAATTTGTTTTTTTCTAAAATTGGAACGATACAGAGTAGATTGGTTTTCTGCTAAAATTGGAACGAAACAGTAATTCGTTTTTTCTAAAATTGGAACGATACAGAGTAGATTAGTTTGTTTCCTAAAATTGGAACAATACAGTAATTTGTTTTTTTCTAAAATTGGAACGATACAGAGTAGATTGGTTTTCTGCTAAAATTGGAACAAAATTATTTTTTTTCTAAAATTGGAACGATACAGAGTAGATTGGTTTTCAGCTAAAATTGGAACGAAACAGTAATTTGTTTTTTTCTAAAATTGGAACGATACAGAGTAGATTGGTTTTCTGCTAAAATTGGAACAATACAGTAATTTGTTTTTTTCCTAAAATTGGAACGATACAGAGTAGATTGTTTTTCTGCTAAAATTGGAACGAAACAGTAATTTGTTTTTTTCTAAAATTGGAACGATACAGAGTAGATTGGTTTTCTGCTAAAATTGGAACGAAACAGTAATTCGTTTTTTCTAAAATTGGAACGATACAGAGTAGATTAGTTTGTTTCCTAAAATTGGAACAATACAGTAATTTGTTTTTTTCCTAAAATTGGAACGATACAGAGTAGATTGTTTTTCTGCTAAAATTGGAACGAAACAGTAATTTGTTTTTTTCTAAAATTGGAACGATACAGAGTAGATTGGTTTTCTGCTAAAATTGGAACGAAACAGTAATTTGTTTTTTCTAAAATTGGAACGATACAGAGTAGATTAGTTTGTTTCCTAAAATTGGAACAATACAGTAATTTGTTTTTTTCAAAAATTGGAACGATACAGAGTAGATTGGTTTTCTGCTAAAATTGGAACGAAACAGTAATATGTTTTTTTCTAAAATTGGAACGATACAGAGTAGATTGGTTTTCTGCTAAAATTGGAACGAAACAGTAATTTGTTTTTTTCTAAAATTGGAACGATACAGAGTAGATTGGTTTTCTGCTAAAATTGGAACGAAACAGTAATTTGTTTTTTTCTAAAATTGGAACGATACAGAGTAGATTAGTTTTCTGCTAAAATTGGAACGAAACAGTAGGTTAATTTTTTTCTAAAATTGGAACGATAGAGTAGATTAGTTTTCTGCTAAAATTGGAACAAAATTATTTTCTAAAATTTGAAAGATACAGAGTAGATTGGTTTTCTGCTAAAATTGGAACAAAATTATTTTTTTTCTAAAATTGGAACGATACAGAGTAGATTGGTTTTCTGCTAAAATTGGAACGAAACAGTAATTAGTTTTTTCTAAAATTGGAACGATACAGAGTAGATTAGTTTGTTTCCTAAAATTGGAACAATACAGTAATTTGTTTTTTTCCTAAAATTGGAACGATACAGAGTAGATTGTTTTTCTGCTAAAATTGGAACGAAACAGTAATTTGTTTTTTTCTAAAATTGGAACGATACAGAGTAGATTGGTTTTCTGCTAAGATTGGAACGAAACAGTAATTCGTTTTTTCTAAAATTTGAACGATACAGAGTAGATTAGTTTGTTTCCTAAAATTGGAACAATACAGTAATTTGTTTTTTTCAAAAATTGGAACGATACAGAGTAGATTGGTTTTCTGCTAAAATTGGAACAATACAGTAATTTGTTTTTTTCTAAAATTGGAACGATACAGGGTAGATTGGTTTTCTGCTAAAATTGGAACAAAACAGTAATTTGGTTTTTTCTAAAATTGGAACGATACAGAGTAGATTGGTTTTCTGCTAAAATTGGAACAATACAGTAATTAGTTTTTTTCCTAAAATTGGAACGATACAGAGTAGATTGTTTTTCTGCTAAAATTGGAACGAAACAGTAATTTGTTTTTTTCTAAAATTGGAACGATACAGAGTAGATTGGTTTTCTGCTAAAATTGGAACGAAACAGTAATTTGTTTTATCTAAAAATTTGAACGATACAGAGTAGATTAGTTTGTTTCCTAAAATTGGAACAATACAGTAATTTGTTTTTTTCAAAAATTGGAACGATACAGAGTAGATTGGTTTTCTGCTAAAATTGGAACAATACAGTAATTTGTTTTTTTCTAAAATTGGAACGATACAGGGTAGATTGGTTTTCTGCTAAAATTGGAACAAAACAGTAATTTGTTTTTTTCTAAAATTGGAACGATACAGAGTAGATTGGTTTTCTGCTAAAATTGGAACGAAACAGTAATTAGTTTTTTTCTAAAATTGGAACGATACAGAGTAGATTGGTTTTCTGCTAAAATTGGAACGAAACAGTAATTCGGTTTTTCTAAAATTTGAACGATACAGAGTAGATTGGTTTTCTGCTAAAATTGGAACGATACAGTAGATTAGTTTTTTCTAAAATTGGAACGAAACAGTAGATACATTTTTTTCTAAAATTGGAACGATACAGAGTAGATTAGTTTTCTGCTAACATTGGAACAAAACAGTAGATTTGTTGTTTTCTAAAATTGGAACGATACAGAGTAGATTAGTTTTCTGCTAAAATTGGAACGAAACAGTAGGTTAATTTTTTTCTAAAATTGGAACGATAGAGTAGATTAGTTTTCTGCTAAAATTGGAACAAAATTATTTTCTAAAATTGGAACGATACAGAGTAGATTGGTTTTCTGCTAAAATTGGAACAAAATTATTTTTTTTCTAAAATTGGAACGATACAGAGTAGATTTGTTTTCTGCTAAAATTGGAACGAAACAGTAATTTGTTTTTTTCTAAAATTGGAACGATACAGAGTAGATTGGTTTTCTGCTAAAATTGGAACGAAACAGTAATTTGTTTTTTTCTAAAATTGGAACGATACAGAGTAGATTGGTTTTCTGCTAAAATTGGAACGAAACAGTAATTCGTTTTTTCTAAAATTGGAACGATACAGAGTAGATTAGTTTGTTTCCTAAAATTGGAACAATACAGTAATTTGTTTTTTTCCTAAAATTGGAACGATACAGAGTAGATTGTTTTTCTGCTAAAATTGGAACGAAACAGTAATTTGTTTTTTTCTAAAATTGGAACGATACAGAGTAGATTAGTTTTCTGCTAAAATTGGAACGAAACAGTAGGTTAATTTTTTTCTAAAATTGGAACGATAGAGTAGATTAGTTTTCTGCTAAAATTGGAACAAAATTATTTTCTAAAATTTGAAAGATACAGAGTAGATTGGTTTTCTGCTAAAATTGGAACAAAATTATTTTTTTTCTAAAATTGGAACGATACAGAGTAGATTGGTTTTCTGCTAAAATTGGAACGAAACAGTAATTAGTTTTTTCTAAAATTGGAACGATACAGAGTAGATTAGTTTGTTTCCTAAAATTGGAACAATACAGTAATTTGTTTTTTTCCTAAAATTGGAACGATACAGAGTAGATTGTTTTTCTGCTAAAATTGGAACGAAACAGTAATTTGTTTTTTTCTAAAATTGGAACGATACAGAGTAGATTGGTTTTCTGCTAAGATTGGAACGAAACAGTAATTCGTTTTTTCTAAAATTTGAACGATACAGAGTAGATTAGTTTGTTTCCTAAAATTGGAACAATACAGTAATTTGTTTTTTTCAAAAATTGGAACGATACAGAGTAGATTGGTTTTCTGCTAAAATTGGAACAATACAGTAATTTGTTTTTTTCTAAAATTGGAACGATACAGGGTAGATTGGTTTTCTGCTAAAATTGGAACAAAACAGTAATTTGGTTTTTTCTAAAATTGGAACGATACAGAGTAGATTGGTTTTCTGCTAAAATTGGAACAATACAGTAATTAGTTTTTTTCCTAAAATTGGAACGATACAGAGTAGATTGTTTTTCTGCTAAAATTGGAACGAAACAGTAATTTGTTTTTTTCTAAAATTGGAACGATACAGAGTAGATTGGTTTTCTGCTAAAATTGGAACGAAACAGTAATTTGTTTTATCTAAAAATTTGAACGATACAGAGTAGATTAGTTTGTTTCCTAAAATTGGAACAATACAGTAATTTGTTTTTTTCAAAAATTGGAACGATACAGAGTAGATTGGTTTTCTGCTAAAATTGGAACAATACAGTAATTTGTTTTTTTCTAAAATTGGAACGATACAGGGTAGATTGGTTTTCTGCTAAAATTGGAACAAAACAGTAATTTGTTTTTTTCTAAAATTGGAACGATACAGAGTAGATTGGTTTTCTGCTAAAATTGGAACGAAACAGTAATTAGTTTTTTTCTAAAATTGGAACGATACAGAGTAGATTGGTTTTCTGCTAAAATTGGAACGAAACAGTAATTCGGTTTTTCTAAAATTTGAACGATACAGAGTAGATTGGTTTTCTGCTAAAATTGGAACGATACAGTAGATTAGTTTTTTCTAAAATTGGAACGAAACAGTAGATACATTTTTTTCTAAAATTGGAACGATACAGAGTAGATTAGTTTTCTGCTAACATTGGAACAAAACAGTAGATTTGTTGTTTTCTAAAATTGGAACGATACAGAGTAGATTAGTTTTCTGCTAAAATTGGAACGAAACAGTAGGTTAATTTTTTTCTAAAATTGGAACGATAGAGTAGATTAGTTTTCTGCTAAAATTGGAACAAAATTATTTTCTAAAATTGGAACGATACAGAGTAGATTGGTTTTCTGCTAAAATTGGAACAAAATTATTTTTTTTCTAAAATTGGAACGATACAGAGTAGATTTGTTTTCTGCTAAAATTGGAACGAAACAGTAATTTGTTTTTTTCTAAAATTGGAACGATACAGAGTAGATTGGTTTTCTGCTAAAATTGGAACGAAACAGTAATTTGTTTTTTTCTAAAATTGGAACGATACAGAGTAGATTGGTTTTCTGCTAAAATTGGAACGAAACAGTAATTCGTTTTTTCTAAAATTGGAACGATACAGAGTAGATTAGTTTGTTTCCTAAAATTGGAACAATACAGTAATTTGTTTTTTTCCTAAAATTGGAACGATACAGAGTAGATTGTTTTTCTGCTAAAATTGGAACGAAACAGTAATTTGTTTTTTTCTAAAATTGGAACGATACAGAGTAGATTGGTTTTCTGCTAAAATTGGAACGAAACTATAATTCGTTTTTTCTAAAATTTGAACGATACAGAGTAGATTAGTTTGTTTCCTAAAATTGGAACAATACAGTAATTTGTTTTTTTCAAAAATTGGAACGATACAGAGTAGATTGGTTTTCTGCTAAAATTGGAACGAAACAGTAATTAGTTTTTTTCTAAAATTGGAACGATACAGAGTAGATTGGTTTTCTGCTATAATTGGAACGAAACAGTAATTCGGTTTTTCTAAAATTTGAACGATACAGAGTAGATTGGTTTTCTGCTAAAATTGGAACGATACAGTAGATTAGTTTTTTCTAAAATTGGAACGAAACAGTAGATACATTTTGTTCTAAAATTGGAACGATACAGAGTAGATTAGTTTTCTGCTAACATTGGAACAAAACAGTAGATTTGTTGTTTTCTAAAATTGGAACGATACAGAGTAGATTAGTTTTCTGCTAAAATTGGAACGAAACAGTAGGTTAATTTTTTTCTAAAATTGGAACGATAGAGTAGATTAGTTTTCTGCTAAAATTGGAACAAAATTATTTTTTTTCTAAAATTGGAACGATACAGAGTAGATTGGTTTTCAGCTAAAATTGGAACGAAACAGTAATTTGTTTTTTTCTAAAATTGGAACGATACAGAGTAGATTGGTTTTCTGCTAAAATTGGAACGAAACAGTAATTCGTTTTTTCTAAAATTGGAACGATACAGAGTAGATTAGTTTGTTTCCTAAAATTGGAACAATACAGTAATTTGTTTTTTTCCTAAAATTGGAACGATACAGAGTAGATTGTTTTTCTGCTAAAATTGGAACGAAACAGTAATTTGTTTTTTTCTAAAATTGGAACGATACAGAGTAGATTGGTTTTCTGCTAAGATTGGAACGAAACAGTAATTCGTTTTTTCTAAAATTTGAACGATACAGAGTAGATTAGTTTGTTTCCTAAAATTGGAACAATACAGTAATTTGTTTTTTTCAAAAATTGGAACGATACAGAGTAGATTGGTTTTCTGCTAAAATTGGAACAATACAGTAATTTGTTTTTTTCTAAAATTGGAACGATACAGGGTAGATTGGTTTTCTGCTAAAATTGGAACAAAACAGTAATTTGTTTTTTTCTAAAATTGGAACGATACAGAGTAGATTGGTTTTCTGCTAAAATTGGAACAATACAGTAATTAGTTTTTTTCCTAAAATTGGAACGATACAGAGTAGATTGTTTTTCTGCTAAAATTGGAACGAAACAGTAATTTGTTTTTTTCTAAAATTGGAACGATACAGAGTAGATTGGTTTTCTGCTAAAATTGGAACGAAACAGTAATTCGTTTTATCTAAAAATTTGAACGATACAGAGTAGATTAGTTTGTTTCCTAAAATTGGAACAATACAGTAATTTGTTTTTTTCAAAAATTGGAACGATACAGAGTAGATTGGTTTTCTGCTAAAATTGGAACAATACAGTAATTTGTTTTTTTCTAAAATTGGAACGATACAGGGTAGATTGGTTTTCTGCTAAAATTGGAACAAAACAGTAATTTGTTTTTTTCTAAAATTGGAACGATACAGAGTAGATTGGTTTTCTGCTAAAATTGGAACGAAACAGTAATTAGTTTTTTTCTAAAATTGGAACGATACAGAGTAGATTGGTTTTCTGCTAAAATTGGAACGAAACAGTAATTCGGTTTTTCTAAAATTTGAACGATACAGAGTAGATTGGTTTTCTGCTAAAATTGGAACGATACAGTAGATTAGTTTTTTCTAAAATTGGAACGAAACAGTAGATACATTTTTTTCTAAAATTGGAACGATACAGAGTAGATTAGTTTTCTGCTAACATTGGAACAAAACAGTAGATTTGTTGTTTTCTAAAATTGGAACGATACAGAGTAGATTAGTTTTCTGCTAAAATTGGAACGAAACAGTAGGTTAATTTTTTTCTAAAATTGGAACGATAGAGTAGATTAGTTTTCTGCTAAAATTGGAACAAAATTATTTTCTAAAATTGGAACGATACAGAGTAGATTGGTTTTCTGCTAAAATTGGAACAAAATTATTTTTTTTCTAAAATTGGAACGATACAGAGTAGATTTGTTTTCTGCTAAAATTGGAACGAAACAGTAATTTGTTTTTTTCTAAAATTGGAACGATACAGAGTAGATTGGTTTTCTGCTAAAATTGGAACGAAACAGTAATTTGTTTTTTTCTAAAATTGGAACGATACAGAGTAGATTGGTTTTCTGCTAAAATTGGAACGAAACAGTAATTCGTTTTTTCTAAAATTGGAACGATACAGAGTAGATTAGTTTGTTTCCTAAAATTGGAACAATACAGTAATTTGTTTTTTTCCTAAAATTGGAACGATACAGAGTAGATTGTTTTTCTGCTAAAATTGGAACGAAACAGTAATTTGTTTTTTTCTAAAATTGGAACGATACAGAGTAGATTGGTTTTCTGCTAAGATTGGAACGAAACAGTAATTCGTTTTTTCTAAAATTTGAACGATACAGAGTAGATTAGTTTGTTTCCTAAAATTGGAACAATACAGTAATTTGTTTTTTTCAAAAATTGGAACGATACAGAGTAGATTGGTTTTCTGCTAAAATTGGAACAATACAGTAATTTGTTTTTTTCTAAAATTGGAACGATACAGGGTAGATTGGTTTTCTGCTAAAATTGGAACAAAACAGTAATTTGTTTTTTTCTAAAATTGGAACGATACAGAGTAGATTGGTTTTCTGCTAAAATTGGAACAATACAGTAATTAGTTTTTTTCCTAAAATTGGAACGATACAGAGTAGATTGTTTTTCTGCTAAAATTGGAACGAAACAGTAATTTGTTTTTTTCTAAAATTGGAACGATACAGAGTAGATTGGTTTTCTGCTAAAATTGGAACGAAACAGTAATTCGTTTTATCTAAAAATTTGAACGATACAGAGTAGATTAGTTTGTTTCCTAAAATTGGAACAATACAGTAATTTGTTTTTTTCAAAAATTGGAACGATACAGAGTAGATTGGTTTTCTGCTAAAATTGGAACAATACAGTAATTTGTTTTTTTCTAAAATTGGAACGATACAGAGTAGATTGGTTTTCTGCTAAAATTGGAACGAAACAGTAATTCGGTTTTTCTAAAATTTGAACGATACAGAGTAGATTGTTTTTCTGCTAAAATTGGAACGAAACAGTAATTTGTTTTTTTCTAAAATTGGAACGATACAGAGTAGATTGGTTTTCTGCTAAAATTGGAACGAAACAGTAATTCGTTTTATCTAAAAATTTGAACGATACAGAGTAGATTAGTTTGTTTCCTAAAATTGGAACAATACAGTAATTTGTTTTTTTCAAAAATTGGAACGATACAGAGTAGATTGGTTTTCTGCTAAAATTGGAACGAAACAGTAATTAGTTTTTTTCTAAAATTGGAACGATACAGAGTAGATTGGTTTTCTGCTAAAATTGGAACGAAACAGTAATTCGGTTTTTCTAAAATTTGAACGATACAGAGTAGATTGGTTTTCTGCTAAAATTGGAACGATACAGTAGATTAGTTTTTTCTAAAATTGGAACGAAACAGTAGATACATTTTTTTCTAAAATTGGAACGATACAGAGTAGATTAGTTTTCTGCTAACATTGGAACAAAACAGTAGATTTGTTGTTTTCTAAAATTGGAACGATACAGAGTAGATTCGTTTTCTGCTAAAATTGGAACGAAACAGTAGGTTAATTTTTTTCTAAAATTGGAACGATAGAGTAGATTAGTTTTCTGCTAAAATTGGAACAAAATTATTTTCTAAAATTGGAACGATACAGAGTAGATTGGTTTTCTGCTAAAATTGGAACAAAATTATTTTTTTTCTAAAATTGGAACGATACAGGGTAGATTGGTTTTCTGCTAAAATTGGAACAAAACAGTAATTTGTTTTTTTCTAAAATTGGAACGATACAGAGTAGATTTGTTTTCTGCTAAAATTGGAACGAAACAGTAATTTGTTTTTTTCTAAAATTGGAACGATACAGAGTAGATTTGTTTTCTGCTAAAATTGGAACGAAACAGTAATTTGTTTTTTTCTAAAATTGGAACGATACAGAGTAGATTGGTTTTCTGCTAAAATTGGAACGAAACAGTAATTCGTTTTTTCTAAAATTGGAACGATACAGAGTAGATTAGTTTGTTTCCTAAAATTGGAACAATACAGTAATTTGTTTTTTTCCTAAAATTGGAACGATACAGAGTAGATTGTTTTTCTGCTAAAATTGGAACGAAACAGTAATTTGTTTTTTTCTAAAATTGGAACGATACAGAGTAGATTGGTTTTCTGCTAAAATTGGAACGAAACTATAATTCGTTTTTTCTAAAATTTGAACGATACAGAGTAGATTAGTTTGTTTCCTAAAATTGGAACAATACAGTAATTTGTTTTTTTCAAAAATTGGAACGATACAGAGTAGATTGGTTTTCTGCTAAAATTGGAACAAAATTTTTTTTTTTCTAAAATTGGAACGATACAGGGTAGATTGGTTTTCTGCTAAAATTGGAACAAAACAGTAATTTGTTTTTTTCTAAAATTGGAACGATACAGAGTAGATTGGTTTTCTGCTAAAATTGGAACGAAACAGTAATTTGTTTTTTTCTAAAATTGGAACGATACAGAGTAGATTGGTTTTCTGCTAAAATTGGAACGAAACAGTAATTTGTTTTTTTCTAAAATTGGAGCGATACAGAGTAGATTGGTTTTCTGCTAAAATTGGAACGAAACAGTAATTCGTTTTTTCTAAAATTGGAACGATACAGAGTAGATTAGTTTGTTTCCTAAAATTGGAACAATACAGTAATTTGTTTTTTTCCTAAAATTGGAACGATACAGAGTAGATTGGTTTTCTGCTAAAATTGGAACGAAACAGTAATTTGTTTTTTTCTAAAATTGGAACGATACAGAGTAGATTGGTTTTCTGCTAAAATTGGAACGAAACAGTAATTTGTTTTTTTCTAAAATTGGAGCGATACAGAGTAGATTGGTTTTCTGCTAAAATTGGAACGAAACAGTAATTCGTTTTTTCTAAAATTGGAACGATACAGAGTAGATTAGTTTGTTTCCTAAAATTGGAACAATACAGTAATTTGTTTTTTTCCTAAAATTGGAACGATACAGAGTAGATTGGTTTTCTGCTAAAATTGGAACGAAACAGTAATTCGTTTTTTCTAAAATTGGAACGATACAGAGTAGATTAGTTTGTTTCCTAAAATTGGAACAATACAGTAATTTGTTTTTTTCCTAAAATTGGAACGATACAGAGTAGATTGGTTTTCTGCTAAAATTGGAACGAAACAGTAATTTGTTTTTTTCTAAAATTGGAGCGATACAGAGTAGATTGGTTTTCTGCTAAAATTGGAACGAAACAGTAATTCGTTTTTTCTAAAATTGGAACGATACAGAGTAGATTAGTTTGTTTCCTAAAATTGGAACAATACAGTAATTTGTTTTTTTCAAAAATTGGAACGATACAGAGTAGATTGGTTTTCTGCTAAAATTGGAACAACATTTTTTTTTTTCTAAAATTGGAACGATACAGGGTAGATTGGTTTTCTGCTAAAATTGGAACAAAACAGTAATTTGTTTTTTTCTAAAATTGGAACGATACAGAGTAGATTGGTTTTCTGCTAAAATTGGAACGAAACAGTAATTTGTTTTTTTCTAAAATTGGAACGATACAGAGTAGATTGGTTTTCTGCTAAAATTGGAACGAAACAGTAATTTGTTTTTTTCTAAAATTGGAGCGATACAGAGTAGATTGGTTTTCTGCTAAAATTGGAACGAAACAGTAATTCGTTTTTTCTAAAATTGGAACGATACAGAGTAGATTAGTTTGTTTCCTAAAATTGGAACAATACAGTAATTTGTTTTTTTCCTAAAATTGGAACGATACAGAGTAGATTGGTTTTCTGCTAAAATTGGAACGAAACAGTAATTCGTTTTTTCTAAAATTGGAACGATACAGAGTAGATTAGTTTGTTTCCTAAAATTGGAACAATACAGTAATTTGTTTTTTTCAAAAATTGGAACGATACAGAGTAGATTGGTTTTCTGCTAAAATTGGAACGAAACAGTAGGTTAATTTTTTTCTAAAATTGGAACGATAGAGTAGATTAGTTTTCTGCTAAAATTGGAACAAAATTATTTTCTAAAATTGGAACGATACAGAGTAGATTGGTTTTCTGCTAAAATTGGAACAAAATTATTTTTTTTCTAAAATTGGAACGATACAGGGTAGATTGGTTTTCTGCTAAAATTGGAACAAAACAGTAATTTGTTTTTTTCTAAAATTGGAACGATACAGAGTAGATTGGTTTTCTGCTAAAATTGGAACGAAACAGAAATTAGTTTTTTCTAAAATTGGAACGATACAGGGTAGATTAGTTTGTTTCCTAAAATTGGAACAATACAGTAATTTGTTTTTTTCCTAAAATTGGAACGATACAGAGTAGATTGTTTTTCTGCTAAAATTGGAACGAAACAGTAATTTGTTTTTTTCTAAAATTGGAACGATACAGAGTAGATTGGTTTTCTGCTAAAATTGGAACGAAACAGTCATTTCTTTTTTCAAAAATTGGAACGATACAGAGTAGATTGGTTTTCTGCTAAAATTGGAACGAAACAGTAGGTTAATTATTTTCTAAAATTGGAACGATACAGAGTAGATTGGTTTTCTGCTAAAATTGGAACAAAATTATTTTTTTTCTAAAATTGGAACGATACAGGGTAGATTGGTTTTCTGCTAAAATTGGAACAAAACAGTAATTTGTTTTTTTCTAAAATTGGAACGATACAGAGTAGATTGGTTTTCTGCTAAAATTGGAACAAAATTATTTTTTTTCTAAAATTGGAACGATACAGGGTAGATTGGTTTTCTGCTAAAATTGGAACAAAACAGTAATTTGTTTTTTTCTAAAATTGGAACGATACAGAGTAGATTGGTTTTCTGCTAAAATTGGAACAAAATTATTTTTTTTCTAAAATTTGAACGATACAGGGTAGAGTGGTTTTCTGCTAAAATTGGAACGAAACAGTAATTTGTTTTTTTCTAAAATTGGAACGATACAGAGTAGATTGGTTTTCTGCTAAAATTGGAACGAAACAGTAATTTGTTTTTTTCTAAAATTGGAACGATACAGAGTAGATTGGTTTTCTGCTAAAATTGGAACGAAACAGTAATTCGTTTTTTCTAAAATTGGAACGATACAGAGTAGATTAGTTTGTTTCCTAAAATTGGAACAATACAGTAATTTGTTTTTTTCCTAAAATTGGAACGATACAGAGTAGATTGTTTTTCTGCTAAAATTGGAACGAAACAGTAATTTGTTTTTTTCTAAAATTGGAACGATACAGAGTAGATTGGTTTTCTGCTAAAATTGGAACGAAACAGTAATTCGTTTTTTCTAAAATTTGAACGATACAGAGTAGATTAGTTTGTTTCCTAAAATTGGAACAATACAGTAATTTGTTTTTTTCAAAAATTGGAACGATACAGAGTAGATTGGTTTTCTGCTAAAATTGGAACAATACAGTAATTTGTTTTTTTCTAAAATTTGAACGATACAGGGTAGATTGGTTTTCTGCTAAAATTGGAACAAAACAGTAATTTGGTTTTTTCTAAAATTGGAACGATACAGAGTAGATTGGTTTTCTGCTAAAATTGGAACGAAACAGTAATTTGTTTTTTTCTAAAATTGGAACGATACAGAGTAGATTGGTTTTCTGCTAAAATTGGAACGAAACAGTAATTTGTTTTTTTCTAAAATTGGAACGATACAGAGTAGATTAGTTTGTTTCCTAAAATTGGAACAATACAGTAATTTGTTTTTTTCCTAAAATTGGAACGATACAGAGTAGATTGTTTTTCTGCTAAAATTGGAACGAAACAGTAATTTGTTTTTTTCAAAAATTGGAACGATACAGAGTAGATTGGTTTTCTGCTAAAATTGGAACGAAACAGTAGGTTAATTTTTTTCTAAAATTGGAACGATAGAGTAGATTAGTTTTCTGCTAAAATTGGAACAAAATTATTTTCTAAAATTGGAACGATACAGAGTAGATTGGTTTTCTGCTAAAATTGGAACAACATTTTTTTTTTCTAAAATTGGAACGATACAGGGTAGATTGGTTTTCTGCTAAAATTGGAACAAAACAGTAATTTGTTTTTTTCTAAAATTGGAACGATACAGAGTAGATTGGTTTTCTGCTAAAATTGGAACGAAACAGTAATTTGTTTTTTTCTAAAATTGGAACGATACAGAGTAGATTGGTTTTCTGCTAAAATTGGAACGAAACAGTAATTTGTTTTTTTCTAAAATTGGAACGATACAGAGTAGATTGGTTTTCTGCTAAAATTGGAACGAAACAGTAATTCGTTTTTTCTAAAATTGGAACGATACAGAGTAGATTAGTTTGTTTCCTAAAATTGGAACAATACAGTAATTTGTTTTTTTCTAAAATTGGAACGATACAGAGTAGATTGGTTTTCTGCTAAAATTGGAACGAAACAGTAATTTGTTTTTTTCTAAAATTGGAACGATACAGAGTAGATTGGTTTTCTGCTAAAATTGGAACGAAACAGTAATTCGTTTTTTCTAAAATTGGAACGATACAGTAATTTGTTTTTTCTAAAATTGGAACGATACAGAGTAGATTAGTTTGTTTCCTAAAATTGGAACGAAACAGTAATTTGTTTTTTCTAAAATTGGAACGATACAGAGTAGATTAGTTTGTTTCCTAAAATTGGAACAATACAGTAATTTGTTTTTTTCAAAAATTGGAACGATACTGAGTAGATTGGTTTTCTGCTAAAATTGGAACAATACAGTAATTTGTTTTGTTCTAAAATTGGAACGATACAGGGTAGATTGGTTTTCTGCTAAAATTGGAACAAAACAGTAATTTGTTTTTTTCTAAAATTGGAACGATACAGAGTAGATTGGTTTTCTGCTAAAATTGGAACAAAACAGTAATTTGTTTTTTTCTAAAATTGGAACGATACAGAGTAGATTGGTTTTCTGCTAAAATTGGAACAAAACAGTAATTTGTTTTTTCTAAAATTGGAACGATACAGAGTTGATTGGTTTTCTGCTAAAATTGGAACAAAACAGTAATTCGTTTTTTTCTAAAATTGGAACGAGACAGAGTAGATTGGTTTTCTGCTAAAATTGGAACGAAACAGTAATTCGTTTTTTCTAAAATTTGAACGATACAGAGTAGATTAGTTTGTTTCCTAAAATTGGAACAATACAGTAATTTGTTTTTTTCCTAAAATTGGAACGATACAGAGTAGATTGTTTTTCTGCAAAAATTGGAACGAAACAGTAATTTGTTTTTTTCTAAAATTGGAACGATACAGAGTAGATTGGTTTTCTGCTAAAATTGGAACAACATTTTTTTTTTTCTAAAATTGGAACGATACAGGGTAGATTGGTTTTCTGCTAAAATTGGAACAAAACAGTAATTTGTTTTTTTCTAAAATTGGAACGATACAGAGTAGATTGGTTTTCTGCTAAAATTGGAACGAAACAGTAATTTGTTTTTTTCTAAAATTGGAACGATACAGAGTAGATTGGTTTTCTGCTAAAATTGGAACGAAACAGTAATTTGTTTTTTTCTAAAATTGGAACGATACAGAGTAGATTGGTTTTCTGCTAAAATTGGAACGAAACAGTAATTCGTTTTTTCTAAAATTGGAACGATACAGAGTAGATTAGTTTGTTTCCTAAAATTGGAACGAAACAGTAATTTGTTTTTTCTAAAATTGGAACGATACAGAGTAGATTAGTTTGTTTCCTAAAATTAGAACAATACAGTAATTTGTTTTTTTCAAAAATTGGAACGATACTGAGTAGATTGGTTATCTGCTAAAATTGGAACAATACAGTAATTTGTTTTGTTCTAAAATTGGAACGATACAGGGTAGATTGGTTTTCTGCTAAAATTGGAACAAAACAGTAATTTGTTTTTTTCTAAAATTGGAACGATACAGAGTAGATTGGTTTTCTGCTAAAATTGGAACAAAACAGTAATTTGTTTTTTTCTAAAATTGGAACGATACAGAGTAGATTGGTTTTCTGCTAAAATTGGAACGAAACAGTAATTTGTTTTTTCTAAAATTGGAACGATACAGAGTTGATTGGTTTTCTGCTAAAATTGGAACAAAACAGTAATTCGTTTTTTTCTAAAATTGGAACGAGACAGAGTAGATTGGTTTTCTGCTAAAATTGGAACGAAACAGTAATTCGTTTTTTCTAAAATTTGAACGATACAGAGTAGATTAGTTTGTTTCCTAAAATTGGAACAATACAGTAATTTGTTTTTTTCCTAAAATTGGAACGATACAGAGTAGATTGTTTTTCTGCAAAAATTGGAACGAAACAGTAATTTGTTTTTTTCTAAAATTGGAACGATACAGAGTAGATTGGTTTTCTGCTAAAATTGGAACGAAACAGTAATTCGTTTTTTCTAAAATTTGAACGATACAGAGTAGATTAGTTTGTTTCCTAAAATTGGAACAATACAGTAATTTGTTTTTTTCAAAAATTGGAACGATACAGAGTAGATTGGTTTTCTGCTAAAATTGGAACAATACAGTAATTTGTTTTTTTCTAAAATTGGAACGATACAGGGTAGATTGGTTTTCTGCTAAAATTGGAACAAAACAGTAATTTGTTTTTTTCTAAAATTGGAACGATACAGAGTAGATTGGTTTTCTGCTAAAATTGGAACGAAACAGTAATTTGTTTTTTCTAAAATTTGAACGATACAGAGTAGATTAGTTTGTTTCCTAAAATTGGAACAATACAGTAATTTGTTTTTTTCCTAAAATTGGAACGATACAGAGTAGATTGTTTTTCTGCAAAAATTGGAACGAAACAGTAATTTGTTTTTTTCTAAAATTGGAACGATACAGAGTAGATTGGTTTTCTGCTAAAATTGGAACGAAACAGTAGGTTAATTTTTTTCTAAAATTGGAACGATAGAGTAGATTAGTTTTCTGCTAAAATTGGAACAAAATTATTTTCTAAAATTGGAACGATACAGAGTAGATTGGTTTTCTGCTAAAATTGGAACAAAATTATTTTTTTTCTAAAATTGGAACGATACAGGGTAGATTGGTTTTCTGCTAAAATTGGAACAAAACAGTAATTTGTTTTTTTCTAAAATTGGAACGATACAGAGTAGATTGGTTTTCTGCTAAAATTGGAACAAAATTATTTTTTTTCTAAAATTGGAACGATACAGGGTAGATTGGTTTTCTGCTAAAATTGGAACAAAACAGTAATTTGTTTTTTTCTAAAATTGGAACGATACATAGTAGATTGGTTTTCTGCTAAAATTGGAACGAAACAGTAATTTGTTTTTTTCTAAAATTGGAACGATACAGAGTAGATTGGTTTTCTGCTAAAATTGGAACGAAACAGTAATTTGTTTTTTTCTAAAATTGGAACGATACAGAGTAGATTGGTTTTCTGCTAAAATTAGAACGAAACAGTAATTCGTTTTTTCTAAAATTGGAACGATACAGAGTAGATAGTTTGTTTCCTAAAATTGGAACAATACAGTAATTTGTTTTTTTCCTAAAATTGGAACGATACAGAGTAGATTGTTTTTCTGCTAAAATTGGAACGAAACAGTAATTTGTTTTTTTCTAAAATTGGAACGATACAGAGTAGATTGGTTTTCTGCTAAAATTGGAACGAAACAGTAATTTGTTTTTTTCTAAAATTGGAACGATACAGAGTAGATTGGTTTTCTGCTAAAATTGGAACGAAACAGTAATTCGTTTTTTCTAAAATTGGAACGATACAGAGTAGATTAGTTTGTTTCCTAAAATTGGAACAATACAGTAATTTGTTTTTTTCTAAAATTGGAACGATACAGAGTAGATTGGTTTTCTGCTAAAATTGGAACGAAACAGTAATTTGTTTTTTTCTAAAATTGGAACGATACAGAGTAGATTGGTTTTCTGCTAAAATTGGAACGAAACAGTAATTCGTTTTTTCTAAAATTGGAACGATACAGAGTAGATTAGTTTGTTTCCTAAAATTGGAACGAAACAGTAATTTGTTTTTTCTAAAATTGGAACGATACAGAGTAGATTAGTTTGTTTCCTAAAATTGGAACAATACAGTAATTTGTTTTTTTCAAAAATTGGAACGATACTGAGTAGATTGGTTTTCTGCTAAAATTGGAACAATACAGTAATTTGTTTTGTTCTAAAATTGGAACGATACAGGGTAGATTGGTTTTCTGCTAAAATTGGAACAAAACAGTAATTTGTTTTTTTCTAAAATTGGAACGATACAGAGTAGATTGGTTTTCTGCTAAAATTGGAACAAAACAGTAATTTGTTTTTTTCTAAAATTGGAACGATACAGAGTAGATTGGTTTTCTGCTAAAATTGGAACGAAACAGTAATTTGTTTTTTCTAAAATTGGAACGATACAGAGTTGATTGGTTTTCTGCTAAAATTGGAACAAAACAGTAATTCGTTTTTTTCTAAAATTGGAACGAGACAGAGTAGATTGGTTTTCTGCTAAAATTGGAACGAAACAGTAATTCGTTTTTTCTAAAATTTGAACGATACAGAGTAGATTAGTTTGTTTCCTAAAATTGGAACAATACAGTAATTTGTTTTTTTCCTAAAATTGGAACGATACAGAGTAGATTGTTTTTCTGCAAAAATTGGAACGAAACAGTAATTTGTTTTTTTCTAAAATTGGAACGATACAGAGTAGATTGGTTTTCTGCTAAAATTGGAACGAAACAGTAATTCGTTTTTTCTAAAATTTGAACGATACAGAGTAGATTAGTTTGTTTCCTAAAATTGGAACAATACAGTAATTTGTTTTTTTCAAAAATTGGAACGATACAGAGTAGATTGGTTTTCTGCTAAAATTGGAACAATACAGTAATTTGTTTTTTTCTAAAATTGGAACGATACAGGGTAGATTGGTTTTCTGCTAAAATTGGAACAAAACAGTAATTTGTTTTTTTCTAAAATTGGAACGATACAGAGTAGATTGGTTTTCTGCTAAAATTGGAACGAAACAGTAATTTGTTTTTTCTAAAATTTGAACGATACAGAGTAGATTAGTTTGTTTCCTAAAATTGGAACAATACAGTAATTTGTTTTTTTCCTAAAATTGGAACGATACAGAGTAGATTGTTTTTCTGCAAAAATTGGAACGAAACAGTAATTTGTTTTTTTCTAAAATTGGAACGATACAGAGTAGATTGGTTTTCTGCTAAAATTGGAACGAAACAGTAGGTTAATTTTTTTCTAAAATTGGAACGATAGAGTAGATTAGTTTTCTGCTAAAATTGGAACAAAATTATTTTCTAAAATTGGAACGATACAGAGTAGATTGGTTTTCTGCTAAAATTGGAACAAAATTATTTTTTTTCTAAAATTGGAACGATACAGGGTAGATTGGTTTTCTGCTAAAATTGGAACAAAACAGTAATTTGTTTTTTTCTAAAATTGGAACGATACAGAGTAGATTGGTTTTCTGCTAAAATTGGAACAAAATTATTTTTTTTCTAAAATTGGAACGATACAGGGTAGATTGGTTTTCTGCTAAAATTGGAACAAAACAGTAATTTGTTTTTTTCTAAAATTGGAACGATACATAGTAGATTGGTTTTCTGCTAAAATTGGAACGAAACAGTAATTTGTTTTTTTCTAAAATTGGAACGATACAGAGTAGATTGGTTTTCTGCTAAAATTGGAACGAAACAGTAATTTGTTTTTTTCTAAAATTGGAACGATACAGAGTAGATTGGTTTTCTGCTAAAATTAGAACGAAACAGTAATTCGTTTTTTCTAAAATTGGAACGATACAGAGTAGATAGTTTGTTTCCTAAAATTGGAACAATACAGTAATTTGTTTTTTTCCTAAAATTGGAACGATACAGAGTAGATTGTTTTTCTGCTAAAATTGGAACGAAACAGTAATTTGTTTTTTTCTAAAATTGGAACGATACAGAGTAGATTGGTTTTCTGCTAAAATTGGAACGAAACAGTAATTTGTTTTTTTCTAAAATTGGAACGATACAGAGTACATTAGTTTGTTTCCTAAAATTGGAACAATACAGTAATTTGTTTTTTTCCTAAAATTGGAACGATACAGAGTAGATTGTTTTTCTGCTAAAATTGGAACGAAACAGTAATTTGTTTTTTTCTAAAATTGGAACGATACAGAGTAGATTGGTTTTCTGCTAAAATTGGAACGAAACAGTAATTTGTTTTTTCTAAAATTGGAACGATACAGAGTTGATTGGTTTTCTGCTAAAATTGGAACAAAACAGTAATTCGTTTTTTTCTAAAATTGGAACGAGACAGAGTAGATTGGTTTTCTGCTAAAATTGGAACGAAACAGTAATTCGTTTTTTCTAAAATTTGAACGATACAGAGTAGATTAGTTTGTTTCCTAAAATTGGAACAATACAGTAATTTGTTTTTTTCCTAAAATTGGAACGATACAGAGTAGATTGTTTTTCTGCAAAAATTGGAACGAAACAGTAATTTGTTTTTTTCTAAAATTGGAACGATACAGAGTAGATTGGTTTTCTGCTAAAATTGGAACGAAACAGTAGGTTAATTTTTTTCTAAAATTGGAACGATAGAGTAGATTAGTTTTCTGCTAAAATTGGAACAAAATTATTTTCTAAAATTGGAACGATACAGAGTAGATTGGTTTTCTGCTAAAATTGGAACAAAATTATTTTTTTTCTAAAATTGGAACGATACAGGGTAGATTGGTTTTCTGCTAAAATTGGAACAAAACAGTAATTTGTTTTTTTCTAAAATTGGAACGATACAGAGTAGATTGGTTTTCTGCTAAAATTGGAACAAAATTATTTTTTTTCTAAAATTGGAACGATACAGGGTAGATTGGTTTTCTGCTAAAATTGGAACAAAACAGTAATTTGTTTTTTTCTAAAATTGGAACGATACATAGTAGATTGGTTTTCTGCTAAAATTGGAACGAAACAGTAATTTGTTTTTTTCTAAAATTGGAACGATACAGAGTAGATTGGTTTTCTGCTAAAATTGGAACGAAACAGTAATTTGTTTTTTTCTAAAATTGGAACGATACAGAGTAGATTGGTTTTCTGCTAAAATTAGAACGAAACAGTAATTCGTTTTTTCTAAAATTGGAACGATACAGAGTAGATAGTTTGTTTCCTAAAATTGGAACAATACAGTAATTTGTTTTTTTCCTAAAATTGGAACGATACAGAGTAGATTGTTTTTCTGCTAAAATTGGAACGAAACAGTAATTTGTTTTTTTCTAAAATTGGAACGATACAGAGTAGATTGGTTTTCTGCTAAAATTGGAACGAAACAGTAATTTGTTTTTTTCTAAAATTGGAACGATACAGAGTACATTAGTTTGTTTCCTAAAATTGGAACAATACAGTAATTTGTTTTTTTCCTAAAATTGGAACGATACAGAGTAGATTGTTTTTCTGCTAAAATTGGAACGAAACAGTAATTTGTTTTTTTCTAAAATTGGAACGATACAGAGTAGATTGGTTTTCTGCTAAAATTGGAACGAAACAGTAGGTTAATTTTTTTCTAAAATTGGAACGATAGAGTAGATTAGTTTTCTGCTAAAATTGGAACAAAATTATTTTCTAAAATTGGAACGATACAGAGTAGATTGGTTTTCTGCTAAAATTGGAACAAAATTATTTTTTTTCTAAAATTGGAACGATACAGGGTAGATTGGTTTTCTGCTAAAATTGGAACAAAACAGTAATTTGTTTTTTTCTAAAATTGGAACGATACAGAGTAGATTAGTTTGTTTCCTAAAATTGGAACAATACAGTAATTTGTTTTTTTCCTAAAATTGGAACGATACAGAGTAGATTGTTTTTCTGCTAAAATTGGAACGAAACAGTAATTTGTTTTTTTCTAAAATTGGAACGATACAGAGTAGATTGGTTTTCTGCTAAAATTGGAACGAAACAGTAATTTGTTTTTTTCAAAAATTGGAACGATACAGAGTAGATTGTTTTTCTGCTAAAATTGGAACGAAACAGTAATTTGTTTTTTTCTAAAATTGGAACGATACAGAGTAGATTGGTTTTCTGCTAAAATTGGAACAAAACAGTAATTTGTTTTTTTCTAAAATTGGAACGATACAGAGTAGATTAGTTTGTTTCCTAAAATTGGAACAATACAGTAATTTGTTTTTTTCCTAAAATTGGAACGATACAGAGTAGATTGTTTTTCTGCTAAAATTGGAACGAAACAGTAATTTGTTTTTTTCTAAAATTGGAACGATACAGAGTAGATTGGTTTTCTGCTAAAATTGGAACGAAACAGTAATTTGTTTTTTTCTAAAATTGGAACGATACAGAGTAGATTGGTTTTCTGCTAAAATTGGAACAAAATTATTTTTTTTCTAAAATTGGAACGATACAGGGTAGATTAGTTTGTTTCCTAAAATTGGAACAATACAGTAATTTGTTTTTTTCCTAAAATTGGAACGATACAGAGTAGATTGTTTTTCTGCTAAAATTGGAACGAAACAGTAATTTGTTTTTTTCTAAAATTGGAACGATACAGAGTAGATTGGTTTTCTGCTAAAATTGGAACGAAACAGTAATTTGTTTTTTTCTAAAATTGGAACGATACAGAGTAGATTGGTTTTCTGCTAAAATTGGAACAACATTTTTTTTTTTCTAAAATTGGAACGATACAGGGTAGATTGGTTTTCTGCTAAAATTGGAACAAAACAGTAATTTGTTTTTTTCTAAAATTGGAACGATACAGAGTAGATTGGTTTTCTGCTAAAATTGGAACGAAACAGTAATTTGTTTTTTTCTAAAATTGGAACGATACAGAGTAGATTGGTTTTCTGCTAAAATTGGAACGAAACAGTAATTTGTTTTTTTCTAAAATTGGAACGATACAGAGTAGATTGGTTTTCTGCTAAAATTGGAACGAAACAGTAATTTGTTTTTTTCTAAAATTGGAACGATACAGAGTAGATTAGTTTGTTTCCTAAAATTGGAACAATACAGTAATTTGTTTTTTTCCTAAAATTGGAACGATACAGAGTAGATTGTTTTTCTGCTAAAATTGGAACGAAACAGTAATTTGTTTTTTTCTAAAATTGGAACGATACAGAGTAGATTGGTTTTCTGCTAAAATTGGAACGAAACAGTAATTTGTTTTTTTCTAAAATTGGAACGATACAGAGTAGATTGGTTTTCTGCTAAAATTGGAACAAAATTATTTTTTTTCTAAAATTGGAACGATACAGGGTAGATTAGTTTGTTTCCTAAAATTGGAACAATACAGTAATTTGTTTTTTTCCTAAAATTGGAACGATACAGAGTAGATTGTTTTTCTGCTAAAATTGGAACGAAACAGTAATTTGTTTTTTTCTAAAATTGGAACGATACAGAGTAGATTGGTTTTCTGCTAAAATTGGAACGAAACAGTAATTTGTTTTTTTCTAAAATTGGAACGATACAGAGTAGATTAGTTTGTTTCCTAAAATTGGAACAATACAGTAATTTGTTTTTTTCCTAAAATTGGAACGATACAGAGTAGATTGTTTTTCTGCTAAAATTGGAACGAAACAGTAATTTGTTTTTTTCAAAAATTGGAACGATACAGAGTAGATTGGTTTTCTGCTAAAATTGGAACGAAACAGTAGGTTAATTTTTTTCTAAAATTGGAACGATAGAGTAGATTAGTTTTCTGCTAAAATTGGAACAAAATTATTTTCTAAAATTGGAACGATACAGAGTAGATTGGTTTTCTGCTAAAATTGGAACAAAATTATTTTTTTTCTAAAATTGGAACGATACAGGGTAGATTGGTTTTCTGCTAAAATTGGAACAAAACAGTAATTTGTTTTTTTCTAAAATTGGAACGATACAGAGTAGATTGGTTTTCTGCTAAAATTGGAACAACATTTTTTTTTTTCTAAAATTGGAACGATACAGGGTAGATTGGTTTTCTGCTAAAATTGGAACAAAACAGTAATTTGTTTTTTTCTAAAATTGGAACGATACAGAGTAGATTGGTTTTCTGCTAAAATTGGAACGAAACAGTAATTTGTTTTTTTCTAAAATTGGAACGATACAGAGTAGATTGGTTTTCTGCTAAAATTGGAACGAAACAGTAATTTGTTTTTTTCTAAAATTGGAACGATACAGAGTAGATTGGTTTTCTGCTAAAATTGGAACGAAACAGTAATTCGTTTTTTCTAAAATTGGAACGATACAGAGTAGATTAGTTTGTTTCCTAAAATTGGAACAATACAGTAATTTGTTTTTTTCTAAAATTGGAACGATACAGAGTAGATTGGTTTTCTGCTAAAATTGGAACGAAACAGTAATTTGTTTTTTTCTAAAATTGGAACGATACAGAGTAGATTGGTTTTCTGCTAAAATTGGAACGAAACAGTAATTCGTTTTTTCTAAAATTGGAACGATACAGAGTAGATTAGTTTGTTTCCTAAAATTGGAACGAAACAGTAATTTGTTTTTTCTAAAATTGGAACGATACAGAGTAGATTAGTTTGTTTCCTAAAATTGGAACAATACAGTAATTTGTTTTTTTCAAAAATTGGAACGATACTGAGTAGATTGGTTTTCTGCTAAAATTGGAACAATACAGTAATTTGTTTTGTTCTAAAATTGGAACGATACAGGGTAGATTGGTTTTCTGCTAAAATTGGAACAAAACAGTAATTTGTTTTTTTCTAAAATTGGAACGATACAGAGTAGATTGGTTTTCTGCTAAAATTGGAACAAAACAGTAATTTGTTTTTTCCTAAAATTGGAACGATACAGAGTAGATTGGTTTTCTGCTAAAATTGGAACGAAACAGTAATTTGTTTTTTCTAAAATTGGAACGATACAGAGTTGATTGGTTTTCTGCTAAAATTGGAACAAAACAGTAATTCGTTTTTTTCTAAAATTGGAACGAGACAGAGTAGATTGGTTTTCTGCTAAAATTGGAACGAAACAGTAATTCGTTTTTTCTAAAATTTGAACGATACAGAGTAGATTAGTTTGTTTCCTAAAATTGGAACAATACAGTAATTTGTTTTTTTCCTAAAATTGGAACGATACAGAGTAGATTGTTTTTCTGCAAAAATTGGAACGAAACAGTAATTTGTTTTTTTCTAAAATTGGAACGATACAGAGTAGATTGGTTTTCTGCTAAAATTGGAACAACATTTTTTTTTTTCTAAAATTGGAACGATACAGGGTAGATTGGTTTTCTGCTAAAATTGGAACGAAACAGTAATTTGTTTTTTTCTAAAATTGGAACGATACAGAGTAGATTGGTTTTCTGCTAAAATTGGAACGAAACAGTAATTTGTTTTTTTCTAAAATTGGAACGATACAGAGTAGATTGGTTTTCTGCTAAAATTGGAACGAAACAGTAATTTGTTTTTTTCTAAAATTGGAACGATACAGAGTAGATTGGTTTTCTGCTAAAATTGGAACGAAACAGTAATTCGTTTTTTCTAAAATTGGAACGATACAGAGTAGATTAGTTTGTTTCCTAAAATTGGAACAATACAGTAATTTGTTTTTTTCTAAAATTGGAACGATACAGAGTAGATTGGTTTTCTGCTAAAATTGGAACGAAACAGTAATTTGTTTTTTTCTAAAATTGGAACGATACAGAGTAGATTGGTTTTCTGCTAAAATTGGAACGAAACAGTAATTCGTTTTTTCTAAAATTGGAACGATACAGAGTAGATTAGTTTGTTTCCTAAAATTGGAACGAAACAGTAATTTGTTTTTTCTAAAATTGGAACGATACAGAGTAGATTAGTTTGTTTCCTAAAATTGGAACAATACAGTAATTTGTTTTTTTCAAAAATTGGAACGATACTGAGTAGATTGGTTTTCTGCTAAAATTGGAACAATACAGTAATTTGTTTTGTTCTAAAATTGGAACGATACAGGGTAGATTGGTTTTCTGCTAAAATTGGAACAAAACAGTAATTTGTTTTTTTCTAAAATTGGAACGATACAGAGTAGATTGGTTTTCTGCTAAAATTGGAACAAAACAGTAATTTGTTTTTTTCTAAAATTGGAACGATACAGAGTAGATTGGTTTTCTGCTAAAATTGGAACGAAACAGTAATTTGTTTTTTCTAAAATTGGAACGATACAGAGTTGATTGGTTTTCTGCTAAAATTGGAACAAAACAGTAATTCGTTTTTTTCTAAAATTGGAACGAGACAGAGTAGATTGGTTTTCTGCTAAAATTGGAACGAAACAGTAATTCGTTTTTTCTAAAATTTGAACGATACAGAGTAGATTAGTTTGTTTCCTAAAATTGGAACAATACAGTAATTTGTTTTTTTCCTAAAATTGGAACGATACAGAGTAGATTGTTTTTCTGCAAAAATTGGAACGAAACAGTAATTTGTTTTTTTCTAAAATTGGAACGATACAGAGTAGATTGGTTTTCTGCTAAAATTGGAACGAAACAGTAATTCGTTTTTTCTAAAATTTGAACGATACAGAGTAGATTAGTTTGTTTCCTAAAATTGGAACAATACAGTAATTTGTTTTTTTCAAAAATTGGAACGATACAGAGTAGATTGGTTTTCTGCTAAAATTGGAACAATACAGTAATTTGTTTTTTTCTAAAATTGGAACGATACAGGGTAGATTGGTTTTCTGCTAAAATTGGAACAAAACAGTAATTTGTTTTTTTCTAAAATTGGAACGATACAGAGTAGATTGGTTTTCTGCTAAAATTGGAACGAAACAGTAATTTGTTTTTTCTAAAATTGGAACGATACAGAGTTGATTGGTTTTCTGCTAAAATTGGAACAAAACAGTAATTCGTTTTTTTCTAAAATTGGAACGAGACAGAGTAGATTGGTTTTCTGCTAAAATTGGAACGAAACAGTAATTCGTTTTTTCTAAAATTTGAACGATACAGAGTAGATTAGTTTGTTTCCTAAAATTGGAACAATACAGTAATTTGTTTTTTTCCTAAAATTGGAACGATACAGAGTAGATTGTTTTTCTGCAAAAATTGGAACGAAACAGTAATTTGTTTTTTTCTAAAATTGGAACGATACAGAGTAGATTGGTTTTCTGCTAAAATTGGAACGAAACAGTAGGTTAATTTTTTTCTAAAATTGGAACGATAGAGTAGATTAGTTTTCTGCTAAAATTGGAACAAAATTATTTTCTAAAATTGGAACGATACAGAGTAGATTGGTTTTCTGCTAAAATTGGAACAAAATTATTTTTTTTCTAAAATTGGAACGATACAGGGTAGATTGGTTTTCTGCTAAAATTGGAACAAAACAGTAATTTGTTTTTTTCTAAAATTGGAACGATACAGAGTAGATTGGTTTTCTGCTAAAATTGGAACAAAATTATTTTTTTTCTAAAATTGGAACGATACAGGGTAGATTGGTTTTCTGCTAAAATTGGAACAAAACAGTAATTTGTTTTTTTCTAAAATTGGAACGATACATAGTAGATTGGTTTTCTGCTAAAATTGGAACGAAACAGTAATTTGTTTTTTTCTAAAATTGGAACGATACAGAGTAGATTGGTTTTCTGCTAAAATTGGAACGAAACAGTAATTTGTTTTTTTCTAAAATTGGAACGATACAGAGTAGATTGGTTTTCTGCTAAAATTAGAACGAAACAGTAATTCGTTTTTTCTAAAATTGGAACGATACAGAGTAGATAGTTTGTTTCCTAAAATTGGAACAATACAGTAATTTGTTTTTTTCCTAAAATTGGAACGATACAGAGTAGATTGTTTTTCTGCTAAAATTGGAACGAAACAGTAATTTGTTTTTTTCTAAAATTGGAACGATACAGAGTAGATTGGTTTTCTGCTAAAATTGGAACGAAACAGTAATTTGTTTTTTTCTAAAATTGGAACGATACAGAGTACATTAGTTTGTTTCCTAAAATTGGAACAATACAGTAATTTGTTTTTTTCCTAAAATTGGAACGATACAGAGTAGATTGTTTTTCTGCTAAAATTGGAACGAAACAGTAATTTGTTTTTTTCTAAAATTGGAACGATACAGAGTAGATTGGTTTTCTGCTAAAATTGGAACGAAACAGTAATTTGTTTTTTCTAAAATTGGAACGATACAGAGTTGATTGGTTTTCTGCTAAAATTGGAACAAAACAGTAATTCGTTTTTTTCTAAAATTGGAACGAGACAGAGTAGATTGGTTTTCTGCTAAAATTGGAACGAAACAGTAATTCGTTTTTTCTAAAATTTGAACGATACAGAGTAGATTAGTTTGTTTCCTAAAATTGGAACAATACAGTAATTTGTTTTTTTCCTAAAATTGGAACGATACAGAGTAGATTGTTTTTCTGCAAAAATTGGAACGAAACAGTAATTTGTTTTTTTCTAAAATTGGAACGATACAGAGTAGATTGGTTTTCTGCTAAAATTGGAACGAAACAGTAGGTTAATTTTTTTCTAAAATTGGAACGATAGAGTAGATTTGTTTTCTGCTAAAATTGGAACAAAATTATTTTCTAAAATTGGAACGATACAGAGTAGATTGGTTTTCTGCTAAAATTGGAACAAAATTATTTTTTTTCTAAAATTGGAACGATACAGGGTAGATTGGTTTTCTGCTAAAATTGGAACAAAACAGTAATTTGTTTTTTTCTAAAATTGGAACGATACAGAGTAGATTGGTTTTCTGCTAAAATTGGAACAAAATTATTTTTTTTCTAAAATTGGAACGATACAGGGTAGATTGGTTTTCTGCTAAAATTGGAACAAAACAGTAATTTGTTTTTTTCTAAAATTGGAACGATACATAGTAGATTGGTTTTCTGCTAAAATTGGAACGAAACAGTAATTCGTTTTTTCTAAAATTGGAACGATACAGAGTAGATAGTTTGTTTCCTAAAATTGGAACAATACAGTAATTTGTTTTTTTCCTAAAATTGGAACGATACAGAGTAGATTGTTTTTCTGCTAAAATTGGAACGAAACAGTAATTTGTTTTTTTCTAAAATTGGAACGAAACAGAGTAGATTGGTTTTCTGCTAAAATTGGAACGAAACAGTAATTTGTTTTTTTCTAAAATTGGAACGATACAGAGTACATTAGTTTGTTTCCTAAAATTGGAACAATACAGTAATTTGTTTTTTTCCTAAAATTGGAACGATACAGAGTAGATTGTTTTTCTGCTAAAATTGGAACGAAACAGTAATTTGTTTTTTTCAAAAATTGGAACGATACAGAGTAGATTGGTTTTCTGCTAAAATTGGAACGAAACAGTAGGTTAATTTTTTTCTAAAATTGGAACGATAGAGTAGATTAGTTTTCTGCTAAAATTGGAACAAAATTATTTTCTAAAATTGGAACGATACAGAGTAGATTGGTTTTCTGCTAAAATTGGAACAAAATTATTATTTTTCTAAAATTGGAACGATACAGGGTAGATTGGTTTTCTGCTAAAATTGGAACAAAACAGTAATTTGTTTTTTTCTAAAATTGGAACGATACAGAGTAGATTAGTTTGTTTCCTAAAATTGGAACAATACAGTAATTTGTTTTTTTCCTAAAATTGGAACGATACAGAGTAGATTGTTTTTCTGCTAAAATTGGAACGAAACAGTAATTTGTTTTTTTCTAAAATTGGAACGATACAGAGTAGATTGGTTTTCTGCTAAAATTGGAACGAAACAGTAATTTGTTTTTTTCAAAAATTGGAACGATACAGAGTAGATTGTTTTTCTGCTAAAATTGGAACGAAACAGTAATTTGTTTTTTTCTAAAATTGGAACGATACAGAGTAGATTGGTTTTCTGCTAAAATTGGAACAAAACAGTAATTTGTTTTTTTCTAAAATTGGAACGATACAGAGTAGATTAGTTTGTTTCCTAAAATTGGAACAATACAGTAATTTGTTTTTTTCCTAAAATTGGAACGATACAGAGTAGATTGTTTTTCTGCTAAAATTGGAACGAAACAGTAATTTGTTTTTTTCTAAAATTGGAACGATACAGAGTAGATTGGTTTTCTGCTAAAATTGGAACGAAACAGTAATTTGTTTTTTTCTAAAATTGGAACGATACAGAGTAGATTGGTTTTCTGCTAAAATTGGAACAAAATTATTTTTTTTCTAAAATTGGAACGATACAGGGTAGATTAGTTTGTTTCCTAAAATTGGAACAATACAGTAATTTGTTTTTTTCCTAAAATTGGAACGATACAGAGTAGATTGTTTTTCTGCTAAAATTGGAACGAAACAGTAATTTGTTTTTTTCAAAAATTGGAACGATACAGAGTAGATTGGTTTTCTGCTAAAATTGGAACGAAACAGTAGGTTAATTTTTTTCTAAAATTGGAACGATAGAGTAGATTAGTTTTCTGCTAAAATTGGAACAAAATTATTTTCTAAAATTGGAACGATACAGAGTAGATTGGTTTTCTGCTAAAATTGGAACAAAATTATTTTTTTTCTAAAATTGGAACGATATAGGGTAGATTGGTTTTCTGCTAAAATTGGAACAAAACAGTAATTTGTTTTTTTCTAAAATTGGAACGATACAGAGTAGATTGGTTTTCTGCTAAAATTGGAACAAAATTATTTTTTTTCTAAAATTGGAACGATACAGGGTAGATTGGTTTTCTGCTAAAATTGGAACAAAACAGTAATTTGTTTTTTTCTAAAATTGGAACGATACATAGTAGATTGGTTTTCTGCTAAAATTGGAACGAAACAGTAATTTGTTTTTTTCTAAAATTGGAACGATACAGAGTAGATTGGTTTTCTGCTAAAATTGGAACGAAACAGTAATTTGTTTTTTTCTAAAATTGGAACGATACAGAGTAGATTGGTTTTCTGCTAAAATTAGAACGAAACAGTAATTCGTTTTTTCTAAAATTGGAACGATACAGAGTAGATTCGTTTGTTTCCTAAAATTGGAACAATACAGTAATTTGTTTTTTTCCTAAAATTGGAACGATACAGAGTAGATTGTTTTTCTGCTAAAATTGGAACGAAACAGTAATTTGTTTTTTTCAAAAATTGGAACGATACAGAGTAGATTGGTTTTCTGCTAAAATTGGAACGAAACAGTAATTTGTTTTTTTCTAAAATTGGAACGATACAGAGTAGATTGGTTTTCTGCTAAAATTGGAACGAAACAGTAATTTGTTTTTTTCTAAAATTGGAACGATACAGAGTAGATTGGTTTTCTGCTAAAATTGGAACAAAATTATTTTTTTTCTAAAATTGGAACGATACAGGGTAGATTAGTTTGTTTCCTAAAATTGGAACAATACAGTAATTTGTTTTTTTCCTAAAATTGGAACGATACAGAGTAGATTGTTTTTCTGCTAAAATTGGAACGAAACAGTAATTTGTTTTTTTCAAAAATTGGAACGATACAGAGTAGATTGGTTTTCTGCTAAAATTGGAACGAAACAGTAGGTTAATTTTTTTCTAAAATTGGAACGATAGAGTAGATTAGTTTTCTGCTAAAATTGGAACAAAATTATTTTCTAAAATTGGAACGATACAGAGTAGATTGGTTTTCTGCTAAAATTGGAACAAAATTATTTTTTTTCTAAAATTGGAACGATATAGGGTAGATTGGTTTTCTGCTAAAATTGGAACAAAACAGTAATTTGTTTTTTTCTAAAATTGGAACGATACAGAGTAGATTGGTTTTCTGCTAAAATTGGAACAAAATTATTTTTTTTCTAAAATTGGAACGATATAGGGTAGATTGGTTTTCTGCTAAAATTGGAACAAAACAGTAATTTGTTTTTTTCTAAAATTGGAACGATACATAGTAGATTGGTTTTCTGCTAAAATTGGAACGAAACAGTAATTTGTTTTTTTCTAAAATTGGAACGATACAGAGTAGATTGGTTTTCTGCTAAAATTGGAACGAAACAGTAATTTGTTTTTTTCTAAAATTGGAACGATACAGAGTAGATTGGTTTTCTGCTAAAATTAGAACGAAACAGTAATTCGTTTTTTCTAAAATTGGAACGATACAGAGTAGATTCGTTTGTTTCCTAAAATTGGAACAATACAGTAATTTGTTTTTTTCCTAAAATTGGAACGATACAGAGTAGATTGTTTTTCTGCTAAAATTGGAACGAAACAGTAATTTGTTTTTTTCAAAAATTGGAACGATACAGAGTAGATTGGTTTTCTGCTAAAATTGGAACGAAACAGTAATTTGTTTTTTTCTAAAATTGGAACGATACAGAGTAGATTGGTTTTCTGCTAAAATTGGAACGAAACAGTAATTTGTTTTTTTCTAAAATTGGAACGATACAGAGTAGATTAGTTTGTTTCCTAAAATTGGAACAATACAGTAATTTGTTTTTTTCCTAAAATTGGAACGATACAGAGTAGATCGTTTTTCTGCTAAAATTGGAACGAAACAGTAATTTGTTTTTTTCAAAAATTGGAACGATACAGAGTAGATTGGTTTTCTGCTAAAATTGGAACGAAACAGTAGGTTAATTTTTTTCTAAAATTGGAACGATAGAGTAGATTAGTTTTCTGCTAAAATTGGAACAAAATTATTTTCTAAAATTTGAACGATACAGAGTAGATTGGTTTTCTGCTAAAATTGGAACAAAATTATTTTTTTTCTAAAATTGGAACGATACAGGGTAGATTGGTTTTCTGCTAAAATTGGAACAAAACAGTAATTTGTTTTTTTCTAAAATTGGAACGATACAGAGTAGATTGGTTTTCTGCTAAAATTGGAACAAAATTATTATTTTTCTAAAATTGGAACGATACAGGGTAGATTAGTTTGTTTCCTAAAATTGGAACAATACAGTAATTTGTTTTTTTCCTAAAATTGGAACGATACAGAGTAGATTGTTTTTCTGCTAAAATTGGAACGAAACAGTAATTTGTTTTTTTCAAAAATTGGAACGATACAGAGTAGATTGGTTTTCTGCTAAAATTGGAACGAAACAGTAGGTTAATTTTTTTCTAAAATTGGAACGATAGAGTAGATTAGTTTTCTGCTAAAATTGGAACAAAATTATTTTCTAAAATTGGAACGATACAGAGTAGATTGGTTTTCTGCTAAAATTGGAACAAAATTATTTTTTTTCTAAAATTGGAACGATACAGGGTAGATTGGTTTTCTGCTAAAATTGGAACAAAACAGTAATTTGTTTTTTTCTAAAATTGGAACGATACAGAGTAGATTGGTTTTCTGCTAAAATTGGAACAAAATTATTTTTTTTCTAAAATTGGAACGATACAGGGTAGATTAGTTTGTTTCCTAAAATTGGAACAATACAGTAATTTGTTTTTTTCCTAAAATTGGAACGATACAGAGTAGATTGTTTTTCTGCTAAAATTGGAACGAAACAGTAATTTGTTTTTTTCAAAAATTGGAACGATACAGAGTAGATTGGTTTTCTGCTAAAATTGGAACGAAACAGTAGGTTAATTTTTTTCTAAAATTGGAACGATAGAGTAGATTAGTTTTCTGCTAAAATTGGAACAAAATTATTTTCTAAAATTGGAACGATACAGAGTAGATTGGTTTTCTGCTAAAATTGGAACAAAATTATTTTTTTTCTAAAATTGGAACGATACAGGGTAGATTGGTTTTCTGCTAAAATTGGAACAAAACAGTAATTAGTTTTTTTCTAAAATTGGAACGATACAGAGTAGATTGGTTTTCTGCTAAAATTGGAACGAAACAGTAGGTTAATTTTTTTCTAAAATTGGAACGATAGAGTAGATTAGTTTTCTGCTAAAATTGGAACAAAATTATTTTCTAAAATTGGAACGATACAGAGTAGATTGGTTTTCTGCTAAAATTGGAACAAAATTATTTTTTTTCTAAAATTGGAACTTTACAGGGTAGATTGGTTTTCTGCTAAAATTGGAACAAAACAGTAATTAGTTTTTTTCTAAAATTGGAACGATACAGAGTAGATTGGTTTTCTGCTAAAATTGGAACAAAATTATTTTTTTTCTAAAATTGGAACGATACAGGGTAGATTGGTTTTCTGCTAAAATTGGAACGAAACAGTAATTTGTTTTTTTCTAAAATTGGAACGATACAGAGTAGATTGGTTTTCTGCTAAAATTGGAACGAAACAGTAATTTGTTTTTTTCTAAAATTGGAACGATACAGAGTAGATTGGTTTTCTGCTAAAATTGGAACGAAACAGTAATTCGTTTTTTCTAAAATTGGAACGATACAGAGTAGATTAGTTTGTTTCCTAAAATTGGAACAATACAGTAATTTGTTTTTTTCCTAAAATTGGAACGATACAGAGTAGATTGTTTTTCTGCTAAAATTGGAACGAAACAGTAATTTGTTTTTTTCTAAAATTGGAACGATACAGAGTAGATTGGTTTTCTGCTAAAATTGGAACGAAACAGTAATTCGTTTTTTCTAAAATTTGAACGATACAGAGTAGATTAGTTTGTTTCCTAAAATTGGAACAATACAGTAATTTGTTTTTTTCAAAAAATGGAACAATACAGAGTAGATTGGTTTTCTGCTAAAATTGGAACAATACAGTAATTTGTTTTTTTCTAAAATTGGAACGATACAGAGTAGATTGGTTTTCTGCTAAAATTGGAACGAAACAGTAATTTGTTTTTTTCTAAAATTGGAACGATACAGAGTAGATTAGTTTGTTTCCTAAAATTGGAACAATACAGTAATTTGTTTTTTTCCTAAAATTGGAACGATACAGAGTAGATTGTTTTTCTGCTAAAATTGGAACGAAACAGTAATTTGTTTTTTTCAAAAATTGGAACGATACAGAGTAGATTGGTTTTCTGCTAAAATTGGAACGAAACAGTAGGTTAATTTTTTTCTAAAATTGGAACGATAGAGTAGATTAGTTTTCTGCTAAAATTGGAACAAAATTATTTTCTAAAATTGGAACGATACAGAGTAGATTGGTTTTCTGCTAAAATTGGAACAAAATTATTTTTTTTCTAAAATTGGAACGATACAGGGTAGATTGGTTTTCTGCTAAAATTGGAACAAAACAGTAATTTGTTTTTTTCTAAAATTGGAACGATACAGAGTAGATTGGTTTTCTGCTAAAATTGGAACAATTTTTTTTTTTTTCTAAAATTGGAACGATACAGGGTAGATTGGTTTTCTGCTAAAATTGGAACAAAACAGTAATTTGTTTTTTTCTAAAATTGGAACGATACAGAGTAGATTGGTTTTCTGCTAAAATTGGAACGAAACAGTAATTTGTTTTTTTCTAAAATTGGAACGATACAGAGTAGATTGGTTTTCTGCTAAAATTGGAACGAAACAGTAATTTGTTTTTTTCTAAAATTGGAACGATACAGAGTAGATTGGTTTTCTGCTAAAATTGGAACGAAACAGTAATTCGTTTTTTCTAAAATTGGAACGATACAGAGTAGATTAGTTTGTTTCCTAAAATTGGAACAATACAGTAATTTGTTTTTTTCTAAAATTGGAACGATACAGAGTAGATTGGTTTTCTGCTAAAATTGGAACGAAACAGTAATTTGTTTTTTTCTAAAATTGGAACGATACAGAGTAGATTGGTTTTCTGCTAAAATTGGAACGAAACAGTAATTCGTTTTTTCTAAAATTGGAACGATACAGAGTAGATTAGTTTGTTTCCTAAAATTGGAACGAAACAGTAATTTGTTTTTTCTAAAATTGGAACGATACAGAGTAGATTAGTTTGTTTCCTAAAATTGGAACAATACAGTAATTTGTTTTTTTCAAAAATTGGAACGATACTGAGTAGATTGGTTTTCTGCTAAAATTGGAACAATACAGTAATTTGTTTTTTTCTAAAATTGGAACGATACAGGGTAGATTGGTTTTCTGCTAAAATTGGAACAAAACAGTAATTTGTTTTTTTCTAAAATTGGAACGATACAGAGTAGATTGGTTTTCTGCTAAAATTGGAACAAAACAGTAATTTGTTTTTTTCTAAAATTGGAACGATACAGAGTAGATTGGTTTTCTGCTAAAATTGGAACGAAACAGTAATTTGTTTTTTCTAAAATTGGAACGATACAGAGTTGATTGGTTTTCTGCTAAAATTGGAACAAAACAGTAATTCGTTTTTTTCTAAAATTGGAACGAGACAGAGTAGATTGGTTTTCTGCTAAAATTGGAACGAAACAGTAATTCGTTTTTTCTAAAATTTGAACGATACAGAGTAGATTAGTTTGTTTCCTAAAATTGGAACAATACAGTAATTTGTTTTTTTCCTAAAATTGGAACGATACAGAGTAGATTGTTTTTCTGCAAAAATTGGAACGAAACAGTAATTTGTTTTTTTCTAAAATTGGAACGATACAGAGTAGATTGGTTTTCTGCTAAAATTGGAACGAAACAGTAGGTTAATTTTTTTCTAAAATTGGAACGATAGAGTAGATTAGTTTTCTGCTAAAATTGGAACAAAATTATTTTCTAAAATTGGAACGATACAGAGTAGATTGGTTTTCTGCTAAAATTGGAACAAAATTATTTTTTTTCTAAAATTGGAACGATATAGGGTAGATTGGTTTTCTGCTAAAATTGGAACAAAACAGTAATTTGTTTTTTTCTAAAATTGGAACGATACAGAGTAGATTGGTTTTCTGCTAAAATTGGAACAAAATTATTTTTTTTCTAAAATTGGAACGATACAGGGTAGATTGGTTTTCTGCTAAAATTGGAACAAAACAGTAATTTGTTTTTTTCTAAAATTGGAACGATACATAGTAGATTGGTTTTCTGCTAAAATTGGAACGAAACAGTAATTTGTTTTTTTCTAAAATTGGAACGATACAGAGTAGATTGGTTTTCTGCTAAAATTGGAACGAAACAGTAATTTGTTTTTTTCTAAAATTGGAACGATACAGAGTAGATTGGTTTTCTGCTAAAATTAGAACGAAACAGTAATTTGTTTTTTCTAAAATTGGAACGATACAGAGTAGATTCGTTTGTTTCCTAAAATTGGAACAATACAGTAATTTGTTTTTTTCCTAAAATTGGAACGATACAGAGTAGATTGTTTTTCTGCTAAAATTGGAACGAAACAGTAATTTGTTTTTTTCAAAAATTGGAACGATACAGAGTAGATTGGTTTTCTGCTAAAATTGGAACGAAACAGTAATTTGTTTTTTTCTAAAATTGGAACGATAGAGTAGATTAGTTTTCTGCTAAAATTGGAACAAAATTATTTTCTAAAATTGGAACGATACAGAGTAGATTGGTTTTCTGCTAAAATTGGAACAAAATTATTTTTTTTCTAAAATTGGAACGATATAGGGTAGATTGGTTTTCTGCTAAAATTGGAACAAAACAGTAATTTGTTTTTTTCTAAAATTGGAACGATACAGAGTAGATTGGTTTTCTGCTAAAATTGGAACAAAATTATTTTTTTTCTAAAATTGGAACGATACAGGGTAGATTGGTTTTCTGCTAAAATTGGAACAAAACAGTAATTTGTTTTTTTCTAAAATTGGAACGATACATAGTAGATTGGTTTTCTGCTAAAATTGGAACGAAACAGTAATTTGTTTTTTTCTAAAATTGGAACGATACAGAGTAGATTGGTTTTCTGCTAAAATTGGAACGAAACAGTAATTTGTTTTTTTCTAAAATTGGAACGATACAGAGTAGATTGGTTTTCTGCTAAAATTAGAACGAAACAGTAATTCGTTTTTTCTAAAATTGGAACGATACAGAGTAGATTCGTTTGTTTCCTAAAATTGGAACAATACAGTAATTTGTTTTTTTCCTAAAATTGGAACGATACAGAGTAGATTGTTTTTCTGCTAAAATTGGAACGAAACAGTAATTTGTTTTTTTCAAAAATTGGAACGATACAGAGTAGATTGGTTTTCTGCTAAAATTGGAACGAAACAGTAATTTGTTTTTTTCTAAAATTGGAACGATAGAGTAGATTAGTTTTCTGCTAAAATTGGAACAAATTTATTTTCTAAAATTGGAACGATACAGAGTAGATTGGTTTTCTGCTAAAATTGGAACAAAATTATTTTTTTTCTAAAATTGGAACGATATAGGGTAGATTGGTTTTCTGCTAAAATTGGAACAAAACAGTAATTTGTTTTTTTCTAAAATTGGAACGATACAGAGTAGATTGGTTTTCTGCTAAAATTGGAACAAAATTATTTTTTTTCTAAAATTGGAACGATACAGGGTAGATTGGTTTTCTGCTAAAATTGGAACAAAACAGTAATTTGTTTTTTTCTAAAATTGGAACGATACATAGTAGATTGGTTTTCTGCTAAAATTGGAACGAAACAGTAATTTGTTTTTTTCTAAAATTGGAACGATACAGAGTAGATTGGTTTTCTGCTAAAATTGGAACGAAACAGTAATTTGTTTTTTTCTAAAATTGGAACGATACAGAGTAGATTGGTTTTCTGCTAAAATTAGAACGAAACAGTAATTCGTTTTTTCTAAAATTGGAACGATACAGAGTAGATTCGTTTGTTTCCTAAAATTGGAACAATACAGTAATTTGTTTTTTTCCTAAAATTGGAACGATACAGAGTAGATTGTTTTTCTGCTAAAATTGGAACGAAACAGTAATTTGTTTTTTTCAAAAATTGGAACGATACAGAGTAGATTGGTTTTCTGCTAAAATTGGAACGAAACAGTAATTTGTTTTTTTCTAAAATTGGAACGATACAGAGTAGATTGGTTTTCTGCTAAAATTGGATAGAAACAGTAATTTGTTTTTTTCTAAAATTGGAACGATACAGAGTAGATTAGTTTGTTTCCTAAAATTGGAACAATACAGTAATTTGTTTTTTTCCTAAAATTGGAACGATACAGAGTAGATCGTTTTTCTGCTAAAATTGGAACGAAACAGTAATTTGTTTTTTTCAAAAATTGGAACGATACAGAGTAGATTGGTTTTCTGCTAAAATTGGAACGAAACAGTAATTTGTTTTTTCTAAAATTGGAACGATACAGAGTTGATTGGTTTTCTGCTAAAATTGGAACAAAACAGTAATTCGTTTTTTTCTAAAATTGGAACGAGACAGAGTAGATTGGTTTTCTGCTAAAATTGGAACGAAACAGTAATTCGTTTTTTCTAAAATTTGAACGATACAGAGTAGATTAGTTTGTTTCCTAAAATTGGAACAATACAGTAATTTGTTTTTTTCCTAAAATTGGAACGATACAGAGTAGATTGTTTTTCTGCAAAAATTGGAACGAAACAGTAATTTGTTTTTTTCTAAAATTGGAACGATACAGAGTAGATTGGTTTTCTGCTAAAATTGGAACGAAACAGTAGGTTAATTTTTTTCTAAAATTGGAACGATAGAGTAGATTAGTTTTCTGCTAAAATTGGAACAAAATTATTTTCTAAAATTGGAACGATACAGAGTAGATTGGTTTTCTGCTAAAATTGGAACAAAATTATTTTTTTTCTAAAATTGGAACGATATAGGGTAGATTGGTTTTCTGCTAAAATTGGAACAAAACAGTAATTTGTTTTTTTCTAAAATTGGAACGATACAGAGTAGATTGGTTTTCTGCTAAAATTGGAACAAAATTATTTTTTTTCTAAAATTGGAACGATACAGGGTAGATTGGTTTTCTGCTAAAATTGGAACAAAACAGTAATTTGTTTTTTTCTAAAATTGGAACGATACATAGTAGATTGGTTTTCTGCTAAAATTGGAACGAAACAGTAATTTGTTTTTTTCTAAAATTGGAACGATACAGAGTAGATTGGTTTTCTGCTAAAATTGGAACGAAACAGTAATTTGTTTTTTTCTAAAATTGGAACGATACAGAGTAGATTGGTTTTCTGCTAAAATTAGAACGAAACAGTAATTCGTTTTTTCTAAAATTGGAACGATACAGAGTAGATTCGTTTGTTTCCTAAAATTGGAACAATACAGTAATTTGTTTTTTTCCTAAAATTGGAACGATACAGAGTAGATTGTTTTTCTGCTAAAATTGGAACGAAACAGTAATTTGTTTTTTTCAAAAATTGGAACGATACAGAGTAGATTGGTTTTCTGCTAAAATTGGAACGAAACAGTAATTTGTTTTTTTCTAAAATTGGAACGATAGAGTAGATTAGTTTTCTGCTAAAATTGGAACAAAATTATTTTCTAAAATTGGAACGATACAGAGTAGATTGGTTTTCTGCTAAAATTGGAACAAAATTATTTTTTTTCTAAAATTGGAACGATATAGGGTAGATTGGTTTTCTGCTAAAATTGGAACAAAACAGTAATTTGTTTTTTTCTAAAATTGGAACGATACAGAGTAGATTGGTTTTCTGCTAAAATTGGAACAAAATTATTTTTTTTCTAAAATTGGAACGATACAGGGTAGATTGGTTTTCTGCTAAAATTGGAACAAAACAGTAATTTGTTTTTTTCTAAAATTGGAACGATACATAGTAGATTGGTTTTCTGCTAAAATTGGAACGAAACAGTAATTTGTTTTTTTCTAAAATTGGAACGATACAGAGTAGATTGGTTTTCTGCTAAAATTGGAACGAAACAGTAATTTGTTTTTTTCTAAAATTGGAACGATACAGAGTAGATTGGTTTTCTGCTAAAATTAGAACGAAACAGTAATTCGTTTTTTCTAAAATTGGAACGATACAGAGTAGATTCGTTTGTTTCCTAAAATTGGAACAATACAGTAATTTGTTTTTTTCCTAAAATTGGAACGATACAGAGTAGATTGTTTTTCTGCTAAAATTGGAACGAAACAGTAATTTGTTTTTTTCAAAAATTGGAACGATACAGAGTAGATTGGTTTTCTGCTAAAATTGGAACGAAACAGTAATTTGTTTTTTTCTAAAATTGGAACGATACAGAGTAGATTGGTTTTCTGCTAAAATTGGAACGAAACAGTAATTTGTTTTTTTCTAAAATTGGAACGATACAGAGTAGATTAGTTTGTTTCCTAAAATTGGAACAATACAGTAATTTGTTTTTTTCCTAAAATTGGAACGATACAGAGTAGATCGTTTTTCTGCTAAAATTGGAACGAAACAGTAATTTGTTTTTTTCAAAAATTGGAACGATAGAGTAGATTAGTTTTCTGCTAAAATTGGAACAAAATTATTTTCTAAAATTTGAACGATACAGAGTAGATTGGTTTTCTGCTAAAATTGGAACAAAATTATTTTTTTTCTAAAATTGGAACGATACAGGGTAGATTGGTTTTCTGCTAAAATTGGAACAAAACAGTAATTTGTTTTTTTCTAAAATTGGAACGATACAGAGTAGATTGGTTTTCTGCTAAAATTGGAACAAAATTATTTTTTTTCTAAAATTGGAACGATACAGGGTAGATTAGTTTGTTTCCTAAAATTGGAACAATACAGTAATTTGTTTTTTTCCTAAAATTGGAACGATACAGAGTAGATTGTTTTTCTGCTAAAATTGGAACGAAACAGTAATTTGTTTTTTTCAAAAATTGGAACGATACAGAGTAGATTGGTTTTCTGCTAAAATTGGAACGAAACAGTAGGTTAATTTTTTTCTAAAATTGGAACGATAGAGTAGATTAGTTTTCTGCTAAAATTGGAACAAAATTATTTTCTAAAATTGGAACGATACAGAGTAGATTGGTTTTCTGCTAAAATTGGAACAAAATTATTTTTTTTCTAAAATTGGAACGATACAGGGTAGATTGGTTTTCTGCTAAAATTGGAACAAAACAGTAATTTGTTTTTTTCTAAAATTGGAACGATACAGAGTAGATTGGTTTTCTGCTAAAATTGGAACAAAATTATTTTTTTTCTAAAATTGGAACGATACAGGGTAGATTAGTTTGTTTCCTAAAATTGGAACAATACAGTAATTTGTTTTTTTCCTAAAATTGGAACGATACAGAGTAGATTGTTTTTCTGCTAAAATTGGAACGAAACAGTAATTTGTTTTTTTCAAAAATTGGAACGATACAGAGTAGATTGGTTTTCTGCTAAAATTGGAACGAAACAGTAGGTTAATTTTTTTCTAAAATTGGAACGATAGAGTAGATTAGTTTTCTGCTAAAATTGGAACAAAATTATTTTCTAAAATTGGAACGATACAGAGTAGATTGGTTTTCTGCTAAAATTGGAACAAAATTATTTTTTTTCTAAAATTGGAACGATACAGGGTAGATTGGTTTTCTGCTAAAATTGGAACAAAACAGTAATTAGTTTTTTTCTAAAATTGGAACGATACAGAGTAGATTGGTTTTCTGCTAAAATTGGAACGAAACAGTAGGTTAATTTTTTTCTAAAATTGGAACGATAGAGTAGATTAGTTTTCTGCTAAAATTGGAACAAAATTATTTTCTAAAATTGGAACGATACAGAGTAGATTGGTTTTCTGCTAAAATTGGAACAAAATTATTTTTTTTCTAAAATTGGAACTTTACAGGGTAGATTGGTTTTCTGCTAAAATTGGAACAAAACAGTAATTAGTTTTTTTCTAAAATTGGAACGATACAGAGTAGATTGGTTTTCTGCTAAAATTGGAACAAAATTATTTTTTTTCTAAAATTGGAACGATACAGGGTAGATTGGTTTTCTGCTAAAATTGGAACGAAACAGTAATTTGTTTTTTTCTAAAATTGGAACGATACAGAGTAGATTGGTTTTCTGCTAAAATTGGAACGAAACAGTAATTTGTTTTTTTCTAAAATTGGAACGATACAGAGTAGATTGGTTTTCTGCTAAAATTGGAACGAAACAGTAATTCGTTTTTTCTAAAATTGGAACGATACAGAGTAGATTAGTTTGTTTCCTAAAATTGGAACAATACAGTAATTTGTTTTTTTCCTAAAATTGGAACGATACAGAGTAGATTGTTTTTCTGCTAAAATTGGAACGAAACAGTAATTTGTTTTTTTCTAAAATTGGAACGATACAGAGTAGATTGGTTTTCTGCTAAAATTGGAACGAAACAGTAATTCGTTTTTTCTAAAATTTGAACGATACAGAGTAGATTAGTTTGTTTCCTAAAATTGGAACAATACAGTAATTTGTTTTTTTCAAAAAATGGAACAATACAGAGTAGATTGGTTTTCTGCTAAAATTGGAACAATACAGTAATTTGTTTTTTTCTAAAATTGGAACGATACAGAGTAGATTGGTTTTCTGCTAAAATTGGAACGAAACAGTAATTTGTTTTTTTCTAAAATTGGAACGATACAGAGTAGATTAGTTTGTTTCCTAAAATTGGAACAATACAGTAATTTGTTTTTTTCCTAAAATTGGAACGATACAGAGTAGATTGTTTTTCTGCTAAAATTGGAACGAAACAGTAATTTGTTTTTTTCAAAAATTGGAACGATACAGAGTAGATTGGTTTTCTGCTAAAATTGGAACGAAACAGTAGGTTAATTTTTTTCTAAAATTGGAACGATAGAGTAGATTAGTTTTCTGCTAAAATTGGAACAAAATTATTTTCTAAAATTGGAACGATACAGAGTAGATTGGTTTTCTGCTAAAATTGGAACAAAAATATTTTTTTTCTAAAATTGGAACGATACAGGGTAGATTGGTTTTCTGCTAAAATTGGAACAAAACAGTAATTTGTTTTTTTCTAAAATTGGAACGATACAGAGTAGATTGGTTTTCTGCTAAAATTGGAACAATTTTTTTTTTTTTCTAAAATTGGAACGATACAGGGTAGATTGGTTTTCTGCTAAAATTGGAACAAAACAGTAATTTGTTTTTTTCTAAAATTGGAACGATACAGAGTAGATTGGTTTTCTGCTAAAATTGGAACGAAACAGTAATTTGTTTTTTTCTAAAATTGGAACGATACAGAGTAGATTGGTTTTCTGCTAAAATTGGAACGAAACAGTAATTTGTTTTTTTCTAAAATTGGAACGATACAGAGTAGATTGGTTTTCTGCTAAAATTGGAACGAAACAGTAATTCGTTTTTTCTAAAATTGGAACGATACAGAGTAGATTAGTTTGTTTCCTAAAATTGGAACAATACAGTAATTTGTTTTTTTCTAAAATTGGAACGATACAGAGTAGATTGGTTTTCTGCTAAAATTGGAACGAAACAGTAATTTGTTTTTTTCTAAAATTGGAACGATACAGAGTAGATTGGTTTTCTGCTAAAATTGGAACGAAACAGTAATTCGTTTTTTCTAAAATTGGAACGATACAGAGTAGATTAGTTTGTTTCCTAAAATTGGAACGAAACAGTAATTTGTTTTTTCTAAAATTGGAACGATACAGAGTAGATTAGTTTGTTTCCTAAAATTGGAACAATACAGTAATTTGTTTTTTTCAAAAATTGGAACGATACTGAGTAGATTGGTTTTCTGCTAAAATTGGAACAATACAGTAATTTGTTTTTTTCTAAAATTGGAACGATACAGGGTAGATTGGTTTTCTGCTAAAATTGGAACAAAACAGTAATTTGTTTTTTTCTAAAATTGGAACGATACAGAGTAGATTGGTTTTCTGCTAAAATTGGAACAAAACAGTAATTTGTTTTTTTCTAAAATTGGAACGATACAGAGTAGATTGGTTTTCTGCTAAAATTGGAACGAAACAGTAATTTGTTTTTTCTAAAATTGGAACGATACAGAGTTGATTGGTTTTCTGCTAAAATTGGAACAAAACAGTAATTCGTTTTTTTCTAAAATTGGAACGAGACAGAGTAGATTGGTTTTCTGCTAAAATTGGAACGAAACAGTAATTCGTTTTTTCTAAAATTTGAACGATACAGAGTAGATTAGTTTGTTTCCTAAAATTGGAACAATACAGTAATTTGTTTTTTTCCTAAAATTGGAACGATACAGAGTAGATTGTTTTTCTGCAAAAATTGGAACGAAACAGTAATTTGTTTTTTTCTAAAATTGGAACGATACAGAGTAGATTGGTTTTCTGCTAAAATTGGAACGAAACAGTAATTCGTTTTTTCTAAAATTTGAACGATACAGAGTAGATTAGTTTGTTTCCTAAAATTGGAACAATACAGTAATTTGTTTTTTTCAAAAATTGGAACGATACAGAGTAGATTGGTTTTCTGCTAAAATTGGAACAATACAGTAATTTGTTTTTTTCTAAAATTGGAACGATACAGGGTAGATTGGTTTTCTGCTAAAATTGGAACAAAACAGTAATTTGGTTTTTTCTAAAATTGGAACGATACAGAGTAGATTGGTTTTCTGCTAAAATTGGAACGAAACAGTAATTTGTTTTTTTCTAAAATTGGAACGATACAGAGTAGATTGGTATTCTGCTAAAATTGGAACGAAACAGTAATTCGGTTTTTCTAAAATTGGAACGATACAGAGTAGATTAGTTTATTTCCTAAAATTGGAACGAAACAGTAATTTGTTTTTTTCTAAAATTGGAACGATACAGAGTAGATTGGTTTTCTGCTAAAATTGGAACGAAACAGTAATTCGTTTTTTCTAAAATTTGAACGATACAGAGTAGATTAGTTTGTTTCCTAAAATTGGAACAATACAGTAATTTGTTTTTTTCAAAAATTGGAACGATACAGAGTAGATTGGTTTTCTGCTAAAATTGGAACAATACAGTAATTTGTTTTTTTCTAAAATTGGAACGATACAGGGTAGATTGGTTTTCTGCTAAAATTGGAACAAAACAGTAATTTGTTTTTTTCTAAAATTGGAACGATACAGAGTAGATTGGTTTTCTGCTAAAATTGGAACGAAACAGTAATTTGTTTTTTTCTAAAATTGGAACGATACAGAGTAGATTGGTATTCTGCTAAAATTGGAACGAAACAGTAATTCGGTTTTTCTAAAATTGGAACGATACAGAGTAGATTAGTTTATTTCCTAAAATTGGAACGAAACAGTAATTTGTTTTTTTCTAAAATTGGAACGATACAGAGTAGATTGGTTTTCTGCTAAAATTGGAACGAAACAGTAATTCGTTTTTTCTAAAATTGGAACGATACAGAGTAGATTAGTTTGTTTCCTAAAATTGGAACAATACAGTAATTTGTTTTTTTCAAAAATTGGAACGATACAGAGTAGATTGGTAATCTGCTAAAATTGGAACGAAACAGTAATTTGTTTTTTCTAAAATTGGAACGATACAGAGTAGATTGGTTTTCTGCTAAAATTGGAACAAAACAGTAATTCGTTTTTTCTAAAATTGGAACGATACAGAGTAGATTAGTTTGTTTCCTAAAATTGGAACAATACAGTAATTTGTTTTTTTCAAAAATTGGAACGATACAGAGTAGATTGGTTTTCTGCTAAAATTGGAACAATACAGTAATTTGTTTTTTTCTAAAATTGGAACGATACAGAGTAGATTGGTTTTCTGCTAAGATTGGAACGAAACAGTAATTTGTTTTTTTCTAAAATTGGAACGATACAGAGTAGATTGGTTTTCTGCTCAAATTGGAACGAAACAGTAATTTGTTTTTTTCTAAAATTGGAACGATACAGTAGGTTAATTTTTTTCTAAAATTGGAACGATAGAGTAGATTAGTTTTCTGCTAAAATTGGAACAAAATTATTTTCTAAAATTGGAACGATACAGAGTAGATTGGTTTTCAGCTAAAATTGGAACGAAACTTTAATTTGTTTTTTTCTAAAATTGGAACGATACAGAGTAGATTGGTTTTCTGCTAAAATTGGAACGAAACAGTAATTCGTTTTTTCTAAAATTGGAACGATACAGAGTAGATTAGTTTGTTTCCTAAAATTGGAACAATACAGTAATTTGTTTTTTTCCTAAAATTGGAACGATACAGAGTAGATTGTTTTTCTGCTAAAATTGGAACGAAACAGTAATTTGTTTTTTTCTAAAATTGGAACGATACAGAGTAGATTGGTTTTCTGCTAAAATTGGAACGAAACAGTAATTCGTTTTTTCTAAAATTTGAACGATACAGAGTAGATTAGTTTGTTTCCTAAAATTGGAACAATACAGTAATTTGTTTTTTTCAAAAATTGGAACGATACAGAGTAGATTGGTTTTCTGCTAAAATTGGAACAATACAGTAATTTGTTTTTTTCTAAAATTGGAACGATACAGGGTAGATTGGTTTTCTGCTAAAATTGGAACAAAACAGTAATTTGTTTTTTTCTAAAATTGGAACGATACAGAGTAGATTGGTTTTCTGCTAAAATTGGAACGAAACAGTAATTCGTTTTTTTCTAAAATTGGAACGATACAGAGTAGATTGGTTTTCTGCTAAAATTGGAACGAAACAGTAATTCGTTTTTTCTAAAAATTTGAACGATACAGAGTAGATTAGTTTGTTTCCTAAAATTGGAACAATACAGTAATTTGTTTTTTTCAAAAATTGGAACGATACAGAGTAGATTGGTTTTCTGCTAAAATTGGAACAATACAGTAATTTGTTTTTTTCTAAAATTGGAACGATACAGAGTAGATTGGTTTTCTGCTAAAATTGGAACGAAACAGTAATTCGTTTTTTCTAAAATTTGAACGATACAGAGTAGATTAGTTTGTTTCCTAAAATTGGAACAATACAGTAATTTGTTTTTTTCAAAAATTGGAACGATACAGAGTAGATTGGTTTTCTGCTAAAATTGGAACAATACAGTAATTTGTTTTTTTCTAAAATTGGAACGATACAGGGTAGATTGGTTTTCTGCTAAAATTGGAACAAAACAGTAATTTGTTTTTTTCTAAAATTGGAACGATACAGAGTAGATTGGTTTTCTGCTAAAATTGGAACGAAACAGTAATTTGTTTTTTTCTAAAATTGGAACGATACAGAGTAGATTGGTATTCTGCTAAAATTGGAACGAAACAGTAATTCGGTTTTTCTAAAATTGGAACGATACAGAGTAGATTAGTTTATTTCCTAAAATTGGAACGAAACAGTAATTTGTTTTTTTCTAAAATTGGAACGATACAGAGTAGATTGGTTTTCTGCTAAAATTGGAACGAAACAGTAATTCGTTTTTTCTAAAATTGGAACGATACAGAGTAGATTAGTTTGTTTCCTAAAATTGGAACAATACAGTAATTTGTTTTTTTCAAAAATTGGAACGATACAGAGTAGATTGGTAATCTGCTAAAATTGGAACGAAACAGTAATTTGTTTTTTCTAAAATTGGAACGATACAGAGTAGATTGGTTTTCTGCTAAAATTGGAACAAAACAGTAATTCGTTTTTTCTAAAATTGGAACGATACAGAGTAGATTAGTTTGTTTCCTAAAATTGGAACAATACAGTAATTTGTTTTTTTCAAAAATTGGAACGATACAGAGTAGATTGGTTTTCTGCTAAAATTGGAACAATACAGTAATTTGTTTTTTTCTAAAATTGGAACGATACAGAGTAGATTGGTTTTCTGCTAAGATTGGAACGAAACAGTAATTTGTTTTTTTCTAAAATTGGAACGATACAGAGTAGATTGGTTTTCTGCTCAAATTGGAACGAAACAGTAATTTGTTTTTTTCTAAAATTGGAACGATACAGTAGGTTAATTTTTTTCTAAAATTGGAACGATAGAGTAGATTAGTTTTCTGCTAAAATTGGAACAAAATTATTTTCTAAAATTGGAACGATACAGAGTAGATTGGTTTTCAGCTAAAATTGGAACGAAACTTTAATTTGTTTTTTTCTAAAATTGGAACGATACAGAGTAGATTGGTTTTCTGCTAAAATTGGAACGAAACAGTAATTCGTTTTTTCTAAAATTGGAACGATACAGAGTAGATTAGTTTGTTTCCTAAAATTGGAACAATACAGTAATTTGTTTTTTTCCTAAAATTGGAACGATACAGAGTAGATTGTTTTTCTGCTAAAATTGGAACGAAACAGTAATTTGTTTTTTTCTAAAATTGGAACGATACAGAGTAGATTGGTTTTCTGCTAAAATTGGAACGAAACAGTAATTCGTTTTTTCTAAAATTTGAACGATACAGAGTAGATTAGTTTGTTTCCTAAAATTGGAACAATACAGTAATTTGTTTTTTTCAAAAATTGGAACGATACAGAGTAGATTGGTTTTCTGCTAAAATTGGAACAATACAGTAATTTGTTTTTTTCTAAAATTGGAACGATACAGGGTAGATTGGTTTTCTGCTAAAATTGGAACAAAACAGTAATTTGTTTTTTTCTAAAATTGGAACGATACAGAGTAGATTGGTTTTCTGCTAAAATTGGAACGAAACAGTAATTCGTTTTTTTCTAAAATTGGAACGATACAGAGTAGATTGGTTTTCTGCTAAAATTGGAACGAAACAGTAATTCGTTTTTTCTAAAAATTTGAACGATACAGAGTAGATTAGTTTGTTTCCTAAAATTGGAACAATACAGTAATTTGTTTTTTTCAAAAATTGGAACGATACAGAGTAGATTGGTTTTCTGCTAAAATTGGAACAATACAGTAATTTGTTTTTTTCTAAAATTGGAACGATACAGGGTAGATTGGTTTTCTGCTAAAATTGGAACAAAACAGTAATTTGTTTTTTTCTAAAATTGGAACAATACAGTAATTTGTTTTTTTCTAAAATTGGAACGATACAGAGTAGATTGGTTTTCTGCTAAAATTGGAACGAAACAGTAATTCGTTTTTTTCTAAAATTGGAACGATACAGAGTAGATTGGATTTCTGCTAAAATTGGAACGAAACAGTAATTCGGTTTTTCTAAAATTGGAACGATACAGAGTAGATTGGTTTTCTGCTAAAATTGGAACGATACAGTAGATTAGTTTTTTCTAAAATTGGAACGAAACAGTAGATACATTTTTTTCTAAAATTGGAACGATACAGAGTAGATTAGTTTTCTGCTAACATTGGAACAAAACAGTAGAAATGTTGTTTTCTAAAATTGGAACGATACAGAGTAGATTGGTTTTCTGCTAAAATTGGAACAAAATTATTTTTTTTCTAAAATTGGAACGATACAGGGTAGATTGGTTTTCTGCTAAAATTGGAACAAAACAGTAATTTGTTTTTTTCTAAAATTGGAACGATACAGAGTAGATTGGTTTTCTGCTAAATTTGGAACGAAACAGTAATTTGTTTTTTTCTAAAATTGGAACGATACAGAGTAGATTGGTTTTCTGCTAAAATTGGAACGAAACAGTAATTTGTTTTTTTCTAAAATTGGAACGATACAGAGTAGATTGGTTTTCTGCTAAAATTGGAACGAAACAGTAATTCGTTTTTTCTAAAATTGGAACGATACAGAGTAGATTAGTTTGTTTCCTAAAATTGGAACAATACAGTAATTTGTTTTTTTCCTAAAATTGGAACGATACAGAGTAGATTGGTTTTCTGCTAAAATTGGAACGAAACAGTAATTTGTTTTTTTCTAAAATTGGAACGATACAGAGTAGATTGGTTTTCTGCTAAAATTGGAACGAAACAGTAATTCGTTTTTTCTAAAATTTGAACGATACAGAGTAGATTAGTTTGTTTCCTAAAATTGGAACCATACAGTAATTTGTTTTTTTCAAAAATTGGAACGATACAGAGTAGATTGGTTTTCTGCTAAAATTGGAACGAAACAGTAGGTAAATTTTTTTCTAAAATTGGAACGATACAGAGTAGATTGGTTTTCTGCTAAAATTGGCACAATTTTTTTTTTTTTCTAAAATTGGAACGATACAGGGTAGATTGGTTTTCTGCTAAAATTGGAACAAAACAGTAATTTGTTTTTTTCTAAAATTGGAACGATACAGAGTAGATTGGTTTTCTGCTAAAATTGGAACAAAATTATTTTTTTTCTAAAATTGGAACGATACAGGGTAGATTGGTTTTCTGCTAAAATTGGAACAAAACAGTAATTTGTTTTTTTCTAAAAATGGAACGATACAGAGTAGATTGGTTTTCTGCTAAAATTGGAACGAAACAGTAATTTGTTTTTTTCTAAAATTGGAACGATACAGAGTAGATTAGTTTTCTGCTAAAATTGGAACAAAATTATTTTCTAAAATTGGAACGATACAGAGTAGATTGGTTTTCTGCTAAAATTGGAACAAAATTATTTTTTTTCTAAAATTGGAACGATACAGGGTAGATTGGTTTTCTGCTAAAATTGGAACAAAACAGTAATTTGTTTTTTTCTAAAATTGGAACGATACAGAGTAGATTGGTTTTCTGCTAAAATTGGAACAAAATTATTTTTTAACGATACAGGGTAGATTGGTTTTCTGCTAAAATTGGAACAAAACAGTAATTTGTTTTTTTCTAAAATTGGAACGATACAGAGTAGATTGGTTTTCTGCTAAAATTGGAACGAAACAGTAATTTGTTTTTTTCTAAAATTGGAACGATACAGAGTAGATTGGTTTTCTGCTAAAATTGGAACGAAACAGTAATTCGTTTTTTCTAAAATTGGAACGATACAGAGTAGATTAGTTTGTTTCCTAAAATTGGAACAATACAGTAATTTGTTTTTTTCCTAAAATTGGAACGATACAGAGTAGATTGTTTTTCTGCTAAAATTGGAACGAAACAGTAATTTGTTTTTTTCTAAAATTGGAACGATACAGAGTAGATTGGTTTTCTGCTAAAATTGGAACGAAACAGTAATTTGTTTTTTTCTAAAATTGGAACGATACAGAGTAGATTAGTTTGTTTCCTAAAATTGGAACAATACAGTAATTTGTTTTTTTCCTAAAATTGGAACGATACAGAGTAGATTGTTTTTCTGCTAAAATTGGAACGAAACAGGGTAGATTAGTTTGTTTCCTAAAATTGGAACAATACAGTAATTTGTTTTTTTCCTAAAATTGGAACGATACAGAGTAGATTGTTTTTCTGCTAAAATTGGAACGAAACAGTAATTTGTTTTTTTCTAAAATTGGAACGATACAGAGTAGATTGGTTTTCTGCTAAAATTAGAACGAAACAGTAATTTGTTTTTATCAAAAATTGGAACGATACAGAGTAGATTGGTTTTCTGCTAAAATTGGAACGAAACAGTAGGTTAATTTTTTTCTAAAATTGGAACGATAGAGTAGATTAGTTTTCTGCTAAAATTGGAACAAAATTATTTTCTAAAATTGGAACGATACAGAGTAGATTGGTTTTCTGCTAAAATTGGAACAAAATTATTTTTTTTCTAAAATTGGAACGATACAGGGTAGATTAGTTTGTTTCCTAAAATTGGAACAATACAGTAATTTGTTTTTTTCCTAAAATTGGAACGATACAGAGTAGATTGTTTTTCTAATAAAATTGGAACGAAACAGTAATTTGTTTTTTTCTAAAATTGGAACGATACAGAGTAGATTGGTTTTCTGCTAAAATTGGAACGAAACAGTAATTTGTTTTTTTCTAAAATTGGAACGATACAGAGTAGATTGTTTTTCTGCTAAAATTGGAACGAAACAGTAATTTTTTTTTCAAAAATTGGAACGATACAGAGTAGATTGATTTTCTGCTAAAATTGGAACGAAACAGTAGGTTAATTTTTTTCTAAAATTGGAACGATAGAGTAGATTAGTTTGTTTCCTAAAATTGGAACAATACAGTAATTTGTTTTTTTCAAAAATTGGAACGATACAGAGTAGATTGGTTTTCTGCTAAAATTGGAACAATACAGTAATTTGTTTTTTTCTAAAATTGGAACGATACAGGGTAGATTGGTTTTCTGCTAAAATTGGAACAAAACAGTAATTTGGTTTTTTCTAAAATTGGAACGATACAGAGTAGATTGGTTTTCTGCTAAAATTGGAACGAAACAGTAATTTGTTTTTTTCTAAAATTGGAACGATACAGAGTAGATTGGTTTTCTGCTAAAATTGGAACGAAACAGTAATTTGTTTTTTTCTAAAATTGGAACGATACAGAGTAGATTAGTTTGTTTCCTAAAATTGGAACAATACAGTAATTTGTTTTTTTCCTAAAATTGGAACGATACAGAGTAGATTGTTTTTCTGCTAAAATTGGAACGAAACAGTAATTTGTTTTTTTCAAAAATTGGAACGATACAGAGTAGATTGGTTTTCTGCTAAAATTGGAACGAAACAGGGTAGATTAGTTTGTTTCCTAAAATTGGAACAATACAGTAATTTGTTTTTTTCCTAAAATTGGAACGATACAGAGTAGATTGTTTTTCTGCTAAAATTGGAACGAAACAGTAATTTGTTTTTTTCTAAAATTGGAACGATACAGAGTAGATTGGTTTTCTGCTAAAATTAGAACGAAACAGTAATTTGTTTTTATCAAAAATTGGAACGATACAGAGTAGATTGGTTTTCTGCTAAAATTGGAACGAAACAGTAGGTTAATTTTTTTCTAAAATTGGAACGATAGAGTAGATTAGTTTTCTGCTAAAATTGGAACAAAATTATTTTCTAAAATTGGAACGATACAGAGTAGATTGGTTTTCTGCTAAAATTGGAACAAAATTATTTTTTTTCTAAAATTGGAACGATACAGGGTAGATTAGTTTGTTTCCTAAAATTGGAACAATACAGTAATTTGTTTTTTTCCTAAAATTGGAACGATACAGAGTAGATTGTTTTTCTGCTAAAATTGGAACGAAACAGTAATTTGTTTTTTTCTAAAATTGGAACGATACAGAGTAGATTGGTTTTCTGCTAAAATTGGAACGAAACAGTAATTTGTTTTTTTCTAAAATTGGAACGATACAGAGTAGATTAGTTTGTTTCCTAAAATTGGAACAATACAGTAATTTGTTTTTTTCCTAAAATTGGAACGATACAGAGTAGATTGTTTTTCTGCTAAAATTGGAACGAAACAGTAATTTTTTTTTCAAAAATTGGAACGATACAGAGTAGATTGATTTTCTGCTAAAATTGGAACGAAACAGTAGGTTAATTTTTTTCTAAAATTGGAACGATAGAGTAGATTAGTTTGTTTCCTAAAATTGGAACAATACAGTAATTTGTTTTTTTCAAAAATTGGAACGATACAGAGTAGATTGGTTTTCTGCTAAAATTGGAACAATACAGTAATTTGTTTTTTTCTAAAATTGGAACGATACAGGGTAGATTGGTTTTCTGCTAAAATTGGAACAAAACAGTAATTTGGTTTTTTCTAAAATTGGAACGATACAGAGTAGATTGGTTTTCTGCTAAAATTGGAACGAAACAGTAATTTGTTTTTTTCTAAAATTGGAACGATACAGAGTAGATTGGTTTTCTGCTAAAATTGGAACGAAACAGTAATTTGTTTTTTTCTAAAATTGGAACGATACAGAGTAGATTAGTTTGTTTCCTAAAATTGGAACAATACAGTAATTTGTTTTTTTCCTAAAATTGGAACGATACAGAGTAGATTGTTTTTCTGCTAAAATTGGAACGAAACAGTAATTTGTTTTTTTCTAAAATTGGAACGATACAGAGTAGATTGGGTTTCTGCTAAAATTGGAACAAAATTATTTTTTTTCTAAAATTGGAACGATACAGGGTAGATTGGTTTTCTGCTAAAATTGGAACAAAACAGTAATTTGTTTTTTTCTAAAATTGGAACGATACAGAGTAGATTGGTTTTCTGCTAAAATTGGAACAATTTTTTTTTTTTTCTAAAATTGGAACGATACAGGGTAGATTGGTTTTCTGCTAAAATTGGAACAAAACAGTAATTTGTTTTTTTCTAAAATTTGAACGATACAGAGTAGATTGGTTTTCTGCTAAAATTGGAACGAAACAGTAATTTGTTTTTTTCTAAAATTTGAACGATACAGAGTAGATTGGTTTTCTGCTAAAATTGGAACGAAACAGTAATTTGTTTTTTTCTAAAATTGGAACGATACAGAGTAGATTGGTTTTCTGCTAAAATTGGAACGAAACAGTAATTTGTTTTTTCTAAAATTGGAACGATACAGAGTAGATTAGTTTGTTTCCTAAAATTGGAACAATACAGTAATTTGTTTTTTTCCTAAAATTGGAACGATACAGAGTAGATTGTTTTTCTGCTAAAATTGGAACGAAACAGTAATTCGTTTTTTCTAAAATTTGAACGATACAGAGTAGATTAGTTTGTTTCCTAAAATTGGAACAATACAGTAATTTGTTTTTTTCAAAAATTGGAACGATACAGAGTAGATTGGTTTTCTGCTAAAATTGGAACAATACAGTAATTTGTTTTTTTCTAAAATTGGAACGATACAGGGTAGATTGGTTTTCTGCTAAAATTGGAACAAAACAGTAATTTGGTTTTTTCTAAAATTGGAACGATACAGAGTAGATTGGTTTTCTGCTAAAATTGGAACGAAACAGTAATTTGTTTTTTTCTAAAATTGGAACGATACAGAGTAGATTGGTTTTCTGCTAAAATTGGAACGAAACAGTAATTTGTTTTTTTCTAAAATTGGAACGATACAGAGTAGATTAGTTTGTTTCCTAAAATTGGAACAATACAGTAATTTGTTTTTTTCCTAAAATTGGAACGATACAGAGTAGATTGTTTTTCTGCTAAAATTGGAACGAAACAGTAATTTGTTTTTTTCTAAAATTGGAACGATACAGAGTAGATTGGGTTTCTGCTAAAATTGGAACAAAATTATTTTTTTTCTAAAATTGGAACGATACAGGGTAGATTGGTTTTCTGCTAAAATTGGAACAAAACAGTAATTTGTTTTTTTCTAAAATTGGAACGATACAGAGTAGATTGGTTTTCTGCTAAAATTGGAACAATTTTTTTTTTTTTCTAAAATTGGAACGATACAGGGTAGATTGGTTTTCTGCTAAAATTGGAACAAAACAGTAATTTGTTTTTTTCTAAAATTTGAACGATACAGAGTAGATTGGTTTTCTGCTAAAATTGGAACGAAACAGTAATTTGTTTTTTTCTAAAATTTGAACGATACAGAGTAGATTGGTTTTCTGCTAAAATTGGAACGAAACAGTAATTTGTTTTTTTCTAAAATTGGAACGATACAGAGTAGATTGGTTTTCTGCTAAAATTGGAACGAAACAGTAATTTGTTTTTTCTAAAATTGGAACGATACAGAGTAGATTAGTTTGTTTCCTAAAATTGGAACAATACAGTAATTTGTTTTTTTCCTAAAATTGGAACGATACAGAGTAGATTGTTTTTCTGCTAAAATTGGAACGAAACAGTAATTCGTTTTTTCTAAAATTTGAACGATACAGAGTAGATTAGTTTGTTTCCTAAAATTGGAACAATACAGTAATTTGTTTTTTTCAAAAATTGGAACGATACAGAGTAGATTGGTTTTCTGCTAAAATTGGAACAATACAGTAATTTGTTTTTTTCTAAAATTGGAACGATACAGGGTAGATTGGTTTTCTGCTAAAATTGGAACAAAACAGTAATTTGGTTTTTTCTAAAATTGGAACGATACAGAGTAGATTGGTTTTCTGCTAAAATTGGAACGAAACAGTAATTGGTTTTTTTCAAAAATTGGAACGATACAGAGTAGATTGGTTTTCTGCTAAAATTGGAACGAAACAGTAATTAGTTTTTTTCTAAAATTGGAACGATACAGAGTAGATTGGTTTTCTGCTAAAATTGGAACGAAACAGTAATTCGGTTTTTCTAAAATTGGAACGATACAGAGTAGATTGGTTTTCTGCTAAAATTGGAACGATACAGTAGATTAGTTTTTTCTAAAATTGGAACGAAACAGTAGATACATTTTTTTCTAAAATTGGAACGATACAGAGTAGATTAGTTTGTTTCCTAAAATTGGAACAATACAGTAATTTGTTTTTTTCCTAAAATTGGAACGATACAGAGTAGATTGTTTTTCTGCTAAAATTGGAACGAAACAGTAATTTGTTTTTTTCAAAAATTGGAACGATACAGAGTAGATTAGTTTTCTGCTAAAATTGGAACAAAATTATTTTCTAAAATTGGAACGATACAGAGTAGATTGGTTTTCTGCTAAAAATTGGAACAAAATTATTTTTTTTCTAAAATTGGAACGATACAGGGTAGATTGGTTTTCTGCTAAAATTGGAACAAAACAGTAATTTGTTTTTTTCTAAAATTGGAACGATACAGAGTAGATTGGTTTTCTGCTAAAATTGGAACAAAATTATTTTTTTTCTAAAATTGGAACGATACAGGGTAGATTGGTTTTCTGCTAAAATTGGAACAAAACAGTAATTTGTTTTTTTCTAAAATTGGAACGATACAGAGTAGATTGGGTTTCTGCTAAAATTGGAACGAAACAGTAATTTGTTTTTTTCTAAAATTGGAACGATACAGAGTAGATTGGTTTTCTGCTAAAATTGGAACGAAACAGTAATTTGTTTTTTTCTAAAATTGGAACGATACAGAGTAGATTGGTTTTCTGCTAAAATTGGAACGAAACAGTAATTTGTTTTTTTCTAAAATTGGAACGATACAGAGTAGATTAGTTTGTTTCCTACAATTGGAACAATACAGTAATTTGTTTTTTTCCTAAAATTGGAACGATACAGAGTAGATTGTTTTTCTGCTAAAATTGGAACGAAACAGTAATTTGTTTTTTTCAAAAATTGGAACGATACAGAGTAGATTGGTTTTCTGCTAAAATTGGAACGAAACAGTAGGTTAATTTTTTTCTAAAATTGGAACGATAGAGTAGATTAGTTTTCTGCTAAAATTGGAACAAAATTATTTTCTAAAATTGGAACGATACAGAGTAGATTGGTTTTCTGCTAAAATTGGAACAACATTTTTTTTTTTCTAAAATTGGAACGATACAGGGTAGATTGGTTTTCTGCTAAAATTGGAACAAAACAGTAATTTGTTTTTTTCAAAAATTGGAACGATACAGAGTAGATTAGTTTTCTGCTAAAATTGGAACAAAATTATTTTCTAAAATTGGAACGATACAGAGTAGATTGGTTTTCTGCTAAAAATTGGAACAAAATTATTTTTTTTCTAAAATTGGAACGATACAGGGTAGATTGGTTTTCTGCTAAAATTGGAACAAAACAGTAATTTGTTTTTTTCTAAAATTGGAACGATACAGAGTAGATTGGTTTTCTGCTAAAATTGGAACAAAATTATTTTTTTTCTAAAATTGGAACGATACAGGGTAGATTGGTTTTCTGCTAAAATTGGAACAAAACAGTAATTTGTTTTTTTCTAAAATTGGAACGATACAGAGTAGATTGGGTTTCTGCTAAAATTGGAACGAAACAGTAATTTGTTTTTTTCTAAAATTGGAACGATACAGAGTAGATTGGTTTTCTGCTAAAATTGGAACGAAACAGTAATTTGTTTTTTTCTAAAATTGGAACGATACAGAGTAGATTAGTTTGTTTCCTAAAATTGGAACAATACAGTAATTTGTTTTTTTCCTAAAATTGGAACGATACAGAGTAGATTGTTTTTCTGCTAAAATTGGAACGAAACAGTAATTTGTTTTTTTCAAAAATTGGAACGATACAGAGTAGATTGGTTTTCTGCTAAAATTGGAACGAAACAGTAGGTTAATTTTTTTCTAAAATTGGAACGATAGAGTAGATTAGTTTTCTGCTAAAATTGGAACAAAATTATTTTCTAAAATTGGAACGATACAGAGTAGATTGGTTTTCTGCTAAAATTGGAACAAATTTTTTTTTTTTCTAAAATTGGAACGATACAGGGTAGATTGGTTTTCTGCTAAAATTGGAACAAAACAGTAATTTGTTTTTTTCTAAAATTGGAACGATACAGAGTAGATTGGTTTTCTGCTAAAAAAGGAACAAATTTTTTTTTTTTCTAAAATTGGAACGATACAGGGTAGATTGGTTTTCTGCTAAAATTGGAACAAAACAGTAATTTGTTTTTTTCTAAAATTGGAACGATACAGAGTAGATTGGTTTTCTGCTAAAATTGGAACGAAACAGTAATTTGTTTTTTTCTAAAATTGGAACGATACAGAGTAGATTGGTTTTCTGCTAAAATTGGAACGAAACAGTAATTTGTTTTTTTCTAAAATTGGAACGATACAGAGTAGATTGGTTTTCTGCTAAAATTGGAACGAAACAGTAATTTGTTTTTTCTAAAATTGGAACGATACAGAGTAGATTAGTTTGTTTCCTAAAATTGGAACAATACAGTAATTTGTTTTTTTCCTAAAATTGGAACGATACAGAGTAGATTGTTTTTCTGCTAAAATTGGAACGAAACAGTAATTTGTTTTTTTCTAAAATTGGAACGATACAGAGTAGATTGGTTTTCTGCTAAAATTGGAACGAAACAGTAATTCGTTTTTTCTAAAATTTGAACGATACAGAGTAGATTAGTTTGTTTCCTAAAATTGGAACAATACAGTAATTTGTTTTTTTCAAAAATTGGAACGATACAGAGTAGATTGGTTTTCTGCTAAAATTGGAACAATACAGTAATTTGTTTTTTTCTAAAATTTGAACGATACAGGGTAGATTGGTTTTCTGCTAAAATTGGAACGAAACAGTAATTAGTTTTTTTCTAAAATTGGAACGATACAGAGTAGATTGGTTTTCTGCTAAAATTGGAACGAAACAGTAATTCGGTTTTTCTAAAATTGGAACGATACAGAGTAGATTGGTTTTCTGCTAAAATTGGAACGATACAGTAGATTAGTTTTTTCTAAAATTGGAACGAAACAGTAGATACATTTTTTTCTAAAATTGGAACGATACAGAGTAGATTAGTTTGTTTCCTAAAATTGGAACAATACAGTAATTTGTTTTTTTCCTAAAATTGGAACGATACAGAGTAGATTGTTTTTCTGCTAAAATTGGAACGAAACAGTAATTTGTTTTTTTCAAAAATTGGAACGATACAGAGTAGATTAGTTTTCTGCTAAAATTGGAACAAAATTATTTTCTAAAATTGGAACGATACAGAGTAGATTGGTTTTCTGCTAAAATTGGAACAAAATTATTTTTTTTCTAAAATTGGAACGATACAGGGTAGATTGGTTTTCTGCTAAAATTGGAACAAAACAGTAATTTGTTTTTTTCTAAAATTGGAACGATACAGAGTAGATTGGTTTTCTGCTAAAATTGGAACAAAATTATTTTTTTTCTAAAATTGGAACGATACAGGGTAGATTGGTTTTCTGCTAAAATTGGAACAAAACAGTAATTTGTTTTTTTCTAAAATTGGAACGATACAGAGTAGATTGGGTTTCTGCTAAAATTGGAACGAAACAGTAATTTGTTTTTTTCTAAAATTGGAACGATACAGAGTAGATTGGTTTTCTGCTAAAATTGGAACGAAACAGTAATTTGTTTTTTTCTAAAATTGGAACGATACAGAGTAGATTGGTTTTCTGCTAAAATTGGAACGAAACAGTAATTCGTTTTTTCTAAAATTGGAACGATACAGAGTAGATTAGTTTGTTTCCTAAAATTGGAACAATACAGTAATTTGTTTTTTTTCCTAAAATTGGAACGATACAGAGTAGATTGTTTTTCTGCTAAAATTGGAACGAAACAGTAATTTGTTTTTTTCTAAAATTGGAACGATACAGAGTAGATTGGTTTTCTGCTAAATATGGAACGAAACAGTAATTCGTTTTTTCTAAAATTTGAACGATACAGAGTAGATTAGTTTGTTTCCTAAAATTGGAACAATACAGTAATTTGTTTTTTTCCTAAAATTGGAACGATACAGAGTAGATTGTTTTTCTGCAAAAATTGGAACGAAACAGTAATTTGTTTTTTTCTAAAATTGGAACGATACAGAGTAGATTGGTTTTCTGCTAAAATTGGAACGAAACAGTAATTCGTTTTTTCTAAAATTTGAACGATACAGAGTAGATTAGTTTGTTTCCTAAAATTGGAACAATACAGTAATTTGTTTTTTTTCCTAAAATTGGAACGATACAGAGTAGATTGTTTTTCTGCTAAAATTGGAACGAAACAGTAATTTGTTTTTTTCTAAAATTGGAACGATACAGAGTAGATTGGTTTTCTGCTAAATATGGAACGAAACAGTAATTCGTTTTTTCTAAAATTTGAACGATACAGAGTAGATTAGTTTGTTTCCTAAAATTGGAACAATACAGTAATTTGTTTTTTTCCTAAAATTGGAACGATACAGAGTAGATTGTTTTTCTGCAAAAATTGGAACGAAACAGTAATTTGTTTTTTTCTAAAATTGGAACGATACAGAGTAGATTGGTTTTCTGCTAAAATTGGAACGAAACAGTAATTCGTTTTTTCTAAAATTTGAACGATACAGAGTAGATTAGTTTGTTTCCTAAAATTGGAACAATACAGTAATTTGTTTTTTTCAAAAATTGGAACGATACAGAGTAGATTGGTTTTCTGCTAAAATTGGAACAATTTTTTTTTTTTTCTAAAATTGGAACGATACAGGGTAGATTGGTTTTCTGCTAAAATTGGAACAAAACAGTAATTTGTTTTTTTCTAAAATTGGAACGATACAGAGTAGATTGGTTTTCTGCTAAAATTGGAACGAAACAGTAATTTGTTTTTTTCTAAAATTGGAACGATACAGAGTAGATTGGTTTTCTGCTAAAATTGGAACGAAACAGTAATTTGTTTTTTTCTAAAATTGGAACGATACAGAGTAGATTGGTTTTCTGCTAAAATTGGAACGAAACAGTAATTCGTTTTTTCTAAAATTGGAACGATACAGAGTAGATTAGAATGTTTCCTAAAATTGGAACAATACAGTAATTTGTTTTTTTCCTAAAATTGGAACGATACAGAGTAGATTGTTTTTCTGCTAAAATTGGAACGAAACAGTAATTTGTTTTTTTCTAAAATTGGAACGATACAGAGTAGATTGGTTTTCTGCTAAAATTGGAACGAAACAGTAATTCGTTTTTTCTAAAATTTGAACGATACAGAGTAGATTAGTTTGTTTCCTAAAATTGGAACAATACAGTCATTTGTTTTTTTCAAAAATTGGAACGATACAGAGTAGATTGGTTTTCTGCTAAAATTGGAACAATACAGTAATTTGTTTTTTTCTAAAATTGGAACGATACAGGGTAGATTGGTTTTCTGCTAAAATTGGAACGATACAGTAATTTGTTTTTTTCTAAAATTGGAACGATACAGGGTAGATTGGTTTTCTGCTAAAATTGGAACAATACAGTAATTTGTTTTTTTCTAAAATTGGAACGATACAGAGTAGATTGGTTTTCTGCTAAAATTGGAACGAAACAGTAATTTGTTTTTTTCTAAAATTGGAACGATACAGAGTAGATTGGTTTTCTGCTAAAATTGGAACGAAACAGTAATTAGTTTTTTTCTAAAATTGGAACGATACAGAGTAGATTGGTTTTCTGCTAAAATTGGAACGAAACAGTAATTCGGTTTTTCTAAAATTGGAACGATACAGAGTAGATTGGTTTTCTGCTAAAATTGGAACGAAACAGTAATTTGTTTTTTTCTAAAATTGGAACGATACAGAGTAGATTGGTTTTCTGCTAAAATTGGAACAATTTTTTTTTTTTTCTAAAATTGGAACGATACAGGGTAGATTGGTTTTCTGCTAAAATTGGAACAAAACAGTAATTTGTTTTTTTCAAAAATTGGAACGATACAGAGTAGATTGGTTTTCTGCTAAAATTGGAACGAAACAGTAATTTGTTTTTTTCTAAAATTGGAACGATACAGAGTAGATTGGTTTTCTGCTAAAATTGGAACGAAACAGTAATTTGTTTTTTTCTAAAATTGGAACGATACAGAGTAGATTAGTTTGTTTCCTAAAATTGGAACAATACAGTAATTTGTTTTTTTCCTAAAATTGGAACGATACAGAGTAGATTGTTTTTCTGCTAAAATTGGAACGAAACAGTAATTTGTTTTTTTCTAAAATTGGAACGATACAGAGTAGATTGGTTTTCTGCTAAAATTGGAACGAAACAGTAATTCGTTTTTTCTAAAATTTGAACGATACAGAGTAGATTAGTTTGTTTCCTAAAATTGGAACAATACAGTAATTTGTTTTTTTCTAAAATTGGAACGATACAGGGTAGATTGGTTTTCTGCTAAAATTGGAACAAAACAGTAATTTGTTTTTTTCTAAAATTGGAACGATACAGAGTAGATTGGTTTTCTGCTAAAATTGGAACGAAACAGTAATTTGTTTTTTTCTAAAATTGGAATGATACAGAGTAGATTGGTTTTCTGCTAAAATTGGAACGAAACAGTAATTAGTTTTTTTCTAAAATTGGAACGATACAGAGTAGATTGGTTTTCTGCTAAAATTGGAACGAAACAGTAATTCGGTTTTTCTAAAATTGGAACGATACAGAGTAGATTGGTTTTCTGCTAAAATTGGAACGATACAGTAGATTAGTTTTTTCTAAAATTGGAACGAAACAGTAGATAAATTTTTTTCTAAAATTGGAACGATACAGAGTAGATTAGTTTGTTTCCTAAAATTGGAACAATACAGTAATTTGTTTTTTTCTAAAATTGGAACGATACAGAGTAGATTGGTTTTCTGCTAAAATTGGAACGAAACAGTAATTTGTTTTTTTCTAAAATTGGAACGATACAGAGTAGATTGGTTTTCTGCTAAAATTGGAACGAAACAGTAATTCGTTTTTTCTAAAATTGGAACGATACAGAGTAGATTAGTTTGTTTCCTAAAATTGGAACAATACAGTAATTTGTTTTTTTTCCTAAAATTGGAACGATACAGAGTAGATTGTTTTTCTGCTAAAATTGGAACGAAACAGTAATTTGTTTTTTTCTAAAATTGGAACGATACAGAGTAGATTGGTTTTCTGCTAAAATTGGAACGAAACAGTAATTCGTTTTTTCTAAAATTTGAACGATACAGAGTAGATTAGTTTGTTTCCTAAAATTGGAACAATACAGTAATTTGTTTTTTTCCTAAAATTGGAACGATACAGAGTAGATTGTTTTTCTGCAAAAATTGGAACGAAACAGTAATTTGTTTTTTTCTAAAATTGGAACGATACAGAGTAGATTGGTTTTCTGCTAAAATTGGAACGAAACAGTAATTCGTTTTTTCTAAAATTTGAACGATACAGAGTAGATTAGTTTGTTTCCTAAAATTGGAACAATACAGTAATTTGTTTTTTTCAAAAATTGGAACGATACAGAGTAGATTGGTTTTCTGCTAAAATTGGAACAATACAGTAATTTGTTTTTTTCTAAAATTGGAACGATACAGGGTAGATTGGTTTTCTGCTAAAATTGGAACAAAACAGTAATTTGTTTTTTTCTAAAATTGGAACGATACAGAGTAGATTGGTTTTCTGCTAAAATTGGAACGAAACAGTAATTTGTTTTTTTCTAAAATTGGAACGATACAGAGTAGATTGGTTTTCTGCTAAAATTGGAACGAAACAGTAATTAGTTTTTTTCTAAAATTGGAACGATACAGAGTAGATTGGTTTTCTGCTAAAATTGGAACGAAACAGTAATTCGGTTTTTCTAAAATTGGAACGATACAGAGTAGATTAGTTTATTTCCTAAAATTGGAACGAAACAGTAATTTGTTTTTTTCTAAAATTGGAACGATACAGAGTAGATTGGTTTTCTGCTAAAATTGGAACGAAACAGTAATTCGTTTTTTCTCAAATTGGAACGATACAGAGTAGATTAGTTTGTTTCCTAAAATTGGAACAATACAGTAATTTGTTTTTTTTCCTAAAATTGGAACGATACAGAGTAGATTGTTTTTCTGCTAAAATTGGAACGAAACAGTAATTTGTTTTTTTCTAAAATTGGAACGATACAGAGTAGATTGGTTTTCTGCTAAAATTGGAACGAAACAGTAATTCGTTTTTTCTAAAATTTGAACGATACAGAGTAGATTAGTTTGTTTCCTAAAATTGGAACAATACAGTAATTTGTTTTTTTCCTAAAATTGGAACGATACAGAGTAGATTGTTTTTCTGCAAAAATTGGAACGAAACAGTAATTTGTTTTTTTCTAAAATTGGAACGATACAGAGTAGATTGGTTTTCTGCTAAAATTGGAACGAAACAGTAATTCGTTTTTTCTAAAATTTGAACGATACAGAGTAGATTAGTTTGTTTCCTAAAATTGGAACAATACAGTAATTTGTTTTTTTCAAAAATTGGAACGATACAGAGTAGATTGGTTTTCTGCTAAAATTGGAACAATACAGTAATTTGTTTTTTTCTAAAATTGGAACGATACAGGGTAGATTGGTTTTCTGCTAAAATTGGAACAAAACAGTAATTTGTTTTTTTCTAAAATTGGAACGATACAGAGTAGATTGGTTTTCTGCTAAAATTGGAACGAAACAGTAATTTGTTTTTTTCTAAAATTGGAACGATACAGAGTAGATTGGTTTTCTGCTAAAATTGGAACGAAACAGTAATTAGTTTTTTTCTAAAATTGGAACGATACAGAGTAGATTGGTTTTCTGCTAAAATTGGAACGAAACAGTAATTCGGTTTTTCTAAAATTGGAACGATACAGAGTAGATTAGTTTATTTCCTAAAATTGGAACGAAACAGTAATTTGTTTTTTTCTAAAATTGGAACGATACAGAGTAGATTGGTTTTCTGCTAAAATTGGAACGAAACAGTAATTCGTTTTTTCTCAAATTGGAACGATACAGAGTAGATTAGTTTGTTTCCTAAAATTGGAACAATACAGTAATTTGTTTTTTTCAAAAATTGGAACGATACAGAGTAGATTGGTTTTCTGCTAAAATTGGAACGAAACAGTAATTTGTTTTTTCTAAAATTGGAACGATACAGAGTAGATTGGTTTTCTGCTAAAATTGGAACAAAACAGTAATTCGTTTTTTTCTAAAATTGGAACGAGACAGAGTAGATTGGTTTTCTGCTAAAATTGGAACAAAACAGTAATTTGTTTTTTTCTAAAATTGGAACGATACAGAGTAGATTGGTTTTCTGCTAAAATTGGAACGAAACAGTAATTTGTTTTTTTCTAAAATTGGAACGATACAGAGTAGATTGGTTTTCTGCTAAAATTGGAACGAAACAGTAATTCGTTTTTTCTAAAATTGGAACGATACAGAGTAGATTAGTTTGTTTCCTAAAATTGGAACAATACAGTAATTTGTTTTTTTTCCTAAAATTGGAACGATACAGAGTAGATTGTTTTTCTGCTAAAATTGGAACGAAACAGTAATTTGTTTTTTTCTAAAATTGGAACGATACAGAGTAGATTGGTTTTCTGCTAAAATTGGAACGAAACAGTAATTCGTTTTTTCTAAAATTTGAACGATACAGAGTAGATTAGTTTGTTTCCTAAAATTGGAACAATACAGTAATTTGTTTTTTTCAAAAATTGGAACGATACAGAGTAGATTGGTTTTCTGCTAAAATTGGAACAATACAGTAATTTGTTTTTTTCTAAAATTGGAACGATACAGGGTAGATTGGTTTTCTGCTAAAATTGGAACAAAACAGTAATTTGGTTTTTTCTAAAATTGGAACGATACAGAGTAGATTGGTTTTCTGCTAAAATTGGAACAAAATTATTTTCTTTCTAAAATTGGAACGATACAGGGTAGATTGGTTTTCTGCTAAAATTGGAACAAAATTATTTTCTTTCTAAAATTGGAACGATACAGGGTAGATTGGTTTTCTGCTAAAATTGGAACAAAACAGTAATTTGTTTTTTTCTAAAATTGGAACGATACAGAGTAGATTGGTTTTCTGCTAAAATTGGAACGAAACAGTAATTCGTTTTTTCTCAAATTGGAACGATACAGAGTAGATTAGTTTGTTTCCTAAAATTGGAACAATACAGTAATTTGTTTTTTTCAAAAATTGGAACGATACAGAGTAGATTGGTTTTCTGCTAAAATTGGAACGAAACAGTAATTTGTTTTTTCTAAAATTGGAACGATACAGAGTAGATTGGTTTTCTGCTAAAATTGGAACAAAACAGTAATTCGTTTTTTTCTAAAATTGGAACGAGACAGAGTAGATTGGTTTTCTGCTAAAATTGGAACAAAACAGTAATTTGTTTTTTTCTAAAATTGGAACGATACAGAGTAGATTGGTTTTCTGCTAAAATTGGAACGAAACAGTAATTTGTTTTTTTCTAAAATTGGAACGATACAGAGTAGATTGGTTTTCTGCTAAAATTGGAACGAAACAGTAATTCGTTTTTTCTAAAATTGGAACGATACAGAGTAGATTAGTTTGTTTCCTAAAATTGGAACAATACAGTAATTTGTTTTTTTTCCTAAAATTGGAACGATACAGAGTAGATTGTTTTTCTGCTAAAATTGGAACGAAACAGTAATTTGTTTTTTTCTAAAATTGGAACGATACAGAGTAGATTGGTTTTCTGCTAAAATTGGAACGAAACAGTAATTCGTTTTTTCTAAAATTTGAACGATACAGAGTAGATTAGTTTGTTTCCTAAAATTGGAACAATACAGTAATTTGTTTTTTTCCTAAAATTGGAACGATACAGAGTAGATTGTTTTTCTGCAAAAATTGGAACGAAACAGTAATTTGTTTTTTTCTAAAATTGGAACGATACAGAGTAGATTGGTTTTCTGCTAAAATTGGAACGAAACAGTAATTCGTTTTTTCTAAAATTTGAACGATACAGAGTAGATTAGTTTGTTTCCTAAAATTGGAACAATACAGTAATTTGTTTTTTTCAAAAATTGGAACGATACAGAGTAGATTGGTTTTCTGCTAAAATTGGAACAATACAGTAATTTGTTTTTTTCTAAAATTGGAACGATACAGGGTAGATTGGTTTTCTGCTAAAATTGGAACAAAACAGTAATTTGGTTTTTTCTAAAATTGGAACGATACAGAGTAGATTGGTTTTCTGCTAAAATTGGAACAAAATTATTTTCTTTCTAAAATTGGAACGATACAGGGTAGATTGGTTTTCTGCTAAAATTGGAACAAAATTATTTTCTTTCTAAAATTGGAACGATACAGGGTAGATTGGTTTTCTGCTAAAATTGGAACAAAACAGTAATTTGTTTTTTTCTAAAATTGGAACGATACAGAGTAGATTGGTTTTCTGCTAAAATTGGAACGAAACAGTAATTTGTTTTTTTCTAAAATTGGAACGATACAGAGTAGATTGGTTTTCTGCTAAAATTGGAACGAAACAGTAATTTGTTTTTTTCTAAAATTGGAACGATACAGAGTAGATTGGTTTTCTGCTAAAATTGGAACGAAACAGTAATTAGTTTTTTTCTAAAATTGGAACGATACAGAGTAGATTGGTTTTCTGCTAAAATTGGAACGAAACAGTAATTCGGTTTTTCTAAAATTGGAACGAAACAGTAATTTGTTTTTTTCTAAAATTGGAACGATACAGAGTAGATTGGTTTTCTGCTAAAATTGGAACGAAACAGTAATTCGTTTTTTCTCAAATTGGAACGATACAGAGTAGATTAGTTTGTTTCCTAAAATTGGAACAATACAGTAATTTGTTTTTTTTCCTAAAATTGGAACGATACAGAGTAGATTGTTTTTCTGCTAAAATTGGAACGAAACAGTAATTTGTTTTTTTCTAAAATTGGAACGATACAGAGTAGATTGGTTTTCTGCTAAAATTGGAACGAAACAGTAATTCGTTTTTTCTAAAATTTGAACGATACAGAGTAGATTAGTTTGTTTCCTAAAATTGGAACAATACAGTAATTTGTTTTTTTCTAAAATTGGAACGATACAGAGTAGATTGGTTTTCTGCTAAAATTGGAACGAAACAGTAATTCGTTTTTTCTCAAATTGGAACGATACAGAGTAGATTAGTTTGTTTCCTAAAATTGGAACAATACAGTAATTTGTTTTTTTTCCTAAAATTGGAACGATACAGAGTAGATTGTTTTTCTGCTAAAATTGGAACGAAACAGTAATTTGTTTTTTTCTAAAATTGGAACGATACAGAGTAGATTGGTTTTCTGCTAAAATTGGAACGAAACAGTAATTCGTTTTTTCTAAAATTTGAACGATACAGAGTAGATTAGTTTGTTTCCTAAAATTGGAACAATACAGTAATTTGTTTTTTTCCTAAAATTGGAACGATACAGAGTAGATTGTTTTTCTGCAAAAATTGGAACGAAACAGTAATTTGTTTTTTTCTAAAATTGGAACGATACAGAGTAGATTGGTTTTCTGCTAAAATTGGAACGAAACAGTAATTCGTTTTTTCTAAAATTTGAACGATACAGAGTAGATTAGTTTGTTTCCTAAAATTGGAACAATACAGTAATTTGTTTTTTTCAAAAATTGGAACGATACAGAGTAGATTGGTTTTCTGCTAAAATTGGAACAATACAGTAATTTGTTTTTTTCTAAAATTGGAACGATACAGGGTAGATTGGTTTTCTGCTAAAATTGGAACAAAACAGTAATTTGTTTTTTTCTAAAATTGGAACGATACAGAGTAGATTGGTTTTCTGCTAAAATTGGAACGAAACAGTAATTTGTTTTTTTCTAAAATTGGAACGATACAGAGTAGATTGGTTTTCTGCTAAAATTGGAACGAAACAGTAATTAGTTTTTTTCTAAAATTGGAACGATACAGAGTAGATTGGTTTTCTGCTAAAATTGGAACGAAACAGTAATTCGGTTTTTCTAAAATTGGAACGATACAGAGTAGATTAGTTTATTTCCTAAAATTGGAACGAAACAGTAATTTGTTTTTTTCTAAAATTGGAACGATACAGAGTAGATTGGTTTTCTGCTAAAATTGGAACGAAACAGTAATTCGTTTTTTCTCAAATTGGAACGATACAGAGTAGATTAGTTTGTTTCCTAAAATTGGAACAATACAGTAATTTGTTTTTTTCAAAAATTGGAACGATACAGAGTAGATTGGTTTTCTGCTAAAATTGGAACGAAACAGTAATTTGTTTTTTCTAAAATTGGAACGATACAGAGTAGATTGGTTTTCTGCTAAAATTGGAACAAAACAGTAATTCGTTTTTTTCTAAAATTGGAACGAGACAGAGTAGATTGGTTTTCTGCTAAAATTGGAACAAAACAGTAATTTGTTTTTTTCTAAAATTGGAACGATACAGAGTAGATTGGTTTTCTGCTAAAATTGGAACGAAACAGTAATTTGTTTTTTTCTAAAATTGGAACGATACAGAGTAGATTGGTTTTCTGCTAAAATTGGAACGAAACAGTAATTAGTTTTTTTCTAAAATTGGAACGATACAGAGTAGATTGGTTTTCTGCTAAAATTGGAACGAAACAGTAATTCGGTTTTTCTAAAATTGGAACGATACAGAGTAGATTGGTTTTCTGCTAAAATTGGAACGATACAGTAGATTAGTTTTTTCTAAAATTGGAACGAAACAGTAGATACATTTTTTTCTAAAATTGGAACGATACAGAGTAGATTAGTTTTCTGCTAACATTGGAACAAAACAGTAGATTTGTTGTTTTCTAAAATTGGAACGATACAGAGTAGATTGGTTTTCTGCTAAAATTGGAACGAAACAGTAATTTGTTTTTTTCTAAAATTGGAACGATACAGAGTAGATTGGTTTTCTGCTAAAATTGGAACGAAACAGTAATTTGTTTTTTTCTAAAATTGGAACGATACAGAGTAGATTGGTTTTCTGCTAAAATTGGAACGAAACAGTAATTCGTTTTTTCTAAAATTGGAACGATACAGAGTAGATTAGTTTGTTTCCTAAAATTGGAACAATACAGTAATTTGTTTTTTTCCTAAAATTGGAACGATACAGAGTAGATTGTTTTTCTGCTAAAATTGGAACGAAACAGTAATTTGTTTTTTTCTAAAATTGGAACGATACAGAGTAGATTGGTTTTCTGCTAAAATTGGAACGAAACAGTAATTCGTTTTTTCTAAAATTTGAACGATACAGAGTAGATTAGTTTGTTTCCTAAAATTGGAACAATACAGTAATTTGTTTTTTTCAAAAATTGGAACGATACAGAGTAGATTGGTTTTCTGCTAAAATTGGAACAATACAGTAATTTGTTTTTTTCTAAAATTGGAACGATACAGGGTAGATTGGTTTTCTGCTAAAATTGGAACAAAACAGTAATTTGGTTTTTTCTAAAATTAGAACGATACAGAGTAGATTGGTTTTCTGCTAAAATTGGAACGAAACAGTAATTTGTTTTTTTCTAAAATTGGAACGATGCAGAGTAGATTGGTTTTCTGCTAAAATTGGAACGAAACAGTAATTAGTTTTTTTCTAAAATTGGAACGATACAGAGTAGATTGGTTTTCTGCTAAAATTGGAACGAAACAGTAATTCGGTTTTTCTAAAATTGGAACGATACAGAGTAGATTGGTTTTCTGCTAAAATTGGAACGAAACAGTAATTTGTTTTTATTAAAATTGGAACGATACAGAGTAGATTGGTTTTCTGCTAAAATTGGAACAATTTTTTTTTTTTTCTAAAATTGGAACGATACAGGGTAGATTGGTTTTCTGCTAAAATTGGAACAAAACAGTAATTTGTTTTTTTCTAAAATTGGAACGATACAGAGTAGATTGGTTTTCTGCTAAAATTGGAACGAAACAGTAATTTGTTTTTTTCTAAAATTGGAACGATACAGAGTAGATTGGTTTTCTGCTAAAATTGGAACGAAACAGTAATTTGTTTTTTTCTAAAATTGGAACGATACAGAGTAGATTAGTTTGTTTCCTAAAATTGGAACAATACAGTAATTTGTTTTTTTCCTAAAATTGGAACGATACAGAGTAGATTGTTTTTCTGCTAAAATTGGAACGAAACAGTAATTTGTTTTTTTCTAAAATTGGAACGATACAGAGTAGATTGGTTTTCTGCTAAAATTGGAACGAAACAGTAATTCGTTTTTTCTCAAATTGGAACGATACAGAGTAGATTAGTTTGTTTCCTAAAATTGGAACAATACAGTAATTTGTTTTTTTCAAAAATTGGAACGATACAGAGTAGATTGGTTTTCTGCTAAAATTGGAACGAAACAGTAATTTGTTTTTTCTAAAATTGGAACGATACAGAGTAGATTGGTTTTCTGCTAAAATTGGAACAAAACAGTAATTCGTTTTTTTCTAAAATTGGAACGAGACAGAGTAGATTGGTTTTCTGCTAAATTGGAACAAAACAGTAATTTGTTTTTTTCTAAAATTGGAACGATACAGAGTAGATTGGTTTTCTGCTAAAATTGGAACGAAACAGTAATTTGTTTTTTTCTAAAATTGGAACGATACAGAGTAGATTGGTTTTCTGCTAAAATTGGAACGAAACAGTAATTAGTTTTTTTCTAAAATTGGAACGATACAGAGTAGATTGGTTTTCTGCTAAAATTGGAACAAAACAGTAATTCGGTTTTTCTAAAATTGGAACGATACAGAGTAGATTGGTTTTCTGCTAAAATTGGAACGATACAGTAGATTGTTTTTTTCTAAAATTGGAACGAAACAGTAGATACATTTTTTTCTAAAATTGGAACGATACAGAGTAGATTAGTTTTCTGCTAAAATTGGAACAAAACAGTAGATTTGTTGTTTTCTAAAATTGGAACGATACAGAGTAGATTAGTTTTCTGCTAAAATTGGAACGAAACAGTAGGTTAATTTTTTTCTAAAATTGGAACGATAGAGTAGATTAGTTTTCTGCTAAAATTGGAACAAAATTATTTTCTAAAATTGGAACGATACAGAGTAGATTGGTTTTCTGCTCAAATTGGAACAAAATTATTTTTTTTCTAAAATTGGAACGATACAGAGTAGATTGGTTTTCTGCTAAAATTGGAACGAAACAGTAATTCGTTTTTTCTAAAATTGGAACGATACAGAGTAGATTAGTTTGTTTCCTAAAATTGGAACAATACAGTAATTTGTTTTTTTTCCTAAAATTGGAACGATACAGAGTAGATTGTTTTTCTGCTAAAATTGGAAGGAAACAGTAATTTGTTTTTTTCAAAAATTGGAACGATACAGAGTAGATTGGTTTTCTGCTAAAATTGGAACGAAACAGTAATTCGTTTTTTCTAAAATTGGAACGATACAGAGTAGATTAGTTTGTTTCCTAAAATTGGAACAATACAGTAATTTGTTTTTTTCAAAAATTGGAACGATACAGAGTAGATTGGTTTTCTGCTAAAATTGGAACAATACAGTAATTTGTTTTTTTCTAAAATTGGAACGATACAGAGTAGATTGGTTTTCTGCTAAAATTGGAACGAAACAGTAATTTGTTTTTTTCTAAAATTGGAACGATACAGAGTAGATTAGTTTGTTTCCTAAAATTGGAACAATACAGTAATTTGTTTTTTTCAAAAATTGGAACGATACAGAGTAGATTGGTTTTCTGCTAAAATTGGAACGAAACAGTAATTTGTTTTTTCTAAAATTGGAACGATACAGAGTAGATTGGTTTTCTGCTAAAATTGGAACAAAACAGTAATTCGTTTTTTTCTAAAATTGGAACGAGACAGAGTAGATTGGTTTTCTGCTAAAATTGGAACAAAACAGTAATTCGTTTTTTTCTAAAATTGGAACGATACAGAGTAGATTGGTTTTCTGCTAAAATTGGAACGATACAGTAGATTAGTTTTTTTCTAAAATTGGAACGAAACAGTAGATACATTTTTTTCTAAAATTGGAACGATACAGAGTAGATTAGTTTTCTGCTAACATTGGAACAAAACAGTAGATTTGTTGTTTTCTAAAATTGGAACGATACAGAGTAGATTAGTTTTCTGCTAAAATTGGAACGAAACAGTAGGTTAATTTTTTTCTAAAATTGGAACGATAGAGTAGATTAGTTTTCTGCTAAAATTGGAACAAAATTATTTTCTAAAATTGGAACGATACAGAGTAGATTGGTTTTCTGCTAAAATTGGAACAAAATTATTTTTTTTCTAAAATTGGAACGATACAGAGTAGATTGGTTTTCTGCTAAAATTGGAACGAAACAGTAATTCGTTTTTTCTAAAATTGGAACGATACAGAGTAGATTAGTTTGTTTCCTAAAATTGGAACAATACAGTAATTTGTTTTTTTCCTACAATTGGAACGATACAGAGTAGATTGTTTTTCTGCTAAAATTGGAACAATACAGTAATTTGTTTTTTTCTAAAATTGGAACGATACAGAGTAGATTGGTTTTCTGCTAAAATTGGAACAATACAGTAATTTGTTTTTTTCTAAAATTGGAACGATACAGAGTAGATTGGTTTTCTGCTAAAATTGGAACGAAACAGTAATTTGTTTTTTTCTAAAATTGGAACGATACAGAGTAGATTAGTTTGTTTCCTAAAATTGGAACAATACAGTAATTTGTTTTTTTCAAAAATTGGAACGATACAGAGTAGATTGGTTTTCTGCTAAAATTGGAACGAAACAGTAATTTGTTTTTTCTAAAATTGGAACGATACAGAGTAGATTGGTTTTCTGCTAAAATTGGAACAAAACAGTAATTCGTTTTTTTCTAAAATTGGAACGAGACAGAGTAGATTGGTTTTCTGCTAAAATTGGAACAAAACAGTAATTCGTTTTTTTCTAAAATTGGAACGATACAGAGTAGATTGGTTTTCTGCTAAAATTGGAACGATACAGTAGATTAGTTTTTTTCTAAAATTGGAACGAAACAGTAGATACATTTTTTTCTAAAATTGGAACGATACAGAGTAGATTAGTTTTCTGCTAACATTGGAACAAAACAGTAGATTTGTTGTTTTCTAAAATTGGAACGATACAGAGTAGATTAGTTTTCTGCTAAAATTGGAACGAAACAGTAGGTTAATTTTTTTCTAAAATTGGAACGATAGAGTAGATTAGTTTTCTGCTAAAATTGGAACAAAATTATTTTCTAAAATTGGAACGATACAGAGTAGATTGGTTTTCTGCTAAAATTGGAACAAAATTATTTTTTTTCTAAAATTGGAACGATACAGAGTAGATTGGTTTTCTGCTAAAATTGGAACGAAACAGTAATTCGTTTTTTCTAAAATTGGAACGATACAGAGTAGATTAGTTTGTTTCCTAAAATTGGAACAATACAGTAATTTGTTTTTTTCCTACAATTGGAACGATACAGAGTAGATTGTTTTTCTGCTAAAATTGGAACGAAACAGTAATTTGTTTTTTTCTAAAATTGGAACGATACAGAGTAGATTGGTTTTCTGCTAAAATTGGAACGAAACAGTAATTCGTTTTTTCTAAAATTGGAACGATGCAGAGTAGATTAGTTTGTTTCCTAAAATTGGAACAATACAGTAATTTGTTTTTTTCAAAAATTGGAACGATACAGAGTAGATTGGTTTTCTGCTAAAATTGGAACAATACAGTAATTTGTTTTTTTCTAAAATTGGAACGATACAGAGTAGATTGGTTTTCTGCTAAAATTGGAACGAAACAGTAATTTGTTTTTTTCTAAAATTGGAACGATACAGAGTAGATTGGTTTTCTGCTCAAATTGGAACGAAACAGTAATTTGTTTTTTTCTAAAATTGGAACGATACAGTAGGTTAATTTTTTTCTAAAATTGGAACGATAGAGTAGATTAGTTTTCTGCTAAAATTGGAACAAAATTATTTTCTAAAATTGGAACGATACAGAGTAGATTGGTTTTCTGCTAAAATTGGAACAAAATTATTTTTTTTCTAAAATTGGAACGATACAGAGTAGATTGGTTTTCAGCTAAAATTGGAACGAAACTTTAATTTGTTTTTTTCTAAAATTGGAACGATACAGAGTAGATTGGTTTTCTGCTAAAATTGGAACGAAACAGTAATTCGTTTTTTCTAAAATTGGAACGATACAGAGTAGATTAGTTTGTTTCCTAAAATTGGAACAATACAGTAATTTGTTTTTTTCCTAAAATTGGAACGGTACAGAGTAGATTGTTTTTCTGCTAAAATTGGAACGAAACAGTAATTTGTTTTTTTCTAAAATTGGAACGATACAGAGTAGATTGGTTTTCTGCTAAAATTGGAACGAAACAGTAATTTGTTTTTTCTAAAATTGGAACGATACAGAGTAGATTGGTTTTCTGCTAAAATTGGAACAATACAGTAATTTGTTTTTTTCAAAAATTGGAACGATACAGAGTAGATTGGTTTTCTGCTAAAATTGGAACAATACAGTAATTTGTTTTTTTCTAAAATTGGAACGATACAGAGTAGATTGGTTTTCTGCTAAAATTGGAACGAAACAGTAATTTGTTTTTTTCTAAAATTGGAACGATACAGAGTAGATTGGTTTTCTGCTCAAATTGGAACGAAACAGTAATTTGTTTTTTTCTAAAATTGGAACGATACAGTAGGTTAATTTTTTTCTAAAATTGGAACGATAGAGTAGATTAGTTTTCTGCTAAAATTGGAACAAAATTATTTTCTAAAATTGGAACGATACAGAGTAGATTGGTTTTCAGCTAAAATTGGAACGAAACTTTAATTTGTTTTTTTCTAAAATTGGAACGATACAGAGTAGATTGGTTTTCTGCTAAAATTGGAACGAAACAGTAATTCGTTTTTTCTAAAATTGGAACGATACAGAGTAGATTAGTTTGTTTCCTAAAATTGGAACAATACAGTAATTTGTTTTTTTCCTAAAATTGGAACGATACAGAGTAGATTGTTTTTCTGCTAAAATTGGAACGAAACAGTAATTTGTTTTTTTCTAAAATTGGAACGATACAGAGTAGATTGGTTTTCTGCTAAAATTGGAACGAAACAGTAATTTGTTTTTTCTAAAATTTGAACGATACAGAGTAGATTAGTTTGTTTCCTAAAATTGGAACAATACAGTAATTTGTTTTTTTCAAAAATTGGAACGATACAGAGTAGATTGGTTTTCTGCTAAAATTGGAACAATACAGTAATTTGTTTTTTTCTAAAATTGGAACGATACAGGGTAGATTGGTTTTCTGCTAAAATTGGAACAAAACAGTAATTTGTTTTTTTCTAAAATTGGAACGATACAGAGTAGATTGGTTTTCTGCTAAAATTGGAACGAAACAGTAATTTGTTTTTTTCTAAAATTGGAACGATACAGAGTAGATTGGTTTTCTGCTAAAATTGGAACGAAACAGTAATTAGTTTTTTTCTAAAATTGGAACGATACAGAGTAGATTGGTTTTCTGCTAAAATTGGAACGATACAGTAGATTAGTTTTTTCTAAAATTGGAACGAAACAGTAGATACATTTTTTTCTAAAATTGGAACGATACAGAGTAGATTCGTTTTCTGCTAACATTGGAACAAAACAGTAGATTTGTTGTTTTCTAAAATTGGAACGATACAGAGTAGATTAGTTTTCTGCTAAAATTGGAACGAAACAGTAGGTTAATTTTTTTCTAAAATTGGAACAATAGAGTAGATTAGTTTTCTGCTAAAATTGGAACAAAATTATTTTCTAAAATTGGAACGATACAGAGTAGATTGGTTTTCTGCTAAAATTGGAACAAAATTATTTTTTTTCTAAAATTGGAACGATACAGGGTAGATTGGTTTTCTGCTAAAATTGGAACAAAACAGTAATTTGTTTTTTTCTAAAATTGGAACGATACAGAGTAGATTGGTTTTCTGCTAAAATTGGAACGAAACAGTAATTTGTTTTTTTCTAAAATTGGAATGATACAGAGTAGATTGGTTTTCTGCTAAAATTGGAACGAAACAGTAATTTGTTTTTTTCTAAAATTGGAACGATACAGAGTAGATTGGTTTTCTCCTAAAATTGGAACGAAACAGTAATTAGTTTTTTCTAAAATTGGAACGATACAGAGTAGATTAGTTTGTTTCCTAAAATTGGAACAATACAGTAATTTGTTTTTTTCCTAAAATTGGAACGATACAGAGTAGATTGTTTTTCTGCTAAAATTGGAACGAAACAGTAATTTGTTTTTTTCTAAAATTGGAACGATACAGAGTAGATTGGTTTTCTGCTAAAATTGGAACGAAACAGTAATTTGTTTTTTCTAAAATTTGAACGATACAGAGTAGATTAGTTTGTTTCCTAAAATTGGAACAATACAGTAATTTGTTTTTTTCAAAAATTGGAACGATACAGAGTAGATTGGTTTTCTGCTAAAATTGGAACAATACAGTAATTTGTTTTTTTCTAAAATTGGAACGATACAGGGTAGATTGGTTTTCTGCTAAAATTGGAACGAAACAGTAATTTGTTTTTTTCTAAAATTGGAACGATACAGAGTAGATTGGTTTTCTGCTAAAATTGGAACGAAACAGTAATTAGTTTTTTCTAAAATTGGAACGATACAGAGTAGATTAGTTTGTTTCCTAAAATTGGAACAATACAGTAATTTGTTTTTTTCATAAAATTGGAACGATACAGAGTAGATTGTTTTTCTGCTAAAATTGGAACGAAACAGTAATTTGTTTTTTTCTAAAATTGGAACGATACAGAGTAGATTGGTTTTCTGCTAAAATTGGAACGAAACAGTAATTTGTTTTTTCTAAAATTTGAACGATACAGAGTAGATTAGTTTGTTTCCTAAAATTGGAACAATACAGTAATTTGTTTTTTTCAAAAATTGGAACGATACAGAGTAGATTGGTTTTCTGCTAAAATTGGAACAATACAGTAATTTGTTTTTTTCTAAAATTGGAACGATACAGGGTAGATTGGTTTTCTGCTAAAATTGGAACAAAACAGTAATTAGTTTTTTTCTAAAATTGGAACGATACAGAGTAGATTGGTTTTCCGCTAAAATTGGAACGAAACAGTAATTTGTTTTTTTCTAAAATTGGAACGATACAGAGTAGATTGGTTTTCTGCTAAAATTGGAACGAAACAGTAATTCGTTTTTTTCTAAAATTGGAACGATACAGAGTAGATTGGTTTTCTGCTAAAATTGGAACGAAACAGTAATTCGGTTTTTCTAAAATTGGAACGATACAGAGTAGATTGGTTTTCTGCTAAAATTGGAACGATACAGTAGATTAGTTTTTTCTAAAATTGGAACGAAACAGTAGATACATTTTTTTCTAAAATTGGAACGATACAGAGTAGATTAGTTTTCTGCTAACATTGGAACAAAACAGTAGATTTGTTGTTTTCTAAAATTGGAACGATACAGAGTAGATTAGTTTTCTGCTAAAATTGGAACAAAATTATTTTCTAAAATTGGAACGATACAGAGTAGATTGGTTTTCTGCTAAAATTGGAACAAAATTATTTTTTTTCTAAAATTGGAACGATACAGGGTAGATTGGTTTTCTGCTAAAATTGGAACAAAACAGTAATTTGTTTTTTTCTAAAATTGGAACGATACAGAGTAGATTGGTTTTCTGCTAAAATTGGAACGAAACAGTAATTTGTTTTTTTCTAAAATTGGAACGATACAGAGTAGATTGGTTTTCTGCTAAAATTGGAACGAAACAGTAATTTGTTTTTTTCTAAAATTGGAACGATACAGAGTAGATTGGTTTTCTGCTAAAATTGGAACAAAATTATTTTTTTTCTAAAATTGGAACGATACAGGGTAGATTGGTCTTCTGCTAAAATTGGAACAAAACAGTAATTTGTTTTTTTCTAAAATTGGAACGATACAGAGTAGATTGGTTTTCTGCTAAAATTGGAACGAAACAGTAATTTGTTTTTTTCTAAAATTGGAACGATACAGAGTAGATTGGTTTTCTGCTAAAATTGGAACGAAACAGTAATTTGTTTTTTTCTAAAATTGGAACGATACAGAGTAGATTGGTTTTCTGCTAAAATTGGAACGAAACAGTAATTAGTTTTTTCTAAAATTGGAACGATACAGAGTAGATTAGTTTGTTTCCTAAAATTGGAACAATACAGTAATTTGTTTTTTTCCTAAAATTGGAACGATACAGAGTAGATTGTTTTTCTGCTAAAATTGGAACGAAACAGTAATTTGTTTTTTTCTAAAATTGGAACGATACAGAGTAGATTGGTTTTCTGCTAAAATTGGAACGAAACAGTAATTTGTTTTTTCTAAAATTTGAACGATACAGAGTAGATTAGTTTGTTTCCTAAAATTGGAACAATACAGTAATTTGTTTTTTTCAAAAATTGGAACGATACAGAGTAGATTGGTTTTCTGCTAAAATTGGAACAATACAGTAATTTGTTTTTTTCTAAAATTGGAACGATACAGGGTAGATTGGTTTTCTGCTAAAATTGGAACAAAACAGTAATTTGGTTTTTTCTAAAATTGGAACGATACAGAGTAGATTGGTTTTCTGCTAAAATTGGAACAATACAGTAATTTGTTTTTTTCCTAAAATTGGAACGATACAGAGTAGATTGTTTTTCTGCTAAAATTGGAACGAAACAGTAATTTGTTTTTTTCTAAAATTGGAACGATACAGAGTAGATTGGTTTTCTGCTAAAATTGGAACGAAACAGTAATTCGTTTTTTCTAAAAATTTGAACGATACAGAGTAGATTGGTTTTCTGCTAAAATTGGAACAATACAGTAATTTGTTTTTTTCTAAAATTGGAACGATACAGGGTAGATTGGTTTTCTGCTAAAATTGGAACAAAACAGTAATTTGTTTTTTTCAAAAATTGGAACGATACAGAGTAGATTGGTTTTCTGCTAAAATTGGAACAATACAGTAATTTGTTTTTTTCTAAAATTGGAACGATACAGAGTAGATTGGTTTTCTGCTAAAATTGGAACAATACAGTAATTTGTTTTTTTCAAAAATTGGAACGATACAGGGTAGATTGGTTTTCTGCTAAAATTGGAACAAAACAGTAATTTGGTTTTTTCTAAAATTGGAACGATACAGAGTAGATTGGTTTTCTGCTAAAATTGGAACAATACAGTAATTTGTTTTTTTCCTAAAATTGGAACGATACAGAGTAGATTGTTTTTCTGCTAAAATTGGAACGAAACAGTAATTTGTTTTTTTCTAAAATTGGAACGATACAGAGTAGATTGGTTTTCTGCTAAAATTGGAACGAAACAGTAATTCGTTTTTTCTAAAAATTTGAACGATACAGAGTAGATTGGTTTTCTGCTAAAATTGGAACAATACAGTAATTTGTTTTTTTCTAAAATTGGAACGATACAGGGTAGATTGGTTTTCTGCTAAAATTGGAACAAAACAGTAATTTGTTTTTTTCAAAAATTGGAACGATACAGAGTAGATTGGTTTTCTGCTAAAATTGGAACAATACAGTAATTTGTTTTTTTCTAAAATTGGAGCGATACAGGGTAGATTGGTTTTCTGCTAAAATTGGAACAAAACAGTAATTTGTTTTTTTCTAAAATTGGAACGATACAGAGTAGATTGGTTTTCTGCTAAAATTGGAACGAAACAGTAATTAGTTTTTTCTAAAATTGGAACGATACAGAGTAGATTAGTTTGTTTCCTAAAATTGGAACAATACAGTAATTTGTTTTTTTCCTAAAATTGGAACGATACAGAGTAGATTGGTTTTCTGCTAAAATTGGAACGAAACAGTAATTTGTTTTTTCTAAAATTTGAACGATACAGAGTAGATTAGTTTGTTTCCTAAAATTGGAACAATACAGTAATTTGTTTTTTTCAAAAATTGGAACGATACAGAGTAGATTGGTTTTCTGCTAAAATTGGAACAATACAGTAATTTGTTTTTTTCTAAAATTGGAACGATACAGGGTAGATTGGTTTTCTGCTAAAATTGGAACGAAACAGTAATTTGTTTTTTTCTAAAATTGGAACGATACAGAGTAGATTGGTTTTCTGCTAAAATTGGAACGAAACAGTAATTAGTTTTTTCTAAAATTGGAACGATACAGAGTAGATTAGTTTGTTTCCTAAAATTGGAACAATACAGTAATTTGTTTTTTTCCTAAAATTGGAACGATACAGAGTAGATTGTTTTTCTGCTAAAATTGGAACGAAACAGTAATTTGTTTTTTTCTAAAATTGGAACGATACAGAGTAGATTGGTTTTCTGCTAAAATTGGAACGAAACAGTAATTTGTTTTTTCTAAAATTTGAACGATACAGAGTAGATTAGTTTGTTTCCTAAAATTGGAACAATACAGTAATTTGTTTTTTTCAAAAATTGGAACGATACAGAGTAGATTGGTTTTCTGCTAAAATTGGAACAATACAGTAATTTGTTTTTTTCTAAAATTGGAACGATACAGGGTAGATTGGTTTTCTGCTAAAATTGGAACAAAACAGTAATTTGTTTTTTTCTAAAATTGGAACGATACAGAGTAGATTAGTTTTCTGCTAAAATTGGAACGAAACAGTAATTTGTTTTTTCTAAAATTTGAACGATACAGAGTAGATTAGTTTGTTTCCTAAAATTGGAACAATACAGTAATTTGTTTTTTTCAAAAATTGGAACGATACAGAGTAGATTGGTTTTCTGCTAAAATTGGAACAAAACAGTAATTTGTTTTTTTCTAAAATTGGAACGATACAGAGTAGATTAGTTTTCTGCTAAAATTGGAACGAAACAGTAATTTGTTTTTTCTAAAATTTGAACGATACAGAGTAGATTAGTTTGTTTCCTAAAATTGGAACAATACAGTAATTTGTTTTTTTCAAAAATTGGAACGATACAGAGTAGATTGGTTTTCTGCTAAAATTGGAACAATACAGTAATTTGTTTTTTTCTAAAATTGGAACGATACAGGGTAGATTGGTTTTCTGCTAAAATTGGAACAAAACAGTAATTTGTTTTTTTCTAAAATTGGAACGATACAGAGTAGATTGGTTTTCTGCTAAAATTGGAACGAAACAGTAATTTGTTTTTTTCTAAAATTGGAACGATACAGAGTAGATTGGTTTTCTGCTAAAATTGGAACGAAACAGTAATTCGTTTTTTCTAAAATTGGAACGATACAGAGTAGATTAGTTTGTTTCCTAAAATTGGAACAATACAGTAATTTGTTTTTTTCCTAAAATTGGAACGATACAGAGTAGATTGTTTTTCTGCTAAAATTGGAACGAAACAGTAATTTGTTTTTTTCTAAAATTGGAACGATACAGAGTAGATTGGTTTTCTGCTAAAATTGGAACGAAACAGTAATTCGTTTTTTCTAAAATTTGAACGATACAGAGTAGATTAGTTTGTTTCCTAAAATTGGAACCATACAGTAATTTGTTTTTTTCAAAAATTGGTACGATACAGAGTAGATTGGTTTTCTGCTAAAATTGGAACGAAACAGTAGGTTAATTTTTTTCTAAAATTGGAACGATAGAGTAGATTAGTTTTCTGCTAAAATTGGAACAAAATTATTTTCTAAAATTGGAACGATACAGAGTAGATTGGTTTTCTGCTAAAATTGGAACAAAATTATTTTTTTTCTAAAATTGGAACGATACAGGGTAGATTGGTTTTCTGCTAAAATTGGAACAAAACAGTAATTTGTTTTTTTCTAAAATTGGAACGATACAGAGTAGATTGGTTTTCTGCTAAAATTGGAACGAAACAGTAATTTGTTTTTTTCTAAAATTGGAACGATACAGAGTAGATTGGTTTTCTGCTAAAATTGGAACGAAACAGTAATTAGTTTTTTCTAAAATTGGAACGATACAGAGTAGATTAGTTTGTTTCCTAAAATTGGAACAATACAGTAATTTGTTGTTTTCTAAAATTGGAACGATACAGAGTAGATTAGTTTTCTGCTAAAATTGGAACGAAACAGTAGGTTAATTTTTTTCTAAAATTGGAACGATACAGAGTAGATTGGTTTTCTGCTAAAATTGGAACGAAACAGTAATTCGTTTTTTCTAAAATTGGAACGATACAGAGTAGATTAGTTTGTTTCCTAAAATTGGAACAATACAGTAATTTGTTTTTTTCCTAAAATTGGAACGATACAGAGTAGATTGTTTTTCTGCTAAAATTGGAACGAAACAGTAATTTGTTTTTTTCTAAAATTGGAACGATACAGAGTAGATTGGTTTTCTGCTAAAATTGGAACGAAACAGTAATTCGTTTTTTCTAAAATTTGAACGATACAGAGTAGATTAGTTTGTTTCCTAAAATTGGAACCATACAGTAATTTGTTTTTTTTTAAAATTGGTACGATACAGAGTAGATTGGTTTTCTGCTAAAATTGGAACGAAACAGTAGGTTATTTTTTTTCTAAAATTGGAACGATAGAGTAGATTAGTTTTCTGCTAAAATTGGAACAAAATTATTTTCTAAAATTGGAACGATACAGAGTAGATTGGTTTTCTGCTAAAATTGGAACAACATTTTTTTTTTTCTAAAATTGGAACGATACAGGGTAGATTAGTTTGTTTCCTAAAATTGGAACCATACAGTAATTTGTTTTTTTCAAAAATTGGTACGATACAGAGTAGATTGGTTTTCTGCTAAAATTGGAACGAAACAGTGGGTTAATTTTTTTCTAAAATTGGAACGATAGAGTAGATTAGTTTTCTGCTAAAATTGGAACAAAATTATTTTCTAAAATTGGAACGATACAGAGTAGATTGGTTTTCTGCTAAAATTGGAACAAAATTATTTTTTTTCTAAAATTGGAACGATACAGGGTAGATTGGTTTTCTGCTAAAATTGGAACAAAACAGTAATTTGTTTTTTTCTAAAATTGGAACGATACAGAGTAGATTGGTTTTCTGCTAAAATTGGAACGAAACAGTAATTTGTTTTTTTCTAAAATTGGAACGATACAGAGTAGATTGGTTTTCTGCTAAAATTGGAACGAAACAGTAATTTGTTTTTTTCTAAAATTGGAACGATACAGAGTAGATTGGTTTTCTGCTAAAATTGGAACGAAACAGTAATTAGTTTTTTCTAAAATTGGAACGATACAGAGTAGATTAGTTTGTTTCCTAAAATTGGAACAATACAGTAATTTGTTGTTTTCTAAAATTGGAACGATACAGAGTAGATTAGTTTTCTGCTAAAATTGGAACGAAACAGTAGGTTAATTTTTTTCTAAAATTGGAACGATACAGAGTAGATTGGTTTTCTGCTAAAATTGGAACGAAACAGTAATTCGTTTTTTCTAAAATTGGAACGATACAGAGTAGATTAGTTTTCTGCTAAAATTGGAACAAAATTATTTTCTAAAATTGGTACGATACAGAGTAGATTGGTTTTCTGCTAAAATTGGAACGAAACAGTAGGTTATTTTTTTTCTAAAATTGGAACGATAGAGTAGATTAGTTTTCTGCTAAAATTGGAACAAAATTATTTTCTAAAATTGGAACGATACAGAGTAGATTGGTTTTCTGCTAAAATTGGAACAACATTTTTTTTTTTCTAAAATTGGAACGATACAGGGTAGATTAGTTTGTTTCCTAAAATTGGAACCATACAGTAATTTGTTTTTTTCAAAAATTGGTACGATACAGAGTAGATTGGTTTTCTGCTAAAATTGGAACGAAACAGTAGGTTAATTTTTTTCTAAAATTGGAACGATAGAGTAGATTAGTTTTCTGCTAAAATTGGAACAAAATTATTTTCTAAAATTGGAACGATACAGAGTAGATTGGTTTTCTGCTAAAATTGGAACAAAATTATTTTTTTTCTAAAATTGGAACGATACAGGGTAGATTGGTTTTCTGGTAAAATTGGAACAAAACAGTAATTTGTTTTTTTCTAAAATTGGAACGATACAGAGTAGATTGGTTTTCTGCTAAAATTGGAACGAAACAGTAATTTGTTTTTTTCTAAAATTGGAACGATACAGAGTAGATTGGTTTTCTGCTAAAATTGGAACGAAACAGTAGGTTAATTTTTTTCTAAAATTGGAACGATACAGAGTAGATTAGTTTTCTGCTAAAATTGGAACAAAACAGTAATTTGTTTTTTTCTAAAATTGGAACGATACAGAGTAGATTGGTTTTCTGCTAAAATTGGAACAATACAGTAATTTGTTGTTTCCTAAAATTGGAACAATACAGTAATTTGTTGTTTTCTAAAATTGGAACGATACAGAGTAGATTAGTTTTCTGCTAAAATTGGAACGAAACAGTAGGTTAATTTTTTTCTAAAATTGGAACGATACAGAGTAGATTGGTTTTCTGCTAAAATTGGAACGAAACAGTAATTCGTTTTTTCTAAAATTGGAACGATACAGAGTAGATTAGTTTGTTTCCTAAAATTGGAACAATACAGTAATTTGTTTTTTTCCTAAAATTGGAACGATACAGAGTAGATTGTTTTTCTGCTAAAATTGGAACGAAACAGTAATTTGTTTTTTTCTAAAATTGGAACGATACAGAGTAGATTGGTTTTCTGCTAAAATTGGAACGAAACAGTAATTCGTTTTTTCTAAAATTTGAACGATACAGAGTAGATTAGTTTGTTTCCTAAAATTGGAACCATATAGTAATTTGTTTTTTTCAAAAATTGGTACGATACAGAGTAGATTGGTTTTCTGCTAAAATTGGAACGAAACAGTAGGTTAATTTTTTTCTAAAATTGGAACGATAGAGTAGATTAGTTTTCTGCTAAAATTGGAACAAAATTATTTTCTAAAATTGGAACGATACAGAGTAGATTGGTTTTCTGCTAAAATTGGAACAACATTTTTTTTTTTCTAAAATTGGAACGATACAGGGTAGATTGGTTTTCTGCTAAAATTGGAACAAAACAGTAATTTGTTTTTTTCTAAAATTGGAACGATACAGAGTAGATTGGTTTTCTGCTAAAATTGGAACAAAATTAATTTTTTTCTAAAATTGGAACGATACAGGGTAGATTGGTTTTCTGCTAAAATTGGAACAAAACAGTAATTTGTTTTTTTCTAAAATTGGAACGATACAGAGTAGATTGTTTTTCTGCTAAAATTGGAACGAAACAGTAATTTGTTTTTTTCAAAAATTGGAACGATACAGAGTAGATTGGTTTTCTGCTAAAATTGGAACGAAACAGTAGGTTAATTTTTTTCTAAAATTGGAACGATAGAGTAGATTAGTTTTCTGCTAAAATTGGAACAAAATTATTTTCTAAAATTGGAACGATACAGAGTAGATTGGTTTTCTGCTAAAATTGGAACAAAATTATTTTTTTTCTAAAATTGGAACGATACAGGGTAGATTAGTTTGTTTCCTAAAATTGGAACAATACAGTAATTTGTTTTTTTCCTAAAATTGGAACGATACAGAGTAGATTGTTTTTCTGCTAAAATTGGAACGAAACAGTAATTTGTTTTTTTCTAAAATTGGAACGATACAGAGTAGATTGGTTTTCTGCTAAAATTGGAACGAAACAGTAATTTGTTTTTTTCTAAAATTGGAACGATACAGAGTAGATTAGTTTTCTGCTAAAATTGGAACAAAATTATTTTCTAAAATTGGAACGATACAGAGTAGATTGGTTTTCTGCTAAAATTGGAACAACATTTTTTTTTTTCTAAAATTGGAACGATACAGGGTAGATTGGTTTTCTGCTAAAATTGGAACAAAACAGTAATTTGTTTTTTTCTAAAATTGGAACGATACAGAGTAGATTGGTTTTCTGCTAAAATTGGAACAAAATTATTTTTTTTCTAAAATTGGAACGATACAGGGTAAATTGGTTTTCTGCTAAAATTGGAACAAAACAGTAATTTGTTTTTTTCTAAAATTGGAACGATACAGAGTAGATTGTTTTTCTGCTAAAATTGGAACGAAACAGTAATTTGTTTTTTTTCAAAAATTGGAACGATACAGAGTAGATTGGTTTTCTGCTAAAATTGGAACGAAACAGTAGGTTAATTTTTTTCTAAAATTGGAACGATAGAGTAGATTAGTTTTCTGCTAAAATTGGAACAAAATTATTTTCTAAAATTGGAACGATACAGAGTAGATTGGTTTTCTGCTAAAATTGGAACAAAATTATTTTTTTTCTAAAATTGGAACGATACAGGGTAGATTAGTTTGTTTCCTAAAATTGGAACAATACAGTAATTTGTTTTTTTCCTAAAATTGGAACGATACAGAGTAGATTGTTTTTCTGCTAAAATTGGAACGAAACAGTAATTTGTTTTTTTCTAAAATTGGAACGATACAGAGTAGATTGGTTTTCTGCTAAAATTGGAACGAAACAGTAATTTGTTTTTTTCTAAAATTGGAACGATACAGAGTAGATTAGTTTGTTTCCTAAAATTGGAACAATACAGTAATTTGTTTTTTTCCTAAAATTGGAACGATACAGAGTAGATTGTTTTTCTGCTAAAATTGGAACGAAACAGTAATTTGTTTTTTTCAAAAATTGGAACGATACAGAGTAGATTGATTTTCTGCTAAAATTGGAACGAAACAGTAGGTTAATTTTTTTCTAAAATTGGAACGATAGAGTAGATTAGTTTTCTGCTAAAATTGGAACAAAATTATTTTCTAAAATTGGAACGATACAGAGTAGATTGGTTTTCTGCTAAAATTGGAACAAAATTATTTTTTTTCTAAAATTGGAACGATACAGGGTAGATTGGTTTTCTGCTAAAATTGGAACAAAACAGTAATTTGTTTTTTTCTAAAATTGGAACGATACAGAGTAGATTGGTTTTCTGCTAAAATTGGAACGAAACAGTAGGTTAATTTTTTTCTAAAATTGGAACGATAGAGTAGATTCGTTTTCTGCTAAAATTGGAACAAAATTATTTTCTAAAATTGGAACGATACAGAGTAGATTGGTTTTCTGCTAAAATTGGAACAAAATTATTTTTTTTCTAAAATTGGAACGATACAGGGTAGATTGGTTTTCTGCTAAAATTGGAACAAAACAGTAATTTGTTTTTTTCTAAAATTGGAACGATACAGAGTAGATTGGTTTTCTGCTAAAATTGGAACGAAACAGTAATTTGTTTTTTTCTAAAATTGGAACGATACAGAGTAGATTGGTTTTCTGCTAAAATTGGAACGAAACAGTAATTAGTTTGTTTCCTAAAATTGGAACAATACAGTAATTTGTTTTTTTCTAAAATTGGAACGATACAGAGTAGATTGGTTTTCTGCTAAAATTGGAACGAAACAGTAATTTGTTTTTTCTAAAATTTGAATGATACAGAGTAGATTAGTTTGTTTCCTAAAATTGGAACAATACAGTAATTTGTTTTTTTCAAAAATTGGAACGATACAGAGTAGATTGGTTTTCTGCTAAAATTGGAACAATACAGTAATTTGTTTTTTTCTAAAATTGGAACGATACAGGGTAGATTGGTTTTCTGCTAAAATTGGAACAAAACAGTAATTTGGTTTTTTCTAAAATTGGAACGATACAGAGTAGATTGGTTTTCTGCTAAAATTGGAACAATACAGTAATTTGTTTTTTTCCTAAAATTGGAACGATACAGAGTAGATTGGTTTTCTGCTAAAATTGGAACGAAACAGTAATTTGTTTTTTCTAAAATTTGAATGATACAGAGTAGATTAGTTTGTTTCCTAAAATTGGAACAATACAGTAATTTGTTTTTTTCAAAAATTGGAACGATACAGAGTAGATTGGTTTTCTGCTAAAATTGGAACAATACAGTAATTTGTTTTTTTCTAAAATTGGAACGATACAGGGTAGATTGGTTTTCTGCTAAAATTGGAACGAAACAGTAATTTGTTTTTTTCTAAAATTGGAACGATACAGAGTAGATTGGTTTTCTGCTAAAATTGGAACGAAACAGTAATTCGTTATTCTCTAAAAATTTGAACGATACAGAGTAGATTAGTTTGTTTCCTAAAATTGGAACAATACAGTAATTTGTTTTTTTCAAAAATTGGAACGATACAGAGTAGATTGGTTTTCTGCTAAAATTGGAACAATACAGTAATTTGTTTTTTTCTAAAATTGGAACGATACAGGGTAGATTGGTTTTCTGCTAAAATTGGAACAAAACAGTAATTTGTTTTTTTCTAAAATTGGAACGATACAGAGTAGATTGGTTTTCTGCTAAAATTGGAACGAAACAGTAATTCGTTTTTTTCTAAAATTGGAACGATACAGAGTAGATTGGTTTTCTGCTAAAATTGGAACGAAACAGTAATTCGGTTTTTCTAAAATTGGAACGATACAGAGTAGATTGGTTTTCTGCTAAAATTGGAACGATACAGTAGATTAGTTTTTTCTAAAATTGGAACGAAACAGTAGATACATTTTTTTCTAAAATTGGAACGATACAGAGTAGATTAGTTTTCTGCTAACATTGGAACAAAACAGTAGAAATGTTGTTTTCTAAAATTGGAACGATACAGAGTAGATTAGTTTTCTGCTAAAATTGGAACGAAACAGTAGGTTAATTTTTTTCTAAAATTGGAACGATAGAGTAGATTAGTTTTCTGCTAAAATTGGAACAAAATTATTTTCTAAAATTGGAACGATACAGAGTAGATTGGTTTTCTGCTAAAATTGGAACAACATTTTTTTTTTTCTAAAATTGGAACGATACAGGGTAGATTGGTTTTCTGCTAAAATTGGAACAAAACAGTAATTTGTTTTTTTCTAAAATTGGAACGATACAGAGTAGATTGGTTTTCTGCTAAAATTGGAACAAAATTATTTTTTTTCTAAAATTGGAACGATACAGGGTAGATTGGTTTTCTGCTAAAATTGGAACAAAACAGTAATTTGTTTTTTTCTAAAATTGGAACGATACAGAGTAGATTGGTTTTCTGCTAAAATTGGAACGAAACAGTAATTTGTTTTTTTCTAAAATTGGAACGATACAGAGTAGATTGGTTTTCTGCTAAAATTGGAACGAAACAGTAATTTGTTTTTTTCTAAAATTGGAACGATACAGAGTAGATTGGTTTTCTGCTAAAATTGGAACGAAACAGTAATTCGGTTTTTCTAAAATTGGAACGATACAGAGTAGATTGGTTTTCTGCTAAAATTGGAACGATACAGTAGATTAGTTTTTTCTAAAATTGGAACGAAACAGTAGATACATTTTTTTCTAAAATTGGAACGATACAGAGTAGATTAGTTTTCTGCTAACATTGGAACAAAACAGTAGAAATGTTGTTTTCTAAAATTGGAACGATACAGAGTAGATTAGTTTTCTGCTAAAATTGGAACGAAACAGTAGGTACATTTTTTTCTAAAATTGGAACGATAGAGTAGATTAGTTTTCTGCTAAAATTGGAACAAAATTATTTTCTAAAATTGGAACGATACAGAGTAGATTGGTTTTCTGCTAAAATTGGAACAAAACAGTAATTTGTTTTTTTCTAAAATTGGAACGATACAGAGTAGATTGGTTTTCTGCTAAAATTGGAACGAAACAGTAATTCGGTTTTTCTAAAATTGGAACGATACAGAGTAGATTGGTTTTCTGCTAAAATTGGAACGATACAGTAGATTAGTTTTTTCTAAAATTGGAACGAAACAGTAGATACATTTTTTTCTAAAATTGGAACGATACAGAGTAGATTAGTTTTCTGCTAACATTGGAACAAAACAGTAGAAATGTTGTTTTCTAAAATTGGAACGATACAGAGTAGATTAGTTTTCTGCTAAAATTGGAACGAAACAGTAGGTACATTTTTTTCTAAAATTGGAACGATAGAGTAGATTAGTTTTCTGCTAAAATTGGAACAAAATTATTTTCTAAAATTGGAACGATACAGAGTAGATTGGTTTTCTGCTAAAATTGGAACAAAACAGTAATTTGTTTTTTTCTAAAATTGGAACGATACAGAGTAGATTGGTTTTCTGCTAAAATTGGAACGAAACAGTAATTCGTTTTTTTCTAAAATTGGAACGATACAGAGTAGATTGGTTTTCTGCTAAAATTGGAACGAAACAGTAATTCGGTTTTTCTAAAATTGGAACGATACAGAGTAGATTGGTTTTCTGCTGAAATTGGAACGATACAGTAGATTAGTTTTTTCTAAAATTGGAACGAAACAGTAGATACATTTTTTTCTAAAATTGGAACGATACAGAGTAGATTAGTTTTCTGCTAACATTGGAACAAAACAGTAGAAATGTTGTTTTCTAAAATTGGAACGATACAGAGTAGATTAGTTTTCTGCTAAAATTGGAACGAAACAGTAGGTTAATTTTTTTCTAAAATTGGAACGATAGAGTAGATTAGTTTTCTGCTAAAATTGGAACAAAATTATTTTCTATGGAACGATACAGAGTAGATTGGTTTTCTGCTAAAATTGGAACAAAATTATTTTTTTTCTAAAATTGGAACGATACAGGGTAGATTGGTTTTCTGCTAAAATTGGAACAAAACAGTAATTTGTTTTTTTCTAAAATTGGAACGATACAGAGTAGATTGGTTTTCTGCTAAAATTGGAACGAAACAGTAATTTGTTTTTTTCTAAAATTGGAACGATACAGAGTAGATTGGTTTTCTGCTAAAATTGGAACGAAACAGTAATTTGTTTTTTTCTAAAATTGGAACGATACAGAGTAGATTGGTTTTCTGCTAAAATTGGAACGAAACAGTAAATTGTTTTTTCTAAAATTGGAACGATACAGAGTAGATTAGTTTGTTTCCTAAAATTGGAACAATACAGTAATTTGTTTTTTTCCTAAAATTGGAACGATACAGAGTAGATTGTTTTTCTGCTAAAATTGGAACGAAACAGTAATTTGTTTTTTTCTAAAATTGGAACGATACAGAGTAGATTGGTTTTCTGCTAAAATTGGAACGAAACAGTAATTCGTTTTTTCTAAAATTTGAACGATACAGAGTAGATTAGTTTGTTTCCTAAAATTGGAACCATACAGTAATTTGTTTTTTTCAAAAATTGGTACGATACAGAGTAGATTGGTTTTCTGCTAAAATTGGAACGAAACAGTAGGTTAATTTTTTTCTAAAATTGGAACGATAGAGTAGATTAGTTTTCTGCTAAAATTGGAACAAAATTATTTTCTAAAATTGGAACGATACAGAGTAGATTGGTTTTCTGCTAAAATTGGAACAACATTTTTTTTTTTCTAAAATTGGAACGATACAGGGTAGATTGGTTTTCTGCTAAAATTGGAACAAAACAGTAATTTGTTTTTTTCTAAAATTGGAACGATACAGAGTAGATTGGTTTTCTGCTAAAATTGGAACAAAATTATTTTTTTTCTAAAATTGGAACGATACAGGGTAGATTGGTTTTCTGCTAAAATTGGAACAAAACAGTAATTTGTTTTTTTCTAAAATTGGAACGATACAGAGTAGATTGGTTTTCTGCTAAAATTGGAACGAAACAGTAATTTGTTTTTTTCTAAAATTGGAACGATACAGAGTAGATTGGTTTTCTGCTAAAATTGGAACGAAACAGTAATTTGTTTTTTTCTAAAATTGGAACGATACAGAGTAGATTGGTTTTCTGCTAAAATTGGAACGAAACAGTAATTCGGTTTTTCTAAAATTGGAACGATACAGAGTAGATTGGTTTTCTGCTAAAATTGGAACGATACAGTAGATTAGTTTTTTCTAAAATTGGAACGAAACAGTAGATACATTTTTTTCTAAAATTGGAACGATACAGAGTAGATTAGTTTTCTGCTAACATTGGAACAAAACAGTAGAAATGTTGTTTTCTAAAATTGGAACGATACAGAGTAGATTAGTTTTCTGCTAAAATTGGAACGAAACAGTAGGTTAATTTTTTTCTAAAATTGGAACGATAGAGTAGATTAGTTTTCTGCTAAAATTGGAACAAAATTATTTTCTAAAATTGGAACGATACAGAGTAGATTGGTTTTCTGCTAAAATTGGAACAAAATTATTTTTTTTCTAAAATTGGAACGATACAGGGTAGATTGGTTTTCTGCTAAAATTGGAACAAAACAGTAATTTGTTTTTTTCTAAAATTGGAACGATACAGAGTAGATTGGTTTTCTGCTAAAATTGGAACGAAACAGTAATTTGTTTTTTTCTAAAATTGGAACGATACAGAGTAGATTGGTTTTCTGCTAAAATTGGAACGAAACAGTAATTTGTTTTTTTCTAAAATTGGAACGATACAGAGTAGATTGGTTTTCTGCTAAAATTGGAACGAAACAGTAATTCGTTTTTTCTAAAATTGGAACGATACAGAGTAGATTAGTTTGTTTCCTAAAATTGGAACAATACAGTAATTTGTTTTTTTCCTAAAATTGGAACGATACAGAGTAGATTGTTTTTCTGCTAAAATTGGAACGAAACAGTAATTTGTTTTTTTCTAAAATTGGAACGATACAGAGTAGATTGGTTTTCTGCTAAAATTGGAACGAAACAGTAATTCGTTTTTTCTAAAATTTGAACGATACAGAGTAGATTAGTTTGTTTCCTAAAATTGGAACCATACAGTAATTTGTTTTTTTCAAAAATTGGTACGATACAGAGTAGATTGGTTTTCTGCTAAAATTGGAACGAAACAGTAGGTTAATTTTTTTCTAAAATTGGAACGATAGAGTAGATTAGTTTTCTGCTAAAATTGGAACAAAATTATTTTCTAAAATTGGAACGATACAGAGTAGATTGGTTTTCTGCTAAAATTGGAACAAAACAGTAATTTGTTTTTTTCTAAAATTGGAACGATACAGAGTAGATTGGTTTTCTGCTAAAATTGGAACAAAATTATTTTTTTTCTAAAATTGGAACGATACAGGGTAGATTGGTTTTCTGCTAAAATTGGAACAAAACAGTAATTTGTTTTTTTCTAAAATTGGAACGATACAGAGTAGATTGTTTTTCTGCTAAAATTGGAACGAAACAGTAATTTGTTTTTTTCAAAAATTGGAACGATACAGAGTAGATTGGTTTTCTGCTAAAATTGGAACGAAACAGTAATTTGTTTTTTTCTAAAATTGGAACGATACAGAGTAGATTAGTTTGTTTCCTAAAATTGGAACAATACAGTAATTTGTTTTTTTCCTAAAATTGGAACGATACAGAGTAGATTGTTTTTCTGCTAAAATTGGAACGAAACAGTAATTTGTTTTTTTCAAAAATTGGAACGATACAGAGTAGATTGGTTTTCTGCTAAAATTGGAACGAAACAGTAGGTTAATTTTTTTCTAAAATTGGAACGATAGAGTAGATTAGTTTTCTGCTAAAATTGGAACAAAATTATTTTCTAAAATTGGAACGATACAGAGTAGATTGGTTTTCTGCTAAAATTGGAACAAAATTATTTTTTTTCTAAAATTGGAACGATACAGGGTAGATTGGTTTTCTGCTAAAATTGGAACAAAACAGTAATTTGTTTTTTTCTAAAATTGGAACGATACAGAGTAGATTGGTTTTCTGCTAAAATTGGAACAAAATTATTTTTTTTCTAAAATTGGAACGATACAGGGTAGATTGGTTTTCTGCTAAAATTGGAACAAAACAGTAATTTGTTTTTTTCTAAAATTGGAACGATACAGAGTAGATTGGTTTTCTGCTAAAATTGGAACGAAACAGTAATTTGTTTTTTTCTAAAATTGGAACGATACAGAGTAGATTGGTTTTCTGCTAAAATTGGAACGAAACAGTAATTTGTTTTTTTCTAAAATTGGAACGATACAGAGTAGATTAGTTTGTTTCCTAAAATTGGAACAATACAGTAATTTGTTTTTTTCCTAAAATTGGAACGATACAGAGTAGATTGTTTTTCTGCTAAAATTGGAACGAAACAGTAATTTGTTTTTTTCAAAAATTGGAACGATACAGAGTAGATTGGTTTTCTGCTAAAATTGGAACGAAACAGTAGGTTAATTTTTTTCTAAAATTGGAACGATAGAGTAGATTAGTTTTCTGCTAAAATTGGAACAAAATTATTTTCTAAAATTGGAACGATACAGAGTAGATTGGTTTTCTGCTAAAATTGGAACAAAATTATTTTTTTTCTAAAATTGGAACGATACAGGGTAGATTGGTTTTCTGCTAAAATTGGAACAAAACAGTTATTTGTTTTTTTCTAAAATTGGAACGATACAGAGTAGATTGGTTTTCTGCTAAAATTGGAACAAAATTATTTTTTTTCTAAAATTGGAACGATACAGGGTAGATTGGTTTTCTGCTAAAATTGGAACAAAACAGTAATTTGTTTTTTTCTAAAATTGGAACGATACATAGTAGATTGGTTTTCTGCTAAAATTGGAACGAAACAGTAATTTGTTTTTTTCTAAAATTGGAACGATACAGAGTAGATTGGTTTTCTGCTAAAATTGGAACGAAACAGTAATTCGTTTTTTCTAAAATTGGAACGATACAGAGTAGATTAGTTTGTTTCCTAAAATTGGAACAATACAGTAATTTGTTTTTTTCTAAAATTGGAACGATACAGAGTAGATTGGTTTTCTGCTAAAATTGGAACGAAACAGTAATTTGTTTTTTTCTAAAATTGGAACGATACAGAGTAGATTAGTTTGTTTCCTAAAATTGGAACAATACAGTAATTTGTTTTTTTCCTAAAATTGGAACGATACAGAGTAGATTGGTTTTCTGCTAAAATTGGAACGAAACAGTAGGTTAATTTTTTTCTAAAATTGGAACGATAGAGTAGATTAGTTTTCTGCTAAAATTGGAACAAAATTATTTTCTAAAATTGGAACGATACAGAGTAGATTGGTTTTCTGCTAAAATTGGAACAAAATTATTTTTTTTCTAAAATTGGAACGATACAGGGTAGATTGGTTTTCTGCTAAAATTGGAACAAAACAGTAATTTGTTTTTTTCTAAAATTGGAACGATACAGAGTAGATTGGTTTTCTGCTAAAATTGGAACAAAATTATTTTTTTTCTAAAATTGGAACGATACAGGGTAGATTGGTTTTCTGCTAAAATTGGAACAAAACAGTAATTTGTTTTTTTCTAAAATTGGAACGATACAGAGTAGATTGGTTTTCTGCTTAAATTGGAACAAAATTATTTTTTTTCTAAAATTGGAACGATACAGAGTAGATTGTTTTTCTGCTAAAATTGGAACGAAACAGTAATTTGTTTTTTTCTAAAATTGGAACGATACAGAGTAGATTGGTTTTCTGCTAAAATTGGAACGAAACAGTAATTCGTTTTTTCTAAAATTTGAACGATACAGAGTAGATTAGTTTGTTTCCTAAAATTGGAACAATACAGTAATTTGTTTTTTTCAAAAATTGGAACGATACAGAGTAGATTGGTTTTCTGCTAAAATTGGAACAATACAGTAATTTGTTTTTTTCTAAAATTGGAACGATACAGGGTAGATTGGTTTTCTGCTAAAATTGGAACAAAACAGTAATTTGTTTTTTTCTAAAATTGGAACGATACAGAGTAGATTGGTTTTCTGCTAAAATTGGAACGAAACAGTAATTTGTTTTTTTCTAAAATTGGAACGATACAGAGTAGATTGGTTTTCTGCTAAAATTGGAACGAAACAGTAATTTGTTTTTTTCTAAAATTGGAACGATACAGAGTAGATTAGTTTGTTTCCTAAAATTGGAACAATACAGTAATTTGTTTTTTTCCTAAAATTGGAACGATACAGAGTAGATTGTTTTTCTGCTAAAATTGGAACAAAATTATTTTCTAAAATTGGAACGATACAGAGTAGATTGGTTTTCTGCTAAAATTGGAACAAAATTATTTTTTTTCTAAAATTGGAACGATACAGGGTAGATTGGTTTTCTGCTAAAATTGGAACAAAACAGTAATTTGTTTTTTTCTAAAATTGGAACGATACAGAGTAGATTGGTTTTCTGCTAAAATTGGAACGAAACAGTAGGTTAATTTTTTTCTAAAATTGGAACGATAGAGTAGATTCGTTTTCTGCTAAAATTGGAACAAAATTATTTTCTAAAATTGGAACGATACAGAGTAATTGGTTTTCTGCTAAAATTGGAACAAAATTATTTTTTTTCTAAAATTGGAACGATACAGGGTAGATTGGTTTTCTGCTAAAATTGGAACAAAACAGTAATTTGTTTTTTTCTAAAATTGGAACGATACAGAGTAGATTGGTTTTCTGCTAAAATTGGAACGAAACAGTAATTTGTTTTTTTCTAAAATTGGAACGATACAGAGTAGATTGGTTTTCTGCTAAAATTGGAACGAAACAGTAATTAGTTTGTTTCCTAAAATTAGAACAATACAGTAATTTGTTTTTTTCTAAAATTGGAACGATACAGAGTAGATTGGTTTTCTGCTAAAATTGGAACGAAACAGTAATTTGTTTTTTCTAAAATTTGAATGATACAGAGTAGATTAGTTTGTTTCCTAAAATTGGAACAATACAGTAATTTGTTTTTTTCAAAAATTGGAACGATACAGAGTAGATTGGTTTTCTGCTAAAATTGGAACAATACAGTAATTTGTTTTTTTCTAAAATTGGAACGATACAGGGTAGATTGGTTTTCTGCTAAAATTGGAACAAAACAGTAATTTGGTTTTTTCTAAAATTGGAACGATACAGAGTAGATTGGTTTTCTGCTAAAATTGGAACAATACAGTAATTTGTTTTTTTCCTAAAATTGGAACGATACAGAGTAGATTGGTTTTCTGCTAAAATTGGAACGAAACAGTAATTTGTTTTTTCTAAAATTTGAATGATACAGAGTAGATTAGTTTGTTTCCTAAAATTGGAACAATACAGTAATTTGTTTTTTTCAAAAATTGGAACGATACAGAGTAGATTGGTTTTCTGCTAAAATTGGAACAATACAGTAATTTGTTTTTTTCTAAAATTGGAACGATACAGGGTAGATTGGTTTTCTGCTAAAATTGGAACGAAACAGTAATTTGTTTTTTTCTAAAATTGGAACGATACAGAGTAGATTGGTTTTCTGCTAAAATTGGAACGAAACAGTAATTCGTTATTCTCTAAAAATTTGAACGATACAGAGTAGATTAGTTTGTTTCCTAAAATTGGAACAATACAGTAATTTGTTTTTTTCAAAAATTGGAACGATACAGAGTAGATTGGTTTTCTGCTAAAATTGGAACAATACAGTAATTTGTTTTTTTCTAAAATTGGAACGATACAGGGTAGATTGGTTTTCTGCTAAAATTGGAACAAAACAGTAATTTGTTTTTTTCTAAAATTGGAACGATACAGAGTAGATTGGTTTTCTGCTAAAATTGGAACGAAACAGTAATTCGTTTTTTTCTAAAATTGGAACGATACAGAGTAGATTGGTTTTCTGCTAAAATTGGAACGAAACAGTAATTCGGTTTTTCTAAAATTGGAACGATACAGAGTAGATTGGTTTTCTGCTAAAATTGGAACGATACAGTAGATTAGTTTTTTCTAAAATTGGAACGAAACAGTAGATACATTTTTTTCTAAAATTGGAACGATACAGAGTAGATTAGTTTTCTGCTAACATTGGAACAAAACAGTAGAAATGTTGTTTTCTAAAATTGGAACGATACAGAGTAGATTAGTTTTCTGCTAAAATTGGAACGAAACAGTAGGTTAATTTTTTTCTAAAATTGGAACGATAGAGTAGATTAGTTTTCTGCTAAAATTGGAACAAAATTATTTTCTAAAATTGGAACGAAACAGTAATTTGTTTTTTTCTAAAATTGGAACGATACAGAGTAGATTAGTTTGTTTCCTAAAATTGGAACAATACAGTAATTTGTTTTTTTCCTAAAATTGGAACGATACAGAGTAGATTGTTTTTCTGCTAAAATTGGAACAAAATTATTTTCTAAAATTGGAACGATACAGAGTAGATTGGTTTTCTGCTAAAATTGGAACAAAATTATTTTTTTTCTAAAATTGGAACGATACAGGGTAGATTGGTTTTCTGCTAAAATTGGAACAAAACAGTAATTTGTTTTTTTCTAAAATTGGAACGATACAGAGTAGATTGGTTTTCTGCTAAAATTGGAACGAAACAGTAGGTTAATTTTTTTCTAAAATTGGAACGATAGAGTAGATTCGTTTTCTGCTAAAATTGGAACAAAATTATTTTCTAAAATTGGAACGATACAGAGTAATTGGTTTTCTGCTAAAATTGGAACAAAATTATTTTTTTTCTAAAATTGGAACGATACAGGGTAGATTGGTTTTCTGCTAAAATTGGAACAAAACAGTAATTTGTTTTTTTCTAAAATTGGAACGATACAGAGTAGATTGGTTTTCTGCTAAAATTGGAACGAAACAGTAATTTGTTTTTTTCTAAAATTGGAACGATACAGAGTAGATTGGTTTTCTGCTAAAATTGGAACGAAACAGTAATTAGTTTGTTTCCTAAAATTGGAACAATACAGTAATTTGTTTTTTTCTAAAATTGGAACGATACAGAGTAGATTGGTTTTCTGCTAAAATTGGAACGAAACAGTAATTTGTTTTTTCTAAAATTTGAATGATACAGAGTAGATTAGTTTGTTTCCTAAAATTGGAACAATACAGTAATTTGTTTTTTTCAAAAATTGGAACGATACAGAGTAGATTGGTTTTCTGCTAAAATTGGAACAATACAGTAATTTGTTTTTTTCTAAAATTGGAACGATACAGGGTAGATTGGTTTTCTGCTAAAATTGGAACAAAACAGTAATTTGGTTTTTTCTAAAATTGGAACGATACAGAGTAGATTGGTTTTCTGCTAAAATTGGAACAATACAGTAATTTGTTTTTTTCCTAAAATTGGAACGATACAGAGTAGATTGGTTTTCTGCTAAAATTGGAACGAAACAGTAATTTGTTTTTTCTAAAATTTGAATGATACAGAGTAGATTAGTTTGTTTCCTAAAATTGGAACAATACAGTAATTTGTTTTTTTCAAAAATTGGAACGATACAGAGTAGATTGGTTTTCTGCTAAAATTGGAACAATACAGTAATTTGTTTTTTTCTAAAATTGGAACGATACAGGGTAGATTGGTTTTCTGCTAAAATTGGAACGAAACAGTAATTTGTTTTTTTCTAAAATTGGAACGATACAGAGTAGATTGGTTTTCTGCTAAAATTGGAACGAAACAGTAATTCGTTATTCTCTAAAAATTTGAACGATACAGAGTAGATTAGTTTGTTTCCTAAAATTGGAACAATACAGTAATTTGTTTTTTTCAAAAATTGGAACGATACAGAGTAGATTGGTTTTCTGCTAAAATTGGAACAATACAGTAATTTGTTTTTTTCTAAAATTGGAACGATACAGGGTAGATTGGTTTTCTGCTAAAATTGGAACAAAACAGTAATTTGTTTTTTTCTAAAATTGGAACGATACAGAGTAGATTGGTTTTCTGCTAAAATTGGAACGAAACAGTAATTCGTTTTTTTCTAAAATTGGAACGATACAGAGTAGATTGGTTTTCTGCTAAAATTGGAACGAAACAGTAATTCGGTTTTTCTAAAATTGGAACGATACAGAGTAGATTGGTTTTCTGCTAAAATTGGAACGATACAGTAGATTAGTTTTTTCTAAAATTGGAACGAAACAGTAGATACATTTTTTTCTAAAATTGGAACGATACAGAGTAGATTAGTTTTCTGCTAACATTGGAACAAAACAGTAGAAATGTTGTTTTCTAAAATTGGAACGATACAGAGTAGATTAGTTTTCTGCTAAAATTGGAACGAAACAGTAGGTTAATTTTTTTCTAAAATTGGAACGATAGAGTAGATTAGTTTTCTGCTAAAATTGGAACAAAATTATTTTCTAAAATTGGAACGATACAGAGTAGATTGGTTTTCTGCTAAAATTGGAACAACATTTTTTTTTTTCTAAAATTGGAACGATACAGGGTAGATTGGTTTTCTGCTAAAATTGGAACAAAACAGTAATTTGTTTTTTTCTAAAATTGGAACGATACAGAGTAGATTGGTTTTCTGCTAAAATTGGAACAAAATTATTTTTTTTCTAAAATTGGAACGATACAGGGTAGATTGGTTTTCTGCTAAAATTGGAACAAAACAGTAATTTGTTTTTTTCTAAAATTGGAACGATACAGAGTAGATTGGTTTTCTGCTAAAATTGGAACGAAACAGTAATTTGTTTTTTTCTAAAATTGGAACGATACAGAGTAGATTGGTTTTCTGCTAAAATTGGAACGAAACAGTAATTTGTTTTTTTCTAAAATTGGAACGATACAGAGTAGATTGGTTTTCTGCTAAAATTGGAACGAAACAGTAATTCGGTTTTTCTAAAATTGGAACGATACAGAGTAGATTGGTTTTCTGCTAAAATTGGAACGATACAGTAGATTAGTTTTTTCTAAAATTGGAACGAAACAGTAGATACATTTTTTTCTAAAATTGGAACGATACAGAGTAGATTAGTTTTCTGCTAACATTGGAACAAAACAGTAGAAATGTTGTTTTCTAAAATTGGAACGATACAGAGTAGATTAGTTTTCTGCTAAAATTGGAACGAAACAGTAGGTTAATTTTTTTCTAAAATTGGAACGATAGAGTAGATTAGTTTTCTGCTAAAATTGGAACAAAATTATTTTCTAAAATTGGAACGATACAGAGTAGATTGGTTTTCTGCTAAAATTGGAACAAAACAGTAATTTGTTTTTTTCTAAAATTGGAACGATACAGAGTAGATTGGTTTTCTGCTAAAATTGGAACGAAACAGTAATTCGTTTTTTTCTAAAATTGGAACGATACAGAGTAGATTGGTTTTCTGCTAAAATTGGAACGAAACAGTAATTCGGTTTTTCTAAAATTGGAACGATACAGAGTAGATTGGTTTTCTGCTGAAATTGGAACGATACAGTAGATTAGTTTTTTCTAAAATTGGAACGAAACAGTAGATACATTTTTTTCTAAAATTGGAACGATACAGAGTAGATTAGTTTTCTGCTAACATTGGAACAAAACAGTAGAAATGTTGTTTTCTAAAATTGGAACGATACAGAGTAGATTAGTTTTCTGCTAAAATTGGAACGAAACAGTAGGTTAATTTTTTTCTAAAATTGGAACGATAGAGTAGATTAGTTTTCTGCTAAAATTGGAACAAAATTATTTTCTATGGAACGATACAGAGTAGATTGGTTTTCTGCTAAAATTGGAACAAAATTATTTTTTTTCTAAAATTGGAACGATACAGGGTAGATTGGTTTTCTGCTAAAATTGGAACAAAACAGTAATTTGTTTTTTTCTAAAATTGGAACGATACAGAGTAGATTGGTTTTCTGCTAAAATTGGAACGAAACAGTAATTTGTTTTTTTCTAAAATTGGAACGATACAGAGTAGATTGGTTTTCTGCTAAAATTGGAACGAAACAGTAATTTGTTTTTTTCTAAAATTGGAACGATACAGAGTAGATTGGTTTTCTGCTAAAATTGGAACGAAACAGTAAATTGTTTTTTCTAAAATTGGAACGATACAGAGTAGATTAGTTTGTTTCCTAAAATTGGAACAATACAGTAATTTGTTTTTTTCCTAAAATTGGAACGATACAGAGTAGATTGTTTTTCTGCTAAAATTGGAACGAAACAGTAATTTGTTTTTTTCTAAAATTGGAACGATACAGAGTAGATTGGTTTTCTGCTAAAATTGGAACGAAACAGTAATTCGTTTTTTCTAAAATTTGAACGATACAGAGTAGATTAGTTTGTTTCCTAAAATTGGAACCATACAGTAATTTGTTTTTTTCAAAAATTGGTACGATACAGAGTAGATTGGTTTTCTGCTAAAATTGGAACGAAACAGTAGGTTAATTTTTTTCTAAAATTGGAACGATAGAGTAGATTAGTTTTCTGCTAAAATTGGAACAAAATTATTTTCTAAAATTGGAACGATACAGAGTAGATTGGTTTTCTGCTAAAATTGGAACAACATTTTTTTTTTTCTAAAATTGGAACGATACAGGGTAGATTGGTTTTCTGCTAAAATTGGAACAAAACAGTAATTTGTTTTTTTCTAAAATTGGAACGATACAGAGTAGATTGGTTTTCTGCTAAAATTGGAACAAAATTATTTTTTTTCTAAAATTGGAACGATACAGGGTAGATTGGTTTTCTGCTAAAATTGGAACAAAACAGTAATTTGTTTTTTTCTAAAATTGGAACGATACAGAGTAGATTGGTTTTCTGCTAAAATTGGAACGAAACAGTAATTTGTTTTTTTCTAAAATTGGAACGATACAGAGTAGATTGGTTTTCTGCTAAAATTGGAACGAAACAGTAATTTGTTTTTTTCTAAAATTGGAACGATACAGAGTAGATTGGTTTTCTGCTAAAATTGGAACGAAACAGTAATTCGGTTTTTCTAAAATTGGAACGATACAGAGTAGATTGGTTTTCTGCTAAAATTGGAACGATACAGTAGATTAGTTTTTTCTAAAATTGGAACGAAACAGTAGATACATTTTTTTCTAAAATTGGAACGATACAGAGTAGATTAGTTTTCTGCTAACATTGGAACAAAACAGTAGAAATGTTGTTTTCTAAAATTGGAACGATACAGAGTAGATTAGTTTTCTGCTAAAATTGGAACGAAACAGTAGGTTAATTTTTTTCTAAAATTGGAACGATAGAGTAGATTAGTTTTCTGCTAAAATTGGAACAAAATTATTTTCTAAAATTGGAACGATACAGAGTAGATTGGTTTTCTGCTAAAATTGGAACAAAATTATTTTTTTTCTAAAATTGGAACGATACAGGGTAGATTGGTTTTCTGCTAAAATTGGAACAAAACAGTAATTTGTTTTTTTCTAAAATTGGAACGATACAGAGTAGATTGGTTTTCTGCTAAAATTGGAACGAAACAGTAATTTGTTTTTTTCTAAAATTGGAACGATACAGAGTAGATTGGTTTTCTGCTAAAATTGGAACGAAACAGTAATTTGTTTTTTTCTAAAATTGGAACGATACAGAGTAGATTGGTTTTCTGCTAAAATTGGAACGAAACAGTAATTCGTTTTTTCTAAAATTGGAACGATACAGAGTAGATTAGTTTGTTTCCTAAAATTGGAACAATACAGTAATTTGTTTTTTTCCTAAAATTGGAACGATACAGAGTAGATTGTTTTTCTGCTAAAATTGGAACGAAACAGTAATTTGTTTTTTTCTAAAATTGGAACGATACAGAGTAGATTGGTTTTCTGCTAAAATTGGAACGAAACAGTAATTCGTTTTTTCTAAAATTTGAACGATACAGAGTAGATTAGTTTGTTTCCTAAAATTGGAACCATACAGTAATTTGTTTTTTTCAAAAATTGGTACGATACAGAGTAGATTGGTTTTCTGCTAAAATTGGAACGAAACAGTAGGTTAATTTTTTTCTAAAATTGGAACGATAGAGTAGATTAGTTTTCTGCTAAAATTGGAACAAAATTATTTTCTAAAATTGGAACGATACAGAGTAGATTGGTTTTCTGCTAAAATTGGAACAACATTTTTTTTTCTTCTAAAATTGGAACGATACAGGGTAGATTGGTTTTCTGCTAAAATTGGAACAAAACAGTAATTTGTTTTTTTCTAAAATTGGAACGATACAGAGTAGATTGGTTTTCTGCTAAAATTGGAACAAAATTATTTTTTTTCTAAAATTGGAACGATACAGGGTAGATTGGTTTTCTGCTAAAATTGGAACAAAACAGTAATTTGTTTTTTTCTAAAATTGGAACGATACAGAGTAGATTGGTTTTCTGCTAAAATTGGAACGAAACAGTAATTTGTTTTTTTCTAAAATTGGAACGATACAGAGTAGATTGGTTTTCTGCTAAAATTGGAACGAAACAGTAATTTGTTTTTTTCTAAAATTGGAACGATACAGAGTAGATTAGTTTGTTTCCTAAAATTGGAACAATACAGTAATTTGTTTTTTTCCTAAAATTGGAACGATACAGAGTAGATTGTTTTTCTGCTAAAATTGGAACGAAACAGTAATTTGTTTTTTTCAAAAATTGGAACGATACAGAGTAGATTGGTTTTCTGCTAAAATTGGAACGAAACAGTAATTTGTTTTTTTCCTAAAATTGGAACGATACAGAGTAGATTGTTTTTCTGCTAAAATTGGAACGAAACAGTAATTTGTTTTTTTCTAAAATTGGAACGATACAGAGTAGATTGGTTTTCTGCTAAAATTGGAACGAAACAGTAATTCGTTTTTTCTAAAATTTGAACGATACAGAGTAGATTAGTTTGTTTCCTAAAATTGGAACCATACAGTAATTTGTTTTTTTCAAAAATTGGTACGATACAGAGTAGATTGGTTTTCTGCTAAAATTGGAACGAAACAGTAGGTTAATTTTTTTCTAAAATTGGAACGATAGAGTAGATTAGTTTTCTGCTAAAATTGGAACAAAATTATTTTCTAAAATTGGAACGATACAGAGTAGATTGGTTTTCTGCTAAAATTGGAACAAAATTATTTTTTTTCTAAAATTGGAACGATACAGGGTAGATTGGTTTTCTGCTAAAATTGGAACAAAACAGTAATTTGTTTTTTTCTAAAATTGGAACGATACAGAGTAGATTGGTTTTCTGCTAAAATTGGAACGAAACAGTAATTTGTTTTTTTCTAAAATTGGAACGATACAGAGTAGATTGGTTTTCTGCTAAAATTGGAACGAAACAGTAATTTGTTTTTTTCTAAAATTGGAACGATACAGAGTAGATTGGTTTTCTGCTAAAATTGGAACGAAACAGTAATTCGTTTTTTCTAAAATTGGAACGATACAGAGTAGATTAGTTTGTTTCCTAAAATTGGAACAATACAGTAATTTGTTTTTTTCCTAAAATTGGAACGATACAGAGTAGATTGTTTTTCTGCTAAAATTGGAACGAAACAGTAATTTGTTTTTTTCTAAAATTGGAACGATACAGAGTAGATTGGTTTTCTGCTAAAATTGGAACGAAACAGTAATTCGTTTTTTCTAAAATTTGAACGATACAGAGTAGATTAGTTTGTTTCCTAAAATTGGAACCATACAGTAATTTGTTTTTTTCAAAAATTGGTACGATACAGAGTAGATTGGTTTTCTGCTAAAATTGGAACGAAACAGTAGGTTAATTTTTTTCTAAAATTGGAACGATAGAGTAGATTAGTTTTCTGCTAAAATTGGAACAAAATTATTTTCTAAAATTGGAACGATACAGAGTAGATTGGTTTTCTGCTAAAATTGGAACAACATTTTTTTTTCTTCTAAAATTGGAACGATACAGGGTAGATTGGTTTTCTGCTAAAATTGGAACAAAACAGTAATTTGTTTTTTTCTAAAATTGGAACGATACAGAGTAGATTGGTTTTCTGCTAAAATTGGAACAAAATTATTTTTTTTCTAAAATTGGAACGATACAGGGTAGATTGGTTTTCTGCTAAAATTGGAACAAAACAGTAATTTGTTTTTTTCTAAAATTGGAACGATACAGAGTAGATTGGTTTTCTGCTAAAATTGGAACGAAACAGTAATTTGTTTTTTTCTAAAATTGGAACGATACAGAGTAGATTGGTTTTCTGCTAAAATTGGAACGAAACAGTAATTTGTTTTTTTCTAAAATTGGAACGATACAGAGTAGATTAGTTTGTTTCCTAAAATTGGAACAATACAGTAATTTGTTTTTTTCCTAAAATTGGAACGATACAGAGTAGATTGTTTTTCTGCTAAAATTGGAACGAAACAGTAATTTGTTTTTTTCAAAAATTGGAACGATACAGAGTAGATTGGTTTTCTGCTAAAATTGGAACGAAACAGTAATTTGTTTTTTTCCTAAAATTGGAACGATACAGAGTAGATTGTTTTTCTGCTAAAATTGGAACGAAACAGTAATTTGTTTTTTTCTAAAATTGGAACGATACAGAGTAGATTGGTTTTCTGCTAAAATTGGAACGAAACAGTAATTCGTTTTTTCTAAAATTTGAACGATACAGAGTAGATTAGTTTGTTTCCTAAAATTGGAACCATACAGTAATTTGTTTTTTTCAAAAATTGGTACGATACAGAGTAGATTGGTTTTCTGCTAAAATTGGAACGAAACAGTAGGTTAATTTTTTTCTAAAATTGGAACGATAGAGTAGATTAGTTTTCTGCTAAAATTGGAACAAAATTATTTTCTAAAATTGGAACGATACAGAGTAGATTGGTTTTCTGCTAAAATTGGAACAAAACAGTAATTTGTTTTTTTCTAAAATTGGAACGATACAGAGTAGATTGGTTTTCTGCTAAAATTGGAACAAAATTATTTTTTTTCTAAAATTGGAACGATACAGGGTAGATTGGTTTTCTGCTAAAATTGGAACAAAACAGTAATTTGTTTTTTTCTAAAATTGGAACGATACAGAGTAGATTGGTTTTCTGCTAAAATTGGAACGAAACAGTAATTTGTTTTTTTCTAAAATTGGAACGATACAGAGTAGATTGGTTTTCTGCTAAAATTGGAACGAAACAGTAATTTGTTTTTTTCTAAAATTGGAACGATACAGAGTAGATTAGTTTGTTTCCTAAAATTGGAACAATACAGTAATTTGTTTTTTTCCTAAAATTGGAACGATACAGAGTAGATTGTTTTTCTGCTAAAATTGGAACGAAACAGTAATTTGTTTTTTTCAAAAATTGGAACGATACAGAGTAGATTGGTTTTCTGCTAAAATTGGAACGAAACAGTAGGTTAATTTTTTTCTAAAATTGGAACGATAGAGTAGATTAGTTTTCTGCTAAAATTGGAACAAAATTATTTTCTAAAATTGGAACGATACAGAGTAGATTGGTTTTCTGCTAAAATTGGAACAAAATTATTTTTTTTCTAAAATTGGAACGATACAGGGTAGATTGGTTTTCTGCTAAAATTGGAACAAAACAGTAATTTGTTTTTTTCTAAAATTGGAACGATACAGAGTAGATTGGTTTTCTGCTAAAATTGGAACAAAATTATTTTTTTTCTAAAATTGGAACGATACAGGGTAGATTGGTTTTCTGCTAAAATTGGAACAAAACAGTAATTTGTTTTTTTCTAAAATTGGAACGATACAGAGTAGATTGGTTTTCTGCTAAAATTGGAACGAAACAGTAATTTGTTTTTTTCTAAAATTGGAACGATACAGAGTAGATTGGTTTTCTGCTAAAATTGGAACGAAACAGTAATTTGTTTTTTTCTAAAATTGGAACGATACAGAGTAGATTAGTTTGTTTCCTAAAATTGGAACAATACAGTAATTTGTTTTTTTCCTAAAATTGGAACGATACAGAGTAGATTGTTTTTCTGCTAAAATTGGAACGAAACAGTAATTTGTTTTTTTCAAAAATTGGAACGATACAGAGTAGATTGGTTTTCTGCTAAAATTGGAACGAAACAGTAGGTTAATTTTTTTCTAAAATTGGAACGATAGAGTAGATTAGTTTTCTGCTAAAATTGGAACAAAATTATTTTCTAAAATTGGAACGATACAGAGTAGATTGGTTTTCTGCTAAAATTGGAACAAAATTATTTTTTTTCTAAAATTGGAACGATACAGGGTAGATTGGTTTTCTGCTAAAATTGGAACAAAACAGTTATTTGTTTTTTTCTAAAATTGGAACGATACAGAGTAGATTGGTTTTCTGCTAAAATTGGAACAAAATTATTTTTTTTCTAAAATTGGAACGATACAGGGTAGATTGGTTTTCTGCTAAAATTGGAACAAAACAGTAATTTGTTTTTTTCTAAAATTGGAACGATACATAGTAGATTGGTTTTCTGCTAAAATTGGAACGAAACAGTAATTTGTTTTTTTCTAAAATTGGAACGATACAGAGTAGATTGGTTTTCTGCTAAAATTGGAACGAAACAGTAATTCGTTTTTTCTAAAATTGGAACGATACAGAGTAGATTAGTTTGTTTCCTAAAATTGGAACAATACAGTAATTTGTTTTTTTCTAAAATTGGAACGATACAGAGTAGATTGGTTTTCTGCTAAAATTGGAACGAAACAGTAATTTGTTTTTTTCTAAAATTGGAACGATACAGAGTAGATTAGTTTGTTTCCTAAAATTGGAACAATACAGTAATTTGTTTTTTTCCTAAAATTGGAACGATACAGAGTAGATTGGTTTTCTGCTAAAATTGGAACGAAACAGTAGGTTAATTTTTTTCTAAAATTGGAACGATAGAGTAGATTAGTTTTCTGCTAAAATTGGAACAAAATTATTTTCTAAAATTGGAACGATACAGAGTAGATTGGTTTTCTGCTAAAATTGGAACAAAATTATTTTTTTTCTAAAATTGGAACGATACAGGGTAGATTGGTTTTCTGCTAAAATTGGAACAAAACAGTAATTAGTTTTTTTCTAAAATTGGAACGATACAGAGTAGATTGGTTTTCTGCTAAAATTGGAACAAAATTATTTTTTTTCTAAAATTGGAACGATACAGGGTAGATTGGTTTTCTGCTAAAATTGGAACAAAACAGTAATTTGTTTTTTTCTAAAATTGGAACGATACAGAGTAGATTGGTTTTCTGCTTAAATTGGAACAAATTTTTTTTTTTTCTAAAATTGGAACGATACAGAGTAGATTGTTTTTCTGCTAAAATTGGAACGAAACAGTAATTTGTTTTTTTCTAAAATTGGAACGATACAGAGTAGATTGGTTTTCTGCTAAAATTGGAACGAAACAGTAATTCGTTTTTTCTAAAATTTGAACGATACAGAGTAGATTAGTTTGTTTCCTAAAATTGGAACAATACAGTAATTTGTTTTTTTCAAAAATTGGAACGATACAGAGTAGATTGGTTTTCTGCTAAAATTGGAACAATACAGTAATTTGTTTTTTTCTAAAATTGGAACGATACAGGGTAGATTGGTTTTCTGCTAAAATTGGAACAAAACAGTAATTTGTTTTTTTCTAAAATTGGAACGATACAGAGTAGATTGGTTTTCTGCTAAAATTGGAACGAAACAGTAATTTGTTTTTTTCTAAAATTGGAACGATACAGAGTAGATTGGTTTTCTGCTAAAATTGGAACGAAACAGTAATTTGTTTTTTTCTAAAATTGGAACGATACAGAGTAGATTAGTTTGTTTCCTAAAATTGGAACAATACAGTAATTTGTTTTTTTCCTAAAATTGGAACGATACAGAGTAGATTGTTTTTCTGCTAAAATTGGAACGAAACAGTAATTTGTTTTTTTCAAAAATTGGAACGATACAGAGTAGATTGGTTTTCTGCTAAAATTGGAACGAAACAGTAGGTTAATTTTTTTCTAAAATTGGAACGATAGAGTAGATTAGTTTTCTGCTAAAATTGGAACAAAATTATTTTCTAAAATTGGAACGATACAGAGTAGATTGGTTTTCTGCTAAAATTGGAACAAAATTATTTTTTTTCTAAAATTGGAACGATACAGGGTAGATTGGTTTTCTGCTAAAATTGGAACAAAACAGTAATTTGTTTTTTTCTAAAATTGGAACGATACAGAGTAGATTGGTTTTCTGCTAAAATTGAGGACCCCTTCTGTTCTTTGAGTTTTTGGCCCCTGGCCCCGTGCGGCCCCGCAGGGGCCGTGCGGACGCCGCCCCTGGGCATGGTGCCGAGCCCCAGGCCGCCCAGGCCTGGGAAACGCGGCCGGCGTGCCCTGGCATGGCCTCGTTTGCCCGTGGCGGGCCCAAAAGCCCGATAATTGGAACGCACAGCCTCCGCGTTCCTATTTTAGTCGGTGCGTTCCTATTCCCCTCTCGACCCGCCTCCCAGAACGTGGGAGGCGCCTTCCCAGAACGTGGGAGGCGCCTCCGACTCTATTAAAATAGCATTTTTGTATATGCCCGCCCACAGTGTCCTGAGGTGACCCTGGCCCGAGGTGACCCGAGGTGACCCTGAAAGAAAAAGCAGTGCGCCGAGCGGTTTCCGTGTGTTTTACTCAAAATTGAGAACAATACACAATAGCATGTTTTTAAAAAGCATGTTGTGAGCTTGTAGATCAGCTATTTTCACTCATGCTTAAATATTTAATTTCTAATGTATGAAAGCTAGAATGAAGTGATAACTGAATGACATAGTGGAATCAGCCACATCAATTTAAGCCGTGCAGCTACAGATAACTAACCAGATTGATTATGTTAATGTTATCCATACTGATATTACCTTATTCACAATCCACGTTATCCATTGACAGCTTATTAATATAGATGACATGGTTATAAAACTATATGCATATGTATGCGGGATATGGCTCAGGAGCCACTGGAAGGTTTGACCTCTGTACTTCTCCTCCAGCCTGGATGATGCAGGCCGTGGCCTTCTTCAGCACCTCCACAGGCATCTTCACCTTCGACCCCGAGCGTGACTTCTGAATTTCAACTGGTTATAGTTTTAACTGGTTTGACCCTATACTGACTGACTTACTGACCGACTCAATCTATAGTTATTTCCTTTACCAGAGTAGGCAATAAAGCATTGGAAAACATTTTTGATTAAAGGTGGCACGTCGTGAGCTGGTGATCTGCTATTTCTGCAGAGTCTATTGTAGGTTACAATGAGATAGCCTTTATCTAGCTATGCATGCTCTAAACTGTGCTTAATATGTTTTCAAAAGGATGAAATATAAAATAATATATCATAATCAAAGGTCTACATCATTCATCTTTATGCTCATTGGGTCTTCTTCATCCATTCATTAATAGTTTGACCCCAGTTTGACAGCTGTCTGCTGTACCTAGAGAGGCATTATCATGGTACATGGTACATGGCTGGACAGATTATGCCAAATATCCCGTGGAATACATGTTAACAAGGCAGAGCCAACACGCTAACATGGATTCTACATTCACGTGTTGGCACAAGGCCCTTGCGCTTGGACACGAGTTCATTATTTGAGGTTGTCATACTCATATTCCATGAATTGTCTTAGTTCTGAAGGTTCAGTTAACACAAACACATCTATAGCAACTCAAATTGACATTATAATATGACATATGACAATAATAATATAATATGTCAGCTCTATATGACATTAGAGCTGAACTATTGAACAGACTCTGCTAGGACTATGCTCTGTTACTGTGCATTGACGATACCTCGTGGCCATTCAGTTGCATGCATGCAGAGAAATCACAGCATCCATGAGAGGTGAGAGTGGTGTGTGAAATATGTGAATAATTATGACAGAACAGTAAGGTCGAGGGGTCATTGCCTTTGTTCTCAGAGTTACATTACTCAACTCACCTCTTCACTCTTGATTTTAGTTTTGTTCTCTGCCATGGTTAAATATGAATGAATGAATTAGTTAGTTAGTTAAACATTACAAATAAAATAAAATAATTATTCTGAAGTTAGTCTGTCAATAATTGTATATCAATAGCCTAGCTAAATTTGATTTATGGTTGTGAGCTTGTAGATCAGCTAATGTCCCAGTTCAAAGGAAGGTCAGTAAGGTTCAAAGCTCTAGGCTTCCTTATCAATCAATCCGTCCCCCAGATTGAAGGGAAGGAAGCAGATAATAATAATACAACTTTATTTGTATAGCACCTTTCATGACATGAAATGCAGCTCAAAGTGCTTTACAGAACAATGGAGAATAAAAGAAAAGCAGTAATGCAATACAGTGAGGACATGAATAACAAAAAATAAAATAAAAGATCAATTAAAAGCAATGTTGTAGAAGTCATAGATAATTTTAAATCCTGGCTATGACAATACAGCGGAGAAAATAAATGGGTATATCACAGCAGGTTATTAGCAATGCAGGGAATCGCACCCCGTACAGTCCAGCAGAAGCTGGCTATAGTACTATACCATTGCTGTTTGTGTTTGCATGTGAATTGGCCCTAGACAGTGCAGTATTACATGATTTTCACATCTAAAGAATTAACCTTCGATATAACATTTAACCAACCTCATATACATTTCCTATATGAAATGAGCAGATCTACAAGCTCACAACATGCTATTTAAAAACATGCTATTGTGTATTGTTCTCAATTTGAGTAAAACATTTCTAAAATAGCAAGCTGTTGCTGCTCCACGCTAATGTACACCAATTGAACATACAGTAATAAATAATGAGAAGAACCCATCCTGCAGCTAACATGTTAACATATGCTGCAATGTCCATATATATGCCAAAATGAACCAAATTTTTTCCAAATTAAAATCGATTCCTTGGTGGGACCTGGTTGAAGACAAGGTGCCTTTAAATATTTTCCAAACACCTTGTACGATTTAATAAAAAATATTAAATATTCCACTGTCTGTCTCTCTGAGGTAGATGGATGGGGAAAAAGGTTATCATGCTAGCCGATGCTATAGGTCCATAACCATCCATAACTATGCCAAAATGAACCAAATTTTTTCCAAATTAAAATCGATTCCTTGGTGGGACCTGGTTGAAGACAAGGTGCCTTTAAATATTTTCCAAACACCTTGTACGATTTAATAAAAAATATTAAATATTCCACTGTCTGTCCCTCTGAGCTGCATGGATGGGAAGAAGGCTATCATGCTATGCTAGCATCTCCATAACTATCCATAACTTTGCCAAAAATGGACAAAAATGTTCCAAATTAAAATCGATCCCTTATTGGCCCCTGGTTGAAGTCCTGCTGCCTTTCAATATTTTTCAAACACCTTGTATGATTTATTAAAAAAATATGAAGAAATACCTACACTGTAGCACTGAACAACAGAGCAAGATGGCCGCCGTTGTTGTCTTGAATCTGGGAGAGGGGGCGGTGCCCTGCAGTCAGCTGTCAGACAGGAGACTGACAGACAGCAGAACTGGCCAACTGGGCGCACTCCAAGCGATATTAGATGGGCCAATAGCCCTCCAGGGAACATAGAGAAATCTTAGAAAGACATTTTAGAACAACCCAGAGAAGTAGGTGATGGAGGGAGCGCAAGGACACGAGTTCATTATTTGAGGTTGTCATACTCATATTCCATGAATTGTCTTAGTTCTGAAGGTTCAGTTAACACAAACACATCTATAGCAACTCAAATTGACATTATAATATGACATATGACAATAATAATATAATATGTCAGCTCTATATGACATTAGAGCTGAACTATTGAACAGACTCTGCTAGGACTATGCTCTGTTACTGTGCATTGACGATACCTCGTGGCCATTCAGTTGCATGCATGCAGAGAAATCACAGCATCCATGAGAGGTGAGAGTGGTGTGTGAAATATGTGAATAATTATGACAGAACAGTAAGGTCGAGGGGTCATTGCCTTTGTTCTCAGAGTTACATTACTCAACTCACCTCTTCACTCTTGATTTTAGTTTTGTTCTCTGCCATGGTTAAATATGAATGAATGAATTAGTTAGTTAGTTAAACATTACAAATAAAATAAAATAATTATTCTGAAGTTAGTCTGTCAATAATTGTATATCAATAGCCTAGCTAAATTTGATTTATGGTTGTGAGCTTGTAGATCAGCTAATGTCCCAGTTCAAAGGAAGGTCAGTAAGGTTCAAAGCTCTAGGCTTCCTTATCAATCAATCCGTCCCCCAGATTGAAGGGAAGGAAGCAGATAATAATAATACAACTTTATTTGTATAGCACCTTTCATGACATGAAATGCAGCTCAAAGTGCTTTACAGAACAATGGAGAATAAAAGAAAAGCAGTAATGCAATACAGTGAGGACATGAATAACAAAAAATAAAATAAAAGATCAATTAAAAGCAATGTTGTAGAAGTCATAGATAATTTTAAATCCTGGCTATGACAATACAGCGGAGAAAATAAATGGGTATATCACAGCAGGTTATTAGCAATGCAGGGAATCGCACCCCGTACAGTCCAGCAGAAGCTGGCTATAGTACTATACCATTGCTGTTTGTGTTTGCATGTGAATTGGCCCTAGACAGTGCAGTATTACATGATTTTCACATCTAAAGAATTAACCTTCGATATAACATTTAACCAACCTCATATACATTTCCTATATGAAATGAGCAGATCTACAAGCTCACAACATGCTATTTAAAAACATGCTATTGTGTATTGTTCTCAATTTGAGTAAAACATTTCTAAAATAGCAAGCTGTTGCTGCTCCACGCTAATGTACACCAATTGAACATACAGTAATAAATAATGAGAAGAACCCATCCTGCAGCTAACATGTTAACATATGCTGCAATGTCCATATATATGCCAAAATGAACCAAATTTTTTCCAAATTAAAATCGATTCCTTGGTGGGACCTGGTTGAAGACAAGGTGCCTTTAAATATTTTCCAAACACCTTGTACGATTTAATAAAAAATATTAAATATTCCACTGTCTGTCTCTCTGAGGTAGATGGATGGGGAAAAAGGTTATCATGCTAGCCGATGCTATAGGTCCATAACCATCCATAACTATGCCAAAATGAACCAAATTTTTTCCAAATTAAAATCGATTCCTTGGTGGGACCTGGTTGAAGACAAGGTGCCTTTAAATATTTTCCAAACACCTTGTACGATTTAATAAAAAATATTAAATATTCCACTGTCTGTCCCTCTGAGCTGCATGGATGGGAAGAAGGCTATCATGCTATGCTAGCATCTCCATAACTATCCATAACTTTGCCAAAAATGGACAAAAATGTTCCAAATTAAAATCGATCCCTTATTGGCCCCTGGTTGAAGTCCTGCTGCCTTTCAATATTTTTCAAACACCTTGTATGATTTATTAAAAAAATATGAAGAAATACCTACACTGTAGCACTGAACAACAGAGCAAGATGGCCGCCGTTGTTGTCTTGAATCTGGGAGAGGGGGCGGTGCCCTGCAGTCAGCTGTCAGACAGGAGACTGACAGACAGCAGAACTGGCCAACTGGGCGCACTCCAAGCGATATTAGATGGGCCAATAGCCCTCCAGGGAACATAGAGAAATCTTAGAAAGACATTTTAGAACAACCCAGAGAAGTAGGTGATGGAGGGAGCGCAAGGACACGAGTTCATTATTTGAGGTTGTCATACTCATATTCCATGAATTGTCTTAGTTCTGAAGGTTCAGTTAACACAAACACATCTATAGCAACTCAAATTGACATTATAATATGACATATGACAATAATAATATAATATGTCAGCTCTATATGACATTAGAGCTGAACTATTGAACAGACTCTGCTAGGACTATGCTCTGTTACTGTGCATTGACGATACCTCGTGGCCATTCAGTTGCATGCATGCAGAGAAATCACAGCATCCATGAGAGGTGAGAGTGGTGTGTGAAATATGTGAATAATTATGACAGAACAGTAAGGTCGAGGGGTCATTGCCTTTGTTCTCAGAGTTACATTACTCAACTCACCTCTTCACTCTTGATTTTAGTTTTGTTCTCTGCCATGGTTAAATATGAATGAATGAATTAGTTAGTTAGTTAAACATTACAAATAAAATAAAATAATTATTCTGAAGTTAGTCTGTCAATAATTGTATATCAATAGCCTAGCTAAATTTGATTTATGGTTGTGAGCTTGTAGATCAGCTAATGTCCCAGTTCAAAGGAAGGTCAGTAAGGTTCAAAGCTCTAGGCTTCCTTATCAATCAATCCGTCCCCCAGATTGAAGGGAAGGAAGCAGATAATAATAATACAACTTTATTTGTATAGCACCTTTCATGACATGAAATGCAGCTCAAAGTGCTTTACAGAACAATGGAGAATAAAAGAAAAGCAGTAATGCAATACAGTGAGGACATGAATAACAAAAAATAAAATAAAAGATCAATTAAAAGCAATGTTGTAGAAGTCATAGATAATTTTAAATCCTGGCTATGACAATACAGCGGAGAAAATAAATGGGTATATCACAGCAGGTTATTAGCAATGCAGGGAATCGCACCCCGTACAGTCCAGCAGAAGCTGGCTATAGTACTATACCATTGCTGTTTGTGTTTGCATGTGAATTGGCCCTAGACAGTGCAGTATTACATGATTTTCACATCTAAAGAATTAACCTTCGATATAACATTTAACCAACCTCATATACATTTCCTATATGAAATGAGCAGATCTACAAGCTCACAACATGCTATTTAAAAACATGCTATTGTGTATTGTTCTCAATTTGAGTAAAACATTTCTAAAATAGCAAGCTGTTGCTGCTCCACGCTAATGTACACCAATTGAACATACAGTAATAAATAATGAGAAGAACCCATCCTGCAGCTAACATGTTAACATATGCTGCAATGTCCATATATATGCCAAAATGAACCAAATTTTTTCCAAATTAAAATCGATTCCTTGGTGGGACCTGGTTGAAGACAAGGTGCCTTTAAATATTTTCCAAACACCTTGTACGATTTAATAAAAAATATTAAATATTCCACTGTCTGTCTCTCTGAGGTAGATGGATGGGGAAAAAGGTTATCATGCTAGCCGATGCTATAGGTCCATAACCATCCATAACTATGCCAAAATGAACCAAATTTTTTCCAAATTAAAATCGATTCCTTGGTGGGACCTGGTTGAAGACAAGGTGCCTTTAAATATTTTCCAAACACCTTGTACGATTTAATAAAAAATATTAAATATTCCACTGTCTGTCCCTCTGAGCTGCATGGATGGGAAGAAGGCTATCATGCTATGCTAGCATCTCCATAACTATCCATAACTTTGCCAAAAATGGACAAAAATGTTCCAAATTAAAATCGATCCCTTATTGGCCCCTGGTTGAAGTCCTGCTGCCTTTCAATATTTTTCAAACACCTTGTATGATTTATTAAAAAAATATGAAGAAATACCTACACTGTAGCACTGAACAACAGAGCAAGATGGCCGCCGTTGTTGTCTTGAATCTGGGAGAGGGGGCGGTGCCCTGCAGTCAGCTGTCAGACAGGAGACTGACAGACAGCAGAACTGGCCAACTGGGCGCACTCCAAGCGATATTAGATGGGCCAATAGCCCTCCAGGGAACATAGAGAAATCTTAGAAAGACATTTTAGAACAACCCAGAGAAGTAGGTGATGGAGGGAGCGCAAGGACACGAGTTCATTATTTGAGGTTGTCATACTCATATTCCATGAATTGTCTTAGTTCTGAAGGTTCAGTTAACACAAACACATCTATAGCAACTCAAATTGACATTATAATATGACATATGACAATAATAATATAATATGTCAGCTCTATATGACATTAGAGCTGAACTATTGAACAGACTCTGCTAGGACTATGCTCTGTTACTGTGCATTGACGATACCTCGTGGCCATTCAGTTGCATGCATGCAGAGAAATCACAGCATCCATGAGAGGTGAGAGTGGTGTGTGAAATATGTGAATAATTATGACAGAACAGTAAGGTCGAGGGGTCATTGCCTTTGTTCTCAGAGTTACATTACTCAACTCACCTCTTCACTCTTGATTTTAGTTTTGTTCTCTGCCATGGTTAAATATGAATGAATGAATTAGTTAGTTAGTTAAACATTACAAATAAAATAAAATAATTATTCTGAAGTTAGTCTGTCAATAATTGTATATCAATAGCCTAGCTAAATTTGATTTATGGTTGTGAGCTTGTAGATCAGCTAATGTCCCAGTTCAAAGGAAGGTCAGTAAGGTTCAAAGCTCTAGGCTTCCTTATCAATCAATCCGTCCCCCAGATTGAAGGGAAGGAAGCAGATAATAATAATACAACTTTATTTGTATAGCACCTTTCATGACATGAAATGCAGCTCAAAGTGCTTTACAGAACAATGGAGAATAAAAGAAAAGCAGTAATGCAATACAGTGAGGACATGAATAACAAAAAATAAAATAAAAGATCAATTAAAAGCAATGTTGTAGAAGTCATAGATAATTTTAAATCCTGGCTATGACAATACAGCGGAGAAAATAAATGGGTATATCACAGCAGGTTATTAGCAATGCAGGGAATCGCACCCCGTACAGTCCAGCAGAAGCTGGCTATAGTACTATACCATTGCTGTTTGTGTTTGCATGTGAATTGGCCCTAGACAGTGCAGTATTACATGATTTTCACATCTAAAGAATTAACCTTCGATATAACATTTAACCAACCTCATATACATTTCCTATATGAAATGAGCAGATCTACAAGCTCACAACATGCTATTTAAAAACATGCTATTGTGTATTGTTCTCAATTTGAGTAAAACATTTCTAAAATAGCAAGCTGTTGCTGCTCCACGCTAATGTACACCAATTGAACATACAGTAATAAATAATGAGAAGAACCCATCCTGCAGCTAACATGTTAACATATGCTGCAATGTCCATATATATGCCAAAATGAACCAAATTTTTTCCAAATTAAAATCGATTCCTTGGTGGGACCTGGTTGAAGACAAGGTGCCTTTAAATATTTTCCAAACACCTTGTACGATTTAATAAAAAATATTAAATATTCCACTGTCTGTCTCTCTGAGGTAGATGGATGGGGAAAAAGGTTATCATGCTAGCCGATGCTATAGGTCCATAACCATCCATAACTATGCCAAAATGAACCAAATTTTTTCCAAATTAAAATCGATTCCTTGGTGGGACCTGGTTGAAGACAAGGTGCCTTTAAATATTTTCCAAACACCTTGTACGATTTAATAAAAAATATTAAATATTCCACTGTCTGTCCCTCTGAGCTGCATGGATGGGAAGAAGGCTATCATGCTATGCTAGCATCTCCATAACTATACATAACTTTGCCAAAAATGGACAAAAATGTTCCAAATTAAAATCGATCCCTTATTGGCCCCTGGTTGAAGTCCTGCTGCCTTTCAATATTTTTCAAACACCTTGTATGATTTATTAAAAAAATATGAAGAAATACCTACACTGTAGCACTGAACAACAGAGCAAGATGGCCGCCGTTGTTGTCTTGAATCTGGGAGAGGGGGCGGTGCCCTGCAGTCAGCTGTCAGACAGGAGACTGACAGACAGCAGAACTGGCCAACTGGGCGCACTCCAAGCGATATTAGATGGGCCAATAGCCCTCCAGGGAACATAGAGAAATCTTAGAAAGACATTTTAGAACAACCCAGAGAAGTAGGTGATGGAGGGAGCGCAAAGAACCCAGTTCATTGTTTGAGGTTGTTATACCTATATTACTCATATTCCATGAATGGTCTTAGTTCTGAAGGTTCAGCAACTCAAATTGACATTATAATATGACATATGACAATAATAATATAATATGTCAGCTCTAATATGACATTAGAGCTGAACTATTGAACAGACTCTGCTAGGACTATGCTCTGTTACTGTGCCTTGACGCCACCTAGTGGCCATTCAGTTGCATGCATGCATGCAGAAAAAATCACACAGCATCCATGAGAGTGTGAGAAATATGTGAATATGACTTAGTTTAGTTTATTTCGCACAATAAAAACAGTACAAAAAGGTAACATCAATAAAATAAGTGTGCGCAGGTGAGAAAAGTTCTCACCAAAGTTAATATACAATTTAAACAAATAGTAATATACAAATATTAAGACAAAGTAATCAAACATAGGTATGGAAAATAACAAAAACAAGAAATACATTATTTACACTTGTGAAGTGTGTGTGCCTGTGTGTGTGTGCGTGCGTGCGTGCGTGTATGCGCTACATTATGTTAAATTGGAGAGGGTAACTTCAAGAGGCTGGCCCTCAATCTATGTTTAAAGTTACAGAGTGAAGATGCGGAGTTGGCAATAAGTATGTGTGAATTCCAGAGTAAAGAACCTCTGACTTTTATGGAGAACTGGCTAAGAGTGGTACGGCTGAAGGGAGGATGAATATTGTCAGATTGTCTAGTATTATAATCATGAACCTGAGAGTTGGTCTTAAAATATTCTTTGAAAGTTGTAGGAAGCACATTTGGAAGGTAAGTGCATTTATATATGAAAGAACAGGATTGTACAATGTTAATGTCATAGATAGACAGTACATTTAGATTTTTAAACAAAGGAGCAGATGGAGCCAAATAGTGAGAAGAGGTAGCAATTCTTACAAATTTCTTTTGAATAATTAATATTTTTTGTAGATTGGATGGATAAGTACTTGCCCAAACAGTATTGCAATAAATGAGATAAGGATAAATCAAACTGTAATAGAGGGTTAAAAGGCAAGCCTGATGAACCAGGCCCTGACTACCTTACTGAATATGACAGTGAGGGGTCTTTGTTCTCAGAGTTACATTACTCAACTCACCTCTTCACTCTTGTCCTGACTGATTTGCTTTGTTTTGTCATGGTTAAATATGAATTAATTAATTTTGGCTATGACAATACAGTGGATAAAATAAATGGGTATATCACAGCAGGTTATTAGCAATGCAGGGAATCGCACCCCATATAGTCCAGCAAAAGCTGGCTATAGTACTATACCATTGCTTGTGTTTGCATGTGAATATGCCCCTAGACAGTTGTTAAAATGAAACAATAAAAACACTAAAATAGCCAATCTACAATGAGCACAGCACAGTATTACAATATTTTACAATGTCCATATATATGCCAAAATGAACCAAAGATCTTCAAAATTAAAACAGATACCTTGGTGGGACCTGGTTGTAGCCCTGCTGCCTTTCAATAATTTCCAAACACCTTATAGAATTTAATAAAATAATATGAAATATTCCACTGTATGTCCCTCGAGCTACATGGATGGATATCATGCTAGCAGGTGCTAACAGCTCATAACTATCCATAACTATGCCAAAATGAACCAACATTTTTCCAAATTAAAATCGATTCCTTGGTGGGACCTGGTTGAAGACAAGGTGCCTTTAAATATTTTCCAAACACCTTGTACGATTTAATAAAAAATATTAAATGTTCCACTGTCTGTCCCTCTGAGCTGCATGGATGGGAAGAAGGCTATCATGCTATGCTAGCATCTCCATAACTATCCATAACTTTGCCAAAAATGGACAAAAATGTTCCAAATTAAAATCGATCCCTTATTGGCCCCTGGTTGAAGTCCTGCTGCCTTTCAATATTTTTCAAACACCTTGTATGATTTATTAAAAAAATATGAAGAAATACCTACACTGTAGCACTGAACAACAGAGCAAGATGGCCGCCGTTGTTGTCTTGAATCTGGGAGAGGGGGCGGTGCCCTGCAGTCAGCTGTCAGACAGGAGACTGACAGACAGCAGAACTGGCCAACTGGGCGCACTCCAAGCGATATTAGATGGGCCAATAGCGCTCCAGGGAACATAGAGAAATCTTAGAAAATAATTTTAGAACAACCCAGAGAAGTAGGTGATGGAGGGAGCGCAAAGGACCCTTTCTGTTCTTTGAGTTTTTGGCCCCTGGCCCGTGCGGCCCCGCAGGGGCCGTGCGGACGCCGCCCCTGGGCATGGTGCCGAGCCCCAGGCCGCCCAGGCCTGGGAAACGCGGCCGGCGTGCCCTGGCATGGCCTCATTTGCCCGTGGCGGGCCCAAAAGCCCGATAATTGGAACGCACAGCCTCCGCGTTCCTATTTTAGTCGGTGCGTTCCTATTCCCCTCTCGACCCGCCTCCCAGAACGTGGGAGGCGCCTTCCCAGAACGTGGGAGGCGCCTCCGACTCTATTAAAATAGCATTTTTGTATATGCCCGCCCACAGTGTCCTGAGGTGACCCTGGCCCGAGGTGACCCGAGGTGACCCTGAAAGAAAAAGCAGTGCGCCGAGCGGTTTCCGTGTGTTTTACTCAAAATTTAGAACAATACACAATAGCATGTTTTTAAAAAGCATGTTGTGAGCTTGTAGATCAGCTATTTTCACTCATGCTTAAACATTTAATTTCTAATGTATGAAAGCTAGAATTAAGTGATAACTGAATGACATAGTGGAATCAGCCACATCAATTTAAGCCGTGCAGCTACAGATAACTAACCAGATTGATTACGTTAATGTTATCCATACTGATATTACCTTATTCACAATCCACGTTATCCATTGACAGCTTATTAATATAGATGACATGGTTATAAAACTATATGCATATGTATGCGGGATATGGCTCAGGAGCCACTGGAAGGTTTGACCTCTGTACTTCTCCTCCAGCCTGGATGATGCAGGCCGTGGCCTTCTTCAGCACCTCCACAGGCATCTTCACCTTCGACCCCGAGCGTGACTTCTGAATTTCAACTGGTTATAGTTTTAACTGGTTTGACCCTATACTGACTGACTTACTGACCGACTCAATCTATAGTTATTTCCTTTACCAGAGTAGGCAATAAAGCATTGGAAAACATTTTTGATTAAAGGTGGCACGTCGTGAGCTGGTGATCTGCTATTTCTGCAGAGTCTATTGTAGGTTACAATGAGATAGCCTTTATCTAGCTATGCATGCTCTAAACTGTGCTTAATATGTTTTCAAAAGGATGAAATATAAAATAATATATCATAATCAAAGGTCTACATCATTCATCTTTATGCTCATTGGGTCTTCTTCATCCATTCATTAATAGTTTGACCCCAGTTTGACAGCTGTCTGCTGTACCTAGAGAGGCATTATCATGGTACATGGTACATGGCTGGACAGATTATGCCAAATATCCCGTGGAATACATGTTAACAAGGCAGAGCCAACACGCTAACATGGATTCTACATTCACGTGTTGGCACAAGGCCCTTGCGCTTGGACACGAGTTCATTATTTGAGGTTGTCATACTCATATTCCATGAATTGTCTTAGTTCTGAAGGTTCAGTTAACACAAACACATCTATAGCAACTCAAATTGACATTATAATATGACATATGACAATAATAATATAATATGTCAGCTCTATATGACATTAGAGCTGAACTATTGAACAGACTCTGCTAGGACTATGCTCTGTTACTGTGCATTGACGATACCTCGTGGCCATTCAGTTGCATGCATGCAGAGAAATCACAGCATCCATGAGAGGTGAGAGTGGTGTGTGAAATATGTGAATAATTATGACAGAACAGTAAGGTCGAGGGGTCATTGCCTTTGTTCTCAGAGTTACATTACTCAACTCACCTCTTCACTCTTGATTTTAGTTTTGTTCTCTGCCATGGTTAAATATGAATGAATGAATTAGTTAGTTAGTTAGTTAAACATTACAAATAAAATAAAATCATTATTCTGAAGTTAGTCTGTCAATAATTGTATATCAATAGCCTAGCTAAATTTGATTTATGGTTGTGAGCTTGTAGATCAGCTAATGTCCCAGTTCAAAGGAAGGTCAGTAAGGTTCAAAGCTCTAGGCTTCCTTATCAATCAATCCGTCCCCCAGATTGAAGGGAAGGAACCAGATCATAATAATACAACTTTATTTGTATAGCACCTTCCATGACATGAAATGCAGCTCAAAGTGCTTTACAGAACAATGGAGAATAAAAGAAAAGCAGTAATGCAATACAGTGAGGACATGAATAACAAAAAATAAAATAAAAGATCAATTAAAAGCAATGTTGTAGAAGTCATAGATAATTTTAAATCCTGGCTATGACAATACAGCGGAGAAAATAAATGGGTATATCACAGCAGGTTATTAGCAATGCAGGGAATCGCACCCCATATAGTCCAGCAAAAGCTGGCTATAGTACTATACCATTGCTTGTGTTTGCATGTGAATATGCCCCTAGACAGTTGTTAAAATGAAACAATAAAAACACTAAAATAGCCAATCTACAATGAGCACAGCACAGTATTACAATATTTTATAATGTCCATATATATGCCAAAATGAACCAAAGATGTTCAAAATTAAAACAGATACCTTGGTGGGACCTGGTTGTAGCCCTGCTGCCTTTCAATAATTATCAAACACCTTATAGGATTTAATAAAATAATATGAAATATTCCACTGTATGTCCCTCGAGCTACATGGATGGATATCATGCTAGCAGGTGCTAACAGCTCATAACTATCCATATATATGCCAAAATGAACCAAAGATGTTCCAAATTAAAATCGATTCCTTGGTGGGACCTGGTTGAAGACAAGGTGCCTTTAAATATTTTCCAAACACCTTGTACGATTTAATAAAAAATATTAAATATTCCACTGTCTGTCCCTCTGAGCTGCATGGATGGGAAGAAGGCTATCATGCTATGCTAGCATCTCCATAACTATCCATAACTTTGCCAAAAATGGACAAAAATGTTCCAAATTAAAATCGATCCCTTATTGGCCCCTGGTTGAAGTCCTGCTGCCTTTAAATATTTTTCAAACACCTTGTATGATTTAATAAAAAATATTAAATATTCCACTGTCTGTCCCTCTGAGCTGCATGGATGGGAAGAAGGCTATCATGCTATGCTAGCATCTCCATAACTATCCATAACTTTGCCAAAAATGGACAAAAATGTTCCAAATTAAAATCGATCCCTTATTGGCCCCTGGTTGAAGTCCTGCTGCCTTTCAATATTTTTCAAACACCTTGTATGATTTATTAAAAAAATATGAAGAAATACCTACACTGTAGCACTGAACAACAGAGCAAGATGGCCGCCGTTGTTGTCTTGAATCTGGGAGAGGGGGCGGTGCCCTGCAGTCAGCTGTCAGACAGGAGACTGACAGACAGCAGAACTGGCCAACTGGGCGCACTCCAAGCGATATTAGATGGGCCAATAGCCCTCCAGGGAACATAGAGAAATCTTAGAAAGACATTTTAGAACAACCCAGAGAAGTAGGTGATGGAGGGAGCGCAAAGGACCCTTTCTGTTCTTTGAGTTTTTGGCCCCTGGCCCGTGCGGCCCCGCAGGGGCCGTGCGGACGCCGCCCCTGGGCATGGTGCCGAGCCCCAGGCCGCCCAGGCCTGGGAAACGCGGCCGGCGTGCCCTGGCATGGCCTCATTTGCCCGTGGCGGGCCCAAAAGCCCGATAATTGGAACGCACAGCCTCCGCGTTCCTATTTTAGTCGGTGCGTTCCTATTCCCCTCTCGACCCGCCTCCCAGAACGTGGGAGGCGCCTTCCCAGAACGTGGGAGGCGCCTCCGACTCTATTAAAATAGCATTTTTGTATATGCCCGCCCACAGTGTCCTGAGGTGACCCTGGCCCGAGGTGACCCGAGGTGACCCTGAAAGAAAAAGCAGTGCGCCGAGCGGTTTCCGTGTGTTTTACTCAAAATTTAGAACAATACACAATAGCATGTTTTTAAAAAGCATGTTGTGAGCTTGTAGATCAGCTATTTTCACTCATGCTTAAACATTTAATTTCTAATGTATGAAAGCTAGAATTAAGTGATAACTGAATGACATAGTGGAATCAGCCACATCAATTTAAGCCGTGCAGCTACAGATAACTAACCAGATTGATTACGTTAATGTTATCCATACTGATATTACCTTATTCACAATCCACGTTATCCATTGACAGCTTATTAATATAGATGACATGGTTATAAAACTATATGCATATGTATGCGGGATATGGCTCAGGAGCCACTGGAAGGTTTGACCTCTGTACTTCTCCTCCAGCCTGGATGATGCAGGCCGTGGCCTTCTTCAGCACCTCCACAGGCATCTTCACCTTCGACCCCGAGCGTGACTTCTGAATTTCAACTGGTTATAGTTTTAACTGGTTTGACCCTATACTGACTGACTTACTGACCGACTCAATCTATAGTTATTTCCTTTACCAGAGTAGGCAATAAAGCATTGGAAAACATTTTTGATTAAAGGTGGCACGTCGTGAGCTGGTGATCTGCTATTTCTGCAGAGTCTATTGTAGGTTACAATGAGATAGCCTTTATCTAGCTATGCATGCTCTAAACTGTGCTTAATATGTTTTCAAAAGGATGAAATATAAAATAATATATCATAATCAAAGGTCTACATCATTCATCTTTATGCTCATTGGGTCTTCTTCATCCATTCATTAATAGTTTGACCCCAGTTTGACAGCTGTCTGCTGTACCTAGAGAGGCATTATCATGGTACATGGTACATGGCTGGACAGATTATGCCAAATATCCCGTGGAATACATGTTAACAAGGCAGAGCCAACACGCTAACATGGATTCTACATTCACGTGTTGGCACAAGGCCCTTGCGCTTGGACACGAGTTCATTATTTGAGGTTGTCATACTCATATTCCATGAATTGTCTTAGTTCTGAAGGTTCAGTTAACACAAACACATCTATAGCAACTCAAATTGACATTATAATATGACATATGACAATAATAATATAATATGTCAGCTCTATATGACATTAGAGCTGAACTATTGAACAGACTCTGCTAGGACTATGCTCTGTTACTGTGCATTGACGATACCTCGTGGCCATTCAGTTGCATGCATGCAGAGAAATCACAGCATCCATGAGAGGTGAGAGTGGTGTGTGAAATATGTGAATAATTATGACAGAACAGTAAGGTCGAGGGGTCATTGCCTTTGTTCTCAGAGTTACATTACTCAACTCACCTCTTCACTCTTGATTTTAGTTTTGTTCTCTGCCATGGTTAAATATGAATGAATGAATTAGTTAGTTAGTTAGTTAAACATTACAAATAAAATAAAATCATTATTCTGAAGTTAGTCTGTCAATAATTGTATATCAATAGCCTAGCTAAATTTGATTTATGGTTGTGAGCTTGTAGATCAGCTAATGTCCCAGTTCAAAGGAAGGTCAGTAAGGTTCAAAGCTCTAGGCTTCCTTATCAATCAATCCGTCCCCCAGATTGAAGGGAAGGAACCAGATCATAATAATACAACTTTATTTGTATAGCACCTTCCATGACATGAAATGCAGCTCAAAGTGCTTTACAGAACAATGGAGAATAAAAGAAAAGCAGTAATGCAATACAGTGAGGACATGAATAACAAAAAATAAAATAAAAGATCAATTAAAAGCAATGTTGTAGAAGTCATAGATAATTTTAAATCCTGGCTATGACAATACAGCGGAGAAAATAAATGGGTATATCACAGCAGGTTATTAGCAATGCAGGGAATCGCACCCCATATAGTCCAGCAAAAGCTGGCTATAGTACTATACCATTGCTTGTGTTTGCATGTGAATATGCCCCTAGACAGTTGTTAAAATGAAACAATAAAAACACTAAAATAGCCAATCTACAATGAGCACAGCACAGTATTACAATATTTTATAATGTCCATATATATGCCAAAATGAACCAAAGATGTTCAAAATTAAAACAGATACCTTGGTGGGACCTGGTTGTAGCCCTGCTGCCTTTCAATAATTATCAAACACCTTATAGGATTTAATAAAATAATATGAAATATTCCACTGTATGTCCCTCGAGCTACATGGATGGATATCATGCTAGCAGGTGCTAACAGCTCATAACTATCCATATATATGCCAAAATGAACCAAAGATGTTCCAAATTAAAATCGATTCCTTGGTGGGACCTGGTTGAAGACAAGGTGCCTTTAAATATTTTCCAAACACCTTGTACGATTTAATAAAAAATATTAAATATTCCACTGTCTGTCCCTCTGAGCTGCATGGATGGGAAGAAGGCTATCATGCTATGCTAGCATCTCCATAACTATCCATAACTTTGCCAAAAATGGACAAAAATGTTCCAAATTAAAATCGATCCCTTATTGGCCCCTGGTTGAAGTCCTGCTGCCTTTAAATATTTTTCAAACACCTTGTATGATTTAATAAAAAATATTAAATATTCCACTGTCTGTCCCTCTGAGCTGCATGGATGGGAAGAAGGCTATCATGCTATGCTAGCATCTCCATAACTATCCATAACTTTGCCAAAAATGGACAAAAATGTTCCAAATTAAAATCGATCCCTTATTGGCCCCTGGTTGAAGTCCTGCTGCCTTTCAATATTTTTCAAACACCTTGTATGATTTATTAAAAAAATATGAAGAAATACCTACACTGTAGCACTGAACAACAGAGCAAGATGGCCGCCGTTGTTGTCTTGAATCTGGGAGAGGGGGCGGTGCCCTGCAGTCAGCTGTCAGACAGGAGACTGACAGACAGCAGAACTGGCCAACTGGGCGCACTCCAAGCGATATTAGATGGGCCAATAGCCCTCCAGGGAACATAGAGAAATCTTAGAAAGACATTTTAGAACAACCCAGAGAAGTAGGTGATGGAGGGAGCGCAAAGGACCCTTTCTGTTCTTTGAGTTTTTGGCCCCTGGCCCGTGCGGCCCCGCAGGGGCCGTGCGGACGCCGCCCCTGGGCATGGTGCCGAGCCCCAGGCCGCCCAGGCCTGGGAAACGCGGCCGGCGTGCCCTGGCATGGCCTCATTTGCCCGTGGCGGGCCCAAAAGCCCGATAATTGGAACGCACAACCTCCGCGTTCCTATTTTAGTCGGTGCGTTCCTATTCCCCTCTCGACCCGCCTCCCAGAACGTGGGAGGCGCCTTCCCAGAACGTGGGAGGCGCCTCCGACTCTATTAAAATAGCATTTTTGTATATGCCCGCCCACAGTGTCCTGAGGTGACCCTGGCCCGAGGTGACCCGAGGTGACCCTGAAAGAAAAAGCAGTGCGCCGAGCGGTTTCCGTGTGTTTTACTCAAAATTTAGAACAATACACAATAGCATGTTTTTAAAAAGCATGTTGTGAGCTTGTAGATCAGCTATTTTCACTCATGCTTAAACATTTAATTTCTAATGTATGAAAGCTAGAATTAAGTGATAACTGAATGACATAGTGGAATCAGCCACATCAATTTAAGCCGTGCAGCTACAGATAACTAACCAGATTGATTACGTTAATGTTATCCATACTGATATTACCTTATTCACAATCCACGTTATCCATTGACAGCTTATTAATATAGATGACATGGTTATAAAACTATATGCATATGTATGCGGGATATGGCTCAGGAGCCACTGGAAGGTTTGACCTCTGTACTTCTCCTCCAGCCTGGATGATGCAGGCCGTGGCCTTCTTCAGCACCTCCACAGGCATCTTCACCTTCGACCCCGAGCGTGACTTCTGAATTTCAACTGGTTATAGTTTTAACTGGTTTGACCCTATACTGACTGACTTACTGACCGACTCAATCTATAGTTATTTCCTTTACCAGAGTAGGCAATAAAGCATTGGAAAACATTTTTGATTAAAGGTGGCACGTCGTGAGCTGGTGATCTGCTATTTCTGCAGAGTCTATTGTAGGTTACAATGAGATAGCCTTTATCTAGCTATGCATGCTCTAAACTGTGCTTAATATGTTTTCAAAAGGATGAAATATAAAATAATATATCATAATCAAAGGTCTACATCATTCATCTTTATGCTCATTGGGTCTTCTTCATCCATTCATTAATAGTTTGACCCCAGTTTGACAGCTGTCTGCTGTACCTAGAGAGGCATTATCATGGTACATGGTACATGGCTGGACAGATTATGCCAAATATCCCGTGGAATACATGTTAACAAGGCAGAGCCAACACGCTAACATGGATTCTACATTCACGTGTTGGCACAAGGCCCTTGCGCTTGGACACGAGTTCATTATTTGAGGTTGTCATACTCATATTCCATGAATTGTCTTAGTTCTGAAGGTTCAGTTAACACAAACACATCTATAGCAACTCAAATTGACATTATAATATGACATATGACAATAATAATATAATATGTCAGCTCTATATGACATTAGAGCTGAACTATTGAACAGACTCTGCTAGGACTATGCTCTGTTACTGTGCATTGACGATACCTCGTGGCCATTCAGTTGCATGCATGCAGAGAAATCACAGCATCCATGAGAGGTGAGAGTGGTGTGTGAAATATGTGAATAATTATGACAGAACAGTAAGGTCGAGGGGTCATTGCCTTTGTTCTCAGAGTTACATTACTCAACTCACCTCTTCACTCTTGATTTTAGTTTTGTTCTCTGCCATGGTTAAATATGAATGAATGAATTAGTTAGTTAGTTAGTTAAACATTACAAATAAAATAAAATCATTATTCTGAAGTTAGTCTGTCAATAATTGTATATCAATAGCCTAGCTAAATTTGATTTATGGTTGTGAGCTTGTAGATCAGCTAATGTCCCAGTTCAAAGGAAGGTCAGTAAGGTTCAAAGCTCTAGGCTTCCTTATCAATCAATCCGTCCCCCAGATTGAAGGGAAGGAACCAGATCATAATAATACAACTTTATTTGTATAGCACCTTCCATGACATGAAATGCAGCTCAAAGTGCTTTACAGAACAATGGAGAATAAAAGAAAAGCAGTAATGCAATACAGTGAGGACATGAATAACAAAAAATAAAATAAAAGATCAATTAAAAGCAATGTTGTAGAAGTCATAGATAATTTTAAATCCTGGCTATGACAATACAGCGGAGAAAATAAATGGGTATATCACAGCAGGTTATTAGCAATGCAGGGAATCGCACCCCATATAGTCCAGCAAAAGCTGGCTATAGTACTATACCATTGCTTGTGTTTGCATGTGAATATGCCCCTAGACAGTTGTTAAAATGAAACAATAAAAACACTAAAATAGCCAATCTACAATGAGCACAGCACAGTATTACAATATTTTATAATGTCCATATATATGCCAAAATGAACCAAAGATGTTCAAAATTAAAACAGATACCTTGGTGGGACCTGGTTGTAGCCCTGCTGCCTTTCAATAATTATCAAACACCTTATAGGATTTAATAAAATAATATGAAATATTCCACTGTATGTCCCTCGAGCTACATGGATGGATATCATGCTAGCAGGTGCTAACAGCTCATAACTATCCATATATATGCCAAAATGAACCAAAGATGTTCCAAATTAAAATCGATTCCTTGGTGGGACCTGGTTGAAGACAAGGTGCCTTTAAATATTTTCCAAACACCTTGTACGATTTAATAAAAAATATTAAATATTCCACTGTCTGTCCCTCTGAGCTGCATGGATGGGAAGAAGGCTATCATGCTATGCTAGCATCTCCATAACTATCCATAACTTTGCCAAAAATGGACAAAAATGTTCCAAATTAAAATCGATCCCTTATTGGCCCCTGGTTGAAGTCCTGCTGCCTTTAAATATTTTTCAAACACCTTGTATGATTTAATAAAAAATATTAAATATTCCACTGTCTGTCCCTCTGAGCTGCATGGATGGGAAGAAGGCTATCATGCTATGCTAGCATCTCCATAACTATCCATAACTTTGCCAAAAATGGACAAAAATGTTCCAAATTAAAATCGATCCCTTATTGGCCCCTGGTTGAAGTCCTGCTGCCTTTCAATATTTTTCAAACACCTTGTATGATTTATTAAAAAAATATGAAGAAATACCTACACTGTAGCACTGAACAACAGAGCAAGATGGCCGCCGTTGTTGTCTTGAATCTGGGAGAGGGGGCGGTGCCCTGCAGTCAGCTGTCAGACAGGAGACTGACAGACAGCAGAACTGGCCAACTGGGCGCACTCCAAGCGATATTAGATGGGCCAATAGCCCTCCAGGGAACATAGAGAAATCTTAGAAAGACATTTTAGAACAACCCAGAGAAGTAGGTGATGGAGGGAGCGCAAGGACACGAGTTCATTATTTGAGGTTGTCATACTCATATTCCATGAATTGTCTTAGTTCTGAAGGTTCAGTTAACACAAACACATCTATAGCAACTCAAATTGACATTATAATATGACATATGACAATAATAATATAATATGTCAGCTCTATATGACATTAGAGCTGAACTATTGAACAGACTCTGCTAGGACTATGCTCTGTTACTGTGCATTGACGATACCTCGTGGCCATTCAGTTGCATGCATGCAGAGAAATCACAGCATCCATGAGAGGTGAGAGTGGTGTGTGAAATATGTGAATAATTATGACAGAACAGTAAGGTCGAGGGGTCATTGCCTTTGTTCTCAGAGTTACATTACTCAACTCACCTCTTCACTCTTGATTTTAGTTTTGTTCTCTGCCATGGTTAAATATGAATGAATGAATTAGTTAGTTAGTTAGTTAAACATTACAAATAAAATAAAATCATTATTCTGAAGTTAGTCTGTCAATAATTGTATATCAATAGCCTAGCTAAATTTGATTTATGGTTGTGAGCTTGTAGATCAGCTAATGTCCCAGTTCAAAGGAAGGTCAGTAAGGTTCAAAGCTCTAGGCTTCCTTATCAATCAATCCGTCCCCCAGATTGAAGGGAAGGAACCAGATCATAATAATACAACTTTATTTGTATAGCACCTTCCATGACATGAAATGCAGCTCAAAGTGCTTTACAGAACAATGGAGAATAAAAGAAAAGCAGTAATGCAATACAGTGAGGACATGAATAACAAAAAATAAAATAAAAGATCAATTAAAAGCAATGTTGTAGAAGTCATAGATAATTTTAAATCCTGGCTATGACAATACAGCGGAGAAAATAAATGGGTATATCACAGCAGGTTATTAGCAATGCAGGGAATCGCACCCCATATAGTCCAGCAAAAGCTGGCTATAGTACTATACCATTGCTTGTGTTTGCATGTGAATATGCCCCTAGACAGTTGTTAAAATGAAACAATAAAAACACTAAAATAGCCAATCTACAATGAGCACAGCACAGTATTACAATATTTTATAATGTCCATATATATGCCAAAATGAACCAAAGATGTTCAAAATTAAAACAGATACCTTGGTGGGACCTGGTTGTAGCCCTGCTGCCTTTCAATAATTATCAAACACCTTATAGGATTTAATAAAATAATATGAAATATTCCACTGTATGTCCCTCGAGCTACATGGATGGATATCATGCTAGCAGGTGCTAACAGCTCATAACTATCCATATATATGCCAAAATGAACCAAAGATGTTCCAAATTAAAATCGATTCCTTGGTGGGACCTGGTTGAAGACAAGGTGCCTTTAAATATTTTCCAAACACCTTGTACGATTTAATAAAAAATATTAAATATTCCACTGTCTGTCCCTCTGAGCTGCATGGATGGGAAGAAGGCTATCATGCTATGCTAGCATCTCCATAACTATCCATAACTTTGCCAAAAATGGACAAAAATGTTCCAAATTAAAATCGATCCCTTATTGGCCCCTGGTTGAAGTCCTGCTGCCTTTAAATATTTTTCAAACACCTTGTATGATTTAATAAAAAATATTAAATATTCCACTGTCTGTCCCTCTGAGCTGCATGGATGGGAAGAAGGCTATCATGCTATGCTAGCATCTCCATAACTATCCATAACTTTGCCAAAAATGGACAAAAATGTTCCAAATTAAAATCGATCCCTTATTGGCCCCTGGTTGAAGTCCTGCTGCCTTTCAATATTTTTCAAACACCTTGTATGATTTATTAAAAAAATATGAAGAAATACCTACACTGTAGCACTGAACAACAGAGCAAGATGGCCGCCGTTGTTGTCTTGAATCTGGGAGAGGGGGCGGTGCCCTGCAGTCAGCTGTCAGACAGGAGACTGACAGACAGCAGAACTGGCCAACTGGGCGCACTCCAAGCGATATTAGATGGGCCAATAGCCCTCCAGGGAACATAGAGAAATCTTAGAAAGACATTTTAGAACAACCCAGAGAAGTAGGTGATGGAGGGAGCGCAAAGGACCCTTTCTGTTCTTTGAGTTTTTGGCCCCTGGCCCGTGCGGCCCCGCAGGGGCCGTGCGGACGCCGCCCCTGGGCATGGTGCCGAGCCCCAGGCCGCCCAGGCCTGGGAAACGCGGCCGGCGTGCCCTGGCATGGCCTCATTTGCCCGTGGCGGGCCCAAAAGCCCGATAATTGGAACGCACAGCCTCCGCGTTCCTATTTTAGTCGGTGCGTTCCTATTCCCCTCTCGACCCGCCTCCCAGAACGTGGGAGGCGCCTTCCCAGAACGTGGGAGGCGCCTCCGACTCTATTAAAATAGCATTTTTGTATATGCCCGCCCACAGTGTCCTGAGGTGACCCTGGCCCGAGGTGACCCGAGGTGACCCTGAAAGAAAAAGCAGTGCGCCGAGCGGTTTCCGTGTGTTTTACTCAAAATTTAGAACAATACACAATAGCATGTTTTTAAAAAGCATGTTGTGAGCTTGTAGATCAGCTATTTTCACTCATGCTTAAACATTTAATTTCTAATGTATGAAAGCTAGAATTAAGTGATAACTGAATGACATAGTGGAATCAGCCACATCAATTTAAGCCGTGCAGCTACAGATAACTAACCAGATTGATTACGTTAATGTTATCCATACTGATATTACCTTATTCACAATCCACGTTATCCATTGACAGCTTATTAATATAGATGACATGGTTATAAAACTATATGCATATGTATGCGGGATATGGCTCAGGAGCCACTGGAAGGTTTGACCTCTGTACTTCTCCTCCAGCCTGGATGATGCAGGCCGTGGCCTTCTTCAGCACCTCCACAGGCATCTTCACCTTCGACCCCGAGCGTGACTTCTGAATTTCAACTGGTTATAGTTTTAACTGGTTTGACCCTATACTGACTGACTTACTGACCGACTCAATCTATAGTTATTTCCTTTACCAGAGTAGGCAATAAAGCATTGGAAAACATTTTTGATTAAAGGTGGCACGTCGTGAGCTGGTGATCTGCTATTTCTGCAGAGTCTATTGTAGGTTACAATGAGATAGCCTTTATCTAGCTATGCATGCTCTAAACTGTGCTTAATATGTTTTCAAAAGGATGAAATATAAAATAATATATCATAATCAAAGGTCTACATCATTCATCTTTATGCTCATTGGGTCTTCTTCATCCATTCATTAATAGTTTGACCCCAGTTTGACAGCTGTCTGCTGTACCTAGAGAGGCATTATCATGGTACATGGTACATGGCTGGACAGATTATGCCAAATATCCCGTGGAATACATGTTAACAAGGCAGAGCCAACACGCTAACATGGATTCTACATTCACGTGTTGGCACAAGGCCCTTGCGCTTGGACACGAGTTCATTATTTGAGGTTGTCATACTCATATTCCATGAATTGTCTTAGTTCTGAAGGTTCAGTTAACACAAACACATCTATAGCAACTCAAATTGACATTATAATATGACATATGACAATAATAATATAATATGTCAGCTCTATATGACATTAGAGCTGAACTATTGAACAGACTCTGCTAGGACTATGCTCTGTTACTGTGCATTGACGATACCTCGTGGCCATTCAGTTGCATGCATGCAGAGAAATCACAGCATCCATGAGAGGTGAGAGTGGTGTGTGAAATATGTGAATAATTATGACAGAACAGTAAGGTCGAGGGGTCATTGCCTTTGTTCTCAGAGTTACATTACTCAACTCACCTCTTCACTCTTGATTTTAGTTTTGTTCTCTGCCATGGTTAAATATGAATGAATGAATTAGTTAGTTAGTTAGTTAAACATTACAAATAAAATAAAATCATTATTCTGAAGTTAGTCTGTCAATAATTGTATATCAATAGCCTAGCTAAATTTGATTTATGGTTGTGAGCTTGTAGATCAGCTAATGTCCCAGTTCAAAGGAAGGTCAGTAAGGTTCAAAGCTCTAGGCTTCCTTATCAATCAATCCGTCCCCCAGATTGAAGGGAAGGAACCAGATCATAATAATACAACTTTATTTGTATAGCACCTTCCATGACATGAAATGCAGCTCAAAGTGCTTTACAGAACAATGGAGAATAAAAGAAAAGCAGTAATGCAATACAGTGAGGACATGAATAACAAAAAATAAAATAAAAGATCAATTAAAAGCAATGTTGTAGAAGTCATAGATAATTTTAAATCCTGGCTATGACAATACAGCGGAGAAAATAAATGGGTATATCACAGCAGGTTATTAGCAATGCAGGGAATCGCACCCCATATAGTCCAGCAAAAGCTGGCTATAGTACTATACCATTGCTTGTGTTTGCATGTGAATATGCCCCTAGACAGTTGTTAAAATGAAACAATAAAAACACTAAAATAGCCAATCTACAATGAGCACAGCACAGTATTACAATATTTTATAATGTCCATATATATGCCAAAATGAACCAAAGATGTTCAAAATTAAAACAGATACCTTGGTGGGACCTGGTTGTAGCCCTGCTGCCTTTCAATAATTATCAAACACCTTATAGGATTTAATAAAATAATATGAAATATTCCACTGTATGTCCCTCGAGCTACATGGATGGATATCATGCTAGCAGGTGCTAACAGCTCATAACTATCCATATATATGCCAAAATGAACCAAAGATGTTCCAAATTAAAATCGATTCCTTGGTGGGACCTGGTTGAAGACAAGGTGCCTTTAAATATTTTCCAAACACCTTGTACGATTTAATAAAAAATATTAAATATTCCACTGTCTGTCCCTCTGAGCTGCATGGATGGGAAGAAGGCTATCATGCTATGCTAGCATCTCCATAACTATCCATAACTTTGCCAAAAATGGACAAAAATGTTCCAAATTAAAATCGATCCCTTATTGGCCCCTGGTTGAAGTCCTGCTGCCTTTAAATATTTTTCAAACACCTTGTATGATTTAATAAAAAATATTAAATATTCCACTGTCTGTCCCTCTGAGCTGCATGGATGGGAAGAAGGCTATCATGCTATGCTAGCATCTCCATAACTATCCATAACTTTGCCAAAAATGGACAAAAATGTTCCAAATTAAAATCGATCCCTTATTGGCCCCTGGTTGAAGTCCTGCTGCCTTTCAATATTTTTCAAACACCTTGTATGATTTATTAAAAAAATATGAAGAAATACCTACACTGTAGCACTGAACAACAGAGCAAGATGGCCGCCGTTGTTGTCTTGAATCTGGGAGAGGGGGCGGTGCCCTGCAGTCAGCTGTCAGACAGGAGACTGACAGACAGCAGAACTGGCCAACTGGGCGCACTCCAAGCGATATTAGATGGGCCAATAGCCCTCCAGGGAACATAGAGAAATCTTAGAAAGACATTTTAGAACAACCCAGAGAAGTAGGTGATGGAGGGAGCGCAAGGACACGAGTTCATTATTTGAGGTTGTCATACTCATATTCCATGAATTGTCTTAGTTCTGAAGGTTCAGTTAACACAAACACATCTATAGCAACTCAAATTGACATTATAATATGACATATGACAATAATAATATAATATGTCAGCTCTATATGACATTAGAGCTGAACTATTGAACAGACTCTGCTAGGACTATGCTCTGTTACTGTGCATTGACGATACCTCGTGGCCATTCAGTTGCATGCATGCAGAGAAATCACAGCATCCATGAGAGGTGAGAGTGGTGTGTGAAATATGTGAATAATTATGACAGAACAGTAAGGTCGAGGGGTCATTGCCTTTGTTCTCAGAGTTACATTACTCAACTCACCTCTTCACTCTTGATTTTAGTTTTGTTCTCTGCCATGGTTAAATATGAATGAATGAATTAGTTAGTTAGTTAAACATTACAAATAAAATAAAATAATTATTCTGAAGTTAGTCTGTCAATAATTGTATATCAATAGCCTAGCTAAATTTGATTTATGGTTGTGAGCTTGTAGATCAGCTAATGTCCCAGTTCAAAGGAAGGTCAGTAAGGTTCAAAGCTCTAGGCTTCCTTATCAATCAATCCGTCCCCCAGATTGAAGGGAAGGAAGCAGATAATAATAATACAACTTTATTTGTATAGCACCTTTCATGACATGAAATGCAGCTCAAAGTGCTTTACAGAACAATGGAGAATAAAAGAAAAGCAGTAATGCAATACAGTGAGGACATGAATAACAAAAAATAAAATAAAAGATCAATTAAAAGCAATGTTGTAGAAGTCATAGATAATTTTAAATCCTGGCTATGACAATACAGCGGAGAAAATAAATGGGTATATCACAGCAGGTTATTAGCAATGCAGGGAATCGCACCCCGTACAGTCCAGCAGAAGCTGGCTATAGTACTATACCATTGCTGTTTGTGTTTGCATGTGAATTGGCCCTAGACAGTGCAGTATTACATGATTTTCACATCTAAAGAATTAACCTTCGATATAACATTTAACCAACCTCATATACATTTCCTATATGAAATGAGCAGATCTACAAGCTCACAACATGCTATTTAAAAACATGCTATTGTGTATTGTTCTCAATTTGAGTAAAACATTTCTAAAATAGCAAGCTGTTGCTGCTCCACGCTAATGTACACCAATTGAACATACAGTAATAAATAATGAGAAGAACCCATCCTGCAGCTAACATGTTAACATATGCTGCAATGTCCATATATATGCCAAAATGAACCAAATTTTTTCCAAATTAAAATCGATTCCTTGGTGGGACCTGGTTGAAGACAAGGTGCCTTTAAATATTTTCCAAACACCTTGTACGATTTAATAAAAAATATTAAATATTCCACTGTCTGTCCCTCTGAGCTGCATGGATGGGAAGAAGGCTATCATGCTATGCTAGCATCTCCATAACTATCCATAACTTTGCCAAAAATGGACAAAAATGTTCCAAATTAAAATCGATCCCTTATTGGCCCCTGGTTGAAGTCCTGCTGCCTTTCAATATTTTTCAAACACCTTGTATGATTTATTAAAAAAATATGAAGAAATACCTACACTGTAGCACTGAACAACAGAGCAAGATGGCCGCCGTTGTTGTCTTGAATCTGGGAGAGGGGGCGGTGCCCTGCAGTCAGCTGTCAGACAGGAGACTGACAGACAGCAGAACTGGCCAACTGGGCGCACTCCAAGCGATATTAGATGGGCCAATAGCCCTCCAGGGAACATAGAGAAATCTTAGAAAGACATTTTAGAACAACCCAGAGAAGTAGGTGATGGAGGGAGCGCAAGGACACGAGTTCATTATTTGAGGTTGTCATACTCATATTCCATGAATTGTCTTAGTTCTGAAGGTTCAGTTAACACAAACACATCTATAGCAACTCAAATTGACATTATAATATGACATATGACAATAATAATATAATATGTCAGCTCTATATGACATTAGAGCTGAACTATTGAACAGACTCTGCTAGGACTATGCTCTGTTACTGTGCATTGACGATACCTCGTGGCCATTCAGTTGCATGCATGCAGAGAAATCACAGCATCCATGAGAGGTGAGAGTGGTGTGTGAAATATGTGAATAATTATGACAGAACAGTAAGGTCGAGGGGTCATTGCCTTTGTTCTCAGAGTTACATTACTCAACTCACCTCTTCACTCTTGATTTTAGTTTTGTTCTCTGCCATGGTTAAATATGAATGAATGAATTAGTTAGTTAGTTAAACATTACAAATAAAATAAAATAATTATTCTGAAGTTAGTCTGTCAATAATTGTATATCAATAGCCTAGCTAAATTTGATTTATGGTTGTGAGCTTGTAGATCAGCTAATGTCCCAGTTCAAAGGAAGGTCAGTAAGGTTCAAAGCTCTAGGCTTCCTTATCAATCAATCCGTCCCCCAGATTGAAGGGAAGGAAGCAGATAATAATAATACAACTTTATTTGTATAGCACCTTTCATGACATGAAATGCAGCTCAAAGTGCTTTACAGAACAATGGAGAATAAAAGAAAAGCAGTAATGCAATACAGTGAGGACATGAATAACAAAAAATAAAATAAAAGATCAATTAAAAGCAATGTTGTAGAAGTCATAGATAATTTTAAATCCTGGCTATGACAATACAGCGGAGAAAATAAATGGGTATATCACAGCAGGTTATTAGCAATGCAGGGAATCGCACCCCGTACAGTCCAGCAGAAGCTGGCTATAGTACTATACCATTGCTGTTTGTGTTTGCATGTGAATTGGCCCTAGACAGTGCAGTATTACATGATTTTCACATCTAAAGAATTAACCTTCGATATAACATTTAACCAACCTCATATACATTTCCTATATGAAATGAGCAGATCTACAAGCTCACAACATGCTATTTAAAAACATGCTATTGTGTATTGTTCTCAATTTGAGTAAAACATTTCTAAAATAGCAAGCTGTTGCTGCTCCACGCTAATGTACACCAATTGAACATACAGTAATAAATAATGAGAAGAACCCATCCTGCAGCTAACATGTTAACATATGCTGCAATGTCCATATATATGCCAAAATGAACCAAATTTTTTCCAAATTAAAATCGATTCCTTGGTGGGACCTGGTTGAAGACAAGGTGCCTTTAAATATTTTCCAAACACCTTGTACGATTTAATAAAAAATATTAAATATTCCACTGTCTGTCTCTCTGAGGTAGATGGATGGGGAAAAAGGTTATCATGCTAGCCGATGCTATAGGTCCATAACCATCCATAACTATGCCAAAATGAACCAAATTTTTTCCAAATTAAAATCGATTCCTTGGTGGGACCTGGTTGAAGACAAGGTGCCTTTAAATATTTTCCAAACACCTTGTACGATTTAATAAAAAATATTAAATATTCCACTGTCTGTCCCTCTGAGCTGCATGGATGGGAAGAAGGCTATCATGCTATGCTAGCATCTCCATAACTATCCATAACTTTGCCAAAAATGGACAAAAATGTTCCAAATTAAAATCGATCCCTTATTGGCCCCTGGTTGAAGTCCTGCTGCCTTTCAATATTTTTCAAACACCTTGTATGATTTATTAAAAAAATATGAAGAAATACCTACACTGTAGCACTGAACAACAGAGCAAGATGGCCGCCGTTGTTGTCTTGAATCTGGGAGAGGGGGCGGTGCCCTGCAGTCAGCTGTCAGACAGGAGACTGACAGACAGCAGAACTGGCCAACTGGGCGCACTCCAAGCGATATTAGATGGGCCAATAGCCCTCCAGGGAACATAGAGAAATCTTAGAAAGACATTTTAGAACAACCCAGAGAAGTAGGTGATGGAGGGAGCGCAAGGACACGAGTTCATTATTTGAGGTTGTCATACTCATATTCCATGAATTGTCTTAGTTCTGAAGGTTCAGTTAACACAAACACATCTATAGCAACTCAAATTGACATTATAATATGACATATGACAATAATAATATAATATGTCAGCTCTATATGACATTAGAGCTGAACTATTGAACAGACTCTGCTAGGACTATGCTCTGTTACTGTGCATTGACGATACCTCGTGGCCATTCAGTTGCATGCATGCAGAGAAATCACAGCATCCATGAGAGGTGAGAGTGGTGTGTGAAATATGTGAATAATTATGACAGAACAGTAAGGTCGAGGGGTCATTGCCTTTGTTCTCAGAGTTACATTACTCAACTCACCTCTTCACTCTTGATTTTAGTTTTGTTCTCTGCCATGGTTAAATATGAATGAATGAATTAGTTAGTTAGTTAAACATTACAAATAAAATAAAATAATTATTCTGAAGTTAGTCTGTCAATAATTGTATATCAATAGCCTAGCTAAATTTGATTTATGGTTGTGAGCTTGTAGATCAGCTAATGTCCCAGTTCAAAGGAAGGTCAGTAAGGTTCAAAGCTCTAGGCTTCCTTATCAATCAATCCGTCCCCCAGATTGAAGGGAAGGAAGCAGATAATAATAATACAACTTTATTTGTATAGCACCTTTCATGACATGAAATGCAGCTCAAAGTGCTTTACAGAACAATGGAGAATAAAAGAAAAGCAGTAATGCAATACAGTGAGGACATGAATAACAAAAAATAAAATAAAAGATCAATTAAAAGCAATGTTGTAGAAGTCATAGATAATTTTAAATCCTGGCTATGACAATACAGCGGAGAAAATAAATGGGTATATCACAGCAGGTTATTAGCAATGCAGGGAATCGCACCCCGTACAGTCCAGCAGAAGCTGGCTATAGTACTATACCATTGCTGTTTGTGTTTGCATGTGAATTGGCCCTAGACAGTGCAGTATTACATGATTTTCACATCTAAAGAATTAACCTTCGATATAACATTTAACCAACCTCATATACATTTCCTATATGAAATGAGCAGATCTACAAGCTCACAACATGCTATTTAAAAACATGCTATTGTGTATTGTTCTCAATTTGAGTAAAACATTTCTAAAATAGCAAGCTGTTGCTGCTCCACGCTAATGTACACCAATTGAACATACAGTAATAAATAATGAGAAGAACCCATCCTGCAGCTAACATGTTAACATATGCTGCAATGTCCATATATATGCCAAAATGAACCAAATTTTTTCCAAATTAAAATCGATTCCTTGGTGGGACCTGGTTGAAGACAAGGTGCCTTTAAATATTTTCCAAACACCTTGTACGATTTAATAAAAAATATTAAATATTCCACTGTCTGTCTCTCTGAGGTAGATGGATGGGGAAAAAGGTTATCATGCTAGCCGATGCTATAGGTCCATAACCATCCATAACTATGCCAAAATGAACCAAATTTTTTCCAAATTAAAATCGATTCCTTGGTGGGACCTGGTTGAAGACAAGGTGCCTTTAAATATTTTCCAAACACCTTGTACGATTTAATAAAAAATATTAAATATTCCACTGTCTGTCCCTCTGAGCTGCATGGATGGGAAGAAGGCTATCATGCTATGCTAGCATCTCCATAACTATCCATAACTTTGCCAAAAATGGACAAAAATGTTCCAAATTAAAATCGATCCCTTATTGGCCCCTGGTTGAAGTCCTGCTGCCTTTCAATATTTTTCAAACACCTTGTATGATTTATTAAAAAAATATGAAGAAATACCTACACTGTAGCACTGAACAACAGAGCAAGATGGCCGCCGTTGTTGTCTTGAATCTGGGAGAGGGGGCGGTGCCCTGCAGTCAGCTGTCAGACAGGAGACTGACAGACAGCAGAACTGGCCAACTGGGCGCACTCCAAGCGATATTAGATGGGCCAATAGCCCTCCAGGGAACATAGAGAAATCTTAGAAAGACATTTTAGAACAACCCAGAGAAGTAGGTGATGGAGGGAGCGCAAAGAACCCAGTTCATTGTTTGAGGTTGTTATACCTATATTACTCATATTCCATGAATGGTCTTAGTTCTGAAGGTTCAGCAACTCAAATTGACATTATAATATGACATATGACAATAATAATATAATATGTCAGCTCTAATATGACATTAGAGCTGAACTATTGAACAGACTCTGCTAGGACTATGCTCTGTTACTGTGCCTTGACGCCACCTAGTGGCCATTCAGTTGCATGCATGCATGCAGAAAAAATCACACAGCATCCATGAGAGTGTGAGAAATATGTGAATATGACTTAGTTTAGTTTATTTCGCACAATAAAAACAGTACAAAAAGGTAACATCAATAAAATAAGTGTGCGCAGGTGAGAAAAGTTCTCACCAAAGTTAATATACAATTTAAACAAATAGTAATATACAAATATTAAGACAAAGTAATCAAACATAGGTATGGAAAATAACAAAAACAAGAAATACATTATTTACACTTGTGAAGTGTGTGTGCCTGTGTGTGTGTGCGTGCGTGCGTGCGTGTATGCGCTACATTATGTTAAATTGGAGAGGGTAACTTCAAGAGGCTGGCCCTCAATCTATGTTTAAAGTTACAGAGTGAAGATGCGGAGTTGGCAATAAGTATGTGTGAATTCCAGAGTAAAGAACCTCTGACTTTTATGGAGAACTGGCTAAGAGTGGTACGGCTGAAGGGAGGATGAATATTGTCAGATTGTCTAGTATTATAATCATGAACCTGAGAGTTGGTCTTAAAATATTCTTTGAAAGTTGTAGGAAGCACATTTGGAAGGTAAGTGCATTTATATATGAAAGAACAGGATTGTACAATGTTAATGTCATAGATAGACAGTACATTTAGATTTTTAAACAAAGGAGCAGATGGAGCCAAATAGTGAGAAGAGGTAGCAATTCTTACAAATTTCTTTTGAATAATTAATATTTTTTGTAGATTGGATGGATAAGTACTTGCCCAAACAGTATTGCAATAAATGAGATAAGGATAAATCAAACTGTAATAGAGGGTTAAAAGGCAAGCCTGATGAACCAGGCCCTGACTACCTTACTGAATATGACAGTGAGGGGTCTTTGTTCTCAGAGTTACATTACTCAACTCACCTCTTCACTCTTGTCCTGACTGATTTGCTTTGTTTTGTCATGGTTAAATATGAATTAATTAATTTTGGCTATGACAATACAGTGGATAAAATAAATGGGTATATCACAGCAGGTTATTAGCAATGCAGGGAATCGCACCCCATATAGTCCAGCAAAAGCTGGCTATAGTACTATACCATTGCTTGTGTTTGCATGTGAATATGCCCCTAGACAGTTGTTAAAATGAAACAATAAAAACACTAAAATAGCCAATCTACAATGAGCACAGCACAGTATTACAATATTTTACAATGTCCATATATATGCCAAAATGAACCAAAGATCTTCAAAATTAAAACAGATACCTTGGTGGGACCTGGTTGTAGCCCTGCTGCCTTTCAATAATTTCCAAACACCTTATAGAATTTAATAAAATAATATGAAATATTCCACTGTATGTCCCTCGAGCTACATGGATGGATATCATGCTAGCAGGTGCTAACAGCTCATAACTATCCATAACTATGCCAAAATGAACCAACATTTTTCCAAATTAAAATCGATTCCTTGGTGGGACCTGGTTGAAGACAAGGTGCCTTTAAATATTTTCCAAACACCTTGTACGATTTAATAAAAAATATTAAATGTTCCACTGTCTGTCCCTCTGAGCTGCATGGATGGGAAGAAGGCTATCATGCTATGCTAGCATCTCCATAACTATCCATAACTTTGCCAAAAATGGACAAAAATGTTCCAAATTAAAATCGATCCCTTATTGGCCCCTGGTTGAAGTCCTGCTGCCTTTCAATATTTTTCAAACACCTTGTATGATTTATTAAAAAAATATGAAGAAATACCTACACTGTAGCACTGAACAACAGAGCAAGATGGCCGCCGTTGTTGTCTTGAATCTGGGAGAGGGGGCGGTGCCCTGCAGTCAGCTGTCAGACAGGAGACTGACAGACAGCAGAACTGGCCAACTGGGCGCACTCCAAGCGATATTAGATGGGCCAATAGCGCTCCAGGGAACATAGAGAAATCTTAGAAAATAATTTTAGAACAACCCAGAGAAGTAGGTGATGGAGGGAGCGCAAAGGACCCTTTCTGTTCTTTGAGTTTTTGGCCCCTGGCCCGTGCGGCCCCGCAGGGGCCGTGCGGACGCCGCCCCTGGGCATGGTGCCGAGCCCCAGGCCGCCCAGGCCTGGGAAACGCGGCCGGCGTGCCCTGGCATGGCCTCATTTGCCCGTGGCGGGCCCAAAAGCCCGATAATTGGAACGCACAGCCTCCGCGTTCCTATTTTAGTCGGTGCGTTCCTATTCCCCTCTCGACCCGCCTCCCAGAACGTGGGAGGCGCCTTCCCAGAACGTGGGAGGCGCCTCCGACTCTATTAAAATAGCATTTTTGTATATGCCCGCCCACAGTGTCCTGAGGTGACCCTGGCCCGAGGTGACCCGAGGTGACCCTGAAAGAAAAAGCAGTGCGCCGAGCGGTTTCCGTGTGTTTTACTCAAAATTTAGAACAATACACAATAGCATGTTTTTAAAAAGCATGTTGTGAGCTTGTAGATCAGCTATTTTCACTCATGCTTAAACATTTAATTTCTAATGTATGAAAGCTAGAATTAAGTGATAACTGAATGACATAGTGGAATCAGCCACATCAATTTAAGCCGTGCAGCTACAGATAACTAACCAGATTGATTACGTTAATGTTATCCATACTGATATTACCTTATTCACAATCCACGTTATCCATTGACAGCTTATTAATATAGATGACATGGTTATAAAACTATATGCATATGTATGCGGGATATGGCTCAGGAGCCACTGGAAGGTTTGACCTCTGTACTTCTCCTCCAGCCTGGATGATGCAGGCCGTGGCCTTCTTCAGCACCTCCACAGGCATCTTCACCTTCGACCCCGAGCGTGACTTCTGAATTTCAACTGGTTATAGTTTTAACTGGTTTGACCCTATACTGACTGACTTACTGACCGACTCAATCTATAGTTATTTCCTTTACCAGAGTAGGCAATAAAGCATTGGAAAACATTTTTGATTAAAGGTGGCACGTCGTGAGCTGGTGATCTGCTATTTCTGCAGAGTCTATTGTAGGTTACAATGAGATAGCCTTTATCTAGCTATGCATGCTCTAAACTGTGCTTAATATGTTTTCAAAAGGATGAAATATAAAATAATATATCATAATCAAAGGTCTACATCATTCATCTTTATGCTCATTGGGTCTTCTTCATCCATTCATTAATAGTTTGACCCCAGTTTGACAGCTGTCTGCTGTACCTAGAGAGGCATTATCATGGTACATGGTACATGGCTGGACAGATTATGCCAAATATCCCGTGGAATACATGTTAACAAGGCAGAGCCAACACGCTAACATGGATTCTACATTCACGTGTTGGCACAAGGCCCTTGCGCTTGGACACGAGTTCATTATTTGAGGTTGTCATACTCATATTCCATGAATTGTCTTAGTTCTGAAGGTTCAGTTAACACAAACACATCTATAGCAACTCAAATTGACATTATAATATGACATATGACAATAATAATATAATATGTCAGCTCTATATGACATTAGAGCTGAACTATTGAACAGACTCTGCTAGGACTATGCTCTGTTACTGTGCATTGACGATACCTCGTGGCCATTCAGTTGCATGCATGCAGAGAAATCACAGCATCCATGAGAGGTGAGAGTGGTGTGTGAAATATGTGAATAATTATGACAGAACAGTAAGGTCGAGGGGTCATTGCCTTTGTTCTCAGAGTTACATTACTCAACTCACCTCTTCACTCTTGATTTTAGTTTTGTTCTCTGCCATGGTTAAATATGAATGAATGAATTAGTTAGTTAGTTAGTTAAACATTACAAATAAAATAAAATCATTATTCTGAAGTTAGTCTGTCAATAATTGTATATCAATAGCCTAGCTAAATTTGATTTATGGTTGTGAGCTTGTAGATCAGCTAATGTCCCAGTTCAAAGGAAGGTCAGTAAGGTTCAAAGCTCTAGGCTTCCTTATCAATCAATCCGTCCCCCAGATTGAAGGGAAGGAACCAGATCATAATAATACAACTTTATTTGTATAGCACCTTCCATGACATGAAATGCAGCTCAAAGTGCTTTACAGAACAATGGAGAATAAAAGAAAAGCAGTAATGCAATACAGTGAGGACATGAATAACAAAAAATAAAATAAAAGATCAATTAAAAGCAATGTTGTAGAAGTCATAGATAATTTTAAATCCTGGCTATGACAATACAGCGGAGAAAATAAATGGGTATATCACAGCAGGTTATTAGCAATGCAGGGAATCGCACCCCATATAGTCCAGCAAAAGCTGGCTATAGTACTATACCATTGCTTGTGTTTGCATGTGAATATGCCCCTAGACAGTTGTTAAAATGAAACAATAAAAACACTAAAATAGCCAATCTACAATGAGCACAGCACAGTATTACAATATTTTATAATGTCCATATATATGCCAAAATGAACCAAAGATGTTCAAAATTAAAACAGATACCTTGGTGGGACCTGGTTGTAGCCCTGCTGCCTTTCAATAATTATCAAACACCTTATAGGATTTAATAAAATAATATGAAATATTCCACTGTATGTCCCTCGAGCTACATGGATGGATATCATGCTAGCAGGTGCTAACAGCTCATAACTATCCATATATATGCCAAAATGAACCAAAGATGTTCCAAATTAAAATCGATTCCTTGGTGGGACCTGGTTGAAGACAAGGTGCCTTTAAATATTTTCCAAACACCTTGTACGATTTAATAAAAAATATTAAATATTCCACTGTCTGTCCCTCTGAGCTGCATGGATGGGAAGAAGGCTATCATGCTATGCTAGCATCTCCATAACTATCCATAACTTTGCCAAAAATGGACAAAAATGTTCCAAATTAAAATCGATCCCTTATTGGCCCCTGGTTGAAGTCCTGCTGCCTTTAAATATTTTTCAAACACCTTGTATGATTTAATAAAAAATATTAAATATTCCACTGTCTGTCCCTCTGAGCTGCATGGATGGGAAGAAGGCTATCATGCTATGCTAGCATCTCCATAACTATCCATAACTTTGCCAAAAATGGACAAAAATGTTCCAAATTAAAATCGATCCCTTATTGGCCCCTGGTTGAAGTCCTGCTGCCTTTCAATATTTTTCAAACACCTTGTATGATTTATTAAAAAAATATGAAGAAATACCTACACTGTAGCACTGAACAACAGAGCAAGATGGCCGCCGTTGTTGTCTTGAATCTGGGAGAGGGGGCGGTGCCCTGCAGTCAGCTGTCAGACAGGAGACTGACAGACAGCAGAACTGGCCAACTGGGCGCACTCCAAGCGATATTAGATGGGCCAATAGCCCTCCAGGGAACATAGAGAAATCTTAGAAAGACATTTTAGAACAACCCAGAGAAGTAGGTGATGGAGGGAGCGCAAAGGACCCTTTCTGTTCTTTGAGTTTTTGGCCCCTGGCCCGTGCGGCCCCGCAGGGGCCGTGCGGACGCCGCCCCTGGGCATGGTGCCGAGCCCCAGGCCGCCCAGGCCTGGGAAACGCGGCCGGCGTGCCCTGGCATGGCCTCATTTGCCCGTGGCGGGCCCAAAAGCCCGATAATTGGAACGCACAGCCTCCGCGTTCCTATTTTAGTCGGTGCGTTCCTATTCCCCTCTCGACCCGCCTCCCAGAACGTGGGAGGCGCCTTCCCAGAACGTGGGAGGCGCCTCCGACTCTATTAAAATAGCATTTTTGTATATGCCCGCCCACAGTGTCCTGAGGTGACCCTGGCCCGAGGTGACCCGAGGTGACCCTGAAAGAAAAAGCAGTGCGCCGAGCGGTTTCCGTGTGTTTTACTCAAAATTTAGAACAATACACAATAGCATGTTTTTAAAAAGCATGTTGTGAGCTTGTAGATCAGCTATTTTCACTCATGCTTAAACATTTAATTTCTAATGTATGAAAGCTAGAATTAAGTGATAACTGAATGACATAGTGGAATCAGCCACATCAATTTAAGCCGTGCAGCTACAGATAACTAACCAGATTGATTACGTTAATGTTATCCATACTGATATTACCTTATTCACAATCCACGTTATCCATTGACAGCTTATTAATATAGATGACATGGTTATAAAACTATATGCATATGTATGCGGGATATGGCTCAGGAGCCACTGGAAGGTTTGACCTCTGTACTTCTCCTCCAGCCTGGATGATGCAGGCCGTGGCCTTCTTCAGCACCTCCACAGGCATCTTCACCTTCGACCCCGAGCGTGACTTCTGAATTTCAACTGGTTATAGTTTTAACTGGTTTGACCCTATACTGACTGACTTACTGACCGACTCAATCTATAGTTATTTCCTTTACCAGAGTAGGCAATAAAGCATTGGAAAACATTTTTGATTAAAGGTGGCACGTCGTGAGCTGGTGATCTGCTATTTCTGCAGAGTCTATTGTAGGTTACAATGAGATAGCCTTTATCTAGCTATGCATGCTCTAAACTGTGCTTAATATGTTTTCAAAAGGATGAAATATAAAATAATATATCATAATCAAAGGTCTACATCATTCATCTTTATGCTCATTGGGTCTTCTTCATCCATTCATTAATAGTTTGACCCCAGTTTGACAGCTGTCTGCTGTACCTAGAGAGGCATTATCATGGTACATGGTACATGGCTGGACAGATTATGCCAAATATCCCGTGGAATACATGTTAACAAGGCAGAGCCAACACGCTAACATGGATTCTACATTCACGTGTTGGCACAAGGCCCTTGCGCTTGGACACGAGTTCATTATTTGAGGTTGTCATACTCATATTCCATGAATTGTCTTAGTTCTGAAGGTTCAGTTAACACAAACACATCTATAGCAACTCAAATTGACATTATAATATGACATATGACAATAATAATATAATATGTCAGCTCTATATGACATTAGAGCTGAACTATTGAACAGACTCTGCTAGGACTATGCTCTGTTACTGTGCATTGACGATACCTCGTGGCCATTCAGTTGCATGCATGCAGAGAAATCACAGCATCCATGAGAGGTGAGAGTGGTGTGTGAAATATGTGAATAATTATGACAGAACAGTAAGGTCGAGGGGTCATTGCCTTTGTTCTCAGAGTTACATTACTCAACTCACCTCTTCACTCTTGATTTTAGTTTTGTTCTCTGCCATGGTTAAATATGAATGAATGAATTAGTTAGTTAGTTAGTTAAACATTACAAATAAAATAAAATCATTATTCTGAAGTTAGTCTGTCAATAATTGTATATCAATAGCCTAGCTAAATTTGATTTATGGTTGTGAGCTTGTAGATCAGCTAATGTCCCAGTTCAAAGGAAGGTCAGTAAGGTTCAAAGCTCTAGGCTTCCTTATCAATCAATCCGTCCCCCAGATTGAAGGGAAGGAACCAGATCATAATAATACAACTTTATTTGTATAGCACCTTCCATGACATGAAATGCAGCTCAAAGTGCTTTACAGAACAATGGAGAATAAAAGAAAAGCAGTAATGCAATACAGTGAGGACATGAATAACAAAAAATAAAATAAAAGATCAATTAAAAGCAATGTTGTAGAAGTCATAGATAATTTTAAATCCTGGCTATGACAATACAGCGGAGAAAATAAATGGGTATATCACAGCAGGTTATTAGCAATGCAGGGAATCGCACCCCATATAGTCCAGCAAAAGCTGGCTATAGTACTATACCATTGCTTGTGTTTGCATGTGAATATGCCCCTAGACAGTTGTTAAAATGAAACAATAAAAACACTAAAATAGCCAATCTACAATGAGCACAGCACAGTATTACAATATTTTATAATGTCCATATATATGCCAAAATGAACCAAAGATGTTCAAAATTAAAACAGATACCTTGGTGGGACCTGGTTGTAGCCCTGCTGCCTTTCAATAATTATCAAACACCTTATAGGATTTAATAAAATAATATGAAATATTCCACTGTATGTCCCTCGAGCTACATGGATGGATATCATGCTAGCAGGTGCTAACAGCTCATAACTATCCATATATATGCCAAAATGAACCAAAGATGTTCCAAATTAAAATCGATTCCTTGGTGGGACCTGGTTGAAGACAAGGTGCCTTTAAATATTTTCCAAACACCTTGTACGATTTAATAAAAAATATTAAATATTCCACTGTCTGTCCCTCTGAGCTGCATGGATGGGAAGAAGGCTATCATGCTATGCTAGCATCTCCATAACTATCCATAACTTTGCCAAAAATGGACAAAAATGTTCCAAATTAAAATCGATCCCTTATTGGCCCCTGGTTGAAGTCCTGCTGCCTTTAAATATTTTTCAAACACCTTGTATGATTTAATAAAAAATATTAAATATTCCACTGTCTGTCCCTCTGAGCTGCATGGATGGGAAGAAGGCTATCATGCTATGCTAGCATCTCCATAACTATCCATAACTTTGCCAAAAATGGACAAAAATGTTCCAAATTAAAATCGATCCCTTATTGGCCCCTGGTTGAAGTCCTGCTGCCTTTCAATATTTTTCAAACACCTTGTATGATTTATTAAAAAAATATGAAGAAATACCTACACTGTAGCACTGAACAACAGAGCAAGATGGCCGCCGTTGTTGTCTTGAATCTGGGAGAGGGGGCGGTGCCCTGCAGTCAGCTGTCAGACAGGAGACTGACAGACAGCAGAACTGGCCAACTGGGCGCACTCCAAGCGATATTAGATGGGCCAATAGCCCTCCAGGGAACATAGAGAAATCTTAGAAAGACATTTTAGAACAACCCAGAGAAGTAGGTGATGGAGGGAGCGCAAAGGACCCTTTCTGTTCTTTGAGTTTTTGGCCCCTGGCCCGTGCGGCCCCGCAGGGGCCGTGCGGACGCCGCCCCTGGGCATGGTGCCGAGCCCCAGGCCGCCCAGGCCTGGGAAACGCGGCCGGCGTGCCCTGGCATGGCCTCATTTGCCCGTGGCGGGCCCAAAAGCCCGATAATTGGAACGCACAGCCTCCGCGTTCCTATTTTAGTCGGTGCGTTCCTATTCCCCTCTCGACCCGCCTCCCAGAACGTGGGAGGCGCCTTCCCAGAACGTGGGAGGCGCCTCCGACTCTATTAAAATAGCATTTTTGTATATGCCCGCCCACAGTGTCCTGAGGTGACCCTGGCCCGAGGTGACCCGAGGTGACCCTGAAAGAAAAAGCAGTGCGCCGAGCGGTTTCCGTGTGTTTTACTCAAAATTTAGAACAATACACAATAGCATGTTTTTAAAAAGCATGTTGTGAGCTTGTAGATCAGCTATTTTCACTCATGCTTAAACATTTAATTTCTAATGTATGAAAGCTAGAATTAAGTGATAACTGAATGACATAGTGGAATCAGCCACATCAATTTAAGCCGTGCAGCTACAGATAACTAACCAGATTGATTACGTTAATGTTATCCATACTGATATTACCTTATTCACAATCCACGTTATCCATTGACAGCTTATTAATATAGATGACATGGTTATAAAACTATATGCATATGTATGCGGGATATGGCTCAGGAGCCACTGGAAGGTTTGACCTCTGTACTTCTCCTCCAGCCTGGATGATGCAGGCCGTGGCCTTCTTCAGCACCTCCACAGGCATCTTCACCTTCGACCCCGAGCGTGACTTCTGAATTTCAACTGGTTATAGTTTTAACTGGTTTGACCCTATACTGACTGACTTACTGACCGACTCAATCTATAGTTATTTCCTTTACCAGAGTAGGCAATAAAGCATTGGAAAACATTTTTGATTAAAGGTGGCACGTCGTGAGCTGGTGATCTGCTATTTCTGCAGAGTCTATTGTAGGTTACAATGAGATAGCCTTTATCTAGCTATGCATGCTCTAAACTGTGCTTAATATGTTTTCAAAAGGATGAAATATAAAATAATATATCATAATCAAAGGTCTACATCATTCATCTTTATGCTCATTGGGTCTTCTTCATCCATTCATTAATAGTTTGACCCCAGTTTGACAGCTGTCTGCTGTACCTAGAGAGGCATTATCATGGTACATGGTACATGGCTGGACAGATTATGCCAAATATCCCGTGGAATACATGTTAACAAGGCAGAGCCAACACGCTAACATGGATTCTACATTCACGTGTTGGCACAAGGCCCTTGCGCTTGGACACGAGTTCATTATTTGAGGTTGTCATACTCATATTCCATGAATTGTCTTAGTTCTGAAGGTTCAGTTAACACAAACACATCTATAGCAACTCAAATTGACATTATAATATGACATATGACAATAATAATATAATATGTCAGCTCTATATGACATTAGAGCTGAACTATTGAACAGACTCTGCTAGGACTATGCTCTGTTACTGTGCATTGACGATACCTCGTGGCCATTCAGTTGCATGCATGCAGAGAAATCACAGCATCCATGAGAGGTGAGAGTGGTGTGTGAAATATGTGAATAATTATGACAGAACAGTAAGGTCGAGGGGTCATTGCCTTTGTTCTCAGAGTTACATTACTCAACTCACCTCTTCACTCTTGATTTTAGTTTTGTTCTCTGCCATGGTTAAATATGAATGAATGAATTAGTTAGTTAGTTAGTTAAACATTACAAATAAAATAAAATCATTATTCTGAAGTTAGTCTGTCAATAATTGTATATCAATAGCCTAGCTAAATTTGATTTATGGTTGTGAGCTTGTAGATCAGCTAATGTCCCAGTTCAAAGGAAGGTCAGTAAGGTTCAAAGCTCTAGGCTTCCTTATCAATCAATCCGTCCCCCAGATTGAAGGGAAGGAACCAGATCATAATAATACAACTTTATTTGTATAGCACCTTCCATGACATGAAATGCAGCTCAAAGTGCTTTACAGAACAATGGAGAATAAAAGAAAAGCAGTAATGCAATACAGTGAGGACATGAATAACAAAAAATAAAATAAAAGATCAATTAAAAGCAATGTTGTAGAAGTCATAGATAATTTTAAATCCTGGCTATGACAATACAGCGGAGAAAATAAATGGGTATATCACAGCAGGTTATTAGCAATGCAGGGAATCGCACCCCATATAGTCCAGCAAAAGCTGGCTATAGTACTATACCATTGCTTGTGTTTGCATGTGAATATGCCCCTAGACAGTTGTTAAAATGAAACAATAAAAACACTAAAATAGCCAATCTACAATGAGCACAGCACAGTATTACAATATTTTATAATGTCCATATATATGCCAAAATGAACCAAAGATGTTCAAAATTAAAACAGATACCTTGGTGGGACCTGGTTGTAGCCCTGCTGCCTTTCAATAATTATCAAACACCTTATAGGATTTAATAAAATAATATGAAATATTCCACTGTATGTCCCTCGAGCTACATGGATGGATATCATGCTAGCAGGTGCTAACAGCTCATAACTATCCATATATATGCCAAAATGAACCAAAGATGTTCCAAATTAAAATCGATTCCTTGGTGGGACCTGGTTGAAGACAAGGTGCCTTTAAATATTTTCCAAACACCTTGTACGATTTAATAAAAAATATTAAATATTCCACTGTCTGTCCCTCTGAGCTGCATGGATGGGAAGAAGGCTATCATGCTATGCTAGCATCTCCATAACTATCCATAACTTTGCCAAAAATGGACAAAAATGTTCCAAATTAAAATCGATCCCTTATTGGCCCCTGGTTGAAGTCCTGCTGCCTTTAAATATTTTTCAAACACCTTGTATGATTTAATAAAAAATATTAAATATTCCACTGTCTGTCCCTCTGAGCTGCATGGATGGGAAGAAGGCTATCATGCTATGCTAGCATCTCCATAACTATCCATAACTTTGCCAAAAATGGACAAAAATGTTCCAAATTAAAATCGATCCCTTATTGGCCCCTGGTTGAAGTCCTGCTGCCTTTCAATATTTTTCAAACACCTTGTATGATTTATTAAAAAAATATGAAGAAATACCTACACTGTAGCACTGAACAACAGAGCAAGATGGCCGCCGTTGTTGTCTTGAATCTGGGAGAGGGGGCGGTGCCCTGCAGTCAGCTGTCAGACAGGAGACTGACAGACAGCAGAACTGGCCAACTGGGCGCACTCCAAGCGATATTAGATGGGCCAATAGCCCTCCAGGGAACATAGAGAAATCTTAGAAAGACATTTTAGAACAACCCAGAGAAGTAGGTGATGGAGGGAGCGCAAGGACACGAGTTCATTATTTGAGGTTGTCATACTCATATTCCATGAATTGTCTTAGTTCTGAAGGTTCAGTTAACACAAACACATCTATAGCAACTCAAATTGACATTATAATATGACATATGACAATAATAATATAATATGTCAGCTCTATATGACATTAGAGCTGAACTATTGAACAGACTCTGCTAGGACTATGCTCTGTTACTGTGCATTGACGATACCTCGTGGCCATTCAGTTGCATGCATGCAGAGAAATCACAGCATCCATGAGAGGTGAGAGTGGTGTGTGAAATATGTGAATAATTATGACAGAACAGTAAGGTCGAGGGGTCATTGCCTTTGTTCTCAGAGTTACATTACTCAACTCACCTCTTCACTCTTGATTTTAGTTTTGTTCTCTGCCATGGTTAAATATGAATGAATGAATTAGTTAGTTAGTTAGTTAAACATTACAAATAAAATAAAATCATTATTCTGAAGTTAGTCTGTCAATAATTGTATATCAATAGCCTAGCTAAATTTGATTTATGGTTGTGAGCTTGTAGATCAGCTAATGTCCCAGTTCAAAGGAAGGTCAGTAAGGTTCAAAGCTCTAGGCTTCCTTATCAATCAATCCGTCCCCCAGATTGAAGGGAAGGAACCAGATCATAATAATACAACTTTATTTGTATAGCACCTTCCATGACATGAAATGCAGCTCAAAGTGCTTTACAGAACAATGGAGAATAAAAGAAAAGCAGTAATGCAATACAGTGAGGACATGAATAACAAAAAATAAAATAAAAGATCAATTAAAAGCAATGTTGTAGAAGTCATAGATAATTTTAAATCCTGGCTATGACAATACAGCGGAGAAAATAAATGGGTATATCACAGCAGGTTATTAGCAATGCAGGGAATCGCACCCCATATAGTCCAGCAAAAGCTGGCTATAGTACTATACCATTGCTTGTGTTTGCATGTGAATATGCCCCTAGACAGTTGTTAAAATGAAACAATAAAAACACTAAAATAGCCAATCTACAATGAGCACAGCACAGTATTACAATATTTTATAATGTCCATATATATGCCAAAATGAACCAAAGATGTTCAAAATTAAAACAGATACCTTGGTGGGACCTGGTTGTAGCCCTGCTGCCTTTCAATAATTATCAAACACCTTATAGGATTTAATAAAATAATATGAAATATTCCACTGTATGTCCCTCGAGCTACATGGATGGATATCATGCTAGCAGGTGCTAACAGCTCATAACTATCCATATATATGCCAAAATGAACCAAAGATGTTCCAAATTAAAATCGATTCCTTGGTGGGACCTGGTTGAAGACAAGGTGCCTTTAAATATTTTCCAAACACCTTGTACGATTTAATAAAAAATATTAAATATTCCACTGTCTGTCCCTCTGAGCTGCATGGATGGGAAGAAGGCTATCATGCTATGCTAGCATCTCCATAACTATCCATAACTTTGCCAAAAATGGACAAAAATGTTCCAAATTAAAATCGATCCCTTATTGGCCCCTGGTTGAAGTCCTGCTGCCTTTAAATATTTTTCAAACACCTTGTATGATTTAATAAAAAATATTAAATATTCCACTGTCTGTCCCTCTGAGCTGCATGGATGGGAAGAAGGCTATCATGCTATGCTAGCATCTCCATAACTATCCATAACTTTGCCAAAAATGGACAAAAATGTTCCAAATTAAAATCGATCCCTTATTGGCCCCTGGTTGAAGTCCTGCTGCCTTTCAATATTTTTCAAACACCTTGTATGATTTATTAAAAAAATATGAAGAAATACCTACACTGTAGCACTGAACAACAGAGCAAGATGGCCGCCGTTGTTGTCTTGAATCTGGGAGAGGGGGCGGTGCCCTGCAGTCAGCTGTCAGACAGGAGACTGACAGACAGCAGAACTGGCCAACTGGGCGCACTCCAAGCGATATTAGATGGGCCAATAGCCCTCCAGGGAACATAGAGAAATCTTAGAAAGACATTTTAGAACAACCCAGAGAAGTAGGTGATGGAGGGAGCGCAAGGACACGAGTTCATTATTTGAGGTTGTCATACTCATATTCCATGAATTGTCTTAGTTCTGAAGGTTCAGTTAACACAAACACATCTATAGCAACTCAAATTGACATTATAATATGACATATGACAATAATAATATAATATGTCAGCTCTATATGACATTAGAGCTGAACTATTGAACAGACTCTGCTAGGACTATGCTCTGTTACTGTGCATTGACGATACCTCGTGGCCATTCAGTTGCATGCATGCAGAGAAATCACAGCATCCATGAGAGGTGAGAGTGGTGTGTGAAATATGTGAATAATTATGACAGAACAGTAAGGTCGAGGGGTCATTGCCTTTGTTCTCAGAGTTACATTACTCAACTCACCTCTTCACTCTTGATTTTAGTTTTGTTCTCTGCCATGGTTAAATATGAATGAATGAATTAGTTAGTTAGTTAGTTAAACATTACAAATAAAATAAAATCATTATTCTGAAGTTAGTCTGTCAATAATTGTATATCAATAGCCTAGCTAAATTTGATTTATGGTTGTGAGCTTGTAGATCAGCTAATGTCCCAGTTCAAAGGAAGGTCAGTAAGGTTCAAAGCTCTAGGCTTCCTTATCAATCAATCCGTCCCCCAGATTGAAGGGAAGGAACCAGATCATAATAATACAACTTTATTTGTATAGCACCTTCCATGACATGAAATGCAGCTCAAAGTGCTTTACAGAACAATGGAGAATAAAAGAAAAGCAGTAATGCAATACAGTGAGGACATGAATAACAAAAAATAAAATAAAAGATCAATTAAAAGCAATGTTGTAGAAGTCATAGATAATTTTAAATCCTGGCTATGACAATACAGCGGAGAAAATAAATGGGTATATCACAGCAGGTTATTAGCAATGCAGGGAATCGCACCCCATATAGTCCAGCAAAAGCTGGCTATAGTACTATACCATTGCTTGTGTTTGCATGTGAATATGCCCCTAGACAGTTGTTAAAATGAAACAATAAAAACACTAAAATAGCCAATCTACAATGAGCACAGCACAGTATTACAATATTTTATAATGTCCATATATATGCCAAAATGAACCAAAGATGTTCAAAATTAAAACAGATACCTTGGTGGGACCTGGTTGTAGCCCTGCTGCCTTTCAATAATTATCAAACACCTTATAGGATTTAATAAAATAATATGAAATATTCCACTGTATGTCCCTCGAGCTACATGGATGGATATCATGCTAGCAGGTGCTAACAGCTCATAACTATCCATATATATGCCAAAATGAACCAAAGATGTTCCAAATTAAAATCGATTCCTTGGTGGGACCTGGTTGAAGACAAGGTGCCTTTAAATATTTTCCAAACACCTTGTACGATTTAATAAAAAATATTAAATATTCCACTGTCTGTCCCTCTGAGCTGCATGGATGGGAAGAAGGCTATCATGCTATGCTAGCATCTCCATAACTATCCATAACTTTGCCAAAAATGGACAAAAATGTTCCAAATTAAAATCGATCCCTTATTGGCCCCTGGTTGAAGTCCTGCTGCCTTTAAATATTTTTCAAACACCTTGTATGATTTAATAAAAAATATTAAATATTCCACTGTCTGTCCCTCTGAGCTGCATGGATGGGAAGAAGGCTATCATGCTATGCTAGCATCTCCATAACTATCCATAACTTTGCCAAAAATGGACAAAAATGTTCCAAATTAAAATCGATCCCTTATTGGCCCCTGGTTGAAGTCCTGCTGCCTTTCAATATTTTTCAAACACCTTGTATGATTTATTAAAAAAATATGAAGAAATACCTACACTGTAGCACTGAACAACAGAGCAAGATGGCCGCCGTTGTTGTCTTGAATCTGGGAGAGGGGGCGGTGCCCTGCAGTCAGCTGTCAGACAGGAGACTGACAGACAGCAGAACTGGCCAACTGGGCGCACTCCAAGCGATATTAGATGGGCCAATAGCCCTCCAGGGAACATAGAGAAATCTTAGAAAGACATTTTAGAACAACCCAGAGAAGTAGGTGATGGAGGGAGCGCAAAGGACCCTTTCTGTTCTTTGAGTTTTTGGCCCCTGGCCCGTGCGGCCCCGCAGGGGCCGTGCGGACGCCGCCCCTGGGCATGGTGCCGAGCCCCAGGCCGCCCAGGCCTGGGAAACGCGGCCGGCGTGCCCTGGCATGGCCTCATTTGCCCGTGGCGGGCCCAAAAGCCCGATAATTGGAACGCACAGCCTCCGCGTTCCTATTTTAGTCGGTGCGTTCCTATTCCCCTCTCGACCCGCCTCCCAGAACGTGGGAGGCGCCTTCCCAGAACGTGGGAGGCGCCTCCGACTCTATTAAAATAGCATTTTTGTATATGCCCGCCCACAGTGTCCTGAGGTGACCCTGGCCCGAGGTGACCCGAGGTGACCCTGAAAGAAAAAGCAGTGCGCCGAGCGGTTTCCGTGTGTTTTACTCAAAATTTAGAACAATACACAATAGCATGTTTTTAAAAAGCATGTTGTGAGCTTGTAGATCAGCTATTTTCACTCATGCTTAAACATTTAATTTCTAATGTATGAAAGCTAGAATTAAGTGATAACTGAATGACATAGTGGAATCAGCCACATCAATTTAAGCCGTGCAGCTACAGATAACTAACCAGATTGATTACGTTAATGTTATCCATACTGATATTACCTTATTCACAATCCACGTTATCCATTGACAGCTTATTAATATAGATGACATGGTTATAAAACTATATGCATATGTATGCGGGATATGGCTCAGGAGCCACTGGAAGGTTTGACCTCTGTACTTCTCCTCCAGCCTGGATGATGCAGGCCGTGGCCTTCTTCAGCACCTCCACAGGCATCTTCACCTTCGACCCCGAGCGTGACTTCTGAATTTCAACTGGTTATAGTTTTAACTGGTTTGACCCTATACTGACTGACTTACTGACCGACTCAATCTATAGTTATTTCCTTTACCAGAGTAGGCAATAAAGCATTGGAAAACATTTTTGATTAAAGGTGGCACGTCGTGAGCTGGTGATCTGCTATTTCTGCAGAGTCTATTGTAGGTTACAATGAGATAGCCTTTATCTAGCTATGCATGCTCTAAACTGTGCTTAATATGTTTTCAAAAGGATGAAATATAAAATAATATATCATAATCAAAGGTCTACATCATTCATCTTTATGCTCATTGGGTCTTCTTCATCCATTCATTAATAGTTTGACCCCAGTTTGACAGCTGTCTGCTGTACCTAGAGAGGCATTATCATGGTACATGGTACATGGCTGGACAGATTATGCCAAATATCCCGTGGAATACATGTTAACAAGGCAGAGCCAACACGCTAACATGGATTCTACATTCACGTGTTGGCACAAGGCCCTTGCGCTTGGACACGAGTTCATTATTTGAGGTTGTCATACTCATATTCCATGAATTGTCTTAGTTCTGAAGGTTCAGTTAACACAAACACATCTATAGCAACTCAAATTGACATTATAATATGACATATGACAATAATAATATAATATGTCAGCTCTATATGACATTAGAGCTGAACTATTGAACAGACTCTGCTAGGACTATGCTCTGTTACTGTGCATTGACGATACCTCGTGGCCATTCAGTTGCATGCATGCAGAGAAATCACAGCATCCATGAGAGGTGAGAGTGGTGTGTGAAATATGTGAATAATTATGACAGAACAGTAAGGTCGAGGGGTCATTGCCTTTGTTCTCAGAGTTACATTACTCAACTCACCTCTTCACTCTTGATTTTAGTTTTGTTCTCTGCCATGGTTAAATATGAATGAATGAATTAGTTAGTTAGTTAGTTAAACATTACAAATAAAATAAAATCATTATTCTGAAGTTAGTCTGTCAATAATTGTATATCAATAGCCTAGCTAAATTTGATTTATGGTTGTGAGCTTGTAGATCAGCTAATGTCCCAGTTCAAAGGAAGGTCAGTAAGGTTCAAAGCTCTAGGCTTCCTTATCAATCAATCCGTCCCCCAGATTGAAGGGAAGGAACCAGATCATAATAATACAACTTTATTTGTATAGCACCTTCCATGACATGAAATGCAGCTCAAAGTGCTTTACAGAACAATGGAGAATAAAAGAAAAGCAGTAATGCAATACAGTGAGGACATGAATAACAAAAAATAAAATAAAAGATCAATTAAAAGCAATGTTGTAGAAGTCATAGATAATTTTAAATCCTGGCTATGACAATACAGCGGAGAAAATAAATGGGTATATCACAGCAGGTTATTAGCAATGCAGGGAATCGCACCCCATATAGTCCAGCAAAAGCTGGCTATAGTACTATACCATTGCTTGTGTTTGCATGTGAATATGCCCCTAGACAGTTGTTAAAATGAAACAATAAAAACACTAAAATAGCCAATCTACAATGAGCACAGCACAGTATTACAATATTTTATAATGTCCATATATATGCCAAAATGAACCAAAGATGTTCAAAATTAAAACAGATACCTTGGTGGGACCTGGTTGTAGCCCTGCTGCCTTTCAATAATTATCAAACACCTTATAGGATTTAATAAAATAATATGAAATATTCCACTGTATGTCCCTCGAGCTACATGGATGGATATCATGCTAGCAGGTGCTAACAGCTCATAACTATCCATATATATGCCAAAATGAACCAAAGATGTTCCAAATTAAAATCGATTCCTTGGTGGGACCTGGTTGAAGACAAGGTGCCTTTAAATATTTTCCAAACACCTTGTACGATTTAATAAAAAATATTAAATATTCCACTGTCTGTCCCTCTGAGCTGCATGGATGGGAAGAAGGCTATCATGCTATGCTAGCATCTCCATAACTATCCATAACTTTGCCAAAAATGGACAAAAATGTTCCAAATTAAAATCGATCCCTTATTGGCCCCTGGTTGAAGTCCTGCTGCCTTTAAATATTTTTCAAACACCTTGTATGATTTAATAAAAAATATTAAATATTCCACTGTCTGTCCCTCTGAGCTGCATGGATGGGAAGAAGGCTATCATGCTATGCTAGCATCTCCATAACTATCCATAACTTTGCCAAAAATGGACAAAAATGTTCCAAATTAAAATCGATCCCTTATTGGCCCCTGGTTGAAGTCCTGCTGCCTTTCAATATTTTTCAAACACCTTGTATGATTTATTAAAAAAATATGAAGAAATACCTACACTGTAGCACTGAACAACAGAGCAAGATGGCCGCCGTTGTTGTCTTGAATCTGGGAGAGGGGGCGGTGCCCTGCAGTCAGCTGTCAGACAGGAGACTGACAGACAGCAGAACTGGCCAACTGGGCGCACTCCAAGCGATATTAGATGGGCCAATAGCCCTCCAGGGAACATAGAGAAATCTTAGAAAGACATTTTAGAACAACCCAGAGAAGTAGGTGATGGAGGGAGCGCAAGGACACGAGTTCATTATTTGAGGTTGTCATACTCATATTCCATGAATTGTCTTAGTTCTGAAGGTTCAGTTAACACAAACACATCTATAGCAACTCAAATTGACATTATAATATGACATATGACAATAATAATATAATATGTCAGCTCTATATGACATTAGAGCTGAACTATTGAACAGACTCTGCTAGGACTATGCTCTGTTACTGTGCATTGACGATACCTCGTGGCCATTCAGTTGCATGCATGCAGAGAAATCACAGCATCCATGAGAGGTGAGAGTGGTGTGTGAAATATGTGAATAATTATGACAGAACAGTAAGGTCGAGGGGTCATTGCCTTTGTTCTCAGAGTTACATTACTCAACTCACCTCTTCACTCTTGATTTTAGTTTTGTTCTCTGCCATGGTTAAATATGAATGAATGAATTAGTTAGTTAGTTAGTTAAACATTACAAATAAAATAAAATCATTATTCTGAAGTTAGTCTGTCAATAATTGTATATCAATAGCCTAGCTAAATTTGATTTATGGTTGTGAGCTTGTAGATCAGCTAATGTCCCAGTTCAAAGGAAGGTCAGTAAGGTTCAAAGCTCTAGGCTTCCTTATCAATCAATCCGTCCCCCAGATTGAAGGGAAGGAACCAGATCATAATAATACAACTTTATTTGTATAGCACCTTCCATGACATGAAATGCAGCTCAAAGTGCTTTACAGAACAATGGAGAATAAAAGAAAAGCAGTAATGCAATACAGTGAGGACATGAATAACAAAAAATAAAATAAAAGATCAATTAAAAGCAATGTTGTAGAAGTCATAGATAATTTTAAATCCTGGCTATGACAATACAGCGGAGAAAATAAATGGGTATATCACAGCAGGTTATTAGCAATGCAGGGAATCGCACCCCATATAGTCCAGCAAAAGCTGGCTATAGTACTATACCATTGCTTGTGTTTGCATGTGAATATGCCCCTAGACAGTTGTTAAAATGAAACAATAAAAACACTAAAATAGCCAATCTACAATGAGCACAGCACAGTATTACAATATTTTATAATGTCCATATATATGCCAAAATGAACCAAAGATGTTCAAAATTAAAACAGATACCTTGGTGGGACCTGGTTGTAGCCCTGCTGCCTTTCAATAATTATCAAACACCTTATAGGATTTAATAAAATAATATGAAATATTCCACTGTATGTCCCTCGAGCTACATGGATGGATATCATGCTAGCAGGTGCTAACAGCTCATAACTATCCATATATATGCCAAAATGAACCAAAGATGTTCCAAATTAAAATCGATTCCTTGGTGGGACCTGGTTGAAGACAAGGTGCCTTTAAATATTTTCCAAACACCTTGTACGATTTAATAAAAAATATTAAATATTCCACTGTCTGTCCCTCTGAGCTGCATGGATGGGAAGAAGGCTATCATGCTATGCTAGCATCTCCATAACTATCCATAACTTTGCCAAAAATGGACAAAAATGTTCCAAATTAAAATCGATCCCTTATTGGCCCCTGGTTGAAGTCCTGCTGCCTTTAAATATTTTTCAAACACCTTGTATGATTTAATAAAAAATATTAAATATTCCACTGTCTGTCCCTCTGAGCTGCATGGATGGGAAGAAGGCTATCATGCTATGCTAGCATCTCCATAACTATCCATAACTTTGCCAAAAATGGACAAAAATGTTCCAAATTAAAATCGATCCCTTATTGGCCCCTGGTTGAAGTCCTGCTGCCTTTCAATATTTTTCAAACACCTTGTATGATTTATTAAAAAAATATGAAGAAATACCTACACTGTAGCACTGAACAACAGAGCAAGATGGCCGCCGTTGTTGTCTTGAATCTGGGAGAGGGGGCGGTGCCCTGCAGTCAGCTGTCAGACAGGAGACTGACAGACAGCAGAACTGGCCAACTGGGCGCACTCCAAGCGATATTAGATGGGCCAATAGCCCTCCAGGGAACATAGAGAAATCTTAGAAAGACATTTTAGAACAACCCAGAGAAGTAGGTGATGGAGGGAGCGCAAAGGACCCTTTCTGTTCTTTGAGTTTTTGGCCCCTGGCCCGTGCGGCCCCGCAGGGGCCGTGCGGACGCCGCCCCTGGGCATGGTGCCGAGCCCCAGGCCGCCCAGGCCTGGGAAACGCGGCCGGCGTGCCCTGGCATGGCCTCATTTGCCCGTGGCGGGCCCAAAAGCCCGATAATTGGAACGCACAGCCTCCGCGTTCCTATTTTAGTCGGTGCGTTCCTATTCCCCTCTCGACCCGCCTCCCAGAACGTGGGAGGCGCCTTCCCAGAACGTGGGAGGCGCCTCCGACTCTATTAAAATAGCATTTTTGTATATGCCCGCCCACAGTGTCCTGAGGTGACCCTGGCCCGAGGTGACCCGAGGTGACCCTGAAAGAAAAAGCAGTGCGCCGAGCGGTTTCCGTGTGTTTTACTCAAAATTTAGAACAATACACAATAGCATGTTTTTAAAAAGCATGTTGTGAGCTTGTAGATCAGCTATTTTCACTCATGCTTAAACATTTAATTTCTAATGTATGAAAGCTAGAATGAAGTGATAACTGAATGACATAGTGGAATCAGCCACATCAATTTAAGCCGTGCAGCTACAGATAACTAACCAGATTGATTACGTTAATGTTATCCATACTGATATTACCTTATTCACAATCCACGTTATCCATTGACAGCTTATTAATATAGATGACATGGTTATAAAACTATATGCATATGTATGCGGGATATGGCTCAGGAGCCACTGGAAGGTTTGACCTCTGTACTTCTCCTCCAGCCTGGATGATGCAGGCCGTGGCCTTCTTCAGCACCTCCACAGGCATCTTCACCTTCGACCCCGAGCGTGACTTCTGAATTTCAACTGGTTATAGTTTTAACTGGTTTGACCCTATACTGACTGACTTACTGACCGACTCAATCTATAGTTATTTCCTTTACCAGAGTAGGCAATAAAGCATTGGAAAACATTTTTGATTAAAGGTGGCACGTCGTGAGCTGGTGATCTGCTATTTCTGCAGAGTCTATTGTAGGTTACAATGAGATAGCCTTTATCTAGCTATGCATGCTCTAAACTGTGCTTAATATGTTTTCAAAAGGATGAAATATAAAATAATATATCATAATCAAAGGTCTACATCATTCATCTTTATGCTCATTGGGTCTTCTTCATCCATTCATTAATAGTTTGACCCCAGTTTGACAGCTGTCTGCTGTACCTAGAGAGGCATTATCATGGTACATGGTACATGGCTGGACAGATTATGCCAAATATCCCGTGGAATACATGTTAACAAGGCAGAGCCAACACGCTAACATGGATTCTACATTCACGTGTTGGCACAAGGCCCTTGCGCTTGGACACGAGTTCATTATTTGAGGTTGTCATACTCATATTCCATGAATTGTCTTAGTTCTGAAGGTTCAGTTAACACAAACACATCTATAGCAACTCAAATTGACATTATAATATGACATATGACAATAATAATATAATATGTCAGCTCTATATGACATTAGAGCTGAACTATTGAACAGACTCTGCTAGGACTATGCTCTGTTACTGTGCATTGACGATACCTCGTGGCCATTCAGTTGCATGCATGCAGAGAAATCACAGCATCCATGAGAGGTGAGAGTGGTGTGTGAAATATGTGACACAGGCCAGCACTTTGGTCCTCAACTCGCCAGAATGAAATGGTCGAAATGGTCGAAATAAAATCATTTTTTTCTTTTATGTGATTTTCTTTTTTTTTCATATTAACAGAGTTTGAATGTTGAAGAAGGTTTTTATTCCAACAGATTGTTCATTTGGGCAAATTAAACGTATACATTTATATGTCAAAGTAGGCTTGTTTTTTAACAATGTTTTGGGGCCAGGGAAGCGCAGTTCTGAGATTTGCATGTTGTTTTCGATTGGTCCTGGGATCTCTTTGTCCTGAGGTTTCACGCTCTGGTCACCGCCCATTAGCGTGCTTCTGTGTTTGTAAACATGGCTATAGTATGGAGGAGCTTTTGGGTTATACTTTACAGGAAAATAAACAAAACCACGTAGCTACTGAAATACGCTTCCCAGCCTGGAGAATAGACTTCCACCATCACACAACAACAGGCTAACAGCTAGCTAGCCTAGTTAGCTAGCTGTCTGTGTGTCGTGTGTTACTAAACACATGTTTTCACTCCTAAAATGTATAAAACTAATGAAACGTTGCCCGTTAGTATTGCTTCATAGCCATGGAAGAGTGTTGCGCGTTGCTTCTTTTTTTTCTCCTCCACACGCAAAGAGCCAAAACCACTCGTCTTTTCTTTAAATCATAACTCGCTCAAAATATGGCCGTTAGTACTGTTAATTCAACATCCGGTGAGGGGAGGATACGGATTGTGTATGGAAATCAGCGCATACAGTGGGTGGGCTTTAGACCGGATGTAAGCCTTGCATACTAAATAGAAACCAGGCATGTGAACGGATGTTTATTAAAAATAGCAAATCTACAAGCGCACAACGCATCATAGCCTGATGCGTCGGTTTTATTTATCTAAAATACTGGGTCAATTGTCTGACTTTGATTGCTTAAAGTATATAAAATGGTGTAGCCTACTGCAGCTATTTACAACACAATGTAAAAGCATTGGTCTAAAACTACATAGCCTATATCCATTGAAAACTCAGTTAGCCTACTACTTTTTAGATTGTATTATTACAAAACATACACTAAACAACTTAGTCCTACATTTCTTTACTTTAACTCAAGTAAAACAGTGTGTCCACTCAACTGTCATTGACAGGTAACCTAGTGGGGGAGTGGTTAGTGGGTGGGGGAGTGATTATGCAAGACATTAGGGGTGTGGACAAGCATCTATTGTCACACCCATTCCAGAGGTGCTAAAATCTGAAGAATCTTTGAAGGGAAATTTCTCTACTTTGCATCTGTATCTGTCATCTGTTTCAACAAGTTTTAGATGGTCATACCTCCTTCAATTATTGTCCAATTTCATTGAATGATACATCATATGAAAGCTTACATTCTGTACTTTAATAATCTGTAATAATCTGTAATCTGTAAAAATCGAGTTGAGGACCAAAGTGCTGGCCTGTGTCACATATGTGAATAATTATGACAGAACAGTAAGGTCGAGGGGTCATTGCCTTTGTTCTCAGAGTTACATTACTCAACTCACCTCTTCACTCTTGATTTTAGTTTTGTTCTCTGCCATGGTTAAATATGAATGAATGAATTAGTTAGTTAGTTAGTTAAACATTACAAATAAAATAAAATCATTATTCTGAAGTTAGTCTGTCAATAATTGTATATCAATAGCCTAGCTAAATTTGATTTATGGTTGTGAGCTTGTAGATCAGCTAATGTCCCAGTTCAAAGGAAGGTCCGTAAGGTTCAAAGCTCTAGGCTTCCTTATCAATCAATCCGTCCCCCAGATTGAAGGGAAGGAACCAGATCATAATAATACAGGGCTGCCATATTTCAGAAAATGTCAAGAGTGAGACTCTATAGTGTCTTAATGCGTTCGACGCCGTCCGAAGAGCAGCGGCGAAAATAATTGGCCTTTTTTAATGTGGATTTGTCCCGTTTTAACGTTGATATTTAACCTTAACATTGATGTCTTCACCTCCATGCCAGCTGCTCTCCCTGCACTGACAGCCTCCTTATGCTTAAAGTAGAAATGAAAAAGATATCTATCTATCTATCTATCTATCTATATGCTCAGACCCGCAGCCAGCCAGCAGGCCACACACATAGTGCTCAGACCCAGCCAGCCACACACATAGCTCCGTAAGGGAGTGGTCAGTGGTTGCACCACTCAAAAAATCTTCAAAAAACTGAAGAGGCTACTGGAGATTGGATAACCTGATTTGGACATGATCTGATGGAGGACAATGTCACTATGACAGAAAGAGAAGATGGGTCTGGCCAGTGGCCACATTCATTCACCCCATAATCTCAGTGGAAATTGGGGAATATGTTGTGAAATAAAAAGTCAGAAAACTGGAATGTGGGAAAATGCCTTATTTTTACATTTTCTTAGTTCAAACACATCTGTGGGCTCTCTCTCTGAACAGAAACAAGTCGCGATGCGCCCCCCCCCCCCCTTCACTTCACGCACACACACACACACACACACACACACACACACACACGACTTTGTCCCTATAATGTGCACGCACGGGCTACTGGCACCGTTCCACTTCACTTCCTCATATCACGCAAGAGACGCCAAACACCTAACTTGTTGTAACTTGTGGGGTCTATATTGTCTTCCATGAAAAATGGCGATTTGGTCCACTGTTTACCCTCCTACTGCATATGCTGCATGAGATCTCATGCAGATCGGCTATTTTACCGTTTGTGAGGACGCACACATGAGCGCGCGTTATTACGCGGCGGAGCCGCGGAGAAAATTGTTATTTATAATGCGTGTGAAATGGCATGTGTGGCGTGGTGCGTGGTAAAGGGTTAAATTGCGTGACTGTCACGCTCAAAGGGTGAGACATGGCAGCCCTGATAATACAACTTTATTTGTATAGCACCTTTCATGACATGAAATGCAGCTCAAAGTGCTTTACAGAACAATGGAGAATAAAAGAAAAGCAGTAATGCAATACAGTGAGGACATGAATAACAAAAAATAAAATAAAAGATCAATTAAAAGCAATGTTGTAGAAGTCATAGATAATTTTAAATCCTGGCTATGACAATACAGCGGAGAAAATAAATGGGTATATCACAGCAGGTTATTAGCAATGCAGGGAATCGCACCCCGTACAGTCCAGCAGAAGCTGGCTATAGTACTATACCATTGCTGTTTGTGTTTGCATGTGAATTGGCCCTAGACAGTACAGTATTACATGATTTTCACATCTAAAGATTTCGATATAACATTTAACCAACCTCATATACATTTCCTATATGAAATGAGCAGATCTACAAGCTCACAACATGCTATTTAAAAACATGCTATTGTTTATTGTTCTCAATTTGAGTAAAACATTTCTAAAATAGCAAGCTGTTGCTGCTCCACGCTAATGTACACCAATTGAACATACAGTAATAAATAATGAGAAGAACCCATCCTGCAGCTAACATGTTAACATGGTGTTCACTCTCCATTCCGACATGCTGCCACTCCTACATTGACTTCTAATTGTCGGAATGGTGGTATGCTCCATATTTTTAAACATTCCACCATTCCGACAGAAAAAAGTCCCACCATTCCGACAGGGACCCGTGGCAGAAAAAGTCCCACCATTCCGACAGATCACTTTCAAGTCCCACCATTCCGACAGGGACCCGTGGCAGAAAAAGTCCCAGCATTCCGACAGATCACTTTCACAACTATTTATTTATTATTTATATTTATATTAATATAAATATTATTATTTATTATAATTTATTTATTTTGTATTGATTATAGTACAAATGGTTTATCCTGCTTATATTTGATTCTTTCTGAAGATGATAGGCCTATACCAGGGGTGGGCAACTTTGACGATGGAGAGGGCCACTATATTTCCACACTAACTGCCTAGGGCCATATATTGCTGTTGTAGCAAAAATAGCCGATCTACAAGCTCAAAACGCGTCACGCTGCGATGCGTTTTGAGCTTGTAGATCGGCAATTTTTTCTATGTTCGAATTTAAATCTTGAATTTTTGCTATTTTTGAATTGGAATCCTGAAAATTATTCATTTCAAATGCCTTCAATTATACGTGTGTTGAGCATTGAGCTACTAATTTAGACTGAAGTAAATAAAGCGGGTCATGTTTGCATGTTGAATTGAATTGTAAACAGCTGAAACCAATATATCAGTATTCTGACATTAACCTGAGGGCCGCATTAAGTGAAGGTGGGGGCCGCATGTGGCCCCCGGGCCGCCAGTTGCCCACCCCAGTATGTCAGTATCATGTCAGTGTCATGGTCAGTATCATGGTCAGTATCATGTCAGTGTCATGGTCAGTGTCATGTCAGTATCATGTCAGTGTCATGTCAGTATCATGGTCAGTATCATGTCAGTGTCATGGTCAGTGTCATGTCAGTATCATGTCAGTGTCATGGTCAGTGTCATAGTCAGTATCATGGTCAGTATCATGTCAGTGTCATGTCAGTGTCATGGTCAGTGTCATGTCAGTGTCATGGTCAGTGTCATGGTCAGTGTCATGTCAGTGTCATGGTCAGTGTCATGGTCAGTATCATGTCAGTATCATGGTCAGTATCATGTCAGTGTCATGTCAGTGTCATGTCAGTATCATGGTCAATATGACTAAAATGTAATAAAACTCATAATGTAATAATCAGCTCATATATTATAGTCCGGGAGCTAGACCCAGCCCTCATAACAATTTTTGCTACCTTTTTTTCACTATTATTTCCTGTTAGCATATACCTTGGGCCATCTCAAAATGAAGGGACCACTTCCAACTCGGGGCCGTTTGGTTTCAGGGGCCCAAAACCCCCCAAAAATATACACTGTCCGTTTAACAAATAACAACAAAGATGGTTATTTTCCAGCACATTAGGGTGAATATAACTGCCTCACTTGTATATAGAAAACTTCCCATATCCTTAAGCTTCAATTTAAGCCCAAGATGACCTCTCTATCTTGAAGATTACTCTTTCTGTGGCCAAAATGCTGCACTATACCTCAAATCGGAGACATTTTCATTATCAGTCACTATAGCCTTCCAGAGTCCTAGAATGTAACAATAGGTTCACATGTTCTGCAACTACTGCTGTCTGAAGTTAGAAACATGAATACTACAGCAGGAACACAAATGCCTTTTATTATATTTATATTTATTTATTATATTATATGCACATAATAGCTTGTTTCAGTACATAGCCTATCAATAGTCACCCAAATCAATGTGCACCCAAATGTTAATAGAAAATAGAAAAAAATAAAATAGAAATGTTGAATGGGAGAAGAGGTAGAAACCTGATTGTGTCCACCTTGATGCATTAATATAATTCAACCATCATCACTCCATGTCACCCTCAATAAATATATGTGAAACCACAAGCCGACTATGGTCCTGCATGGTTCTCTATAGGCACACTGGTGTAAGGGTGATATAGCTTACAACCAGCAACGGATCACCCTGCCATCAGAGATGGACCGGAGTCCCCCTCCCCAGCTCCACCGCCACCATCGGCGCAGCAGCGACCATGGGCCCCAGCCCCCCAGCAGCCATGGCCCTCAGCCCCCCAGCAGCCATGGCCGTACTGTACTGTACATTATGTGTCGCATGTCGTTATAGGTGAGCCGTACTGTACTGTACTGTACATTATGTGTCGCATGTCGTTATAGGTGAGCCGTACTGTACATTACGTGTCGCATGACGTTATAGGTGAGCCGTACTGTACTGTACATTATGTGTCGCATGTCGTTATAGGTGAGCCGTACTGTACTGTACATTATGTGTCACATGTTATAGGTGAGCCGTACTGTACTGTACTGTACATTATGTGTCGCATGTCGTTAAGGTGAGCCGTACTGTACTGTACATTATGTGTCGCATGTCGTTATGTTGTCCAGCATTCACAGCATGTCAGGGCCCTCAGCTCCCAGCAGCAGCCATGGCCCCCACTCCCCAGCAGCCATGGCCCCCACTCCCCCAGCTCCCTAGCAGCAGCCATGGCCCCCAGCTCCCCAGCAGCCATTTCAGGGCTCTATAGGGTCCAGCACTTTCGTCATGTAGGTCTATAGGGCTCTGAAATAGCATTCAGGGCTCTATAGGATTCAAATAAATAGGTATCAATTCAATCCTTACATTAGAAGCATGTCTGGGCTCTCTAGGGTCCAGCATTCACAGCATGTCAGGGCCCTCAGCTCCCCAACAGCAGCCATGGCCTCCAGCTCCCTAGCAGCCATGGCCCCCACTCCCCCAGCTCCCAGCAGCAGCCATGGCCCCCAGCTCCCCAGCAGCCATGGCCCCCACTCCGCCAGCTCCCAGCAGCAGCCATGGCCCCCAGCTCCCCAGCAGCCATGGCCCCCACTCCCCCAGCTCCCCAGCAGCAGCTGAGGGCCATGGCTGCTGGGGGGCTGGGGCCCATGGTCGCTGCTGCGCCGATGGTGGCGGTGGAGCTGGGGAGGGGGACTCCGGTCCATCTCTGATGGCAGGGTGATCCGTGCTCGAAGGACCATGAAATAATTGTATACTGTACGAAGGGGTTTGCTGGTTGTAGGCTATATCACCCTTACACCAGTGTGCCTATAGAGAACCATGCAGGACCATAGTCGGCTTGTGGTTTCACATATATTTATTGAGGGTGACATGGAGTGATGATGGTTGAATTATATTAAGTCATCAAGGTGGACACAATCAGGTTTCTACCTCTTCTCCCATTCAACATTTCTATTTTATTTTTTTCTATTTTCTATTAACTTTTGGGTGCACATTGATATGGGTGACTATTGATAGGCTATGTACTGAAACAAGCTATTATGTGCATATAATATAATAAATAAATATAAATATAATAAAAGGCATTTGTGTTCTTGCTGTAGTATTCATGTTTCTAACTTCAGACAGCAGTAGTTGCAGAACATGTGAACCTATTGTTACATTCTAGGACTCTGGAAGGCTATAGTGACTGATAATGAAAATGTCTCCGATTTGAGGTATAGTGCAGCATTTTGGCCACAGAAAGAGTAATCTTCAAGATAGAGAGGTCATCTTGGGCTTAAATTGAAGCTTAAGGATATGGGAAGTTTTCTATATACAAGTGAGGCAGTTATATTCACCCTAATGTGCTGGAAAATAACCATCTTTGTTGTTATTTGTTAAACGGACAGTGTATATTTTTGTGTTTCTGAGGATGATGTAGGTCATATTCAAGAATGGGTGCATCCCTCCATTCCGACATGCTGCCATTCCGACATGTTGCCATTCCGACATGTTGCCATTCCGACATGTTGCCATTCCGACATCCCCCCATTCCGACACGTTTTAGTCCCACCATTCCGACAGTCCACAAATCTTAAATGTATTTTCAAGGCAATTGTTTAAGGGGTGTGTAGAAACTTATAATGTAATAATCAGCTCATAATGTAATTAAAAGACGAGCACATAACTTAATAGATTTTTCTATAATGTAATAATGTGTTACATTAAGAACCTCCACATAGGCGACTCATACTGTAATAAAACTTCATAATGCAATAATGTCTTTATAATATATGAGCTGGTTATTACATTATGAGTTTTTATTACATTTTAGTCATATTGACCATGATACTGACATGACACTGATATGATACTGACCATGATACTGACCATGACACTGACCATGACACTGACCATGACACTGACATGATACTGACATGCTACTGACCATGATACTGACCATGACATGACACTGACATGATACTGACATGATACTGACCATGACACTGACATGATACTGACCATGACACTGACATGCCACTGACCATGACACTGACATGATACTGACCATGACACTGACCATGACACTGACATGATACTGACCATGATACTGACCATGACACTGACCATGACACTGACATGATACTGACCATGACACTGACATGATACTGACCATGACACTGACCATGACACTGACATGATACTGACATTATACTGACCATGACACTGACATGATACTGACCATGATACTGACATGATAATACCATACTTACCATGACACCAGGAATTTTTGCCACCATTTTCCCCTTTAACGTAACACATTATTACATTATAGAAAAATATTTTATTACGTTATGCGCTTGTCTTTTTATTACATTATGAACTGATTACTACATTATGAGTTTTTATTACATTTAAATAAAACACATTTACTGTGTTTTATTGTTTATGTTATGTTAATATATGTTATTTATATATGTCGTACATAAAGCACATGTTCTGCCAAACGTGGCATGGATGGAACTAGTAACTAGGTCCCGTTTTGTTATAATAAAACTCAGTTGAAGGCATATTTCTGCTGGCATGTGACTTTCTTTCTGGGACATACTGTATAGGCCTATCATCTTCGGAAATAATCAAATATAATTCAGAGTTAACTTAATAATTCAATTGAGTAATTCATGCTATTACATTCGATAATATTCAAGCAGGATAAACCATTTGTACTATAATCAATAAAAAATAAAATAATAATAATAATATTTATATTAATATAAATATTAATAAATAAATAGTTGTAAACCATTTGTACTATAATCAATAAACCATAAATAAATAATAAATAAATAATAAATAAATAATAAATAAATAATAAATAAAATAATATTTGTATTACTATAAATAAATAAATAGATATAATTAATAATATTTATATTAATACAAATAATAATAAATACATAAATAAAATAATAATAATTAAAAAAAAAATATATATATATATATATATATATATATAAATAATATTTGTATTACTATAAATAATAAATAAAAAAATAAAAAATAGATAGAATAATTAATAATATTTATATTAATACAAATAATAATAAATAAATAAATAGTTGTAAACCATTTGTACTATAATCAATAAACCATAATACATAAATAAATAAATAAATCAATCTAGATAATAGATCTGTCGGAATGGTGGGACATTTTCTGCCGCGGGTCCCTGTCGGAATAGTGGGACTTTTTTCTGTCGGAATGGTGGGATGTTTACAAATATGGAGCATACCACCATTCCGACAATTAGAAGTCAATGTCGGAGTGGCAGCATGTCGGAATGGAGAGTGAACACCTTCAAGGATACAATGGTAGATAGCCCCAAAATCCTATTCTGATACTTACCCCTATGTGTCAGGATAGTCCATGCCAAATTTCACACTTCCATGTGTATTTATGTAATTTTAGTGAATTTTTATTTGCCTTTACACAATTTCGCCAGAGACATATACCAAAAAAGGGGTTTTTGGGCCCCTGAAACCAAACGGCCCCGAGTTGGGAGTGGTCCCTTCATTTTGAGATGGCCCAAGGTATATGCTAACAGGAAATAATAGTGAAAAAAAGGTAGCAAAAATTGTTATGAGGGCTGGGTCTAGCTCCCGGACTATTATAAAGACATTATTGCATTATGAAGTTTTATCACAGTATGAGTCGCCTATGTGGAGGTTCCTAATGTAACACATTATTACATTATAGAAAAATCTATTAAGTTATGTGCTCGTCTTTTAATTACATTATGAGCTGATTATTACATTATTTACAGTTGCTACACACCCCTTAAAAAATTGCCTTGAAAATACATTTAAGATCGGAATGGGGGCATGTCGGAATGGGGGCATGTCGGAATGGGGGGATGTCGGAATGGCAACATGTCGGAATGGGGGCATGTCGGAATGGGGGGATGTCGGAATGGCAGCATGTCGGAATGGAGGGATGCACCCGTATAGACAATATTTTAGGCCAATACAAAAAAGACTATATAGCCTACCACGTGTCTCACTTTAAACAAAAGAAGCCTGTCGGCTGCCAGACTACAAACTGTTAATAAAATATTCAATCAATCAATCAAAAAAGCGTTGTGAACTATAGTCTTGATCACTTTCTGTAAACCTATTGTGAACCTACTGTGTCCATGTTATTCTTAGCTAGCAGCCATATGCTAACCCTAGCTAGGTAGGTCTTTAGTTCTAACTTGTATCTGAACTGAATGCAATAATTATGTCACATGGCCCCGTCATTTAACGTGAGGCAAAAAAAAGACACAACAACTAGATCGATATAGACTTTGATACAAAAATATACCTTACCTTTCTAGTGAGCCAACTGCAGGTAAGGTACTAGCAGTAGCATATAGTCGTCCCGTAGTAGTGTAGTTACTAGACGCTCAGACCGGATCTAAAACCGGATCCAAAACAAGCAAATGCTTCCGGTTTCCAGACAAAACTAAGATAAATTAAATAATACAATAAAAACATCCATATCTACATATTCCGCGTGGATTTCAAATATAAGGATATTAACCCATGCCCACTGATGTTACAATTATGTACGGTCGATCAACTAATAATAATAATAATAATTATCGTGGTCTGTTAATTTCGTTGAAAAGTTACGTGTTGCTCATTTCATATCGACAGCACCTGGAAAAGTGGATTACGTCTGCATCCAAAAAAATTAAGTGCTTACTCCATGGATGTTACAATGCTTTGCGGGCCCGCAGTCGCAGAATTAACCGTATCTTCCGTATTGTTCAATTAAAAAGCATTTTAATCTGATCGATGGCCATTTCTTCCTGTTTTGATTGAAAACTTTATTTCAGACACAATGGGTCCATATACAAACAACATGTAAAAACACAACAGTAAATACAAAAACAACAACACAGAAATAGCCTATGTATCAGGCTATTTTCACTCCAGGCAGTCCTTGTCAATTAAAAACATATAAACATTGCCTCCAGTGTTTCCAGAAACATGAGGAGAAGACTGTGTCACTCTGTGTGATCCCTGTTAAGGCCATAATTAGTGCATTATTTGATTCCCTCAGTCTACACATGAATCTAAACATAAAATTCCTCAGTACAGCATGAAATGTGGGGACAGCACTGGTCCATCTTGGGAGTCTCAGGAATATTCGAAAAGCATCATTATATGCCACCTGAAGTTTTTTCATTTTCTCTTTGCTGTATCAGCACCACAAGTGAGCTGTATAGAGTGGAGTGCAGTAGGTTTTAAAAAGTGCTATTTTGACATCTGTACACATATGAAACTTTCGTGCCAGCATGTTGGCTTGACCATAAAGTTTACAGCACTGGCGCTGCACATCATCATCATCACATAGATCTTCTCTGATTATGTGCCCCAAGTATTTAAACTTTGTTACCACCTCTAAGACTTCACCTGCCAAATACCACCACTACAACACTCCTAAAATGTACAAATGATATGTGTTCATCATTCGAAAACGGCATGCACACAGGTGCTATATTTATCGACCTTACCAAGGCATTCGATCTTGTAGACCACTACCTACTCCTCGACAAATTATACTCCATTGGTCTCTCCCAAGAATCAGTTCTCTGGTTTAATTCATATCTCCATCTTAGACGTCAGTGTGTCTCGTTTCAGGGGAACTGATCTGAATTTAAAATTATAGAGAAAGGCGTACCTCTGCTTTTCTCCATTTTTATTAATGACCTACCCACAATCTGTTCCGATTGCCAAATTCAATTATAATTATAATGCCGATGACACTGTCATCTACGCATCAAATTCTGACATTGCCCAAATCCAGTGTACATTACAGGCTGACTTTGATGCAGTTCAAAGATGGTTCCATCTCAACAAGCTGATATTAAACAAAAATAAATCTGTTAGCATGCTCTTTTCCACAAGACCAACTTCTTTGCCTCTAGCAATTACATTTGCTGACGGCACACAGCTCGAAATGGTTGACAAATTTAAATATCTCGGCCTCTGGCTTGACCCTCAACTGACATTCGAGCCTCACATCACCTCTGTTATCCAGAAAGTTAATTTCAGCCTGAAAATTCTATATCGATCAATTAACTGTTTCACCCTTCAGGTCAGGAAAATAATCATCTCTCAACTAATTCTCCCTATCTTAGACTATGCTGACATTGTTTACCAAAATACCTCCGATACACACCTCTATCCCCTCAACGTAACATACAACAATCTCTGTAGATTTATACTGAGGTGTCCCTATATGACCCACCACTGTACCCTGTACGAGTCCCTCAACTGGCTAACACCAAAAGCTCGAAGACACTCTCACTGGCTTCTATTTATCTTTAAATGCATACACTTCAATTACCCGGAATACTTAAAACAATATCTACGTCCCTTCAGCTCACCATACAACCTGAGGCACACTGACCATCTTTACCTTACAGTCCCCACCAACATCAGAAAAGTAGTTGGTCGGCGTGCTTTTAAATTTAAAGCTCCTGTCGACTGGAACCTCAGATCCATTAACTCCTTCAATATTTTTAAAGTGTCTATCTTTACCCATCTCCAAATACCTTCTAAATGCCTCCTATTGTTCGGATTGTTCTCTCTCTCCTTACATCATGTGGCAAATGTTCTATTTACTATTTACTATTTACTATTTTCAAGTGCATGTTTGTACTCTGTCATGATGTACTGACAATGTTGTTAATGCATTCTCACGTCTGTCATGATGCTCGGCCTGATGTTCTTCCGATGTATGTTCATCATCTTGTATACTATACCATATTGACTTATTGATACAGTGTTGTGGGTGAATAGGTGGGTTGGGAGCAGCTAGTTTTGGGAGAGCTTTGTTGTTTGTTTTGTCCTCGATTATGTATGAATGTACTTGTTGTATTGTCTTGTATTTACTGTATGTTGCTGGACCCCCTCGAAAACGAGATGATGCATCTCAAGGGGATATCCTTTCTCAATAAAGGTTCATATATAGAAGGAGGGAAAGGTGAGCTTTTGGTCGCCCTTTGATCTACTGATCATAACAACACTCTTTTTAGAGTTGAACTTAATATCATACAACAAGCCATATTTTGAACAGACCATAAGTAGCTGCTGTAAGCCAGCACTGTAAGGTGAGAGTACAACCAAATCCTCTGCTTAAATCATGTGATTAATAAGGTGATCCCCCACCACTTTCTTTCAACTACGACCCTATCGTTTGGTAGGTGTACTGCATGCTGATACAGTGAATGTTCTTTTAGAAAATTGCGGTCGATCCGATTAAAATGCTTTTCATTAAACAATACGGAAGGAACGGGTACTTCCGTGGGCCCGTCAAATATTGTAACATTTATGGCCTTGGGATAAGCCTAAAGATGAACGTTTATGTAGAAGTAAGGGCCAAATATGGAGGAAGTAAACGATGGCTTCATAGCCATGCCCAAATATGTATTACAGGCGGAGCCTTAAATGTTATAAAATTATTTACAAAAAGTCAATAACAATTATGTTTATTAACATACAATACCATAAATGCATGACAGAAGCGATATCAGCTTGGATCATTTCTATTTTTTTTATTTCTTTTAACCTATAGGTTTCAATGGTGGGCCTATTAGTATGATATGAACGGACTTGCGGCATGGGTTTTTTAAAGTCACGTGACATCATCCGGGACACGACTCCATAGGTTTCAATGGTGGGACTTTTAGTATGATATGAACGGACTGCGGTACCTACTAGTATTCTATGAACGGAACGGCTGTGTACCAGTCCGTTCTATTTCAACAAGTTGGCCTGCGACCAGGTTGGGACATGAACAAGTGCAATGATGTATTGATCAAATAACCAAATCATGAACAAAATTAATTCATGATTATTATTTTATGTTAACAAGCTGCATATTCCACATCTTGGTGTATTTCATTAGGACCATTTAATATAATTGGGACATAAACAAATTAACAAATACAGACTAGTTAGATCACTTGCATAGATATGCCATAGAATTTTTCAACAAGATAGTTGGGCCGCAAAATGTGCCCTAGGCAACCTGCAAGAGTTGCTAATGCAGTATAGAACATTACTATATGCATTCCTAATCTCCTATAACGTAGAAAGTATTACGCTAATTCAGTAATAAAACTGGCTTCCCACCCAAGAAGCATCGAGCCAAACTGGATGAAGTGTGTGTGTGTGTGTGTGTGTGTGTGTGGCAGGGTGTTGCTGAAAAAGAGCACTCATAATCATGGAACCTCCCCTGGATAAAGTAAGGGTAAACCAAAAATACAATTCATATCCCAAACAGAAAGTAAGGAATCGAACAGTAAACCCAAACTAGAAACAACATTTCAAGATTTTTTTCTGGGTGCCTGAAGCTCGCCAAGTCTGTGCAGCATTTGAGCCACAGACCACCATTTGATGACATTTAGCCTCTCAGACCCTGTAAGGGTCCAACATGCTAACATGCTAAGATGTCTGAGCTGTAAGGGTCCATATGGTTTCGTTCAGGGGGCGGCCCAGTTCTGGCGAGCCGCCCCGCGTCTGAAACGGTCGTGAAATGACAGAGTTACGTGTTTCCCCGATTTTCTCCATTGACTTTCAATGTGTGTGTGTGCGTGCACATGTGTGCATGTGCGTGCATGTGCGTTCGTGTGTGCGTGTGTGTGAGAGGTGGTCAACTTGACCTTGAATCATTAACAAAGTATCAATTTCACCTGGGCTAGGGATAGTCTATGCGAATGCAAACACTATTGAAAGTTAAAAGCACACTGACTCAGTGAGAGAACGTATGTCCGAACAAATTGCTCTATCGCAAAAAGTAAACGTCGAATGCAATTTTTGTTTTCGCCGTGAGTGACCCGAGACATTAAGGTACGCCGTGTGCGATCGTGGTATTGGTATGATAAAAAACGTGGTTATAAGAGCGAGTTAAGAAATTGTGTTTGTGATGAAAAAATTGCTGACTCATTCAGGCAGTTAACATGGAGTTTTATGACACATTATGATGGTACACCTGTCGCTTTCAGGGCTGTAGTTCACGTACCGTATGTATCTGGGCTTTGGTTGTGACATTGGGTGTGTCGTGGAAATTTAGGGATAAACATTGTAATAATACTCCAAGTTACAGGCTGTTTTCTGTCCGGCTGTTTGTTTATGATGCCACTGCCCCATTTGGTGAATGCCTTGAGGCTATCTATATGTTGGGGGTTGTCTGTGTGAGAGCAAGCTATATAGGCTGTTGTTTCTTGTCATTCTGGGAGCCAGACTGGGTTTTCCATGCATGAACACGTCATGTAAGTCTTGTCTCCTTACTCGAGTAAAGATCCTTATACTCTATAACTCTGACATTTTGTGCTGCCTCATTATTCATTGTTTATGAATTGTCTTTTGAGTATGTGTCCCACAGACTGCCTTTACAACTTCACCCTTTTTGCAAAAAAATATATGTTAATGACGTTTAGAAGCTTTAGATAACTTTCCTGGGGGTATTTATGTGTGTAATATGTGGTTTTAGATATTTTCGATTGTAGCAGTGAGCCTGTTGTCTCTGATGTCATGGACACTGGTCTCACTACCTTCCTGGACTACAATTCCCATAATTCTTTGGTGCACTGCTCCTCCTTGTGGATAGGGGGGAGAGCTGTCTTACTGAGACAACATGTAGTCCAGGGAGGAAGTGAGCCCAGTGTCCATGACATCAGAGACAACAGGCTCACTGCTACAATCTAAAATATCTAAAACCACATATTACACACATAAAGACCCCCAGGAAAGTGTTCTAAAGCTTCTAAACGTCATTAACATATTTTTTTGCAAAAAGGGTGAAGTGTCCCTTTAAGTTCAAGAATGGTCCCGGGGTAAACCTGATTGTCATATCTGATGATACACCACTGACCAACAAGGTCATCTCTGTCCCACTGTATTTCAAGGTCTCGTTGTTCTTGGGGCAATGCAGGAGTAGCAGCGTTTACTTTGAAGTCGAAGGTCTGAGGTAGGTAACAATCACATTGCAGAATCTGCCTGGTGGAGCACAGGCAGCTCACATCACGGTATACCAGTTTCCCTGGTGTTTGTGTTATTACCTGGTAAATGCGCATAGTGCAGGGTACAGCAGGGAGTCCTTGTGGCATTTCCTTTATGGCTTTCTCCACTGTAGCCTCTTCAACGTAGAACAGCTTGACAGCTGTATTGGCATTTACCAATGCATCGAATAGGTGCTTAGCCGCTAAGCCGTGGAGATGTCTTCACCTTGGCATACCAATCTATCAGCTGTTCTCTTCAGGACAGCTCCTACCCCATCAGGGGCACCCTTTCCGTGACTGGCCTCAAAAAGTTCCAAGTGCCAGCAGTGAATCCTCGGTTGTACAGTTCTGTACTCAGTATGTAAAAGTTACCCTTCTGTCTGTATTGTGAGCATGGCCCATCACTGAATAAGTGAATAACCGATACAGATGGGTACTTTTCCTTCAGGTGGTCAAGGACCAGGGAGAGGTGAGCCCATATCGCAGGTGTACCCTTTTCTTTGCATGGCAAAATTGTGGTAAAACACAAGTGCTCTTTTTCACTTCCGGCCATGAGCCAAAATCCCCAAATTGCACGTTATGCATCCAAAGGGTGGGCAATTTTATTTTCGATTTTCTGACTAGCTGTACATCTCTACTTTATAGTTTGGCATGATAACCATTGCAAACTCGTAGCTTAGTGGTGGTTATCATGCGTTGAATATGTGGACCCCTATATTGTCACCATCAAAATGTCCTAACAAATATATGGATAACTTTTGAACCTTAACTTGTGTCAAGACTAATGAAACCACTTTTCTGCATAATTAAAACATGGGAAATTGTTTGGAATGGTTATTGTACTTGTTCAAAACTTCTATATATGCTTAAATGGTATTTTAATGCAATATTTCCATCCCAAATATGATGATTTTGAAAAAAGCTAGTAAATATACCCATTTTAAAAGTGTATGCTGAGACCCAACATGTTTCTAATGGCAATAGAAAGCTGCCCATCGTTCTAAGCTTCAATTTGAGTGGTAACATGTGGTTGTACCTCCTGACATACTGTCAGAAATGTGATAAGTGATGACATGAGCCAGCGTCCCAAAATTGAGCTATGGTATCAAATGGGCGCGGCAAGGCTTGGTGTTTCTTTCTTTTCTCGTGGGTGGGTGGAGGGCACCCAGGGGCACCTGCTGCTGACTAGTGCACACTGTGTCATGTACAACAGCAGCTACGCTCAAGCTGTCACCTTCTGAGTTGTGGCCACCAGCAATCTAACAAGTAAGTACCAAATAAATCTATTCATCAGTTTGTGATTATTATTATCATTTTTCAGTTTTTTTTTTTTTACTTTGTGTTTTAAAGTAATGGTACCCATGTTTCAGAAACAACCTGGGTTAGAGGAGATGGCAGATGAAAAGAATCCTGCCAAAAGGCAACGCATTGAAGAGAAAGAATGTGCCATCCATTGCACTAATGACACCTCTGAGCTGGTGTCACCCAGAGAACTGGACTCCTGGAAGGTATTGGTCAGGGCAGCAGAGGTTAGGAACCATGTCCGCATCATGGCCCTTGCAAGAGAAACACCTGAAGGGGAAATGCCTCAGGTATGGTACCACAGGAAGTGCAGAAGCATCTTCACCATGAAGAAACTTCTAGATGCACAGGTTCTGAAAAATAAATCAGCCGGACAACCAGAATATAATAAAAACAGTTCTGTCAGAGAAGAAGAATTTCGATTCACACATTGAAAATGAGCTGGCAGAAACTATCCAAATCTCCTGTGATGATAATGGGAAGGCTCTAGTGTATGCTAACATCTCCCTGGCTGAGCTCGTGAAGAGAACATATGCTCTCCAGGTTAAATTGGATGATGAGAGCCAATTTGTCAGAACAGATACATTGGCAGACAAAGCTGCTTTTCTCCTTAGGGATGACATAAAAAAGAATGGTACCAAACAAACATGGCTGCCTGATATGGAGCAGGATAAAGACATAATCCCACAATCTGTCTGCAGGTTTCTGCAAACCCTACTGACAGGGGACACTGACCATGCTATACCATCTCAAAGAGTTGAACGACTCACCAACTCCCTGGGCAGTGATCTTGTGTATGCCGTCACTGGTGACAAGACCAAACCACCAAAGCACATCATGCTGCCCTTTGCGGTCAAGTCTCTCACAGGGAATACAGAACTGATTTGTGTGCTGAATCGACGGGCCACGGTGTTTCATACACACAAGTTGAGCAGATAGACACGGCACTGTGTCTTCAAAAGCTGGAGCAATCCCAGATGAGTGTCGCATTGCCAAGCAACCTCTGCAAAGGAGTCTTCACCACCCTTGCCTGGGATAATATAGACCGCTTGGAGGAGACAAACAGTGGAGGGGGCACTTCACATAGAGTAAATGAATACAATTGGAAAGTCTAGGAAGCGGAGCATCTCTCCAACAACATCATCATTCCCCATTTACAACTCTGGTCAGAGAGTGGGTCCTCCAGCCATAGTCAGCCTAGATGCGGACGCAGGGAAACAAAACCAGGATGCCAGGGTGAAAAACTTGATCTGGCTGCTCACCAGGATGTCAAACCCAGACGACCAAACTATCAGCAGTTTGACTGGATTTAACATCCTCATCCGCACTGACATACAAGTCGTCCAGGACACTGTGGGCTACCTACCAACAATCAATGCCCCAGCTGCTGATATGTCGACTGTCAATGAAATCCTCACCCAAACTCTGAACATCATGGAGACCTTGGAACTGAACGAGATTGTCTGTGTCTTTGACCAAGCTCTCTACGCCAAGGCCACAGAAATCACTTGGAAACATGAGAAGTTCAGTAACATCCTATTGAGGACGGGAGCGTTCCATACCATCTGCAACTTCCTATCGACCATTGTGAAGAGGTTTCAGGATGCTGGCCTCCGTGACCTGTGTGTGGAGTCTGGTGTCATCGCAGAAGGCTCCATCACAGCTGTGATGGAAGGGCGCAGGTACAACCGTGCTGTCAAGCTTCACAAAATTGTCGAGGCCATGATGAGGCTAGCATGGAAGGGGTTTCTGTCATGGATCCAGGTCAACCACAGAGCAGAGGTTCACCATCTGGAAGAAACCCTGAAGATCATATCAGGTTTCCATGATCTGGTGTCACAGACAACCTTCACAGCGCTCATAGATGACACATCTTGTGCTCACATCCTACAGCTGTTTCAAGAGTATCTTGATTCCCTCAGAAACGGCAACCCTCTGGCAGCTTTCTGGATGTCATACCTTGACATGGTGGAGATCATGCTGGATTTGATTTGCGCATCAAGAGAGGGGGATTGGCTGCTTCACCTCAAATCAATACATGACATGATTCCATGGTACTTTGCCTACGATAAGGTCAATTATGCACGCTTCCTGCCATACTACTATGCCACAATGTCCCGTCTGCCCATTGATCATCCAGAAGTCTACCAGAATTTCATTCAGGGTGGATTCAGTGTTCAGATTGGTAGCCAGAATCCCTTTGGACGGATCCCTGTGGATCAAACCATTGAGGAAACAGTGAATCGGGACACCCAGACAGCAGGAGGCACAAAGGGGTTCAGTCTGAATCGGGCTGCTGTGGAGAGGTACTACCTGACATCCGAGTACCGCAGCACATTCCTCAAGCAGCTCAGAATAATGGTGGATTGTGGAGTGTCTCACCTCAACCACCCAGACCTGCAGATGCCAAGGATTACAAAGGATGAAGCTGATGTACAATCCATTGTGAAGCTCCTTGATGATGACTGGATAAACCCTTTTGACTCTAATGAAACTGAGTTTGTCAGCATTTCAACAGGCACCTTGTCCCCCATAGAAATAACAAGGGATCTTCTGGATGCCTACAAAATTGGCATGGAAGCATATGAGACATTCAAGCGGGACCGACTTGAGGACAAAACACCAAAGACCCAGTTCCATGACAAGCTGACGAAGAAAAAGCTGAAAACCTTTTCAGACATTCGAAGGAAGCCATCTGCAAGTAACCCAAAAAAGGCTATTCTACAGGCAGACAGGAAGCTCTTTGCTCACATGGTTCTCGTGGGACAGAGAGAGAGAGGTCATCTACAGATGAGAGAGGTTCTTTCTCACCCACTTGGGCCACTACCATGGGCTCTTGCCAATGGAGACGGGACACTGAGAAAAACAAGCAAAGCTGTACTAGCTAGGGAGCTGGAGAAGCTGGTCTTGCCAGCAGAGACCATACCCCTGCCATATGCCACCATCATTGATGGGATGAGCCTGGTTCAAAAGATGAAGGGCAATGACCAGACTTTCTCTCAACTTGCAAAATCAGTACTGACTCGAATACTGCACGAAGGATCCAGGAGCAAGATAATTGATGTGGTCTTTGATGTGTATAGGGAGGACTCGATCAAGAATGCAGAGAGAGAAAACAGGGGCTCTACCAGTGCTGTCCAGTTCAGGAACATTGCACCTAGTCACCGGATACAGCAATGGAAGAAATTTCTCAGCGGCTCTGACAACAAGACCAACCTCATACGGTTCCTGGTGGCAGAGTGGAGGACACCGGAGCAGAGGGACAAGCTTACAGACAAACAGCTCTATGTCACCTGTGAGGAAACCTGCTTGTGCATCACCAAGAATCAGTGGTCAGAGGTGGCAGTCCTGCAGTCTAACCAAGAAGAGGCTGAACACAAGAATCTTCTTGCATGCAGCTCATGCTGCAGCTGAAGGCTACAGTGCTGTTGTCATAACAGCTGATGACACAGATGTGTTAGTGCTCAGCTTGGCATTCTCCGCTAAGATCTCCTGCCCCTTGTTCCAGAAATGTGGACTGAAGAACCGGGTTAGGTACATTGACATCACCAGGCTACACCAGGCCCTAGGAGATGGCACCTGTAATGCCCTGATTGGCATGCATGCATACACTGGATGCGATTCAGTGAGTGCCTTTGCAGGTCGTGGAAAGCTCAGAGCCTTGAAGCTCTTAAAAGATGTGCATTTCCAGGAGATTTTTTGTGAGCTAGGACAGTCCTGGGAACTCTCCACAGACGTGTTCAAAAAGCTGCAAGTCTTCACATGCAAATTGTACTCGGCATCCACAACGACAGAAGACATAAACATACTACGCCACCAGCTTTTCTGTGCTCAACGTGGAGCACTTGAGTCAAGCCAGCTGCCACCATGTGAGGACTGTCTTCTCATGCATGCCATGCGTGCCAACTATCAGGCTGGCATTTGGAGAGGGAGTCTTCAACAACACCTGCAAGTCCCAAACCCAGTTCATCATGGCTGGGCCAGAGATGATGATGGACGACTCACAGTCAAATGGATGCAGGGTTCTCCAGCTCCTGATGTAGTGTTGCAGCTGCTGTCCTGCCACTGCAGCCGCAAATGCAAGCTCACAGAATGCCCCTGCTTGACCAATGGCTTGAAATGCACATCAATGTGTAAATTGCAAACATGTGATAATCAAACCCAAGAAGAGGACCCTATTATCACAGAGGCAGACTTGACTTACTCGGAAATGGAGGACTAAATGTGCTTTTCTTTGCCCCTGATGTGTCCCAGTCAGAACACACTTAACTCTCTCCCAACGACACCACCTCTGTTGGCCTTGCCATCTCCTACTTTGTATTCGTTATTTGGAGAAGTAACATTGAAATGTTCATGAAAACAAAAAATTAAATGTTCATGAAAACTAAAAATTAAATGTTTATCAAAACTAAAAATGAAATGTTCATGAAAACTAAAAATGAAATGTTTATCAAAACTAAAAATGAAATGTTCTTGGTCTTTCAAACTTCTAATCCGAAAGAAGGTCAAACAACAAACAAAATAATTACAATAAAATAGAATGTGGCTACCAAAATGTGTCTTTTGTCTACTCCCGGCATTCTTATTTATTCAGTGATATTGAATATTATCTTGTTTAAAACCTTTGACTTCAACATGTAAACAAAATGGAATAAGAGTGTTGACTCTGGCTTTATCCAGTTTGCTGCTTTTGAGTCTGGAGAGTTAAGCAAATTCGGGTATATATTTCTATATAATGCCCAATTTGCATATTTAAATGTACAATTTCATAAAGCTTGTAATACATTATATCATTGTCTTTGTGTAAATAGTCTAGCCGGGAAAGTTTCATGGTGATAACTATTACTTTATCATTTTATTCACCAATTCATTTATATAGGGGGAAATGACAAAATGTGTGATAAATATGGAAAAGCTACTCCTATGGATGGGTTATCATAATATTCATTTGCGTATATTGATCCTATAAACAATTTAATATAGGTACCGGCCGTCCACATTTTCGTTAACAAACTTGTTCTTCGGCAAGCAAGCCCGCCCATTTGATACCATAGCTCAATTTTGGGACGCTGGCTCATGTCATCACTTATCACATTTCTGACAGTATGTCAGGAGGTACAACCACATGTTACCACTCAAATCGAAGCTTAGAACGATGGGCAGCTCTCTATTGCCATTAGAAACATGTTGGGTCTCAGCATACACTTTTAAAATGGGTATATTTACTAGCTTTTTTCAAAATCATCATATTTGGGATGGAAATATTGCATTAAAATGCCATTTAAGCATATATAGAAGTTTTGAACAAGTACAATAACCATTCCAAACAATTTCCCATGTTTTAATTATGCAGAAAAGTGGTTTCATTAGTCTTGACACAAGTTAAGGTTCAAAAGTTATCCATATATTTGTTAGGACATTTTGATGGTGACAATATAGGGGTCCACATATTCAACGCATGATAACCACCACTAAGCTACGAGTTTGCAATGGTTATCATGCCAAACTTTAAAGTAGAGATGTACAGCTAGTCAGAAAATCGAAAATAAAATTGCCCACCCTTTGGATGCATAACGTGCAATTTGGGGATTTTGGCTCATAGCCTTATGTGAAGCGTTGCTTGTTGGTGTGAAGAGGCAAAATGGACAGCTTGGATCTCTTTGTGGAATTTACATGAATAGTTCTCAGAGAAATCAATATGGATGAGGCATTCATTACTGGTCATGTTCAGTTTCAATTCCCGGTTGTAGTTGTATTGTGTTTTTATATTGAACACATGTCTTTTGAAATGTTTCAATTGCTTCTGAAAAGTGTCAATCAGGTCCTCCAAAGAGCTCTCCATTTCCTTCTTCACAACTATTTTGACAGGCACCTTTTTCTTGTCTTCACCATGTTTCTTCTCTCTGAGGACAGTGTCAGTTGTCCACTGGATACACGAAACATGAGTTTGACCATCATACTCATTCTGGATTTCATACTCTTGTTCTTTGCAGTTCCTGCACTCTGCATACATGCAAGGCTTAAATGTTGGATCACAACATGTTTCTGCAGCGAGAGACTCCAACTCTGTGGTCTTCAGGAGTTTAAGTGCATGAAGTCTCTCTACCGTGAATGCCAAATTTTCATGCACTTTGCAGAGGCATGTTTCTCTGTCTCCAACTGTTGGATGGATCACCCAGTATGGACGCACCTGGCAGAAGCTTGTATACGATAGTTTTCTAGTTGGATTTTCCATCAGAAATTTCCGATGGAGAATCTTCATTGTGTCATTCATGAAACGCTTCTGCTCTTTGCACTTTTCCTTTGTTAGTGTCTGTTTTTTCCCTGCTGTTGATCGGCTTACGTCATCCCGTGTGAAAAAGGCAACAACACTGTCATGTAATTTAGATTGTGTGGAGTTGTACTTCTTCCTGGAAAACCGGGCTAGGTTTAGTTCTTCTGGATTGGACTTCAGACACTTGTGGAATCGTTTGGCTGAGACACCCAGTGTCTCCTGAATCATTTTCTGGAGCTTGTATTTCTTCAGTATTTTGCCACATACAATTCTGGATATAACTTGCCTCGTCTTTTCTTGTGACGTAGTACGGTATTTCTGTTTTATATTTTTTAACAGAGCATGGTGGTAGACCAGTGTTCTCCGCACATGATCACTGACTGGACTCCTTCCGAGCATCCTTCTTGTTATTTTATTAGGAGAGTCGATGCTGCACAGTAACCGTTCATATCGCTTCCGGTATTTTTCTGAAGAGTTTGTTTGAGCTTCAAGCTTTTCCTTCAGTTTCAGATTTTCCATGTAAATCTTCTGGTATTGTCTTCCTTTCACCCGTCTTCCTTGAAGCCTCTGTCTGAAATGAAATTAACACTTTATTTTATGACTTTTAATATTGCAGCTTTCACATTTCCTTTTTAAAATAATGAATTGTCACCATGGGATGTTGTATTTTAATCTATCTATATAATTTAATCTAGATATATTTTAATGTTTCATTAGTCATTGTTCGGTTTCAGGTTTTTTTCTACATAACCTTCTAACCTTGATGGTCCTGGTTGTGGAACGGGTGGTGGTTGTGGAACTGGTGGTTGTTCATCGCTGTCAGGACTCATGGCTGGGGTCATGTTGACAACAGTAAAAGCCTGTTTCTTTTTGCCTCTGCTCTCTTTCTGGGCTCTCCTCCAGTACTTTCTCTTCAAACGCTTCTCTCTCTCACTCAGTTGATTCACAGTCTTAACTTTTTCTTCCATTCTCAGTTGTTTCCACTTCTGTCGGCCTTTCTCCAGGAATGCCTCCCTTCTTGCAGGATCGGCATCTCGCCGGGCACGATACTGACGCTGCTTCTCTGCAGCTGATAATCGTGGCATTTTCCTGAAAAACACATTTACCTTTTATAATATTTATGGAAAACATTGTTTTTATTTATTGTACAGTTAGAATAGTAAAATAACAGCTGAAAACTATAAGAACATGTCATGAGTGTCAACTATTTACTTACTTACTTACTCTTAGTCCACTAAGTTACCTATACAAGGGTAACATAGTTGACAGTAACATGGTTGACATTTTTGCTGTTTTCTGACCTAAAATCAACATGGCTGCCTATCACCAAACAACACATGGCATTTTTAGAGAAAGATTCTTCTAAATATTAGATCCACGTTTGAGAAAATTTAATTGAAATTAAAAGTTATTTATATCAATATTCAAGTATGCACTGTTGTCATGCAAAAAATCCACACTTGATTCCACACTACTTCATGTTAAATATTGAAGAAAGAGGAGAAATTAACATACCTTGCAGTCTTGCCAGTCTGTTCATCAGTAGTTAATGACATCATATGGAGCAGGTCATGTGATTTGGAAATGATACACCCCCTTGACAAGTGTTTTTGTAATGGGTAACTTCGTTGACAGTGACTTCTCGGACACGGATAAAATGTGTTATTTTCCATATAATAGTTGATATATTGCCAAAAACATCATAGCGGCCATGATTAACTTAGCTGTATGAAAATAAAATGATCAAAACATTTTTTGATTTTATTGCTGTTTAACTAATTAGAACATGGTTGTTATTACATTCGGACAGTAACTTAGTTGACATTTCAGTGATATCCAGCCATTTTTGTATTAATTAATGATAAAATTTGTATAAATAAGTATAGTATTTGTAAAGACATGATCATAATGATCATAAAAAGCATTAGTTTTTTTAATTTTACTAAAAGTACATACAAGTTACATCCCTCGGACTTCAAAACTCCCGCAATTTGATATTGACCCAGCTGGTGCCTTTCACAGGTAAGATCAGTACTTATGTCACTGCTTGTTTTCAATTTGAATAGTAGTAGACTCTATGAGGGGTTCGCGCACCACCGCACTCTTTAACTAGATTGTTAAAAAAAGCAATAGTCCGGCAGCCGACAGGCTTCTTTTGTTTAAAGTGGGAAATTTGGTATAGTTTTTTTTAATTGGCCTAAAATATTGTCTATATCAGGGGTGTCAATGCGGCCCGCCTGCCTCAAGCAGCTAAAATATAGGCTAATAAGTAAGGCTGCATGATATACGGTATCGAACATGTACCTTCATCAGAGTGGAGAATATAAGTATAAATCAAGTTGAACAAAGCCACTCTTCTCTGCCCCTCTCTCTAAGGCGCCTGTCACACCTATCAGACAAGCATCTAATCAATGTTTTATGGTTTCATCTGTCTTGTCGTTTGTCGCATCAATGTACCACAATGCTTTGCGTAATCTGGGCGGTGCGTGGGCGGTACGAGGACATGCGGAAACAGATCCACGTGTTCGTGTTGCCTGTTGTTGTCCTTACGCTGTTAGCTGCGGGACACAGTAGCTAGTAGCTTGTTGGTTGTGTCAACGTGTTTGTGGTGACAAAATGTTTTTTTGGAGGAGAAAGAGGGCTCTTGTCCTGGCGATGTTGGTGGCGAGGAGAAAGAGGGAAAGGGAGACGCGCCAGAGAGAGCTTAGCAACGACTCCATTATTTTTAATAAAGCGCATCCATTTTACCACAACACACGACTTTGCTGCATTTCAGGCTGTTAGCCATGGGGCGCCTGGGCGCACGGCTCTCTCCTATCTGCAGTCAGACCGTTCAGCGTTACTTCAGGAGTGCTTTGGCATTGCCAGACGCCAGTGGACACCTCGATGTTAATGTTATTAAAAATAATGAGAGAAAAAAAAGGGGGGGAATCATAACATTTCATGCCCAAAATGATTGGGAGCAGTAGCATTTTCAGAAATATAAGTCATGGCTACGACTCTTTCATAATCTCCAGTCCAATGCGCACTGCCCATGCGAACTGAAAACATGTTCATTCATATTAACAGTTTTATTTTATTTTAACAACCAAATCATATGGAATGGTTTGAAGAAACTTCACGGAGTCGACGTGACACCTGAATTATTTGATAGCTTGCATGCAATCTCTTTTGATATGCTACTGTACTGTTTCTTAAGTAGCTCCGGTCCATTCTGTCAATGCAGGGTGTGCGTGTGTACACGATAAATATCTAGTACATTTGTATATTCACGTACAGTCGTACAAGTAGGCTACACAGCATAGGCACTCAGATCATAACACAGGGCAGAATCATATAAGCATTAGGAGTGAAAATGCATGCACCTTGAATTATAACGTTTGTTTTAATTTTCTGTTCGGCCACGACGGGCAGGGATTATATTTTCCTGTTGAATTGCTTACTGGAACAGACCAAACTACTTTACTTAACAATAAAATCATTATGTGCATAGGCTCTTTCCTCTTCCGTGTCTGCACTATGCAGAAAAAAAAACAACAGACTCAGAGTGTGAAAAGACCGCCCAGTGCAGCGTAACAAACGGACCTTCTCTCCTATTGGTTGGCGGGTAAACCCAACCCTCAGACAAGACAAAAAGGGTTGGGTTTACCCGCCAACCAATAGGAGAGAAGGTCCGTTTGTTACGCTGCACTGGGCGGTCTTTTCACACTCTGTTGTTTTTTTTCTGCAGAGTACAGACACGGAAGAGGAAACTTAGGAAAGCGCCTATGCACTTTCGTAACGAAAAGTAGTTTGGTCTGTTCCAGTAAGCAATTCAACAGGAAAATATAATCCCTGCCCGTCGTGGCCGAACAGAAAATTAAAACAAACGTTATAATTCAAGGTGCATGCATTTTATCATTCACTCCTAACCTAGCTAATGCTTATATGATTCTGCCCTGTGTTATGATCTGAGTGCCTATGCTGTGTAGCCTACTTGTACGACTGTACGTGAATATACAAATGTACTGTATCGTGTACTGCCTGAACTGAACTGTAACAGACTTCTTGTTAGCCACTGGAGACGTCACATGAGGATCCGATGTATATATAATTCTGTATGTGTATAATAAATTGTGAACCCTTGGCGATACTGTCTGACTGTCCCGTTATTATCGTTCTCCCGGGTCGTACCAAAGGAATAATTCAGAGAGATTATCACACACCACCCAGCCTGCACACACACACACACACACACACACGCACACGCACACTACCGGTCTGCCAGAACCGGACGAGGGTCCAGTACCTAGAGAAACACAACACCCTGCATTGACAGAATGGACCGGAGCTACTTCTAACCTGCAGAAACAGTACAGTAGCATATCAAAAGAGATTGCATGCAAGCTATCAAATAATTCAGGTGTCACGTCGACTCCGTGAAGTTTCAGATCTCTCGTTCCACCTCGTATCAGTTTGTTATTCCACCCGACCCATAATCAATAGTTATCCGTCTGACTGCACGGACCAACGATATAAAAGGACATCAGTGCTTTACACAGAGGATGCAACATTATAAATTAAGGCCTACTTCAAACCATTCCATATGATTTGGTTGTTAAAATAAAATAAAACTGTTAATATGAATGAACATGTTTTCAGTTCGCATGGGCAGTGCGCATTGGACTGGAGATTATGAAAGAGTCGTAGCCATGACTTATATTTCTGAAAATGCTACTGCTCCCAAACAATCATTTTGGGCATGAAATGTTGAAGGATAAATGTAGATGTGATAATGATGTGCCGTGTTGGCTATGCCCAATGGGCCTACTGTACATTAGGCCTACTTCAGATTATGGTTCAAATATGATTCCCCCCCTTTTTTTTCTCTCATTTTTTTTAAATAACATTAACATCGAGGTGTCCACTGGCAATGCCAAAGCAGTGGCATGCACTCTTCAATCTGTCGTCTCCTCTCCTGAAGTAACGCTGAACGGTCGGACTGCAGATAGAAGAGAGCCGTGCGCCCAGGCGCAACTATAGGCTCCAACTTGGAGACGCATGTCATCTCTTATCCTATATTTCGCCTATAGCCTGCATCGACGTCTGCGTCATGGCTAACAGCCTGAAATGCAGCAAGTCGTGTGTTGTGGTAAAATGGATGCGCTTTATTAAAAATAATGGAGTCGTTGCTAACAGAAAATATTAATTTTCCACAATGATGCCATGCTCTCTGCTAGTCTGCGTACCTGGAGGCTACTATACATACACACGGAATCAGTGCCAGACTTGGCACCTACTGTGGTAGGCTGATAAAGTGGAGACAGCCGTGCGCCCGGACGCAACTTGGAGTCTCCAAGTTACGCGCAGCTGTCCCGATCCAGTCTGGTACTAAATTTCGTTCGACAATCAGTACCAGATTTGTCGATTCTATCTGGCACTGATTGTGTGCAGATATACAGGCTAGTAACCCCCCAGGGACGCAGACGAGAAGAGAGCATCATGGCGATGGCATCGTTTGATGAACGACTGATCGTTAGCGTCTGCAACCACCCCATAATATATAATAAGCAGCATCCCTACTACTGCAGAAAGGAGATGCGTTTTGCAGCATTTGTGGCTATTGGTCGTGAGATAGACGTAGATGGTAAGTAGGCGAGATATAGCCTAACGTAGGATAAGATGGCATGGGATGGGTAACAGCATAGGTTGGCACAATGCAAGGAAGGGTCTGTGCACCTCTATTAAATATAGGCAATTTGTTCCAAAATGTAAAAAAGGACATCAAAATGTGTTTAAGTGAAACTCAGACCTCTGCAGTGTATTGCCTTGGGCAACAATTTGAATAGGACAGAATACAAACCATGTTGATTGAGTGAATCATTCTTTAACGTTTTGATAGGCCTATATAGTACATATCTATACCAAATGGACAAAAAAAACTTTTTCCTGGGTGTCCCTTTGGATATCTGCCATGCTTCATTTCCGTGTCTTGCATACTCAGCACAAAAGTGCTTGGATAGGTGGGCAAGCCTCCGGAGCCAATACACCAGGACCAGGAGGGAGTTAAGAACCCCAAAAAGTGGCAGTGAGGGGAGGGTCACACACAAATGGCCACTATATGACATAATGTCATTTCTGGAGCCCCACGTGACGGAGAGAGAAACGTCATCAAATTTTCCATCTCCAAATGGTAAGAGAAATATTTGTTATGACCGTTTTGAGGCAGCACACAACAGGCCAACGTTTTACAATATATCTTTCAACCTTTATAGACAGCAATCAGCAGCAGGCCAGCCAGGACTCCACATGACTCGTGACGGTTTCCAAATTCAACACCAACCCTTAAAGAATTGTACACAATAAATATGTTTGGAACCTTTCTCAGATGAAACTCAGCATCAGCAGCAGTATGCAGCAGGTCCCAGGCACTTATTTGCCAACGGTGGTAAGATGCATATCACTCATGACTGTTTCCAAATTCAACACCAACCCTTAAAGAAGTGTACACAATATATATGTTTGGAACTTTTCTCAGATGAAATACAGCATCAGCAGCACGTAGGTCACAGCCGCCACCTCTTCCCTGACAGTGGTGAGACGCATATTACTCATGACTGTTAACAAATACAAGACTTAACACATATTTAGAGCCTTTTTTCCTTTTTGTAATTTACTTTTATTTTGGAAAAGAACAGATTATTACATTACAGTGTTTTGCTTTTCTATTCAGTCTTTGTGCCGAAGAGCCTCTGCTCCATTATTTGTCGCACACCTTTCGTTAACATGTATTGTGAACTTGCATTTCCAGAAGACCTTTGTAAAGTCATGAGAGAATCCTAGGATGATTCTAGTTCTAAGCATCTGTACACTTTTAATAGTGCTGATTTTACCTTATCTATGATGACATTTCTGGAAATGTGTTGTAGTTCATGTATTTGTTTATCTTTTGAATCTTGGGAATTCTGAACCTCTATTTTCTTTCCCATTTGTTAATAGACAGAAGTCTGCCTCCATATCAGGTGCCCAGCTCGCCGTTTCCTGCTGAAAGAGGTAATATATGCATGTTAATCATAACAGTTTACAAACAACACCAATCCAAACCATACAGGTGTACACAATATATGTTTGAATCTAACTTCATAGAAAGAAGTGTGCCGCTTCACCACGTCCTCCACCCCTACATTGATGACAGTGGTAAGAGAATTATGTATATTAGTAATAAGACAACTAATTACAAATTCAACATCAAGCCATGAAGCTGTATTCAATAACATGTTAACCCTTACTTTACAGATGCCACTCAGATTTCCAGGCAGGACATGCTGTTGAAAGGGGTAAAAATATTAATCAGAACAAATGTTTACAAGAAAAACAAAATCAATAAATGTTTGAACCTTACTTCATAGAAGGGAGCCGGCAGAAGCTTTCTTATTCCTTCGTTGCTCTAAATGTTAAGACATGAAACCTTACTTTATAGACTTTATACAATTTCAGAGCCAACTCAACGTGGAGCTGACATGGACGTGGCAAGGTCACCAGCAGCCTTTGAGGATGATGACCCAGAGTACACCATAGACTTGGTGTACCTGAATTTACCAGGTAACATGTGATAGTTATCCAAATAACTAAATTACACTTTGCTAGAGTTTTAGGTTTTGTCATAAGAAAGCCACGACGGCACTCCAAACATTTGAGAGTTGGATTAAAGTTGCTAAAGAATCCAGAATAATCTCCTCATGTACAGAAAGAGGAGCAAACGCCAAAAAGATTCCATCAATGTATCCTAAATGTAGTTGTGCTTTAGGGCTTACAAATCCAATAGAAAGGTCTACTGACATGTTTGCAACATTACCTAATAGAGGACGAGCCCAGCCAGTCCCAGTCTCTGCTGTCAGCGCCAGCCAGGGAGCGAGGTCCACAGCCTGCTGAACGTGGTAAGATGTACAGACAAGACATTGACATTTAGAAATGAAACAAAAGAAAAACAAGCTCAATATCATATGATTAAACTTCTTCATAGTTGCCAGTCACAGCGCACCACGGCCAATCCCAGCCAGCCAATCAGCAGGGCAGAGTTGGTCAGCAGACCACAGACCCATCACCCCTGGACCCGGGTCTGGGTATATGCAGTCCCCAGCTGGTGAAACTGGTAAGGTGTAAAAGACAGTCATTGACATTTACAAATGCAACAAAAACTATTATAGCTCAATATCATATTATGATTAAACTTTACTTCATAGCAGCCAAAAGGGGGAAAGGGCCCAGTCGGTCAGCAGGCCACAGACCGCCGACCTCAGTACCTGGGTACCAGGCAGGTCACCGGCCCATGCTGTACACAGCTGCTGAAAGTGGTAAGACATTCCAAATGAAGCCATTTCCATTTAAGAATCTAACCCAAAAACAATTCAAGGTCTATATCAAATTGTGATTAAAACTTACTTCATAGAGGTCAGCCACACTGCCACCAGCTGTGCAACAGCGAGAGGGAGAGGGAGAGGCAGAGGCAGAGGACATCTGACTGGACCACAGGCCTCTGCAGAGTCGGCAAACCAGCAGTGGTCCAGTCAGGTGACTGGACCACAGGCCTCTGCTGTGGTTGAGCAGCCTGTGCCATCAGCTAGTGGAAATGGTAAGATCTTTAGACAACTCATTGGGATTTGCAAGTCAAACACCAAATAATACAAGCTCTATATAATGCTATTAAATCTTACTTCATATCAGGCAGTCACACCTACAGGCAATGGAACCCTGCCACCAGGAGCCATCAGGCCAGACCACCAGCCTCTGTTGGTCAGCCTCTGTCAGAGACATCGAATGGTGAAAGTGGTAAGAGTGATAAACACTCAACCCCAATGTAATATTTGATTTAAACTTTGTGTGACTATAGTCAGATTTGACATGATGGTTGTGTAATACAATACAAAGTCAATGTAATAAATGGTTGAACCTTTGTTGAACAGGATCCAGTCAGCAGCAGCAGACGGCCTCTGGGTCTGGGCAGGGTGCAGGCCCTGCAGGGTCAGAAAAGCAGCCCAGCGCGTTCGAGCGGGATGTCCTTCACCAGCTGAAGGACGGACGGGACCTGCAGCCTGACACCCACCATTTTGTCCATTTCATTGGCCATGAAATGGACAAGCTGACTCCATTGGCCAAAAACAAACTTCGCCTGGCCATTCACATGGCACTGGCGGAGGCACAAAACTTGGACCAACCCCAGCCAACGCCATCAACTGCAGGAAATGGGGAGAGAGATGGGGGGGAAGACACGCAGTAAAGGCCGTCAGGACTCAGGATCGGGAGTGGAGCTGGAACAACATATTTTCAGATGGGGGTCGGCGGCCATATATTTTTGGGGTCCTTGACATGAAAAACTTTGTCAGTTTTGCCAAAGTATCAAAAAGAAACTTTGGGTTACTTTTGTTTCCCTCTATTAGGGATGAATAATAAGTGGCTCTGGCCGTGTCGAGAGCCTTTTTGTATATTTTGAGGCTATTCTGCCAGTCTATACATGATTCTTTCTGTTTGGTTGAACGCCATTTCTTTTCGAGTTTGCGAGACGTTCGCTTGAGGTTTCTAGTTTCCGAGTTGTACCACGGGGCTAGCCTTTGTTGCTTTATTACCTTCCTTTTCAGGGGAGCAACAGAGTCTAGCGTAGTTTGAAATGAGCATGTGACACTATCAACAAGTTGATCGAGTTGATGAGAACTATGTGTGTGAAGGTCCTCTATTTTGTTGAAATATACTGAGTTGATGGCTGATGGAACTATTTCCTTGAATTTGCTTACAGCGCTCTCGGATATACTTCTGCCAAGGACATTTTTGTCCAGTGGTGTATAATCGATCAATGTAAAATCGAAGGTGATCAGATAATGATCAGAGAGATCACGGTTTTCTGGAAAAACTGTGAGGTGCTCTATTGTAATACCATAGACCAGAATGAGGTCAAGGGTATGGTTGTGAATGTGAGTAGGTTTGTCTACACATTGAGAGAAACCGATTGAATCAATCAATGAGATGAACGCTCTATTCAGGCTATCAGTTCCTATGTCCGCGTGAATATTTAGATCACCAATTATGATGATTTTATTAGACTCGAGAACTAGACTTGATAGAAATTCTGAAAACTCTGATAAAAATTGTGTGTAAGCGCCGGGGGGGCGGTACACTGTAATGACTATCAGCGGCTGTATTGATTTCCAGCTTGGGTGTGAAAGGTTGAGAATCAAGCTTTCAAATGATTTGTATGTAGCTCTAGCTCTAATTGTTAGGCTTGCATTGAAGATGGCAGCCACTCCACCTCCAGTTTTCCCATTGTCTCTAGGTATATGTGCATTGGTGTGACTTGGTGGGGTGGCTGTATTTAAACTAACATATTCTTGCTCACCCAGCCAAGTTTCAGTCAGAAAAAATAGATCAAGACAATTGTCTGATATGATTTCATTTACTAATGTTCCTTTTTTGCGTAGAGATCTAATATTTAGAAATCCACATTTGATATTTGTATTTTGTGGTACAACTGTATTGGTTTTGATTTGTATCAGGTTTGTATGTACAGCTCCTATTTCCTTTTGCTTTTGTTTGTGCAGCCTATATGGTTTGTTCAGCCTGTACAGAGACTGTATAGTTTGTATAGTTCTGATTTGTGGGACAGGTTGGGTAGGCGGCTGCACTGGAGGAAGCTCTCCCCATATAGGCCACGCCCATTTGCGTCTCGATAGATTTCCCGCCCATTTTTTATTTATTTTTGTATGTATTACCATGTTTTTGTTTTTTTCAGAATCAATTCCTATGTTAATGTAACCCTTATTTGACTTTTTTGTCATGAATTAAAAAACGGCAGAGGGGTGGCTAGACATGTATGTGTGTGTGTGTGTGTGTGTGTGTGTGTGTGTGTGTGTGGGGTTACGCCCTCTGTCCGTAGCCTGAAATGCATGCCTTTTCCTTTTTTTAATGAGCCTATAAGTGACTATTAAATGTACTCACTGTTTTTCTTCACAGATATTTGATAATATCCAAAAACAAAACAACCTTCTGTTGTAGTTTGTCAGTGAAATAATCTTCCACAGGAATAGCCTATTCTGTCAATAGATCCATGGCCTGACCATGTCTCATTTGCATATTTGGTTACGTTTACAATGTCCTGTGGGGAACGCTATCCGGACCAAAAGAAATAAGCAACAATTAAGCATTTGGTCCCTCTCCAGCAAATTTCGTTTGAACCATGTCTAAAAGTAAATTCGGTTGGTAGCAACCTAAGCTCAGCTTACACTATATTAAAGTCACACTTTGAAACAAATTAATAACTAAATAAGTCCTGCGGAGTAGGTTGCAGGATACACTGCAGTTAAGTAATTCCAAATGTGTCGCATTTCAACACTTTTAAAGGGTTACACAGTAGACGACTGAAAATCGAGCATTTTCTATAGCCATTGCTGATCCATTCGTCCTAAATGACTTCGCATGAATGATTATGACATGTTTTTCAATGGCTATTTGTTAATGTTTTGGGTCACATGAAAGTGAGCATTGTCTACATACTTCACTATGGGAGACCATTTGCACCAAGTGTTACAATATCATGATTACCAAGTGACTCAGGAGGTGGAGTGGCCGTCTTGGAATTGGAAGGTTCCCTGTTCCATCCTCTTGTCACCTTTCTCTGATGAACGTACTCACTACGTGACAGCAGCGGTGAGGGGCTATGGTATGAGGAAGCTTTTGGAAATGGAGTGATGGACAATTCCAGTGCAAAGATATCTGTAATAGAGGTACACAATCATCAATGTTAACAAGCATGGTTGATAATTATAGTTCAGGTGTACATGGATGGATTAGAGCAAAAATATAATGCCAGTGAAATAGTGTTGAAAGGAGCGTCCCATATGCTAGTGGTGTTTCCTACACAATGAACAATATTCACAATGATAAATGTTTTAGTATCCTAAATAGTATTCCTGCTGTTCTACATTCTGCCAGCCAGACGAAGGCCTGTGCACCAATAGTTCAATCCACCTACTGTGTCAAGCATAGTAGGAGTGCCATTCCAGGTTGATCTTGTTAACAAATTCAGGACGGAAACCCCTTTTGGTGTTTTAAGCGTTGTTATACTTTAGCTATTGAAGAATCTGCTGTTTTTGAAAATTTGTGAAACTGTGGTGCAAATTTGGAACATATATTCTTTCAAAACAAACGTTTTTAACTCAAATGTTTGCTTCTGGGAGGTCCCTGGAACAACATATTTTGAGATGGGTGTCGGAAGCCAAATACATATAATTCTAGGGGTCGTAGTTTCAGGACCACTGACATAGAAACATAGGTTTTTCATGATTTAGAAAACATTTTGTAGAATCGAGCTGAAGTCTTAATGGGTTCATTTGCAAGGAGTGCACATTATGACAGCACAGTGTCACTGTATCTCACCGAGGCATGGGCAGCTTTATAGCCTGCAGGCTGGAGAAGGCTGTCTGGTACTGGGAGATCCACTGGTCAAGGTCAGAGAGCCTGGAGAAGGCCGTCTGGTACTGGGAGATCCACTGGTCCAGGTCAGAGTACCTGCACACATGTTCACACGTATTTTTATAATCTCTGGACATACAGTAGCATATCTGCAGTGGCTGGGGAGGTGGTATCCAACCACAGCAGTATATCCAATCTTACTAACAGAGTTACACAGGCAGACACATCATTTCCTGACCTTTGCTCTAGAGATCAGGTGGTCTGGTCCCTCCAGGAAGGCCTCCTCTTTGAGCAGCTTGGCCTAGATCTTATCCACTTGGCACATTCTGCAAAGATAGGTGGACATGAATCAAAGACAGCAGATGTACATGTTTGCACTGAGCAATGACAGTGGGGAATGGGAGAATACAGATTATTACATGTTACTAATGCTTTAACAGGGACGTTACCTCGGATGGTAGTTTATTTTGTAGCTGCACTAGGAATCCTTTGGTTTGTCAGCGTGACGTAGGTCAGCTGTGGAAGTAGGAGGAATAGTGTGTAGCTCCTACTGTACATGTGTTACTTGTTCATGGGGACACTGCTCACTGTAGACTGATCATCAACTTCTCGTGTCAACTCAGCTGTGATGAGGGACTTTGGTACGTATGAGGACGCTTTTGCAAATGTAGTGATATTATTTACCAGTGGCATGGTGTCTGGATAAGAGGAAGAGAAAAATCAATCGCAATGTTAACACACAATCAGAAATGACATGTAACAACTTAGTTCAGGTATATATAAACTTAAAAAGCATGTGTATACTGATTTCAGTGATAAGACAGTATATGTCCAAGCTCAGTGTGTTCAATAATGTCAGTGGGGAGATTGATAATGCATATTACTACATGTTACTACTGCTTCACAGGGACATTTACCTGGGATCATAGTGTCATCTGTCACTGCATATATATTTCCATTGGCCAATCCTACGGTTCACTGCAGCACAACAGTCAGTGTGAGGGGGTGGTCAGGAGGTGTCTATGAACTCCACGTTTAAAGGCTTGAAGGCCATTGGCTGTGATGGAGTCAACTACATGCTCTGGTAGGCTGTTCCACCCACAGACAGCTGTGTTGAGAAAGGTTCTGTCCAATGTGCGTGTATTGGAGCCTAGGGGGGAGGGGGGGTGTTGGAGCTGTGCCATATAAAGTGGGTGTTTCGCCATCTGATTTGTGGTGGAGGGAGCATGTCCTGGAGGTCCCTAGGGCAGTGGGGGGGGCATTTTGTAAAGGACTGTAGCAGCTGCAATGTGTCTTCTGTGGCTATGGCTGTCGATGGAGAGTGTTGTACTGGCAGTGTCCTCCTGGTCAACTCAAATTATTTTTATTATTCCTCTGAATATTTTCAAGTAGACTGAGATTTGTAGGTGGAGCACTCATCATGGAGTCATGGAGTGAGGCGTACTCCATGACACTGGGGACCTGTAGCTTGTAGACAGTTGCTTGTAACAGTGCTGTTAGCTTCTGACCGGGCCGGATGGAGATTTTGGTCATTTTGGTCGATTTGGTCTATTTTGACTGCAGGATGTCCAGCTCATTTGTGGTGGTCATCCACTGTCAGGTGAAATAAGGGATGTCATGTGTACATTCACTTTCGGGAGGATACCTTTGCGTTTGACGGGCACACAGACAGCCATTAAGCAGTCATTAACAGATGTGGTTCAGGATCCAGTCGCATAGAGTTCAAGAATAGTAGGGGCTCAAATTCCTGCTGCAGCCTTCAGATCCTCATTCCCAGCTGTTGTGATGCTCCTGGAATGGCAGCATGTGTCTGGTCCTCCGTAGAGGTGTTTGTTGGATCGCACTTCGTCTGGAACCTCCCCCTTGAGCTGTCCGCCATGGGTGACCCTACCAGGAGCAAAGCTCCCGACGGCATAGCTCTCAGGTTCATTGGAACTCACAAGCTTCTCCACCACTACAAGGTGACGATCCAAGGAGAAGACAAATTAAATGGAGAAGAAAATGGAACCTCCCCTTTGACCTTACCGCCATGGGTGACCCTGGACGGCATCGCTCTCAGGTTCATTGGAACTCACAATCTTCTAACTAAAAAGGACAAAAAATAAGAAAATAGAACCTCCCCTTTGACCTTACCGCCATGGGTGACCCTGGACGGCATCGCTCTCAGGTTCATTGGAACTCACAATGTTCTAACTAAAAATGACAAAAAAGAAGAAAATGGAACCTCCCCTTTGACCTTACCGCCATGGGTGACCCTGGACGGCATCGCTCTCAGGTTCATTGGAACTCACAATCTTCTAACTAAAAAGGACAAAAAAGAAGAAAATGGAACCTCCCCTTTGACCTTACCGCCATGGGTGACCCTGGACGGCATCGCTCTCAGGTTCATTGGAACTCACAGAGCTGTATTTTGCGTGTCTTAAGTACCAGGTCTTATTCCCTAACTTGAGTAAACTAAAGACCTGGAGGCGTGATCAATGCTCTCTGGCCACTCTGAATAGCCAAATGGCATTGATCACGCCTCCAGGTCTTTAGTTTACTCAAGTTAGGGAATAAGACCTGGTAGTACACTGGTAAGACACGCAAAATACAGGCCATAATCTTCAAACTAAAAAAATAATAATAAAGACACAGGGGATTACAAATGGCGCTCTTGCCACGGCACCGCACCGGCTGGAGAGTTAAAGTACTCCCTGAAAGTGTTTTGCACTTGGAGACCATCAAAGTTCCTCCTGACTGCTCCCCCTGCAGCAAGCGACGGCTCCACTGGCGGCATGTGGGCTGCGTCCTGCTGGCCCCATTTGATGAAGTTGTGGAGGACGGTGGTAGCCTTCACAACCTTCTCAGCGTGGTCAGGGTTGAGCTCGATGACTCCGTGGAACACTCTGAACTTCGTCACCAGCACACCAAAGGCACTCTCCACAACATGCCGTGCGCGGGACAGCCGGTAATTGTAAACACGGTGGGTGTCCGTGCGGAGCGACTGACGTGTGTATGGGCGAAGCAGGTTCTGGCGCAGAGGGAAAGCCAAATCCGCCACAAAGGCGTACGGAAGTGGCCCCAGGTGCTCAGCATTTTGGAGCGGGGCATCATCAGGAAGGTCCAATGTACCCCTCGTCAGAGCCCGCCCAAAATGAGACACTGCAAGTACTCCACCGTCACTGCCACCCCCATACGCACCTACGTCGACCACACGGAACAAGCCAAGAGCATCCACCACAGCCAGCAGGACAATTGAAAAGTGCCCTTTGTAGTTGTGGAAGAGCGATCCTGATCTGTCGGGTGCCTTGATGGCAACGTGTTTGCCATCTATGGCACCCACACAGTGAGGAAAGTGCCACTTCTCACCAAATACATCGGATATAGCCTTCCAATCATCCTTCTTTGGCACAGGCATGAAGTCCTCAGCCATGGTGTTCCAGATGGCAGCTGCCACAGTGGGCACAATGCCAACCACAGTGGAGCGGCCAACACGGAAACTGTTGGAGATGGCCAGGTAGTTGTGACCAGTGGTAAGATACCTGTAAAATAGGTAGAGACAATAATCACAACGTTAACACACAATCTGAACTGACATGTTACAAGTGATGTTGATAAGATAATGTTAGCTCTGCATTATTAATATTACAGAACCTCAGCATCCATATATACCGGATCTATAATCATAATGGCATTGCTTTAATAGTGGCTCTGGAGAACAATGGCATGGCTGAATGATGAAATCATTTGTTCAAAAGTAGCCCACAGCAACTATTGAGTTCACAAATTAACATCCTTTTCAGATGGTCGACATTTCTGAATTAAAAGTTATAAAAAAAACAGTTTATACATAATGCATCTATAATATGACAGTTTAATGTTTCCCACGACATTCAAATGTTTAACCCATTTAGACCTCTCAAAGGGGTGGCGCCACATTTTTACGATTTTTCAAAAATAGCAGACCTACAAGCTCGTAGCACGCTATGAGCTTGTAGATCTGATATTTTTCAATAGCTAAATTATAACATAATGTTTAAAACACCAAAAGGGGTTCCCGCCCAAAATGGGTTAAGCAGAAGGGGGTTCGAATAGGAAGGAAGACACTGGAGCATCAGACAGTTTGAGAACATTTTGATCATAATAATTATGTATAGGTCACATCTTCGTCATGACCTGACAAAGATGTGCCCTATACTTATCATTTTTTACCTTCACCCTGTGTGTGCATTAAAAAGGGCTTGAACTGTCTGTGATGCTCCAGTGTCTTCCTTCCTATTCAAATGTTTAACTTTGGAATTAAACAGATCTTATATCAGAGTCTGCATACTATTTCAATAGTCCTGAGAATAAATGTCATTTGTCCCAAAGTGACAGTTTGTTTCAAAAAGCTTTATACCATGTTCTAGCATAACGATGCAAAGTGACATAGCTCTGTTTGCAAAATACTGCACCTCCTCCAACTGCATATACTTCCCCCATTTTCACCTTTTTTTAGTGTATTGTGACACTTGCTTTGGCAATGTAAACATTTGTTTTCTCATGCCAATGAATCTCCTTTGAATTGGAATTGGATTATGATCTGTATGATTGCTTTTACAGTGGTGGTTCTCAAAGTGAGAAGTGTGTTGCAAAATGTGTTAATATAGCATCAGAATCACTTGAACGCCTTTAACCCAGCGATTTGCTTTTTGTTTTCATTTTTGTAACACAAATCTTGCATGGTAGCCCATGATTGTGATATCGTCCGAATCGGGGGAAAAAACGCTACGAGTCTAATCTTGGGCTACTTGCATGGGGGTTCCCTAGCCCTGGTCCAGTGCGTCATGACGCACTGGACCAGGGGGTTCCCAACACATCTTTTCACATGGGGATCCTCGGCAGAAAATCATATTAATTAATATGGAGTTTGACATTTTAAAGTGTAAGACCTGCTGCTTTACAGTAGGTAACTATATAAGCTATACAAAGCCATTTGAACAGAGCTGGAAATTTTTATGTTGCCCGCCTGCCTCAAGCAATAGCCAAATAGCCAAAATATAGGATTTTATTTTTATTTTTCATTAGCACTGGATGAGAGCACGGACGTACGCAGCTGCTCATTTTTGTACAGTATGTACAGTACAAGCACTATGCAGCTCTGTAGTGGCCCTCACAGGAAAAAGTTTGGGGACCCCTGGCCTATATAATATTATCTTTCATCCTCACATCCATTTACATTCCTGGTGCCGTTATGATTTCCAGCTTACAGTAACATATTTAAGTCAACATGGCATTCCTTGCTGCACACGTTAGCTGATTGGCGAGTTAACGATGCATTTACTAGGTGGGTAATCAACAAAATGAACGTAACATAGTTACTGTAGTAGTTACCGTAAACAGATAGCAAGACGTTCAGCGGGAGGTATAGCTTCCCTGAAGAAAGTGTCTTGCTTCTGGATGTCTGGAGTCACCCTCGCCAGCAGGAAATCGAATTGTTGGATAGACATCCTGAATTCCTGGTGGAAACGGGTTTCATCCCTCCGTAGCTCCCAATAAAGTTAGAGACCGTCCCCGAGTTGTTTCCGAACTCGGAAGATCGGATCGACCCACACTCGCCTCCTTCTACGGACCGGAGGGGCCATTTGAATCTCCCTCGCTCGTATTCTCTCCTCCTCCTCCTCCTGCCTCAATCTCCTAGCCACAAGCTCTCTCTGGCGCGTCTCCCTCTCCCTCTTTCTCCTCGCCACCAACATCGCCAGGACAAGAGCCCTCTTTCTTCTCCAAAAAAACATTTTTTCACCACACACAACCAACAAGCTACTGTCTCCGGCAGCTAACAGCAGCAACAACAGGCAACACGTGGATCTGTTTCCGCATGTCCTCGCACCGCCCACGCAGGCACGCACCGCCCAGATTACGCAAAGCATTGTGGTACATTGATGCGACAAACGACAAGACTGATTAAACCATAAAACATTGATTAGACGCTTGTCTGATAGGTGTGACTGGCGCCTTACAGACACAGTTAACGATCGCTTGTTAAGTGCCTGCCAGACAGACAATCAGATGAAATGAAGGCAGGTGTAGAGTAGAGTGTAGACTAGTGAACTGAACATGTTCTCTTTATATCAAGTACTTCATACCAGCCCCTTATGAAACTACTTCTCCCCAAATCCAAATGGATTTCATTTTCCATCCTGAATGGCAGTAACTAGCATACAATGAGAACTGAGAAGATCTCCACAAAGGTTTACTCATCAAAGCTGATTATAAAACTGTAACCATCAAAGCATGCACTCAACATATAATGGTTATGTGACCATGGCATGTGCATAATATAAAATCTTATGAGTTGTATCTGATATTGATTAATATGGGGGGTGTGTTCAATGAATCGATTATTAATCGGCAGAGCTGTCGACTATTGTCAACATATTCCCCAATTTCCACTGAGATTATGGGGTGAATGAATGTGGCCAGACCCATCTTCTCTTTCTGTCATAGTGACATTGTCCTGCATCAGATCATGTCCAAATCAGGTTCTCCAATCTCCAGTAGCCTCTTCAGTTTTTTGAAGATTTTTTGAGTGGTACAACCACTCCCTTACGGAGCTATGTGTGTGGCTGGCTGGGTCTGAGCACTATGTGTGTGTGTGGCTGGCTGGCTGGCTGGGTCTGAGCATACATAGACAGATATATAGATAGATTATAGCAGTGACTGACTGAGACATCGAGTGTGCATGCGCAACTGGTTTTGGCCCCCATCAAGTGACCTTTTGACCAATGCGGACCTCGCCCCAAGTTGAGTTCGACACCCCTGGTCTATATGTATACATTCATGAATCCACTTGCTGACTGGCTGTCACTATTGGGCATTTTTGTATTGGGGTTTCATGTGATCCTCCCATTGACATGCTCTGGCAGGCAAAAATGTCAAACTAGGGGGTTTTCATGATTCTGAATCCATTCCAAGCATTAGTTTTGCACAAAAAACACTCCTTGGAGTTATGCCAATGAGGTCAGTACATTTGGGCAAGTGCTTATGGCTTTTTTATTCTCGATTGTTGGCATCCATAGGAGCTCTAAAATAAAGATTTTGACAATCACAAGAAAATAAAGTGGTGCGAAATGTGTTTTATTACCACTATGACACCTGCAGGATTTCTGTCTGGAACACCAGTGAGACTGAGGGCTGGATTTTGAAGGTGCGTTTTACCATGTGGTAATACATAAATTGGCCTCGCTCTACGCACAATCGTATTATGAAAGCCTTATCGTCCCGTGTTGAACGCACACACATATGGAATACGACGTTGCTGAATATTTTAGCATTGTGGGAGTGTCCATATGTTAATTATTTTCGCTTTGCGCAATTTGCTATTAAGCCCCTTGACCTGCGCATAACGATTAGACGTGGGTCTAGGCACCTCATAAACGCAAAAAGAAGATAAAGCACTGTTTGATTTTACACTTGAGCGGCTCTGGGACGCTGCTGGAGTGTTGCCAAGTCTGTTTATTATAAGCGGCTTCTTTTTCTGTAAAGTTGCTTGTAAATATTGGTAGTTGTGGTTGCTTTTCTTGTTTCTAAAGGTTTCTCCTAATGTTGTTTAAACCAGTGATCCTCACACAGCACATTCCCATGTCAAGGATCCCCAGATGAATGCATTTGCCCAACTAAGGACGGCTAATACAAAAATGTAATTAAAATTTTACTTTTGAAAATAGCAGATCTACCAGCTCACAATGAATCACATTCATTCATTAAAACTATGAACTCTGACTGCAGGCGGATATATAATGATCATTATAACAATGTGCAAGAAAATATTTAAAAAGATGGAAGAATTTTATATTTGTGGACAATCAAAATATGTTTTTTATTTTAATGTGGTGTCATTAAAATTAATCTGGATATAGCAGACTCACTATCTAGAAAATAAAAACATGGCACTTAATTTAAAATAGGTTACAGACCCCTGTTATATGCGCTTATTTTGGGATTCTTTTTATAGACCTATTTACTTGTTTCTATGAGACATGGCAACAGCGCAGCAAAAGACGCATCCACGGCTTTTATTTTTGAAATGTTGAGATTAGAAACGGCCATAATTATTTCATTTCTCAACCTTAAAAAAAAAAAAAAACATCGCCATAATCCTTGGGAAGTGTGCTTTCATACGCTGTATCACACTCAATCCAAGTCTTCTTCAATAAAATGCTACGAGCGAAGACCATACGATCACGGGCATACACCACGCATTCAACTCATTACTCATTTCAAATATAATATAATTATAATTTAAATTAATTTAAATATAATTTTACTGGTGTTTCTCAATAGAAACAACTTATTTTGAGGCATAAAGGTGACAGCATGCAGTGCAATAGGAATAATTAACCCAAATGTCATGTCTTCTATGGTGCCAGCCTGAAGAAATGTAATATAACGATCCCCAAAGTGCGCATTCCGTATGTCACATCAGCTGACTGGTAAAGAAAATAGTACGGACATGTTGATTGGGTAACTCTCAAACACGCCTTAAACACTCCCATGACTTCAAGGCCGTTTTGCGCACTCCACGGGGTGTCGAAAGCGCTTCTTAACATGCTTAAAATTGCAATATGACATACCCCAAGCCCCCAGCTCATATTACTGTAATCTTATATGTCATATCATATGACGTTCAAAATGGCACCCTGAGTCTCTTTTGGAGACTGTACCACGCTCAAATTAAGACATTTTATATTATATTAGAGGTCCTGTGGATGGATACCAAAAATCCAGACTAGAAAACACCCTTGCTTTTCTTCTCGTCGTGTTATTAATCTCGTGTTTTAAATTGATTGTTTTTTTTTTTACCTTTTTGACCACTGTACAGCACTTTGTAACTGTTGTTTTGATAAGTGCTTTATACATAAAATTTACTTACTTACTTACTTACTTACTAGGGCCTCTAGTGGTGTGAGTATCCAAGATTTCACAGAACCAATTCAGTGATAGAGCAGAGAAGCATTATGATGTTTTAGGAATGCAACAAGATCAAGAATAGGTTTATGTTACGAGTTGATTGGATGTGAACGATAATGCCATGTTTAACTGATGTGTTTGTTTGCTTTCTTGCAGTTGGAGACATAACAAACAAGTTCAAGAACCTACGGACCGTATTTCAGCGGGAACACAAGGCTGTCACGGACAGCAGGAAGTCAGGTACCGGAGCAGATGAAATCTACATTCCAAAATGGAAATTTTACAAAAACTTTTTGTTCCTGAGTGGTGTCGGGGAGCCAGATAGAAGTACTGATAATCTGGAAATTCTCCCATCTCCAGCATCAGATGAAAATCAACCCCCAAATGAAAATCAACGACCTCACTCTCCAGCTGCCCCTTCCCCTCCCATTCCCCTGTCCCCGTCTCTTGACCCTACTGTATGCCCTCCACGTCCAACAGTGCGACTCAGCAGCGAGAAAACAGCAGTGAGAAACGCAAAAGACCTTCCAAAGAACGGGCTTTAAGGGAGGCTATGTACTTCGCGATGGACTTAAGAAAAAAAACAATAGTCGTCTCAAAACATGCAGGTTTTTTTAAATACATTGAAGAGTACTTAAATGACATGCCTGATGACAAGGTTAAAAAGATAAAAAGAAAAATGATTGAGACTCTCCATGCATGTTCAGAGGAGTAAGCTCACATGTTGTGAGCTTGTAGATATGCTAATTCCTTTTTTTATATATAATTTTTATCCCACGATTTTGCAACCCATTTTTTCACCCAGTGTCAATTATCTAATGTAATCCTGGGCGCTTCACTTCCTCTGCCAATACCTGGGGTGCAGCGGACTGACCTTAATAATAATAACTGAAGTTATTATGTTGTTATTGTTTAAGAATGTGTTCACAATTCCATGCTGTATTGACGTTGGTACCAAAGGAGAGATAACAAACTTTGACCAAAATAAAATGTCTTCTACATTCTCTAATTGTGTGTAGACTTCTTTTACATTAAAGGGGGTGTCAGTGATTTCAGTCAAAAACCCTTAGGTTTCGTTTTTGCCTTGGGACACAAGCTTTCATCCAATCAGGATAGAGAACAAAAACGAAACCTAAGGTTTTTTGACCCCCAGGGGTTAACTGGGGTCAGGGAGGAACTCCTTATATGGTCAGCACACTCTATAGTAGAGAGGATTATCACAACAAAACAAAAAAATAAGTGATATTTGAATTAAGTGAAATCACTGACTCTACCTTTAAGTAATGCAGATGTTTAAAGGGACACGCTTTTAGCTAAAAAATATATATCAATGACCTTTATAAGATTTACTACACTTTCCTGGCGTTATTTTTTGTGTAATCTCTGGTTTTAGATATTTTAGATTATCCGATTGGCACTGACGTCAGAGACAACGTTTTCACTACACGTCCGGACTACAGGGTGTTTCGTCAGACTGTAGTCTGACCAGCCCCCAAACACAGCCGTCACGTACACCGGGGTGTCCCTAATGCCGATATATGTCACTCTCCACGACAGCTTTGGAGCGCAAATAGACAGACATGTCCTGGAAACCTATTTCAGGATTCCCAAAAAAAACTGGGCGGAACAACCCGAACCAGCGGGTGTGGATGGACTGTTGACTCACGAGTAAGTTTATTGCTAGAAAATAGAAATGTAGCATTGTAGCCGCTCTTCAACTTCTTACGTTGTGTCTTTTCGCTTTGGGTATGCTAAACCAGCTGAAGGTACATGGAGCCAACTAGCCCTGGTCTAGTGCTAGGAGGCAACACGAGTCCTGAGTGAATTAGCCTGTTTTCTAAATACAATAATAAGCCTGGTCTATCCTACTTGAGCAACACAACAATATGGCAGTGGTGACTAGTGGTGGCTTGCATTCCTTCTTCTAGACCAGTGGTTCCCAAACTTTTTCATGTCAAGGACCCCCAGTTTGACATGCATTAGTCTACGGACCCCCATTTTAATGGCATTTCTATCTCTGGAAACCCCCATTTATATTTTAAAATCAATGTTGTACACATGGAACAGTTACAGATCAAGGGTCCATTTGGTTCTAAACTATCATTTAGCTGGGGGTCCCCGGACCCTACCTTGGGAACCACTGTTCTCGTTTTACATGTCAATATAAGACTGTGTATATTTACTGTAAGCATTGAAAGTCAATTCTATCCAAATGCTATGTATTATTTTTTTTGTCTGATAAAGAAGTAAAGCAAAATCGTGAATGAGACCTCATTTATGTATCATTTATAACTCCTAGATAAAGATGAGCACCAGTCGAGACCAAAGTATAGTTTCTCATCCTTCTCAATTATGACTCCTGAGAAATAGACACTGTTTAGTCTCACAGTGAGAACAAATTGAGTTGATTGGTGAGTTCTCAAAATTGTCTTATCATTTCTCTTTTAAAAGGTCTCAGCTCAGTCTCTCAGTGATCACTGTTTGAGTTCTCTAAATTGTCTTACCGGATTCTCTTTTTTAGAGTCTGAGCAGGAGAGCAATGCAAGCTCTCAGAAGTGTCTCAATATGATATCAACAATTTTGACGCACTACCTCAGTTATGTCTCAGTGAGAGATATACCTGGGTCACATTGGTCAGTCTCACAGTGATCCCTATGTGAGTTCTCCAAATTATCTTAAAGGCGTCTCGCTTGTATAATCTCATTACAAGCTCTCGAATGAGTTTCAAATGATACCATGATGTATCAGTTTATCGCAGACCAATCCAATGCCTATTTAAGAATGTTAAAAGCAATCAACCCAGAGGAAAGCATAATCCAACTTTGAGATCTCATCTCTTGCCCTCTTTTCCTTTGAATTTGATGCATTGGTGATTTACACTATTGCAATTGTGTATGAATGATGCTTACCTGGTGTCTGGGTCACACTCACACAATGGAGCCATGATATGCATACAGTCTCATTCCTGTGTTAATTCACAGTAGCGTCTACTCTATCGTCTATGAATTGATTGCGTGGGGCCTTTTTTTTTGCTATCCCTTTTAGACTTATGTAAGCATTTGGACCCACCACTATATCTTATATATATCACCTTAGCACCACCCACCTGAACAGAAACCGTGCCCACAGCTGATGATAATGGGTAAGGGGTTAGGGGAAGGGATGATTTTACTGTGTCACTACAGTGGTGTATTTCAATGGGGCCTCAAAACCAGGGCACTACAGACATCTGGGCACCTGGACTGCTGGGCACCTTGACGTGTGGACAGTGACACCTGTATTATTTGTTACCTACGTGCAGGTCTAGGTGCAGGTGCTGTGATTATTATACATTTGGCAAATGTTTGACCAGTCATTGTGTTTCATGGATCAGTGCTGTGATTGACTGAATTACGGGCCCATTGATATCAGTGCTGTGATTTACTATACTACAGACCCCTCCCTCTTTTTCATTGTAAGAGGGTTAAAGAGGGTTTTATCTTTGATGAATAGTATATAGCCGAAATTGTAGCATATACCTATTTCAGTATATCATCATTACATTGATTATATTTTATTTATTTTTGTGGGGTGCTAGCCCCTCCTGTGTCCAGCTTTGAGGGTGTGTGTGTGTAAACACAAACATTGTCCTAACACAAACATTGAAGACGAAGGTGAGGACGCAAATTTGAATTGGCCGGAATGAGATGATGTATGATGATGTATGATGAAAAGAACGCCCCATCAATTCACACGGCTGGGATTTTTATTGTGACTGTAGGTCGGTCGCATTTACTATGAAAACCTGCATTTCCCATTTGATTGTTCGTTTGTTCGTTCACCCATGCCTCCGTATATGGTCACACCTTGTGACTTGACACCTCGTGCCATCATGCCTCCATATATGGTCACGCCTCATGACATCACACTTCCATATATGGTCAAGCCTCGATTGTGACATCACACCCCTATAGTATATGGCCACGCCTTGTGACATCACGTGACATCATGGAGACCCTTACAGTTGTACCTTTTAACAGCGGGAGACCTTAGAGACCAATGGCGAGTGTCGCTTGAATTTCATTGGCTATCACCCACTATCGGCGGGCGACGTCGCCCAAAAGATTAATTATTTTTATCTTTTCGGCCGACGTTCCTCCGCCCACTTTTCGATCATCGCCTTTTCGCCTGCTAACGCCTCTATCGCCAGTAGTTGCCGGGTCTGCTGTTAGATCTCCATATATGGTTGTCAGTCCAACCACTGTGGTTGCTGAGATTTGCAAATGAACCAAGTTGGTACAACACATGCATCTCCATATGTGGAGCTGACTATCATCATCTGGATCTTTTATATGAATATCACGACACTGACCTCATTAAACCCTGGATAGCCATACAGTACATGGTTTATATATGTATTTATATTTGGAGCCGGCCAGCAACTCTTCATCTGACCTCTGACACCAGATTAATAGTTTAACTCCTGCTTCTCAACTGTGCCTGTTTAATTGTTTCAGAGCGACCTCACCCTTTTGGGTGCTTCACGCCTTCAGGGTGTTTTACTGGTTATAAGAATATGAACAAGAACAGAACCCAATAATAACCCTGCAAGCGAGCCTGCACTGGCCCCGTCAGGGCCCACTTAGGGCTGGCTTAAGGGCCCACCGTGGGCTGCCCACACAGGGCCCCAGAGGGCTTGCTCATTGGCAAAGTGTGGGCCCCTAAGTGCTGGCCCTGCATGGGCAGCCCTCACTTAGCCCTCACATAGCCCCGACATGCCTACAGTGGCCCCCCGTTGGCCCACTTGGGGCTCTGACTAAGCAGCCCTCACTTAGCCCTCAGGAAGCCCCATCAAACTATAACACCAAAATATTCTATTAATCTAAAATGTATGCAGTCACTGCATTACTAAGATCTGTATTGTAAAAGAAAATTCAATAGTCAAAGGGATTCAAATCAATGATTCAATGTAATGTAATACAAAACAAATATAAAACACATTTGCAAATATAAAACCAGTGCAACCTTTCTATCAAAACCGGCAGACACAGGGGAACTGAATCAAGTTCAATTCCACGGCCGAAATTAATACTTTGGGGTACAACCCACTTGTATAGAATGAATGAATGAACGAACAGTCTCTTTTCTTCAGGCACTGTTAATTTATTAGTAAAGTACATTTTCATCAAGTTCACTTCAACTCATACAATAGACAATACATACATACAATAACCTGCCTCTCGCCCAACCAAACGGTGGAACAGCTAAAGATGGCAGATGGACAACAAAAGAATGGACAGTGATATGCAATAAATATATTTATTGCATGTGCTGCTTACAGCGGCCATCAAATGCATTACAATTAAATGTGGGTGGAAAAAATATGGGACATTTACCAGATGGAACAAATGACATATGCCCTGAGGCTTCAACCAAACATATTTAGTAAAAGGTGGAGTCCTGTACTGCCTCTACTAATGAGGTAGCAGCTGAGATTGTGAAAAAAAAAAGAAAAAATCAGTTGTAAGAAAAATGTATAGGCCTACTTGTAATTCTGTGAAGTTCAAAAAAAAAGAATGGACGGTCGACTCTCTCTCTCTGTCCTCCCTTTCATCCCATCGTGCAACGGTCACCCACTCCAAACTCCAGTCACCTGGAAATATATTTAAAAAAAATGTTTTAACATACATACATACAATTACATACATATTTATACTTAAGTATTCATTGTCAAAGCTTACTCTTCCACTGCGGCCTCACTGCTAGCCAGCTGACGGTGAAATCGCTGCTTTCGTCCACCCGCTCTGTCTCGCGAGTTCCGCAGCCACACCATTATCTCCTTTTCCACATCCGACTCCTGAGGACTAGGCTGAATGCGGCACTTTCTTACAGCCTCTGAAACATAAAAACAAATAGGCTTATATGAAACAATTATTTTTGTAGTAAGCAATTTATTATTCGTTGCTGTCGGGCAGATCAACATCAACATCCTTCAACTTTTTGTGATTTTGTTCTGTTTTTGTAAATGAAAGCCCTACTTGATACTAAATAACTTTACTGGAACACAGGTTGTATTTTCCATGACCATTTCCTGATGGTATAGACATACAAGGTTTTTAACCAACAGCAACTTGCTATGCTATTTCTATTTGCTAGCTATTTCAAAGATTGTATCGCAACTCTTTATGCATAACGCATAAGTGTATTTTTTTTAACCCTACTGCCTGTTTTCTAATACTCTTTAACAATGGTTCTCAACCTGTGGTACACGTACCACCGGTGAAATCCCTCAAGGTTCAAGGTTCTTTATTATTTGTCTCCCGGGGAAGACATTTGTCTTAGACAAAGGGCCGGCATGCAAGCGTAGCCCTTATGTCCATTTCGCCGCAGTGCAGCGCCAAAAAATCCCTGAGACCCAAACCAGTGAAAATAGCTGATCGTCAAGCTCACACAGCGTCGCTTTGCGCCACATTGTGAGCTTGTAGATCAGCTAAAACGTGCAATTCACCAATGCAACAGTGTTATTGACCAACGTGTACCTTTGAAATGAGCAACTTATCATGTTTAAGTCTGGTTTATTGGGCTAAGCTGAAGTCAACAGCTAGCTGTCAAAGTTAGCTGCTAGTAGCTAACTATACTATAGCCACAACTCAGCTGATGTTGCTACACTAAACTTAGGTCTACTCGACGGAAATTATATCTGAATTTGCTAAATGTACTCAAATACAACCTCAACACAACATCACACTTAAACTGTAACAAATGTTTGCTGTTAAACGTAATTATTATTCATAAAAAACTCACCAGATAGAACTTAGACAGATACGATGTTATTGTGTTTTCTTTCCTCCCGCCGTCCCATGACGTAGCGCAACAAACTACAAAGTAAAAGGGCTTCTTTCCTACTGTCGTCTGTCGACCAATGAGATTAATACTTTTCGCCAGATTGACAGTTCAGCGACAAATGATATCTAACCATGAGGAGAGAGGTGGGACATCCATCCCAGACAGGCGGAGTGATACTGAGCCTCGAGGCTCTACAGTGAGACGTTGTAGAACGCGGAGTGATATGATAAAAAAGAAAAAATAGTTCCAAGCTTAGGCGCACAACTGGACAGATTTCTTTCGCATGAGTTGTTCTATGCTAGAAAAATAATGCCTTGTATTTTTTATTTTCAAAGTTAATTTAAAGCAGTGCTAAAAAATGTGGTTTGGTGCAGTGGTGGAAAGTAACTATACACACAAATATATACATACATACTAGGGGTGCAACGGTTTTCAACCGAAAACCGAACCGTTCGGTTCCACATACACGGTTCAATGCGCTCTAATGAACCGCGCTATTTCGGTTTGCATTAATTAATTTATTACAGCTGCGAAGAATGTATTTCTCGGTCACACACTGGCCTACTTAGAAGTCTAGCACTCTATCGGTCACACACCGTCCTACTAAGAAGTCTAGCACTCTTTCGGTCACAGAAGTGTAGCACTCTGTCGGCCCACCCCCTACACACACACACACACACACACACACAGAGAGAGAGACGGCATGATGAGGAGAATCCAGCACTCGTCTTTAAACGTCGTTCTTGGAATAATTATTGATCGTCATACACAGAGACACACACAGCGGAGTAACCTCGCGCCAACAGGCTTCTAAGCACGGTCGTTGTAAGTTTGTTCAGATCTGATTCTGCATCTGCACTCGCTGTTTGAGTGCTAATTAAGAGGGAGAGTGAGAGCAAAAACAACCCGCAGCAGGACATTCATTCCGTCAGAAAAGTACCAACAAAATACTCCCATGTCCAATCCATGACTGTAGATAGAAGCCCTTCTTCTAATAATATAAGCATAATATCCTTAAATCCTCATGTAGACTTATTGTAAACTTTTGTAGGCTATTTTTCTGAGACACGACGCATTCACTGTGAATGACTCCCCTCCCAGGAGACACTCTCCTCTCCTCTTTCCTGCATGTGCTTAATGCCCCGTGTGAGCGCATAGGTGCATTTATTTCCCCTTAAAAATAATGATGAGGCACATTAAAATAGCAATATAAGGTTTTTTTCCCCCTTTAAAATAATGAAAAGGCAGAAATGCCTAATAAAATAATATATGCTAAAAAAAGAGAAGAAAAGAAAATGCTATAAATAAACTTTTTTGAGTGGTGCAAGCCACTGCCTGGCTGGCTGGCTGGGTATGAGCATGAAAACAGCGTGGTTGTTTTTCACCACCTGTGCACAACCTAACACACACGCACATTATTAACTGTATATATGATGATTTCGTGTGTGCCAGTACAGTGACACTAGTACAGTACAGTACAGTAGAGGGTACAGTAGGGCGCGTTCCTGGGGATCACTTCACAAGGGGGTATTTTTTTTTACTGTACCGAAACCGAACCGAAACCGTGGCCCCCATACCGAGGTTCGAACCGAACCGTGGTCTAACTGAACCGTTGCACCCCTAATACATACATATACATTAATATTGTGTGTGTGTGTGTGCGTGTGCGTGTGCGTGTGTGTGTGTGTGTGTGACTGTGTGTACATATAACTATACGTACAGGGGAAAAGAGCGGCAAAATTATTATAATATATAAATTATTTTTTATGGGCTGCCCACACAAAAACGCACGGGGGCCAAAGGTACAAATCTGCTCTTGGCCCTGAACGGACAGACCCACACTGGCCCACTATGGGCTTGGCCCAGCCCAGCCCGCAAGTGTGGGCTGCCCACAGCAAGCCTGCGGTGAGACCACAGCTGTGGGCCTCACTTGGGCAAACCCGCTATGGGCCTGTGCAGGTTTGGTGCGGGCTTGGCATAGCCCTCACTGCCCACACATAGCCTGCATGGGCCCCGCAGGGGCGCGCTTGCAGGGAATAATAATAATACATTTTACACAGTAAAAACGTGGGAGTTATTTTCCCAGAGAAGTTTTTATAGAGTTATTATTTTACTCAAAAAAGTCAAATGTACTCTTTTGGAGGTTTATTTATCTCCAATGACCAATAGAGTGAGAGCAAAATTCCAGAATAATTTCTATTGCAGTATTACAGCAAGGCCACGCCTACTATGCCTAGATTTTTTGAATCTGAAGGCGCCATTTTCTCCGAAGGCACTAAGGCAGCTAAAGCAGTACACGGGTACACTTCTCCTCATCGGCACCGCACTACTATAATGGACATTTTATTTTAAACCTTTTCTTCACTTTGATGGATAAAATACCAGGTAAGATTATTATTGGTTAACTTAGTAAATGGCAATGTTTGTAACTGATTTGGAACATTACAGCTTCCAGGCCAGCTGGCCAGTGGCCACAACTACTTGGATGTTAGCATGTTGGCTAACGCTACGTTAGCAGGCACACTATTGATTAAACAACCTTTTAATTAATAGCATAACGTATTAACGCAATGTACATCGGTGCAACACGAGTATTACATTATGAACAGTATTGCTATCATGTTTATTCATTAATGTTGTACCAGGTAATGTAATGTAACCACTGCTGACCAGGCGAGGGAGGGATTCACATTAAAGGGCCACTTCACCCCTGACACAACCTGATCTTATTTTAATTATACCTATATTTATAGTGGGAAAAAGTAGAAACGTTTGAAATTAGTGTTCCATAACTGGAGAACAAAAATAGTCTGTCGGTCTGACTGATCATAGTGTATCACTGCCTATTACTTCAACTACCAGAATGCTTTGCGCTCTCAACCTCCCCGATGGGGCGCGGTCCTCAGAACGCATCCACCCTGATCCACTATGGAACCGCCCCATGATCCACCCAGATTGCATATAATTATATCACCTAGGCGACACAGCTGGGCATGAACATGGCCAGGTGTTCCACATCAAATCTATGCCCAGGTGTTTGTATAAAAACCCATGAGTGCCATATTCACTTTGTAGAGTAGGAGTTCAGAGCAGTCTTGAGGTATATTATCAGACTTGTTTCTTGAGAGTATTTGTGATTTTGCGACGTTATTGTGTAAGCATGCCTGTGTGTAATTGCGCAGTGCCCCAGTGCACGGCTTGGAAGAGGAGGAATCATCCTGGTATGGTTAGCGCCTTCTCCTTTCCAGTCAATGATACAGAACGTTGCAAGATGTGGGTCAGGGCCATCAAGAACCCGAGGTTCAACGACAGCACACCGCTTGAGCAGCTACGGCGCGAGACAGTGTGCAGTCTGCACTTCAAACCGGAGGAGATAAACCGCTCCGATGTGAAGCACAGCCTCATGGGAGGTAGAGCGCCTCGCGCAGTGTTATTGCTCACCGCGGTTCCATCCATCCACTTGGAGGAAGAAGTTGAAGAACCCGAGTCAGTGGGACCACCGCCAGCGAAAAGGAGTCGGGTACAGGTACGAATCTGTCCGATAGTGATAGTATTGTTTTGTTTAGCCATGCTTTACATGACGCTCGTCAGCGTCAGTCACGAGTCAACATTATTTCAGTGTAGCCCTGGCCTGGAACATGTACGAGCGGCGCGTCAGATGTGAAGTAAAGTTTCAGCGTTATATTTTGTTTTGGTCACAGCCGTCGTGTGATCCATGTCTCATTGAGAAAACGTATAATGGGTATAAACGGCTTTCGTTATTATTGCATGTGTAGAGACGTTGCCTCATGGTGTAGATATTATTTATTTCTGTGTCGCGCACCAAAGGTGCCCATGGCCACATGCAATTCATTGGCGTAATGAATTGTTTTTAAAACAAACGTGTTTTTAAAACAAACATTGAACTAAAAACAAACTAACTAACTAACTAACACAAATTATACCTGTGTGTGTATAGGAGGGGCTATAGCGCCCCTCAAAATGTATACCTAAACCCCTAGCTCTGGTCCATAGCTCGAGCTACAATCCCCCGTCCAATTCAATACATACACGTTGTCAAAAAACAAATGTAAACCTTTGTACCACTTGATATCCATGGGAACATGTCTGACTGCAAGATGTTCCACAACACTAAAATGATTGTATTTGCAGTATGTCTCTATGTGCAGACTAGTGTATGCTCTTCATAGCAGAAGCAACATGATCGTGATCAGTGTGTCAGGAAAAGGAAATACAAGTCAAACTTATATAATACCAAAATATATAAAGTATATGTCTTGGACAACAGGATGTCTGAAACAGTTTGAATTGGGTCGCTAAACCGTTCCTCACACTTTTTTTTCTTGCTTTCTACTCATCCAGGCAGAGGAACAGTCGTTGCTGAATATTGTTCCAGTGGCAGTGCCAGGACCAAGTCAATCTGTAAGTTAGCGTAGCTGTTTGAAAAAACACTTTACTCTGGTGTCATCCATTTCTTGCCGCATAGAAAATATGCAATTAAAAGTTGTTTTTAAATTAAATGTTGAAGTGGACATCTGGAATTTTCTCATTTGAATACAATCATAAGTTCCATATGAAAGAGATTGCTACAGTATCAAGTTCTGTTTTTCATTCAGACCACAGGACATCTTGCCAGTGACCTCTTCTGGTCTGAGACTTCTTCTCAGACCAGTGTGGAGGCAGATGATCCGGGGGATGAGAGCTTCCAGCCCGAGACGACAACATCATCAGAGGAGGAGGAGGAGGAGGAGGAGGAGGATGTGGGATCCAATGGCAAGGTCCTTGTGGATGAGGAGAGAATTATGTCCCTGTTCAAGTTCTGCCAAACATGTGGGAAAGCAATCATTTATATCAAAAAGTACTATGTTGGGGCACAGTTGAATATAAAGTGGAATTGCACTGACGGGCATAAAGATACATGGAGGTCATCGCCAGATGTCAGGGGAATGCCAGAGGTCCATCTGCAAGCTGCTGCATCTGTGGTGTTCACGGGGGGCACCTTCACAGATTTTTCAGCGTGGTCTAAGGCCATGAAACTACATATGTTTGGTAGCACTACATTCCATGAACTCCAAAAGGCATATCTATACCCAGTCATCGAGGAACTTTACCAGGAACAGAGGCATGAACTCCTGGCAAAGGTCTTCCTAAAGCAGTCACCAGACAATGACGAGTGGCCCAAAGAACGGCCCCAACTCTTGGGTGATGCTCGATGTGACTCTCCTGGATTCAGTGCCAAATTCTGCCATTATTCATTTATGCTGGACGACACAAAGGAGATCATTCACACTGAAATATTACAGGTAATTCTGATGTTTTTAAATGTTGTTCACAGCAGGATGGTCTGTTTGTAACATTTAGTGTAGTATCATGTGGTTATTGAAATAACTTTAGACTGCTGCGTTTTGTTTCTTGCTCCTCCTTCCAGGTCACCGAAGCATCCAGCTCCGTTATGATGGAACCAGGGGGTTTCAAGCGTGGACTGACAGGTCCTCATTATGCTTTATTGCTGTTATGTTGCCTTGTTTACTTTGAACTCTATAGTTTCATTTTCATAATTGTACAGCACCTTATAACTATGTTTTGTAAGGCACTTCATAAATAAGGTTTCCATACTTGCAGCGCTGCTTGGTATGGGGCTTGATGTGGAGGTGATAGCCACAGACCGCTCTCCCTCAATCAGAAAGATTATGAGGATTGAATACCCGGAGATCAAACATGAGTTTGACATATGGCACACTGCTAAAGGTTGGTTTTTATTTATGGAGTTGTACTTGTAGAACACTGGCAGTGTTGCATCAGTATGCATCAGGTTCAAAGCTGTTTACAGTATATACTATTCAAGTATTCATGTTATAATCGGCGTGCAATAAAAGGCATCTGTGTGTGTTTACAGGTTTCCTGAAAAAATTGAAAACCAGAAGCAGGAAGAAAGGCATGGAGATATTGCACGGGTGGACAATGTGAGTGTTTTGGCAAAGAAGGCACATATTTCAAACGTCATTTGTTCAGGTTGTCTAATCACTTTTTCTTGATCGATGTTCTACAAAGGTCCATTTATAACCACATGTGGTTCTCATGTGGAACATGTGAGGGTGACACAGAGGTGAGGGATCTGCATCTGTAATATTCTGGATTGTTCTCAGAGAGTTGTAATTTATTTCCATTGATATTCACAATTTCACACTACTGTAGCTACTGCAGCAGCGCTGGCTGTCCATCCTGCACCACGTGTGTGATGAGCACACGTGGGCAGAGGATGGCAATACACACCGGTGCAGTCATCTTCAAATAAGTGCAGAAAACCAGAGGAAGAAGATGTGGATGAAGAGGGACTCTGCATCCTTCAGGACACTGTCCTCACTTGTACAGGACAATAGACTTCTCAAGGACCTTGCCCAAATGGGGCTCTTCAAGCATACTGGTAATAATAATGAATTGCATTTTTATAGTAAGGATTTAGCACGATGAGAAATCATTGTCGAGTTGACACCTTTTCAAATGATACATACAATTGATTTTGTTTATGCTTTTATAAACTCTGGCACAGGTGAGCTGGAGGTGTTCCACAGCGCCCTGCTGAAATATCTCCCCAAGCGTCACTCATTCTCATATATTGGGATGAAGGAGAGGGCTCATCTAGCCATTATGGAGCACAATGAAAACATTGTGAAGAGGAGGCAAGCCACTACTAAAACAGGTGTGTTTTTAGAGCAGTTATGTCTAAAGTTTATTTGTTCCACTTGCAGCATAATTTCAATGGCGAGTCCTTCTCGAAACTTTTCTCTCCTTCATTTCAGGTGCACTGCGTTACAAAAGGGCTGTCTGCAGGCGCTCAGGGAAATGGGTGGTGAAAATAATTTATGAGCCTCACACCACCAACTTTAGGCGCAGGCTCATGGAGATGGTATTTGAGCGTCGCCAGAATCCACAAATACGCTACAAAGCCCCGACATCCTCCCTTGCACAGCCTCAACCTATTCTACCACCCAACATTGGCCCTTCACCTGCTCCTACAATGCAGGAATTACTGGCCAGGCATACAAGTCGGTTCTAACGGGTAATAGTATTCTCCTTGATGTTGCCAAATATTGTTATAGCTACATTCTGATGCAGATCCCGTTCAGGGTGGGACCATGCAGATGACTCAACGTTGATGGCCCTCATCAGTGATGGCAAGACTGCCTACAGGAATATGGTGAATTCACTGACACAATTTCAAGTTCTTGTTGTGCTGTATATACATTTGATCTGCTCATATTGGGAACATTTCATGTATCTGACCATTTTCCTTGTCTTCTTTCTATGGCTATTTTCTCATTAGCAAGAAACTGAAAATGGCAGCTTTGTTCAAGTACACATCACCGAAGACCTCCACTGTGGTCCACAAAACGCATGTGCTGAAAAGGCAGAACACTTTCCATCATCAGGCTGAGTGCTGAGTCTTGCTGCTATGTCACTCTGGCTACATGGCACATCAAACGTGCATTATCACTTCTATTATATTTTGTAACTGCTAATCATTTCACACATTGTTTCAATCCTGTAAACTTGTGGTGTGACAATAACAGTCCTTAGCAGTAGCCATGGAAGTTGACCAGATATGTATGTATAGTTGGAGTACAAAGTGGTTGTTTGATACCCATACACTGTTGCGGCAGAACATTGTGTTCATTCATGCTTATTCTGCAGCCAGGCATTGTACAGTTTATTATTGCTGCTACAATTTGAGGAACCAAAATCATAGAATGCTAATATGTATTTCAAGGTGTGACAATTAAAATATAGAATCCAGCAGCAATGCAAATTGTTTACCTGTATCTCATTGTTTATAATTTGAGTGGATGGTTGGTAATGAATTTTGCATACTAGCTTTAGGCAACATCCTTGTACTGTGTGTCGATGTGGAAATAAAAACGGCAAAAGAAAATTCTCATGTTTCACTGAGTCCCCTTCCATTGTTTACATATACAGTATAGTATACCAAGCTGTAAGGTGCAACCAATGTTATTTGTCATCCTGTGAAGTTGATAATGGTATTTATATTGAACGCAAACTAGACTTGTATGCTTTGTAATAGTTTTTTTTACTCATCATATACATATTTCACTGTTATCTCTGATAAACACTGTTTTGTATCAGGCATGCCATGATAAAGGAATCCTGTGCCAAATGAGACTATATCAGACCATTTCTAATGAGACCTTTCGCATTACAGTGACACAGCTGACTTACTGTTCAAGTCATGAAATGTACAGTGCTTATTATAGGCATATCTTCAATTAATAATTGAAAACCAAATGTGAAGCTCAAGGTTTTATTTACAAAAAAATAAACATTTCAACTGCAGTAGTCTGTTAGAGTTGTCCAAAAGCGGCACGGACTTCCTGGAATCCACGGTACTGTCCCGTTGGAGATGGAAATTTGGACCGGATGGCTTTTATGACACAGGCCGGTAAAACAATACGTGTGCCAGCACCAAGTTTTTCGCCTTGAAGAATCCACTCCAAAAAGTGTCTGTAGGCTACCAAGCGATATTGACTGAAAGAATTGACAACAGAGTAGACGTGATTAGATCGATGTCACATAGCCTATACCAGAATATTCCACTAATATTCAGACAGCTCAAAGAAAAACGTCCAGAAACGCATTGCTTACAGTATTTATACTGCATTTGCATCTGCTTGTATTAAACTACGTTAAACTCATCAACATTGCAGCTGTACTGTAGGCCAAGCTTGAATTATCCACTTTCAATCTGCAAAGCTTTTGTTTCATAACAATCCACGACATGTTATGATACTTTCTGACAAGAAAATTCCATGCTGTGTTTTTTCTGAGTGTTGTGGTTTGGAAGCACTCGTTTTTATTTACGGGCCGTGCTGCTGCCGCCTCCATTATGTGAAAATTCGAAACAGGTGGTACGGGGCCGTTCAGGTATACTTTGACAAGTGCTTCCAAAATCCAACACTTAGAAAAAGTATCGCCTGCACAGAAATTCTTGACAGAAAGTAGCTCATAACATTACAACATAACGTAGAAGTTGACACATTCTAGCAATACTTACTCGTGAGACAATAATTGTCCACCCACACCCGCTGGTTCTGGCTGCTCCTCCCAGTTTTTTTTGGGGATCCTGAAATAAGTTTCCAGGGCATGTCTGTCTACGTGATATCCAAAGCTGTAGTGGAGAGTTACACATATCGGCAGCTCTGGTTGTGCACCCCCCCTGGCATCTCGCTCGTCCAGCAGTTCATCCAGTATGAATTGTGCACGGGGAAACTCGTGGCAACAGAGCGAGTCTCGTTCAGTCTCCATGGGCATGCAGTTTGTACACATGCACCAGGAATCATTGCCGATGCGCTGCTCCTCCACGTCCGCCCCAGCAACTACTGCTGCCTGCCTGGCTGCATCAGCGGCAGCCGCTGCTGCCTCCTCTTCGTCTCTGTACCGGAGTTGCTCATCTGTGTACTCGGGTTCAAATAAATAGCCCTGCTGCCCTTCTGCCTCAACAATAACTTGGAAATAGTCCTCTTCGTCCATTGAGTGCTGCTCAGTATCACTCTCCGGTGTCCCTGCAGATGCCATGATAGTAGCCTACACAAACTATCTGAGGAATGCAGCGGTGCGTGGTGGGTGGGTCAAATAAGGTTGTAGGTGGAACGGACACCCCTCGGGGGGCTGTCTTCAGGTGTAGGTGTTGCCGTGTGTAGGTGACGCGCATACTCTACGGTGACGCGAGGTTAGACTGTTGTAGTCCGGAGGGGAGGGGCCATCATGTTTGTGACGTACATAACATGCAGAATTTACCAGGATATCTGAAAACAGAGATTGCGCACAGAAAAACCCAGAAAAAGTGTTTCTAGTGCCCTAAACATCATTAAAATAAGATCAGGTTGTGTCAGGGGTGAAGTGGCCCTTTAACAAGAAGCTTGCTTGGTCATAAAACTATCCAAACAAACTGACATCGATACAATATGCAACAAGACAAGTAGACATAGTACAGGAGACGGAACAATTATGTTACAGTAGGCAGCAGACTTTGCTGAGATAGTGGCGAGACACACGTGTGTTTCACTCTAAACAGAGTGAATTTGTTAATGATTGTTCTCCATATTTCTCCGGCCGTACATCTACTGTACATACACGCTCAGATTTCAAATATAAAGTGCTTCGTTTTTACCCCATGGATGTTACAATTATGTTTGGGCCTACAGAATGACCCGTATATTCCGTATTGTCTAATAAAAAGCATTTTAATCCGATCGGTGGTCATTTTCCTCCGGGTTTTCCCCTATGATTTCAACTACTTCAACTTATCGGTTCAGATGTGTACTGCACCTAACCTGACGCTGCCAGATCCAAGAAGCTTGCTACACAAATTTGTTTCACAGCTTATTGGGATCTGGGATCGCGGAAGCAAATTCGATGACGGGGCTGTTCCTTTTTTTCAAGATACTTGGTAGATGATTGGATCACGGTCTATCACGGTCTATCACCGTGTGGGCGTGCAAACACAACCAATCATATTGACGTGTCTATATAGCTTCACATCCGGTTTCGCACATATCCCGCCCTTAGCTCACGCTGATTGGTTCGGTACGGAACGGATTGGTGTTAGCTGAACTCCCTGAGAAATCCCAGATGGAAGCTGTGTTGGGGAACATGCCCAATACCGCCCCCATCTGGCAGCGTCAGGTTATACTGCACCCTGATACAATGCAACTCTATGAGGAAATGGCCAACGATTGGATTCAAATGATTTTTATTGCACAATACGGACGATAGGGATATTTGTGTGGGACCTTACAGTACTGTGACATCCTGGCTCAGGGCTAAAGCACTTTATAATTATTTGAAATGTCTCTTTTATTGTGTTTGTGGATCGACTCTACTGTGGAACCAAAGTGGTTCACTTGTTTCCGCCCAGACCTTTCGGTCGCACACCCACCAGTAGCACAATATTATGCTAGGCTTCTAGCACAACAACAGTTTGGTTGTTTGGTGTACGAGTCGAGGCGAACTCAAATGAAACTGGTTCCACACACGTTCTTTCCATAGCAGCTCAGAGATGGGGTGTGGGGTTTTCGTAAAAGACGTGTGCTGTCACGGTGTCATCAACAACATAACGTATGTGAGTTGAAAGATACTTTATAAGCTTTCAAACAGGATTTAGCTAGATGCACATGCACACAAGTGGTATCGAGCCGACATGTACATGGGGGTTTTGTAATGGTTTCTATTTGTAACACTACTCGATGAATGCATTGTTGCGCTCTCGGTGGTTTTCAACCTGTGGTCCGGGGACCACCAGTCGTCCTTGAGGGGGTTCCAGGTTGTCCCCAGCTAAATGATGGAGAGTTGATAACCAAATGGACCCTTATAGATATTTAACTCTTGACCCATATAGATATTTCTTTAACTCATGAGGTTTAATTTTACACTCAATAATTCAATTATTGTTAAACATATGCATTACTTCAATTACAATTATACATCATAATTAGAGAATGTAGAATTATTTTTGATCAATGGGTTGGGTCTGAGAGGCTAAATCTCATGAAATGGTGGTCCAGGGCTCAAAAGCTGAAAGAATAATGGGCCTTGATATGAAATGGGTTGAAGACCACTGCCCTATATGTCATAGTAACTCTTATTATTTATTTTTCTTAAAGGATGCAGGCTGTAAGGGTCAAGTGTAGAGACAGACAGAAGTTAATTTGCTACGAAGGGCAACTGACCTTCAAATCATTTTTGGAGTCTGGTGAGTGAAACAAATTTCACAATGGCTATGGCATGCCCTATATGCAACAGCATATGGCCCCTGGGAGTCATATGTTTCTATATTAATGGTGCTTTTCTTTTTACCCATAGAATTATATGTATTTTGACTGCAGACCCCATCTATAAATATGTTCCAGAGACCTTGAGAAAGATTTAAGTTACAAATGTTGCTTTAAAAAAGATATATATATATTAACAATTTTGCACAAATGTTAATGATTTTTCTAAAATGGCAGGTCTACAAGCTCACAGCACTCAGTGGTGCGCTATGATCTTATATATATATATATATGCTAATTTTGAGAAGCTATATTTTTAATGCTTAAAGTGGTTCAAATCTAAAGTGACACAGATGCGTAACCTTTAATAAAAATCAAATAAATTGCACAACAGATTTATGTGGCAGTGCGACCCAAGTTGCTGCGGCCCGTGCACTCTCAGCACAATGACAAAGTCTGATTCTGATCAATCTTATGTCTTCACATTTTCCAGGAAATTTGAAATTCCTATTTTGGATTTAAAAGTCTATGATGACTTGAACACGGAAGTTGATGAGGAGGCGTTTGCGTTTCTTGTAAAGAAACCAGACCTGGGTGTGCTTGAGGTGCGTTTAGGCCCATATCCTGAAGGTGAGTTATTTACTAATTAATTTGGAGTCTACTTTAGTAAGCATCGGAGGAAGAACTATATTGGTGTGTGGATCCATCCTAATCCAACGTGTCTTTTCACATTACACTTGTCACAAACGATCCCCTCACTAGCCCTGAAACATGACTGCCATGATGATTATCATGACAGTCATGACGAATCTTCACCCTATTTTTGGCACTTGCTGCATTTACAAACTTTCCGTATATATAAACATTCAGATTTCAAATATAAAGTACTCACATTTTGTCTCACGGGTGTTAGCTAGTAGCAGCCCAATCGCTAGCACTGCTGCATTCCGCGTTCTTTAATAAAAAGCATTTTTGTCCGGTCATTTCTGTGTTTTTCCCGGTTTTGCCTTCAACTTCCGCCTTTCGGTTTCAACTGCACCTCAGCGCCCCTGTCGGTTGTCACTTGCAATGATTTTCAATGCCCAAAGGAAGAAGATAAATCTGGCCGTCTGCCACGTCTACAATTTATGTTTTGTCAATGGAAATATGTGAGACGGATCAAAAGTCCAATGAAGATGGCGAGGAAGATGAGGATGCTGTCTGAGAACCTAGATGACTGGGATGTGTTTTGTGGTCTGAAACCAGTCCTATAATAAATTAAACCAAAACTACAAAATAAAACTGTGTTGACTCAAATGTTACATAAGGAAAATTGCAGAATAATGTATAAATATTTATTTCTTTAGAAGTAAGGTTAAATAAGATGCACAATGTAACCACAAATATTTTGAAAAAAGTAGATGTTAGGTAAGTTTTTCACCTGAACAAAATTAATATTTATATAACAATACACCATACACCAATGCAACATACATTGGTGGAAGAATTACTCATTTTTACTCAAGTGAAAATATTGATACAGCAATTTAGAAATGTACTTGTATTCGGGATTCTTTGACTTTATTCTTTAAAGTTTCGGGGCTTTTTATGCCTTTATTGATAGCAAACAGTACATAGACATGAAAGGGGGAGAGATGGGGAGTGACACGCAGCAAGGGCCGTCAGGTTCCGGAGTCTAACCCGTGGCACCAGTGTTGTTTTCGTCGACTAAAACTAAGACGAAAAATGTTCATCGACTACCTTTTTTTCACTGAAACTAAATTAAAACTAAGCAATGATGACTAAGACTAAATATATTGACAATTGCGTCAAAATAAAAACTAGACTAAAATGTTAGGAAATGGACAAGAATATAAGACACAAGTCATTTTACACTTGTTTTCATGCATGTAATAGCCGATCTATAAGCTCAACAGGTCGTGCTGCGACGCGTTGTGAGCTTGTAGATCTGCTAAGTGTGAAATATGTCTTTACGACGGAATCAAGCCCCGCCAAAATACATTTTGGTAGACAATCAACCGTCGAGTAAAACTAGATTAACACTAAGACATTACAGGTGACTAAAATGTGACAAACTAATATCACAATTTGCTGCCAAAAACAACATTGCGTTGCACACCGTCCGGCTGGCTTGGCAGCCTAGGTGACCAGACGGTTGAGGCCCCCTTTTGGTGTTTTAAGCATTTTGTTAAACTTTAGCTATTGAAAAATTGCAGATCTACAAGCTCATAGTATGGCACAGAGTAGATCTGCTTTTTTAGAAAAATCATGAAAATATTTGGAGGATTTGGAAATGAAAAAGGAACAAACACCCACACACTGTCTTCAAATGCAGTGACCAACTTTTATTTCATACATACATACATACATACGATACAGCAACGTTTCGGCCTATGCGACCTTCATCAGGTCAACAAGTACAACATCAACATTGTACTTACCCAATTAAGGTAAATCAACTGGTCATTTGCATCTTGCAAAACGAGCAACAACCCTGGTGTCCACAGAAGTTGTTGTAGTCAGTGCGCATTCCAGTGATGTGCAGGAACTGTAACACACACTTCCTAATACAAGCACCAGCTTTTACCATTTCTATAATTTCAACCATTCTAAGGTCAATGAAGGCCCTGTTGACTGACCCAGAGTAGAGGTATGTAATGGCTCTTCCTCGTACGCCATCTCGAGCACAGCGTCCTACCTCCTGCCAATAGGACAATATGTCTGCAGCCGGGCCCCAGTGCAGTACGTGGCGTACGTCAGGGACCTAGACGCCAAGCCCAAACGCCACAGTGGCAACTACACACCTAAAGTTTGTGTCGACATTAGGGAAGGATGTCAGAATCCTTTTCTGGCAGCTCTCTGCTATGTGGCTGTGGAACATTTGAACGATCCGGTTATGAGCCGTGTGTTCCTCAGCGAGCCAGGCCTCCTTCCCCAGCTGCTTCATTAGTTGCCCATACACTGTTACAACATCTGAGATGGTGCTTTAAAAACATAAAAATAAAACGTTAAAAGTTATTAGTCAGTATAGTAGGATTTTTTACCAATTAAAACATTAATAAAGAAATCCATTTAAAATCTGGCCTACCGACAGTAGATTATCATTTTCCCAGCAGTTTTACCCTGCCGCAGATGGGGAATAATCCAGTCTGCTGTCTGGGTGATGTTGTTTTTGGCCACCTGCACTTCCAGAAATATATTGGGCCTGTTTTGATAAAGTATAAAAGAATATTTATCAGCTACCTAGATAAGCGAAAGAATAGTTCAACATGCACATGATACACCATGTTGTGTCATACCTGTCTGGAAGATGAGCAAAAAACCTTACTGAAGTTCTCTGGAGACGGAGGAGCTTTAGTATGTCCGTCACCATGTCCTCTGTGACGGTTGCTGTCAATAACAGCAATGGTGAAGTGATCTCAGCCCTCAGACAGGGGACCTTCAGATAAGACTCACGAAAGCTTCTACCCCTCAATTTGAAAAATTATACAAACACACATTAACTCTAAAATTTAGACATTTTTATGTTGACCGTTCTATTGAATGCAGGACGGTCTAATATTAAGCATGATTCACTCTGGGACATCTATCGTGTTTGTGTAAATATATATGCATATAGTTACATGCATGTCGTTAAGTACATACGTATGTGTGTGCGATACTATACTTTGATCTCCATGTTATTTTGGACTGAAAGCCAATGGCTAGAATATGATTATGAACTAAATAAACCTATGAAGGAAAGTACATATTCATCTTACCAGCTCGTCATACAGTGGACCTCATCTAGGGCCAAGAGACAGATGTTGGTCTTGTGCTCCTTGACCCAACCCCACCACTTCTTCTCCACTACTGCCTCTGGGGACATGAACACTAAGTCCACTGTGCAGTCCAGAACACCTTAAATGCATCACAGATACACTGGTTAAGCATTCCTTAAAAATGTAACAGAACAGGTGCATATTAATTGTGATAGAATTACTTACTTTGCACGTCCTCCTGTGACATATCACCGGTGACTGCAGCACACCGGATGCCAAGGTCAGTCCATCTGGTGACCTGGTCATTCATCAGTGCTTTCAATGGACTGATCACGAGCACAATGTGCTGTGCTCCTGGATGCACCTAATGTGAACATTTGATTTAAAAAAGACATGAAAATGATCACACACACACACACACACACACACACACACACACACACACACAGTCAGTGAGTCATTGTTTTATATATCTATCAACCAGTCACCAAAGGCTATGTTTAAGATTAAATAATATAACATATCCTTTTTTTTTAAGTCTTACCATATCCATTAAGGCTCCAAAAAACCCAAAACACATGCTTTTTCCAAAACCTGTTGGGAGGACCCCAAAAACATTTTCACTTTCCATTAGGCTAGTTAATATTTGTTTTTGGGTGTCCTTTAAATTGATTGGAAGGGAAGCAAAAGCATCTTCCAAAGACATAGGTCTATACATACCAAAAGTCTATAATGTCTACTAAATACAATTTAGAAAATAAAGTATTGAGTATAATTAGGCTTTGTGGCGACGATCTCTTAACCAGAAATGTTTGAGGAGTGGCAGGAAAAGAATCCACGCATTTTATAGAGAATTTACCTGTTTCACTTACCTGTTTCAGACTATACGGTTTCAGAGTGCAATGTACACCTCCGGAACGGTAGGGCGGCGCTAAAGCGCAGTTGAAAGCAGCACTTGGGAAAATGAGGAAGTGGAAGGGAAAACAAGGCAAAAACGGGCAAAACACAGAAATGACCGGACAAAAATGCTTTTTATTAAAGAACGCGGAACGCAGCAGTGCTAGCGATTGGGCTGCTACTAGCTAACACCCGTGAGACAAAATGTGAGTACTTTATATTTTAAATCTGAATGTTTATATATACGGAAAGTTTGTAAATGCAGCAAGTGCCAAAAATAGGGTGAAGATTCGTCATGACTCTCGTATGAATACGAGAGTCATGTTTCAGGGCTACCCTCTCACATGTTATTATTATCACACCTGTTATGTCAACATGGCTAAATCCAGTGAGCCCCACTCCAAGCCCCTCCATTGCCAGCTGCAGCAGCTCCTTTCTCAGCTCCAGTGCAGAAAATGGAGGAGACTCTGATGACACCATCATTTTGCAGCCGAGTCCTGCGCAAAGCAACAGAGCTGACCAGACTCGTCTCGCTCAGTTAAGCTTTGCAGATGACTGTTTGAAATTGGTGATGATAGAATTGAAGATGGTGATTCTGATAAGGGTGGAAATAGCCAAGTACAATTGCGGAGAAAAGGGGGGATGGTGGCCACTCTCATGCCAGTTGCCCGTTTCTCTAGCCCCCGCACCCACCTGAGCGAGGAAATATTGTCTCAGCTGAGCAACTGAGTCGCGGGATGGGGGCATGGTTTACATTTTTGTCACTGTAACTATACTTGGCCACCAAATGTAGGGCCTGTTGCGCCAGTGTTTAAAAATATGACTGTCTATCCCTGTGGATCTCGTGTGTGTGTGTGTGTGTGTGTGTGTGTGCGTGTGCGTGCACTATAGGACGAGTCCTTCAAGGCGTATCAAAGAGGAATACAGGGCTGCCATATTTCAGAAAATGTCAAGAGTGAGACTCTATAGTGTCTTAATGCGTTCGACGCCGTCCGAAGAGCAGCGGCGAAAATAATTGGCCTTTTTTAATGTGGATTTGTCCCGTTTTAACGTTGATATTTAACCTTAACATTGATGTCTTCACCTCCATGCCAGCTGCTCTCCCTGCACTGACAGCCTCCTCATGCTTAAAGTAGAAATGAAAAAGATATCTATCTATCTATCTATTCTATATGCTCAGACCCGCAGCCAGCCAGCAGGCCACACACATAGTGCTCAGACCCAGCCAGCCACACACATAGCTCCGTAAGGGAGTGGTCAGTGGTTGCACCACTCAAAAAATCTTCAAAAAACTGAAGAGGCTACTGGAGATTGGATAACCTGATTTGGACATGATCTGATGGAGGACAATGTCACTATGACAGAAAGAGAAGATGGGTCTGGCCAGTGGCCACATTCATTCACCCCATAATCTCAGTGGAAATTGGGGAATATGTTGTGAAATAAAAAGTCAGAAAACTGGAATGTGGGAAAATGCCTTATTTTTACATTTTCTTAGTTCAAACACATCTGTGGGCTCTCTCTCTGAACAGAAACAAGTCGCGATGCGCCCCCCCCCCCCCCCCCCCCCCCCCCCCCTTCACTTCACGCGCACACGCGCACACACACACACACACACACACACGACTTTGTCCCTATAATGTGCACGCACGGGCTACTGGCACCGTTCCACTTCACTTCCTCATATCACGCAAGAGACGCCAAACACCTAACTTGTTGTAACTTGTGGGGTCTATATTGTCTTCCATGAAAAATGGCGATTTGGTCCACTGTTTACCCTCCTACTGCATATGCTGCATGAGATCTCATGCAGATCGGCTATTTTACCGTTTGTGAGGACGCACACATGAGCGCGCGTTATTACGCGGCAGAGCCGCGGAGAAAATTGTTATTTATAATGCGTGTGAAATGGCATGTGTGGCGTGGTGCGTGGTAAAGGGTTAAATTGCGTGACTGTCACGCTCAAAGGGTGAGACATGGCAGCCCTGAGGAATATGCAAAGGGGTGTGCATTGTTCCCTTATCAGGCAGACCCCCAGGGCAATTTGGGCTATGTAAGTAGATAAAACAAGTCCAAACTCTTTACTCCTCACTTTTGGAATTGCACAAAATAGGACTGTTTTCAACTAAATATTATTTAACATTTCTGTATGCTGAGCTTTCTCCTAGTTCAGCACTGCAGATGTCAGACCTTTTGACATTGATTTTAGCAAGTCTCCATGAAGGGCATGTGTTTAGCAATTATCCATGTGTTTAGTTTTAAGGAGAAAATTAAACACTTTCTTATTTTATTTGTTAGGAGCAGTTTTACAATCCAGTAGATGGGAGTGGGTTTCTGGCATGGAGAGTTAAAACACTTCAAAAAGATGCATCAGAGGGACAAAAGAGAACCAGAAACATTCAGCCACTGACGGGTAAGTGATTTTGATTGTAGTTAGAATGTGCGCAATGCATTTTTGCTACAGTGGTGGCAAATAAGCAAGAGTGGCCCTCTGGTGTGATTTTAGTAATTTCATTTATAAACAAAAGAAACCTGAGAAATTCCATAAATTAGGAGATAAGTGTTTATAAAGTAGTGAAAGTAGCTGATCTACAAGCTCACAACGCGGCGTGACATGCGGTGAGCTTGTAGATGTTTTGTTTTCACTAGTTTGGTTCCTGGGCAAACATCTTCTAGATGCATCCTTATAGTAAATATCACTGGAAAGTATTGCAGTAGTATAAGTGGTTTCAACATTGTTACAGGTGGTCCAGATGCTGGTGACAGATCCCCCTTCAGTGAGGAAAACCAGCTAACCACAGAAACCCAGTGTCGTGAGGCCATCGCACTGATGAAGCATACAACTGATGAAGCAATCATCAAGGAGAAGATGAAACAGACATTCACCCATCGCCAAGCAATGGTTCATGATCCAGTGAAGTCCTCTGAAATATTCACCACCTTTCCAAGATTTCTTGACATCGCAGGAATGGTATGTGGCTCTTTAACTGACTTGCATTAAAGTAAAACTGAAATGAAAAATAACTACCGGTAAACAGATCACATCCCTGGTGTTATTTTCAACCATGTTGTCGTCTGTATTCCATCTGCAGATAGAGCAGGATTTCAGGCTGATGTTTGGTGATGACATCTCTGCAAAGTTCTTGGAGAAGTGGCCTACTTTCTACATCCAGAAAGTCCTGAAAGAAAGCTGTGGGCTCACCCAGACATCCGACCTTCAAGATCTGTTTCATAACGCTGAATCCACATTGGAACAACTGGAAAATGGTACGCTAGAATTAAAGAAATATAAAAGAGTTTGGTTTTGAAACCAAAATGTAAACCGATAATTTTCTTGTATTTTCAGGATGGGACAGTGAAGCCCGACACAGCGCGCACAGCCGCCTCCATTATTTTCAATGAACCTAACGCACACCGGCTCCGTCCGCCGCGCGGAGCCGCGCCGCCCGGCGCGCCGATAGAACACAGTTCTATTTTCCAGGCGGCGGCGCCGCGCAGCAACGCGCCGCGCCGCACACGGTCGCAGACGGTGTGTGGTGGGCTTTAGATGTCCTCCATCTTGCTCATGATCCACCTCATGCCACCTTCACCACAAGGCAAAAACAAGAGACCCGGAAAGCTGTCGGACAGGACATTGACCACCTGGTGAAGTTCATCAAGGCAAGGCTCACCTCTTCAGACTCCAGCCCATAGCATTTAACGTAGCACTTGCATATAAAAAAATATATATTTTTTTTAACTGAATAGGTGCTTGGTCTTCTATACTATGTTTTTCTTATATTACTAGTTCTATCAATAATGTATTACCTTGCTTATTGTAAATCGCTGAGCATTTTGTGCCAATAAGTGATTCTGGTGGATATCCCCCATAACAGTTGGGCTCTAAACTGTTTGCAAAACATGACTAATATTAATAGCGAGACTAATTAAGTTATCTTGTCGTCACAGACTGGGACCAGTGTCGAGGGGCATCTGGACAGCATCACAGAGAGCCTTCAACCCTATCTACTTGCTGTGGGGACCCAGAAGAGTGCGATACACAAATACTTTGTTGTGATTGACAAACACACAATCCCTTGTAAGTCACCAGATTCTATTGCCTCTTTCGATGAGCTTTTTAAAGCTCATTTCGTCTTCAGTGCCTCGTACAACAGGGATCTGTCCAATGTGTACAACTTTGTGCAAACCACTTGTAGCCGGCTGGAATTGAGCCTTTGGGGCCACCGTAGACTGGCTGCCCTGCCACTTCCTTGTCAATCAGTGGTGACTATTTAAAGGCCCTGCAGTCTAACAAACACAGGTTTCTTGGTGTTTGCTGTGGGTCCTGCAGAGATCATGTCTTGTGTTTTATCTGTCCCTGCCTTGGTGAGTAACCTGATGGATAGAGGTTATTTAGATTGTACTAAAGAAAAGTGTTTTCTAATTAAGTATTTTTATTATTTGTTACTATACTACCCTACCCAGTGTGAGTTCATGTGCCAGGAAGCGATGAGCTCATGTGCCAGAGGGGCCGATGTGAATGAACACAGACTCAAATAGGTACCGGTATATACATCATATCAAATTGTTGTTGCAATGATTTATTTGTTTAACTTCATAGTGTACTAAATGTTTTGTTTTCATTTCCTTATAGATGTCACCACTGCTGTTTTGTTTTAGTTTGTTTTGTTTTGTTCGTTTAGACTGATTTTAGTGTTTGGTTTTATTTAATTGAGCCATTTCCTCTTGTTTTGCTGCATGCTGCGTGATTCAGTGCGTGTGTTTAGTTGTGTTCTTAGTTTTTTAAGATATTGTTCGCATTTTACTGCATTAGCCTATATATATGAAATTGGACATTAGTCTAATAAATATTTGTTATTCCTACTGTTCTTAAAAGTTTAATAAATTCCTGTTTTGCAACTCAAGTCTCAAGTCCTTATAACAAACTTGCATTTGTGGGGAACCCAGTTTACTGGTCTGTTTAATTCCTTGAACTATCTCAAGGTGGCGTAGTCATACAAAAGTAAATCCTTTGGTACACTTGGTTACAATCTGTCGCAGTCGGCAGGACGGAATAAGGCACTGGAGAGTTTGTTAATTTTTTTTCCTTTTTGTTGGAAATGGCTCAATTTTGTTTAAATAGCCCAGTTTAAGTTTTACAAAACAGCAGTTGGTGCGCCGTGGGACCAGCTGACCGCCTTCACCTTCCAGTGTGACAAGTGTCTGGCGGTAGGCAATGGCTAAGGAACTCCAGGAGTTGAGAAAGTTGGTACGGCAACTGCAGGCTGAAAAGGAGCAGCGTATACCGGCTGAACAGGAGGTGGCAGAGATTAAAAGCATGTTAAAACAGCAGCAAGAGCAGCTAAGTAAACTTGCACAAGTCCTCCTAGAGCTACGAGTCAGCCTCTAACCCTTCTCAGCCAACCTCTAGACATTTCCAGCCTACATTTTCAAGTGCAGTGGTATGCTGGCGTTGCCAGAGGCCAGGACACTTTGCCAGACAGTGTGATAACGCTCGGGTTGTTCCAGCAAGCCAAAAGCGACGAGGTTACCGACCTATAAGCATCTTAACACAGGGCGGTACGAGAACCCCACTACCCGTGACTGTGCAGCAAGCTGCAAGTGCGAGACAGCTAAAAGCCACTCAGACAGCCAATTATGTCCTCCCAGAATGGGCAAATGTTGACCTGGGTGCCCTACAAGCTGCTGATGCCTCTATAGGTGCTCTTCTTCCATTCTGGCAGGAACAACGGATGCCAGGGCGTACTGAGAAGCAAAGCCTCCCTTCCGAAACTCGGGGCCTCCTGACGCAGTGGGATCGTCTCGCCCTGGAGGACGACCTGCTTTACAGGGTGTACAGAAGACCAGATGGAGGGGGGAAGGTCCATCAGCTGTTGCTTCCGGAGCATTTGAGGGAGGAGGTATTCCACCAGCTACACGACAACCATGGTCATCAGAGTACAGAGCGAACCACTGAACTGGTCAGGCAGAAGTATTACTGGCCAGGTATGGGGCGGACCATCAAGAGATGGTGCCAGAGGTGTGAACGATGCAACCTCTCAAGGGACACATGGGCCCCCAGCATCCATCACGTCACCAAGTACCCTAAACCAGGTGGTGGAGGTCAAATGGTAGCACCACAACACGACTCGTTTCAGGTCCACCAGCCACACAGCTCGCTGATGCACAAGCCTGTGTCATGCGGCCGTTCTGTTTCTCCACCTATGGGGAGGCCAGTGTCCTGCGGCCGGAGGGACGAGGAAGACGATGACGACGAGCTATACATCATGGTGGGCCCTGCTCATCCCACAAGGCCAGGTCCAGTTGGTGTCCCAGCCAGTGACATCCCCCCCCACTGGTCCGTTGGTGGTGCCGAGGCCCCCAACTGCCCCCGTACATCAACCAGTGCTGAGCCCTCCAACTGCCTCTGGGTATCCACCAGCCCCTCCTAGCGAAGCAGGTGCCATACAAAGGTCGACTCAGGAGACAGCCGGACAACACTCCAATCCTCATAATCTGCCAGTGGCGATGGGGGGTGCAGCTACACTCTCCCGGATACCTGGTGTGAGCAGCTCCACATCAGTAGTTTTTAGCAGGCCTTGGTGTTAGACTAGGTTATTGTCGGAACGACAATAAAATAAAAAATGGGGGTGAATGTAGCCGGCTGGAATTGAGCCTTTGGGGCCACCGTAGACTGGCTGCCCTGCCACTTCCTTGTCAATCAGTGGTGACTATTTAAAGGCCCTGCAGTCTAACAAACACAGGTTTCTTGGTGTTTGCTGTGGGTCCTGCAGAGATCATGTCTTGTGTTTTATCTGTCCCTGCCTTGGTGAGTAACCTGATGGATAGAGGTTATTTAGATTGTACTAAAGAAAAGTGTTTTCTAATTAAGTATTTTTATTATTTGTTACTATACTACCCTACCCAGTGTGAGTTCATGTGCCAGGAAGCGATGAGCTCATGTGCCAGAGGGGCCGATGTGAATGAACACAGACTCAAATAGGTAGCGGTATATACATCATATCAAATTGTTGTTGCAATGATTTATTTGTTTAACTTCATAGTGTACTAAATGTTTTGTTTTCATTTCCTTATAGATGTCACCACTGCTGTTTTGTTTTAGTTTGTTTTGTTTTGTTCGTTTAGACTGATTTTAGTGTTTGGTTTTATTTAATTGAGCCATTTCCTCTTGTTTTGCTGCATGCTGCGTGATTCAGTGCGTGTGTTTAGTTGTGTTCTTAGTTTTTTAAGATATTGTTCGCATTTTACTGCATTAGCCTATATATATGAAATTGGACATTAGTCTAATAAATATTTGTTATTCCTACTGTTCTTAAAAGTTTAATAAATTCCTGTTTTGCAACTAAAGTCTCAAGTCCTTATAACAAACTTGCATTTGTGGGGAACCCAGTTTACTGGTCTGTTTAATTCCTTGAACTATCTCAAGGTGGCGTAGTCATACAAAAGTAAATCCTTTGGTACACTTGGTTACAATCGTTTACCAAATTGATGCCGCAACCACCAAGGTCAATCCCAGGGTCAAAGAGATGAGGGCTCGGATGCTGCACTGACTTTGAGATGCTTTGGTTTTGAGGGCTCTGATGCTATACTGAGAATATATTCTTATTTGAGGGCTCTGATGCTGCACTAATTTGATACTGAGATGTTTTGTTTTATTTGCAAAGGCCCTCAGGTGAATGCCAATGCACTAATTAAGCACTTGAAGTTGATCAACGGACTTTTTTTATTTTGTGTTTTAAAGGGAAGTTCACCCTCTGACTTTAACTTGTCCCATTGATTCCTCCCCCATGGAGCCTTGAATTCATGGAGATGTCTGTTGCTTTTCTCCCCCCTCCCAATATTGATAAAATCATTAACAGTCCTGTGCAACCCCCCCCCCCCCCCCCCCCCATGGAAATTCAAGCTCATTTACACTCCTGTCTTATGTACTCTTAATTAATTATTGCTTTCCATTCATGATAAATACTCAAACACACACGCAGCGCCGCACGCACAGGCCATTCAGAATTATTTTTGTTCTATTGATCCTTGTCTTGAATAGGCCGTCATCTTTGATCCAACTCTGTTACAATACATATTGTTTTCTCTCACACATTCCTGAGCCAATCATTTAGACTTCACAAATACTAATACATTGTGATTCAGAGCAAATGTTGTCTTCGGTACCTTGTACAACAGGTACATGCAGAAAGTCCTGAAAGAAAGCTGTGGGCTCACCCAGACATCCGACCTTCAAGATCTGCTTCATAACGCTGAATCCACATTGGAACAACTGGAAAATGGTACGCTAGAATTAAAGAAATATAAAAGAGTTTGGTTTTGAAACCAAAATGTAAACCGATTTTTTACTTGTGAATTTTCGTGTATTTTCACGATGGGACAGTGAGATGTCCTCCATCTTGCTCATGATCCACCTCATGCCACCTTCACCACAAGGCAAAAACAAGAGACCCGGAAAGCTGTCACGCACACGCAGCGCCGCACGCACAGGCCATTCAGAATTATTTTTGTTCTATTGATCCTTGTCTTGAATAGGCCGTCATCTTTGATCCAACTCTGTTACAATACATATTGTTTTCTCTCACACATTCCTGAGCCAATCATTTAATGACCGGTGGAGTAAGAGACTTCACAAATACTTCATTGTGATTCAGAGCAAATTTTGTCTTCGGTACCTTGTACAACAGGGATCTGGCCAATTTTTACAACCTTTTGCAAACCGCTGTTTACAAAATTGATGCTGCTAATACTAAGGTGAATCTCAGGGTTAAAGAGATGAGGTATCAGATGCTGCACTGATTTTGAATACTTTTGAGACGCTATTGAATTGTTTTGATCTATTGTGGTCTCCTATCGGTTGAGTCTCCTGGAGACTCACTTTTATTTTTGTGTCTTTCAGCTGCTGCTCGACAGTTTGACCCCAAGCTGACCGACAAGGACTACAGCGAAACTGTCGAAGTGGCTTCGTTATGTGCCAGACCGGGAGGGAGGCATCTCAAGGAACCGGAGTGACCCAAACCCAAGTCAAGCGAACCAGAGTCAAACTTAGGGTACCCCAGCACACACCATTTCCCTGGTTCATACAGTACAAGGCTTACCCTCATGGACACTGTTCTTCCATGGACAATATGTTCTGTCAGTCAAAGGAGTCAAATATGTTTACAGATGCATGCATCTACTTGAATGACTTGTCGCTTCAGCCTGTTCTTGCAGTGTTGTTCCTAGAGTTGCCCTATAGTTCTAATAAATTACAGACCCTGTTTTGAATATATATACTGTATATATATGGCCTCTGTTTTGTGTCGCTTGGTGTTTGCACGTACTGCACTGAGCTGTATCCGAATATCCTGTGTATTCTGCATTTACCCATCCATAGCTACAGTAATGGAGCAATTTGGGGTTTAGATCAATGGTAGAGCAGTGCTTCTCAAATGCATTCATGTTGACAACCAAATTGACCATTATTGGCCTGTGGACCCCAATTAGAATTTGATGAGTCCTTCATAAGGGAGATATTTATGGCCTATCAACTGGTTTAATGCATCTGAATTTCCTTTTTTTGGGGGGTCAGTGGAATTTAAGGGTTTATTTTAATTGTTTTACTGCAGTTGGATGTTGGTCGGTTGGTACTGTGGACACCCTTACCTGGTTAACTGGTCATTGGTAACTGTGGGAGTATGATGAGACCCTCTTGAAGGAAAAAATGTAGAGATCTCTCAAATCCATGGTGTCAATTCCAAACCTCCCACATTGAACAGTGTGCTGGTTATTTTTAATCTCTGAAAAAGCATGGTGTCAACCTGTTATCAGTGTCACAAACGATATTTGTCACCATATCACCCCCACCTAGTTTAGAGTGTTGCTCAGGGACACGTTGCTGGCTGTCTAGTTTGACCTATGACTGTTTTCCGAAATAAAATGTAATATAATTTTAATGCCATGTTGTCATTTTTAAGTTTGTGTTCACACATTTTTGGAAATATAGTAATGTAAGAATTTTGAAGAACAGCTAATACACCGTCTGCCTATATATATATATATATATATATATATATATATATATATATATATATATATATATATATATATATATATATATATAAATAAATGCATGAGATGAGGAACACAGATGAGGAGACATTGAACAAACTATGATGAGATCTCTTCTAGGGCTCATAGTTCTAACATTTGTCTCATAAATGGCTCATATTTGTCTCATAAATGGCTCACATTCATCTCAAAATGATCATCCAACCATGGATGGATGGATAATTGAGATCAGGGGTATACAACTATGAGATCTCCTCCGTTTCTCCTACTTCTCAAATACTGCTAAAATGATCATCTCAACTCAACCTCGTATGTCTTAAAGATGTCTATATTGTTGATCTCTTTTTCATCTATATCTATTGCTCCTAAATCCAAATTTTCCCCAAAAATAATTTGGTAGTTCGTTTTGATCTAAATTTCCCCTTTGACTAGGTCCATTAGTATTTGTTAGTTTTTTGGCTTTGTTTGACTTTTGATACTTGAGTATTTTTGTTGGCTTCATTTGCTTTGTTTGAAAGGCAGCATCGGGTTGGAGTTTGGTCATTCGGTTTTGTTTGGTCTGGTGAGTAGTCAATTTAGTAGTGTTTTTCTGTTCTCTGTTTTGGCAGTTTTAGTAGGGTCTTGAGTTGTGAGTAAATGTCTGATTGGGTAGAACATAACAGTGTTTCTCCTTCTGTGAATATAGAGGAGGTCGTAGATTCAGCTCCAGTTTTTCCCACTTTTGAGTAAAAAACGTTACAAATTTAGAATGAAGCCTGGTTGTTTAAATTTGTAATATTCCAGGTTCCGTCAGGTGCCAATAAGGCTGAGTTGAAACAGTGTGTTGTTGAGAAACTTGCAGAGAGGGTTTCATGCAGAGTGTGATACCAGCGAAAGTGAACACATCCGTGCGGCCGGCTGGGAGTGTGAGGACAGCCTCACATTCCCCGGCGTACTCTGATCGGGGAGATGGGGGGTCCTCCTCCTCTCCTCTGGATGTGAGTTGGATGATATCCAGCACCATTGCTGGGGGGGGGGGGGTCTCCAAGTGGAGGCGCTACAACGTTGTACCAGGGCTGCGGAGCTCGAGAGACGTTCCACCCCCCCCAGCCCAGCTCACTGCAGTCGGCAGGAGTTGGAGAGTCATCTACTACCACCCAGGGTGCAACGAACTTCGAAGTCAGTAAGCACACTTTCTTTGGTTTCTCTTCTCAAAAAAAAAAGAAAACGGGTTGATTCGTATTTTGATATTTTTGAAGGTTTTCGTTGTTGCAATGCAAACTGGTGGGAAATACTGGAGAGGTTTGTGCAGCCTTTTCTATTGACTATGGGTTAGAGTAGGATGTTTGTAAAACACAAAAACATACTACGTGCTTGAGTGCCGGAGGCTTATACTGCCAAAGGTTATGTTTTTTTCTGTACAGACTGCCAATATACTGTATGTAATTTGCCAGAGAGAAACTGTGGTTGGCTCAGTGAGCAAAAAGTTGACTATTCATCAGATCCGTGAGTTGATTTCCTTAAGGACATTTTAAATCCTGCCTATTTGATCGTAGTCTACTCATCAGCTGTCCGCTGTGACCCTATGGCGGCAGAGTGGGGAAAATTCGAAATTTGCTGTGTTAAAACCCACCTAGTTTTCGTTCTGTTACTGTCTCCTCGGAGGCGTGAGTGTTTTTATTGCCATTTTGAGGGTCCCCTCATTTCGATGTGTCCCGCTCTGCAGCACAAAGATGATCAGAAAAAGAAAGAGAAGAAAAAAAAAAACTGTTGGGTTGTCCCTTTCTGAAAGGCATTGTCTCTCTGTCAGGCTAGGATACCGATCGTGGCCAGATCATAATCCTATGCGATACGGGAGTTTACAATCTCTCGTCATAATGATGTGTTGCCTATTTCAGAGAAGTTCTGTTTTTTCTGGAGTTTTTTGTGATTGCTCTAGTGTTAGGAGTGGAAATGTGTTCGTTAACGCTCTGTTGCGTTTCTGTGGTTTACGTTCGCCCTGGTCTCTGTTTTGTGCTGGTGGGTACAATTTACAATTTACAATTTAGGCATTTAGCAGACGCTCTTAATCCAGAGCGACTTACATTAAGCAAGAACAAAAAAAGCATGGGTATACATCACATAAAAACATTTATCATGAGCGTACAATTGGGTACTTGTGCGTGTGTGTTTACCAGATGGAAGCGTAAGGTTTGATTTTCGGCAATGATCTAGCTGGGGGGGAGATTGTTGAAAATACTGTGATAAATTTGGATCAGTCGCTGAGTATGGGTGCCACTGTTGTTCTCTGCTTGCGCTTTGACCCGTGCCACGGGTAGGGAAAGGCTGTGGTGAAATGACCTTGAATAATACCTTCATGTGTTATGGTCAATCAGTAACTCCTTCTGCCACCAAGCCTAGACAAAAGGTTACTGATGTGCTGCCCATATAGGTGGGCAGCACATCATTTTGTGTGTGTGATGTGATGTTTGATAAAGAGGCTTTTTGTTCGCACCCACTGTTGGCAATCTCGGGTGAAATTCGGTCCAGCAGGTTGTGGTACCTCAATTTTGTTATTCGTTGTGAAGTTCTGTGTTTTGAAACTGTCTGGCCATTTAGGCATTCATAAAATGTATTGTCACATTTTGTTTGTTTCTAGTATTAAGTTGTGGGTAAACCTAACGGATTATCCCTTTGACTCCTTTGTTAACTATCCCAGTCATGATAGGTCCATTTGAACATAATTAATTACTCACTTAATCACAGTATTGGCTTTCACAGTATCGGCTCTTCATATTCACAACGGACAAATTACATGTGTGAAAATACTCAGAACAGATCAACCACCAAAGTAACCAAAATTCAATAGGCCTACGTGGGGATATGCCAAATAGCCTTTCACATTTATGAACGAATTACTAGAATTTAAGGAAAAGTTTAAGCATTTAACACAAATGTACAAAAATATGAAAAGAAGAGGAGATCACTAAGTCTAAGGACATGTCAAGTGGAAAAAAGGGGTCACTATAATGGTATCGAGTGGAGAAAAGGGGACCAAAACAACAATCAAACAGACTTAAATTTGAGAAGTGATATACAAAATAATGTTATGTTCAAATGGACCTATCATGGACCTATCATGACACAATGGGACACAATGACCTCAAAGATGGCTGTTTAGGAAACCATACGCCACCTGAAATGGACACGGTAAGACATAACAATAATTAGAATTGATAACAATTTATGTAGTGCTTTTCTGTCTACTCAAAGTTGCTTTACAAAACAGCAACAAAATATATACATTATTAGGAAAAACTAGTTAAATGGTTTTAAGTTATAGAAGTAAAGGGGGGAGTATAAAAGGGGGGATTGGGTAGGCAATACTAGGCATGCAATGAGAGTCTGAAAAGGTGGGTTTTGTGTGTGGTTTTAAACGTGGCGTGTGTGGGGTTTGAAGTGAGCTGGGAGTAAGATCCTAGAGGGAGCGGGCTGCCACCGAGAAGGCCCTGTCACCCCTGGTTAATGAGTTGACCCGGGGATGTCCAGGAGTTTAACATATAGCTACTGTAGGTGTAATGTTAGAGTCCACAGAAGTGAACCTTTCAAGCCTGTTTTCTCAGCTCGCTGTTTTCTGTAAGACATTTCTCTATAAGCCATAACTCAAAAACTGGTGGGTCAAACTGAACAACCAATGTCAATTTGAAGCTATGATTCCCTGCTTTCACATGAGATGAAGAAACGAACAATACAAATAAATTCAATGACTTATATAGCCTCAGTCAGAAATTGTCACAAATATACACAATCATCACCCAGCAGCACGAGAGGGCCCAGGAGCAGGGCGACCACGTCCTCATGCTCCGGGAGCTGCAGAAGCTCCCTATTTATACCCAGTCAAAGGCTTTTTGAAAATCAATGAAACATGCATATGTAGATTTCTTTTCTTGAAGTCTCGCGCTAACAATGGTAGTGACTGAGTAAATATGGTCAATACAAGATCTTACTTTACGGAAACCGTTCTGTTCGTCAACAAGAAATCCTGACCGTTCAAAATGATCTGTAAGTCTATTATTTACTACTCCTACTAGGGCTACTCCTCCTCGCTCCCAAAAATACCCCCGCCGCCACCCTCCGCGAGACCAGCGGATGCCTCCCTGCCGCTGGCCTCCCTGCTCGTTGGAGGACGGGGTGAGTCCAGCTGACTACTGTACAGTAAAGGCATTGGGCATGTCTGATGGATACACACCGGGCAGCACCACAACTTTACTTGTAATATATTTGGTAATGTGAGTGTGAGCCTTACGGCCAAGCTACACCAGGCTTTTCTCGTGCGTTTACTCTAAACGTGCGGACCGTGCGTGCGTAAGCCAAATGCCCTGGCTACATCGATCTGTCTGATTCTGGGGGTCCTCAGCCAAAAATGTTGAGAACCCCTCTTATTGTCTTTCATCACAATGGGTAGGTTTGTTGTAGGTGCCGCTGTGCTTGGGACTCGGGAGTACACCATCTCAGGTTTGATTTCACTGTGGTGCATCCTCGGGTGTCCACTCCACAGGTGGTCTGTGATTCCACTCAGAATTATGAAGTCCATCACTCTGATTTTACGCCTGAATGAAATCTGTATGTTTTGTGTCTCGAGAACTCACTCTCCACTACATCCATCCATCCATCTTCAACCACTTATCCGTAGTCGGGTCGGCGGGGGCAACAGCTCCACCAGAGAGCTCCAGACTTCCCTCTCCACTTAGTCCGGAAGGCGGGGGTGGGGAGTGGGACATTTGGTGTATATAGTATTTCTTTCCTTGGCCTAAAATATTGTCTATATATACATACGTTCATGAATCCACTTGCTGACCTGCTGTCAGTATTGAGCATTTTTTATAGGGGTTTCTTGTGACCCCTACCATTAACATCCTATATAAGTAAAGTACTTTCCTTATGCTTTAAGTAGCATGTGGCATGTCAAACTAGGGGGTTTTCATGATTCTGAATACATTCCAAGCATTCGTTTTGCACAAGAAAACACTCCTTGGGCTAAAAACAGCCATAGTCACTTGCCCAAATGCGCCCAAAATGTGATGAGGTGACCTCATCACATTGGACGTTTTTAGCCCAAGGAGCATAAGGAAAGTTTGACATTTTTGCCTTATACAGGATGTTAATGGTAGGGTAAGCCCCTAGAAAGAAAATGCTCGGTACTGACAGCCGGTCAGCAAGTGGATTAATGAATGTATATAGACAATATTTTAGGCCAAGACTATACCAAATTTCCCACTTTAAACAAACAAAAGAAGCCTGTTGGCTGCCAGCCTAACTCCAGTAACAACATCAGTAACTTCCTCCTGGGGGATCCCGAGGCGTTCCAAGGCCAGTGAGTCAATGTGATTCCTCCAACTGTGCCTTGGTCTACCCCGGGGTCTCCTCCCAGTGGGACGTGCCTCGAGGACCTCCCTAGTTACTCTATACTAGACCACAGTGCATGTATTGTATTGTACAAATCAACACACACGCGTTCAGTATACTACAGTATCTAAATGTGTATATAAGCTTGTTTTTTTCAAGTGATGTTATTCCCACTTTAATGCCACACAATAAATACAATATTCTTAGATTTTTTTAAATATTTCTAGATTGTCTATATGAGGACTGTTTTTATACCATGGTATCACTCCTCATACTGTAGGACCTATGTGCACTCAATATTAACATACTATCTATAAAGCTAGGAATAACCAAATGCTAGGACATATTCAAATGGTGCTCTTTCGTTTTCAGGGGGAAGTTACATGTAAAAACTGTACAGACGACAATAAAAACCTTTTGTATTTCAATCTTGTGTTAAACTGTGGAACAGTATGTGAAAACTCAAGCTCAAACCAATTAATAAATGTTTAAATTGTATGAGGTTCAGGGATATTAAAGGGCACGAACATTCATTTGGTGTTTAGATGGATTACCGTTATTATTCTGTTCTTTTTTTTTATAAAATAAATATAATCATCACTTTTAAGTATACCTGCACAGCCTTTGTGATCTACTGTACTGGTATATCACGTTCTACCTTTTGGGGCACCCCTGATTTAGACGTACATACATGTAGTATCTTGTTACGGTATGGTACGGTGTAGCCCAGACCAGATCCATTGCAAGACAGGGTTGGAAATAGATTAAAGAAGTTAACGCCCTATTATTATATTTTTTCTCCATTGATTTCACTGAGGAGTTTGAGTAGTGTCATTCCTTTCATTTTCACAGAATGTAACAGACATTTTCAATGCCTTTGCATTTGGTGCTATGGTTTCAGTGTGGTCGCTGTTTCACATCCAGGCCACTAGAGGGCGCCTACGGTTTTGGAATCATAATGCTACAGTGGTGCAACTCCTCTCTCTCTCCCCCCCCCCCCCCCCTCCTCTCTCTCTCTCTCGCCCAGGGTCCATATATGGAGCTTGCCTGTTCTGACCTTACAACACAATACTCCATATTTGGGCATGCCTCACACATAACTCCATATATAGGAATAAAGGGATACAGAAATCTGACATCATATTGACATTGGGCATACAAGGGAGTAAGGGGGACATAATATCTGGGTGGGGCATGCGCATTTCCAACTTGCATCATTCCGAGTATAGGCCAGTGCCCAACGGGCACCGCCATAGAGGCCCCACAGGCACCTCTCTAGTTAATGTAAATGAGTGTAATGAATATGTGTTTATTTTGAGAGAACATGGGAATGTTTGGTTATATAAGAACAAGGAAACATGACAGATGAGGTTTATTGCATTATTTGCATAGAAGACAAAAGCTGTTTCTTTATTTTTATTTTGGTAATGTTGTGAGGATCAGAGGACCATTCACGTGAATACTATAGGCCTACGACTATAGTGCCTTTATTGTTTTCTAAAGTGAGAAACTGAGTGGGAGAGAAAGCATTCTATATTGTGATGTTTATTTTTGTTCAATAATAGCCTACTGCTTTCATTGTATTTACTGGGAATACTGTGATGGAATGGTTCTGTAAATGAGTCTGAATGTGGCCAAGCCAATACATTGTCTGATAAGCAATTGCATAAGTGACTGTTATGGTTCTAACTCAGGGTTAAATGGCCATATAAAGTTGATATTTGAAATTAAGAGAATAAATCCAACAGTGAAAATAATGTTTTTGCCAGTGTGCCAACTGCCAAAGGCAATTTTCCATTTTGTCCAAGATTGGACAATGGACACTAAAAGTGTTCTTATCTTACAATTGTATCCCCAGTCCTTCGTTGAAAAAAAAAAAACAGTTATCGTGTGTGTGTGTGTGTGTGTGTGTGTGTGTGTGTAGGGCCCCAGTCCCCAGAGTAATCTAGTAAGAGAGTGGCGACACTAGCGTTTCACTCCCATTGTTACAAATTAATGCGGAAGTGCTCAATCTATCTGGGACAGTTCCAGAATTCCAGCCATAGGAGCAATGTTTGGAACTATAGCCCATAGGCACCCGCTTTGCGGCGAGATCAAAGCGTGTCGCAACTATCTTACTCTTCTACACTCTGGGTGGCCCGCGAGCGCTTGCCGCAATCGGCCAATCAGAGGCGGCGTCGGAGAGAGAGGAGGAGCTGTTGTGTCTTCACCGCCAAGCCGAGTTGTTGGCTTTTTGCCGTTTTGGAGAAGCGTCTGGCTGCAGACCAGGAATGATTGATCAGGAAGTTGCTGCAAGGGTGGGGGCATTGATCAGGAAGTAGTTGGAGACGTCCCCCCCCCAAAGGGGCCAGCTAGGCACTCCAATGTTGAAGCGCTGGTCCCTAGTGGTAAGAGGAAGGACTGCAGGCGGACCCGTGGATTCTTGACGAGGAAACCCCGTGCAACCGAGCGCCCAATGTAAAGCCCAGGTGCACTCTGGGTGCACTTCCGCATTTGGACACCAAAATTTGGTGTCCAAATCAAAGAGGACAGGAAGCGAAGACCGTAAGGGCGCCGCCATGTTGATCACATGGTGCTCCATGGAAGGAAAGAAACATGCGCAGTTGAGACCAAGAAGTTGGACATGCATATGGCACAAATGGCCCAGCAGATGGCGTGAGGTGATTAAAGACCTTGCTGAAAGTAGGGACGCTTGTTATTTCTCACTCTTCTGCCAGCCTATATGCTGAAGCCAGCTTGGCTCAGTGCTCACCATGAACGGACTGATCGACTGAGACAGCCGTGTCGTGATCAGTGCAACTATAATATCTATATAATAGAATAATCAATTAAGGGGACAAGAGTGAATCAAAACGTATGTTTAGGAATACAATATGTTCAGTAGGCCAGTCCCGGACACACTATTGAAACCGAATTGTATGCCCGAATAAATCAACATGTAAAATTGATTTTGCCCATTGTATTGTACACAATAATTGAAGCCTCCTATGTAGCATGTGCCTGTATTCCCCGGAGGGCACCACAGTGTGATCATTCATCGCAGGCTTGGCATATTTGCATGACATTCAGTAGAAAATACAAGAAGCCCTATAGGCCTACCATCACATTGTAAGGAATAGAGTTGAAGCCTATAATAGTTTGAGAGCACATAACCCTAATAATTGCCTTTATAATATCATTCGGCTAGCCTACTGCACTTCGTGGTCTTTAGGAGAAACCTTTAGAGTTTAGAGTAGACCATACATGTAGGCCTATATTGCATAGGACATAAAAGTACAGAAAAGGGACTTGTGGCACATCCAGTCATTTATTTGATAAATGCAGACACATTTCCAAACAGATAAATAAAAGTAGGCTGACGTGGCACAGAATTCAGTCATTTTGGCACATTTCTGCCTTTCTACAGAAAGCATGCAATAAATAACATTATTTTCTTTCTTTTCTTTTCAAAATATTTTATTAAAGTTTTTGTGACAAACCCAGGGGCAAGTATTAAACAGAGTAGACATATCAAATATGAAAATAAAAAATAAAACTCAATCCCCTATCCCACCCACCCACAATCCCAAGGATAGTCGGAAAAACAGTCAAAATAAATAACATTCTAGCTGGTATAGGAGTGGCAAGTGCCGGGTCCCTGCATGTTGGGGCTGGTGGGCGTCATAGCTGGGGAGATCCACTATAATAAACCGGCACATGTCCATTCCCCATAAGGCAATACCCATTGACCATACTGTATTATCTTTCAGTTGACTGACGTGGCTCTTTTGGCAGACCTGCTGTCATGCTGTACAGCCACAGCTGATGCCTCTTTGACCAGCATATGAAGTCTCAACATTGCCAACCTTTTAACCACTCTCTTAGAAATCCTGTGGCAGACAGGGAGCCATTCGGTGTCTCTGTCGAGAGTGGTCATCACTTGACCGATGGGGTCATCAGATTGTAAAAGGGTTGGCAAAGACCTCTGCATTAACTCATAAGGTGAAAGATGGTATTCATGCATGCGCTTGCTGGGATGTTTCAGACCACCATTGCTGTGAATTATGGTCAGCAAAGATGGGTCATCACAGTGCGTAGTGGCATAGCTGTGGTCTATGGAGATGGAACCTGCAGTTGACAGACAGAAGTCCTTGCAGGTCTGACAAGAGCCCCGTCTCAACGTCTTGAATACTGCCCAACCTGTCAGATAATACAATGTCTGGGATGTAACCAGTGGCAGTGGCAGTGGGGGTACCGGGTTGTCACATATATCCTCGATTTCCACCGGTTCCTTGAGTCCTTCCTCTTTGCTCCTCAGGTGGTCACTGTATTCAATCAGTAACGCACCGTCATCAGAGCCAGACTTCTCAAACTGGGCAAGTATCATCAGTCTCAACCGTGCACGACACTGCTTGGCCTGAGGATGCATGTTGTTGTTAGCTCTCAGCTGTGAGTGCAGTTTCTCATTTGCATCAGTTGACACACGCCCAGTGAAGAGGAAGGACATGTTCAGGGAACCAGTGTCCATCAGGTGTGACAACCAGTTGGGGTTTGGTGGGATGAAGGATGGTGGAACAGATCTGGAGCGTAGGTGTGTCTCAAAGAGACGCAGCTTGACACAGAATGCTTTCATGTGCGCCTACAATTGTGGTACAAGCTGGTCTTTGCCTTGTAGGCTCTTGTTCAGTGTGTTAAGATGACCAGTAAGATCCACTAGAAATGCCAGGTCTGCCGACATAGAGGGTCACTCAGCTCATGAAGAGGTCGGTCCTTCTCTTTCAAAAACTGGTCAATTTCTGATCTCAGGGAATAAAACCGCTGCAGCACGTAGCCACGACTTAGCCAGCGCACATGAGAATGGTAGAGTACGTCCCCATATTCAGCATCGACATCAGAAAGTAGGGCTGCGAATCTTTAGGTGTCCCACGATTCGATTCGATTCCGATTCTTGGGGTGACGATTCGATTCAAAAACGATCTTTTCGATTTTTCCGATTCTCGATTCAAAAAAGATCTTTTTCGATTCTAAAGCAGTTTTTTTTTTCAATTAAATAGAATTTTAGCATGATCTACTCCAGTCTTCTGGCATGAAAGCAGAGTACATTTAGTAAAAAGCTTGTATAATTGTAAAGGTTTTATCAACTGAATGATTTAAACACACAAAGGTTAAATCCAAGAGTAAGAACATGTCTCATTTATTTAGCTTGCACAAATTTTAACCAGTACAAAAGTTACAAAATCTCTTCTCACTCAATACCAGAACAATACATTAGTATTAAAACAGGTGAAAAATAAATACAATTGGCAGGCTTAGCTTAGCTGGTAGTAAATGCACTATGCAGAAACCTAGGCCATAATGCATTGCATGCACAGGTACATTTGTAAAAGTTTTTTTTTTTTTTTTTTTTTTAGAAAAATAGATTTTTGGAAAATGAGAATCGATTCTGAATCGGACGGCATTAGAATCGCGATTCTAACTCGAATCGATTTTTTCGAGCGGGATCGCGCCCTTTGGGGCTTAGGACCTCGTGGGAGACATCGAAGAGGATGGACGGATGGGGAAGGATCAACATGTCAGAACAGGTCAAGTCCATATATGGAGATCTAAGGGTGGCAGCGGGGGGACAGCGGGGGCAGTGTCTTGTGTCTTGAATGTACAGGGTTTCATGAGGGCCCAGGTAGGGGACCTGCAGTTAAGAACTTAATTTTGCCTTAATTTAAGCCTTAATTTTTTGCTTATGAGATAAGTAGGCCCTTAATAACCAGGTAGATGCAAAGAATGTTAGTTAAACTGTTAATTAGTGCATAGTTAACCAATAATACATGTATAATAAATGTTTTTAATACAAATAAACAAACATGTTACAACAACACTCACATTCAACATGGTTGTTTGTCCTTTGGTCCATGTTCCTCTCGTACACGTTCGACATTACAGGCGGGAAGGTGTACCGGCCAGGTTCCAAGTAGGTGTTCCTCATGTAGATGAATAATTCCTCCAACTCTGGATACTGTTCCACGACATGTCTTGTACCCCTGGTATTGACCAGAGTGTCGAAGTTCACCCTCGCCACAAGTAGAGGCAGATATTCCAGGGCCATGAGCTTTCGAATGAGCTTTGCCAGGTGACGGTCTTGGCAAAATGGAACAGCCAACCCGAGCTGTTGGACCCTCTTCCACAGGGATTGTTAAAGTGGAAGTAAACGCAGACTCTGGCTGCAGGGAACTCGGATTCGAGGGCCGTCCTCAAGCCAACCTCAAAGTCACAGATGATGACTTGAGGGTGCCAGTGGTGGTGTGAAATATGCCTTATGGCCGCTTTAACCACTTGGAATGCGTCGCGGTAGTGCCCAATGGTACGCTGTTCCATCAGTATGTGGACTAGTGGCAGCACAAATCCGTGATAGTTTCCCAGGATTGTGAGCACCTGAGTGTATGGCCGAGGACAACTCCGAAAAGTGCCATCCACATAAAATGTTCCACAGTTTTGCCGCTTCATTAGGTTTTCATCGGTTGCAAATGTTGCTACGCCCAAGTCAGTGCTATTTTCCAAGAGGTAGTGTTCATTGGTACATGTTTGGGCCCATGGACCTCCGATTACCACTTCCTCTGCTGTACCTGCAGGGATCGGTGGCATTTCATCAGACCTGCCTCTCTGCATGGGACTTCGGACAGCATTGAACCCTGGAATTTCTGGTCGGTCACCGACTTGCTGCATGGGCCTGCCGACGCACTCGCACAAATTTAGCGTTGTACACGCGTCTCACTGGCACGGTTGGATCACGCCTTACTGCTGCCACAACACCTTGACGGAATTCAGCTCTTTCAATCATAGCCGTTTCCGGGGGATGTACATGGTCATTGGTGTCCAGAATGTTAATGATGGGATTTTCATCCTCTACATTGAACATGTTGGTGGTCAATCTTGACCGGCAGTTTTGGCGCCAGCACCGCTGTTAGGATATAAAGTTCAACTGGAGCCACAAACCACCAGGAAATAAGGATTTTGTATTATCCAGTTTTATTTGCAGGATAAAGGTTGACATTTGCATGAAGATTGCCTTTATGATTGCCTTTATGATTGCCTTTATGGTTCTATAAACAAAGAAAGGAAACAAATTATAATATATATTTCTATATAAACATTACATTATAAAGTATGGCCTTTAGTTCATAATTATACATTTCCTATTGCATATTCAAATAATAATTAGCCACATATGTAGTATAAGTTCATACTATAAATCAGAATATCAGTTATAAATCAAATGCAGTCTTAAATATAACCCACATCATGGAGGTGACTTACATTGAAACAAGTTCAAAGACGCATAGGAAATCTGCATCATGCACACAGCAGACAAGGGTATGGCTGTGTGGTTGGGGATAAAGGGACAAGTGAGCATCCAGGCCTGCTTTATTGAGAGGAAGTGAGGGGGAGGAAGTGAGGGAGGCAGTGAGGCACTGCCACAAGTCCTTCCTGAACCACTGTGGAGTCTCCTTGTGGAGCGGAGGGGAACTTGCCCTTTACAGTTTGTGACAGCCGCCCCCAGATTTGTGCAGCGAATATGTTCAGTTGGTGGTTTCTTCTGGGATTTCGGGGAGTGGGATTAGTCTGGAAACGGGGCGTATGTATCCTCTGCCTTGGATAGTGACTTTAGCACTGCGAACCTTTCCGTCCTTTCCAGGGTAGGTTTCAGTGATCCTTCCAATGGGCCATGATGCTCGGGGAAGTTGAGGGTCTACTAGCATCACAACCTGACCTGAATCCAAATTCGCCTTGTCAGTCTCCCATTTTTGCCTGGCTTGAAGGGTCGGTAGGTAAAGTTTGATGAAGGCTGACCAAAATTGATCAGCTAGAATCTGACTGTGACGCCATTTCCTTTTGCCAAGGAGTTCACTTGAACAATAAATTGCCTGGGGAAGAGAGGAGTCAGGCCGCCCCATCAGCAACATGTTTGGTGTGACAGGGTCAGGGTCAGCAAGGTCAGAGGAGATGTATGCAAGGGGTTTTGAGTTCAGAGTGCCTTCCACTTCAATCAGGGCGGTGTGTAGGACTGTTTCTGTTGTTGGTTGGTTCCCTAGAACAACACGGAGGGCCATTTTAATTGATTTGATTTCTCGTTCCCAGCTTCCACCGAAATGTGGGGCAGATGGAGGGTTGAATTGGAAGTTGACCTGGGTACGGGCCAATTGCTGCTTTAAGTCTGGTGCCATGGCCTGGTAGGCATTTCGCAGCTCTGCCTCTCCTGCTTTGAAATTAGTGCCACAATCAGATAAAAGTTCAAAGGGTTTACCTCTGCGTGAGACAAATCTTCTGAAGGCCATTAGGAATGTATCTGCATCCATACTGCTGAGCAGCTCAAGGTGTATACAGCGTGTTGTTAGACATTTAAAGAGCAATCCCCACCTTTTCTCTGTGCGGCGACCGATTTTGACAGTGAAAGGCCCAAAACAATCTATGCCTGTGGACCAAAAGGGGGGCTTGAACAGTCTAAGACGGGCTGGAGGAAGGTCTGCCATTTTGGGAATGACTGGATTTGCTCTCCATCTCTGACAGTCTCGACATTGGTGCTGATGTTGGCGAATGGCTTGGCGGCCACGCAGGATCCAGTACCTGCGTCTAACTTCTCCTAGAACACGCTCGGAGCCTGGGTGGAACAGTTTCTCGTCATAATGTTTAATAATGAGTTTTGTTATGGGGTGTTTAGGATCCAGGATAGTCGGATGGATGCTGTCATAGTCGAGGGACTCTGCCCTTCTAAGTCTACCTCCCACTCTAATGAGACCAAGATCATTGTCGTATTCAGGAGACAGGGGGAGTAGTTTGCTCCTTTTTGGAATGGGTTTGTTTGTTTTGAGGGCATTGAACTCCTCGGGAAAACACTCTGTTTGGGCCCTTTGCAGAAGATGCTTCTCTGAGTTTATGTAGTGTTGGGCCATGTTTGAGTTGTGATCTGCCGCCCCATGAAGCATATTGTTTGTTTCCTCCATGAGCTCATCCCAGCTGCTGTACTTGTTAGGATCAGGGAGGATTGTATTGTCGGACAACATCGCTGTGCCACAGAACATTGACTGCCTAAGTTCCTCCACAGGTTCTGATTCAGTGAGCACAGCTGGATTGGCTGGCCAGCAGTCGGGGGTCATCAAGAGGAATGGAGGGCCTTGATTCCATCTGTGTGGCTGAGACAGTTCAAGGAGGGTTTTACCACGTGTTAAATCATCAGCTGGATTACTTTTTGAGTCGACATATCTCCAGCTCTTTGTGTCAGTCAGTGTCTGAATCTCAGCTACTCTTGTGCCGACAAATACCTTGTAGCGACAGGAGTCAGATGTTAGCCATGATAGGACAGTTGTGGAATCTGTCCAAAGGGTCACTGACTGTAGTGGGATAGTGAGTTCAGAACTGAGGAGGTTAGCCAGTTGTGCACCTGATAGGGCTGCACACAATTCGAGGCGGGGGATAGATAACTGGCGTTTAGGGGCTATACGAGACCTGGCCATGATGAAGCTGACATGGGTTTGGTGATCTTTGTCTGTAGTCTGGAGGTAGGCGACTGCACCATAGATGCGCTCAGAGGCATCACAAAAAACATGAAGGTGAGATTCTGATGTGGCTGCATTCATAGAGGGGGGTAGATAACAGCGAGGAAAGTGAATGTCAGGAAGCTTTTGCAGTTCCATTTCCCATTCTTGCCATTTCTTCAGTAAACTTTCCGTTTTAATGATGTTATCCCTTTCTCTTTCCTGCTTCCATAGATCCTGCACTATAATCTTTGCACGAGCTGTGAAAGGGGTCAGATAGCCCAGGGGATCATATTGGCTTGCCAGTACCTTATAGATGTTCCTCATTGTAGGCTGATGATAGATAATGCACTTGTTCTTGTAGCTCAGCATGTCGGTAGAGCAGTTCCATTTGAGGCCTAGTGTCAGCTCTTTGGGGTCTCCATTATCTGATAGCCACAGTTCACTGGTTTTGGATTTAGCGTCTGGTGGGAGATGGTGTATTACAGCTGGGTCATTGCTAGCCCATTGTCTGATGTCAAACCCACCATCAGCCAGCAGGGGTCTCATTTTGTCAATGAGGGATTTGGCTTCATGAGAGGAAGGGAAACTTTGAAGGCAGTTATCAACATAAAAACAATGTTGGACAGAGTTAAGAATATCCTCATTGCCCTCAGAATGATCTTGAACGTGTTTTTGAACTGCGTAAGTGGCACAGCATGGGCTACATGTGGTTCCGAAAGGCAAAACTTGCCATTCAAAGACAGTGGGTTCCTGGTCTAGCTGCATTCCTCTCCATATGAAACGCAGTAATGGCTTGTCATCGTTTAGGAGGCGCACCTGATGGAACATACCTTTAATATCTCCGCAAATGGCAATGGCATGTTGACGGAATCTAAGAAGGACCCCAAGGAGTGAAGGACCCAAAATTGGGCCGGGCAGGAGACATTTGTTCAGATTTTGGCCCATGTATTCAAAGGAACAGTCAAATACAATTCTGTGCTTGTTATTGTGTTCAACAATGTGATGTGGGAAATACCAGGTTTCATGTCATTGGTCCACCTGGTTACTGGGAATCCTTTGAACATATCCAGCCTGTACAAGCTTATCCAGTTCCTCTTGGTATTTATCAGACAGGTTGGGATCTTTGGACAGGCGTCTTTCTGTGGCACAGAGACGGGGCAGGACAGCTTCCTTTGGAGCTTTAAAGACAGGGATGTTGGGAGCTCTCAGCAGTGGAGTGGCATAACGCATTACACCGTCTATCTCTACCCTAACAGTCTTAGAATGGAGGAGATCTAGAGCCAGAGTGTCTTGCTTTGACCTTATTGCTGTCTTTTCATTTGCGTTGGGAAACGTGTCAATCTGCCAGAGTCTCTCCACATTACGAAGCAATTCACTTTTGAAACAGGTGACAGAGAAACACAGAGTCTGGTGATGGGTTTGGATTAAGCTGGCTGGCCCTTGGAGGGCCCATCCTAATCTGGTATGTATGGCCATTGGGCCACCAGGGGGCCCCATTACAACTGGCTCTGTGGCTGTAATGAGATGGGCATAATCTGAGCCAATGAGGACAAGAGGGAATGCATGATCAATAGACAGTAATGGGACATCTCTGAGATGGTGATACTGCTCTTGTAGCTGTTTGACAGGGTATGTGTGTTCTGACAGTCCTAGATTGTCTGCAGTGAATGCATCATTGATAACATGCCTTTCTGTTGGCTGGTTGATAGGGGAAATTTCAAAGGATACAGATGCACCATTCAATTGCACTATATCTTGTCTTACTGTTCGTAGTGAGATGGTTTCGGGCTGGGTTGTGAGGCCCAAGACCTGGACTGCTTCAGGAAGCAGAATGGACCTGTCTGCACCATCATCAAGGATTGCATGAGTTCTGAGGGTCTTCTCCCCATGGTGGAGACATACATTGACAACTTTCAACATAACTTTATGAGAACGGTTGGGTTTGTCCATGTAAAGGAGCTCTGAGGGGCAGGATGTAAACATCGCTGTGACTGATTTGTTCACATTAAATTCATGGAGAATGGTCAGGTGAATCTCCTTACAGATATTGCATGGCCTCTTTAAGGTGCATTTGTCAATTTTATGCATTCTCCCACATTTGTTGCACCTCTCCTTTTCATTGATCCATTTCAGAATGTCATTTTTGGAAAGTTTCTTGAAGTCTATACATGAACCAAGGAAGTGATCTCTGACATTACAGTGGGGGCAGTAAGGTTTAGGCTTTACCTTCTCCTGGGAGTTGATGGCTCTTGGTGTGCTATCCATCTCCGATGATGTTGACAAGTAGACTGAGGAGACCTGTCTGGAGGGCTGGCGTTCCTTTGCAGCCTGTGGTCTTTCCGGTTTGTAGAGATCAACAGCTCTCTCCGATATTCGTTTGGCTCTTGACTTTGACTGCAGCCAAGTTGAAAGGTCAAGGAGGGAGTATGTTTGGTTTGCCTGTCCAGTCAGAATGCCTCGGTTAATACAGTACTCCACGAATGCATCTCTGTACTGCACAGGGAGTTTACTTAACAGTCTGTCGACATGAGAGCCACATTTTAACTCTGAGCCAGTGGGGCCTTCTAGGGACAGCAACATGCCTACCAGGGCATGTATAGAAAGTGACAAGTCATCCAGGGCCTCTACATCACCGATGCGAATGATGGGGGAATTCAATATTGCTCCAATTTCGCTCTGAACAAGCAGCCTTGTCTGGCCGTATCTCTCTTTAAGTGCTCGGAGGGCAGAGGAATATGGTCTTGCATCATGCATGCTAGATCTGGCCAATTTGTTAGCACCTGGGTGCTGAAGGTGGTCTAATAGGATCTGATATTTATACTGTTCAGTAAGATGGGGATGGATATCAAGGAGATTTTCTAGGGCCATTTTCAGGAGGGCAAATTCGGTCTCTCTGCCACTCTTGAATACAGGAAGTGATGGCCTGGGTATCCCATATATAGAGGCTATAAGCAGGTCCATGGAGTTGGGGGTTTGAACCTGTGAATAAGCAGATTGTGGCTGCTGGTATGATGTGGCTTGTAGCATTGGTGGTTGGCTACTACTGATGGAACTGGGCTGTATAGGGCCAGGCATGGGCGCAGTATAGGCTGGGGCATGGACGGTAAATGGAGGTGGAAGTACATGGTGAGTAGAGAGGGCAGAGTGTGTTACACTGGCAGCTGCATGGTGACTGGAGGATGGCATTGTCTGGGCAGACATGTGAGGGATGGACGGCGATGCAGCTTGGGCATGAGCTACATGGGGAAAACTAGGAGCCTGAGTAGGGCCTAAGGGCTGCATAGTGGCTTGGGCATGAACTACATGGGGAAAACTAGGAGCCTGAGTAGGGCCTAAGGGCTGCATAGCGGCTTGGGCATGAGCTACATGGGGAAAACTAGGAGCCTGAGTAGGGCCTAAGGGCTGCATAGTGGCTTGGGCATGAGCTACATGGGGAAAACTAGGAGCCTGAGTAGGGCCTAAGGGCTGCATAGTGGCTTGGGCATGAGCTACATGGGGAAAACTAGGAGCCTGAGTAGGGCCTAAGGGCTGCATAGTGGCTTGGGCAGGAGATACATCTTGCTGTCTTGATTGAAGCATGGGGGATGTTGGAGATGGCTGAGCAGTTGATGATGTTAGGGGATGTGAGTCAGCATTCATCGTTCTTGAGGAGGCAGGAGTGAATATGGGAGGCAGGCCATTGAAGGAAGAGGTGGCTTTTCCATCAGGAGAGGGAATGAGCGCAGCAGCTCCCTCAGGGTGCTCATCAGAAATTATATTTTGATGAATGAAGCTGGAAACAAGTTGGGCTGATTGAAGCTGGTGCTCTTTCATGCGGATGCGTCGGTCCATGTCGACCTGTCTGACGATTCTCTCTCTCTCCTTATGTGCATCTTCTTGCGTGTGCTGAGCAGCTCTGGCTCTCTCATCAATTGTCTTACATTGGTCATCAAGCTGCTTTTCCTCCTGTCGTTGCCTTTTAAGCTCCTCTAGTTCATCTCTCCTTTTCTTCTCATCCAGAACACTGATTTGGAGATCACTTAAGTGTGACGCATGGCTACTGCTGCTTGAATGCCTACTTATTTGAGACCTAGCCTGGAAACTAAAGCCTGATTTTGTTCGAGTCCTCCTGCTGTGAGAACTTAGGGCACGAGGGACAGTGCAGGTTGCCTTTGCTGTGAAATACCATACCAATCAGGTGGGCGTCTATTCCTTTTAGGTCTAACATCAGGACCTGGAATGGCTTCACCAGGTGGTGAAGGGTTTTGATCCTCTTTGTGAGAGGAAGTAAATGATGGCTTTGGTGAAAGGTGAGGCTCTGTTTGTGTGTGAGGTATAGTTGGACTACTAGGTGTAATAGTTTGAGACTGTGGGGTGGCTTCTTCTGTGAAGAGCTGGGTTGAGTCTGTTACACTAGTAGCAGGTATACTCTCAGTGGACAGAGCTTCTTCACCATTCTGTTCGTCGGCCATTTTAGGTGGTCACTGTGTGGTTGTGGCTCAGTTTCCGGGTCGAAGGACCATTTTGTTAGGATATAAAGTTCAACTGGAGCCACAAACCACCAGGAAATCAGGATTTTGTATTATCCAGTTTTATTTGCAGGATAAAGGTTGACATTTGCATGAAGATTGCCTTTATGATTGCCTTTATGATTGCCTTTATGGTTCTATAAACAAAGAAAGGAAACAAATTATAATATATATTTCTATATAAACATTACATTATAAAGTATGGCCTTTAGTTCATAATTATACATTTCCTATTGCATATTCAAATAATAATTAGCCACATATGTAGTATAAGTTCATACTATAAATCAGAATATCAGTTATAAATCAAATGCAGTCTTAAATATAACCCACATCATGGAGGTGACTTACATTGAAACAAGTTCAAAGACGCATAGGAAATCTGCATCATGCACACAGCAGACAAGGGTATGGCTGTGTGGTTGGGGATAAAGGGACAAGTGAGCATCCAGGCCTGCTTTATTGAGAGGAAGTGAGGGGGAGGAAGTGAGGGAGGCAGTGAGGCACTGCCACAAGTCCTTCCTGAACCACTGTGGAGTCTCCTTGTGGAGCGGAGGGGAACTTGCCCTTTACAGTTTGTGACAACCGCCATTGTATATTTCCACTTCTCATTTGGTGGCGGTGGTACCTGAAGTCCTCATGAATTAAGACTTTTCCTCCACCCTCTCCAGGTATGTTGTTTGTATAGCAGCCATATTATGTTGAACTTGCTAGCGGTTTTTTGAAAGGGGAAAAATACTTATTTTAATGTTGTATTGATACAAGCATGAATTTGTCATGACATTTCTTGTCCTCGTCATTTAAACAAATAAATACATAAATAGCATATAATAATGAATGGAATATAATAATGACTAGAATTTTGCGGACCTTAGGCCCGCTCATCCCAGTGCCACACATTGCAGATAGAAAGAAGGCAATAGCGGAATGGCGATAGTCATTTGGTTTTTATATCCAGTTGCTTGGAAAGTGCAAAGTTGGCAACATGGCTGAGTGGCCCTTTTGTTTGTTTTGCTTGTTTTTATTTTTGTCTAAAAGCATGGCAAGTGGCAATGCTTCTATATACCAAGTTGCTTGGATGTCGTAAATGTGGCAACCTAGCGGGAATAGTGTAATGTACTCATTTGCACTGTACTGTAGTCCTCTGCACTGTACTGCACTGTCTACTGTACTGTACTATTCCACAGTACTGTACTGTACTGTACTGTACAAGTCCCGTTTATGACGCCAAAAACTAAATTATTTTAAAAATAAAGCGGTGCTGTACAATTAACTATATAATAGTTAATTGATATAAAATAATGTTCATAGTGATGTGACCTTCTAATTTGCTAGCAATCTTACTGTCACAATACCAAAAACACATTATGCTAATAAAGTGCTTACTGTTTAAAATTACTTAGATTACTTTGACCGGCCAACTTTGGCCAAGACCACAACCAACATTGTAATAAACAATTACGGCAACCACACTGCAATTTTTCAAAATTGATCTACAAGCTACAACGCATCTGTTTTTACCCGTTGATAGCTTATAGATGTCATGGCAGCTTGATTGTCTGTCTGTTCTAACTTGTTTTTTCTATGTCCTTTAGGTTGGAGCTGCATTCTACCTGTGGAGAGGTGTGTCCTGGTGATTACCTGGCTGGTCCCCATCTGGCAATCACCTGGCTGGCTACATATACCTGGCTGTGATGGCACGCAGTGCTCAGTGATAATTCCTCTTCGGCCAGTGCACACCTCTGTGCTTTTGTACTAGGTCAGTTGAATTCTAAGACTCAAGAACATTTTCCGCTCCTCTACTGGCCAGATCCTAATTGTTAATCTCATTTCTCAGTACCTGCCTGCCAGCCTGACCACCTCTCCATGCAGCTCCAACTGAAGACCTAATTATTATTTTGTGCCTTGGAACCTGGGACCTTTTGGACTTAAGTTATTTTTGCCTTGAACTTTGCCAACTTTTGTGTTTTGGAGTGAATAAATACTCTAGTTTTTGCATCTACCAAGTTTCCTTGTCTGATCTGTCTGCATCTGGGTTCCCTGTCTGCCTTGGCAATAGATCTGTTCTATATGTGCATGCCATGCAACAACCATCTACTATGAGTGCATAACTGGACGAATGAACGAGTAACGAAGCAAATTAAATAGTTATTATATTACTGTTTCTGCATCGGCCCAACTGCTGTGATCAGATTGGCTAACAGACAAAACAAACAAGTCGTACCCTCCTCAGACCAGACCAATAAACAGAAAAGAACAACGATAACCCACCCCCTTTGCCCACCTTCCCCCCCACACCTATTTTACGAGCATTTACCTCATAGTACAGTAAGATAGGGGGGGGAAAGATTTGTTCACACTGTAAAAAGTATATAGCTAATTATAACTGTTACGAAACCCTTACATTGGCAAAGTCTAGAGGCTAGAGTAACACAACATAAATGAAAATGGGATACCAAGCATAAAAAGGTGCAAATAAATGGAGACAACACAAGATTCGAGGCAAAAAGTACCTTACGGTATTTTAGTGGTTTTAAAGCAGGTGAATATTTACAAGGTTTACAAATATGTCAGAATGTTCAAAACAAAAGTATGCCACTGCCAGGGGACACGGATGTTGCCAAAATAATAAACTAAGCAGCTAAGGTGAACACAATGCTGTCTAACTGACTGACATGAAAACAAAAGCCTGACTGCCTAGCTACACTGTCCGATGAGGATAAATACAAAAGTGGCAACCATCCCTTACCTAGTGTGGTTTAACATAGATTCTGCCTATGTGTAGCCTATGTACCTATCCCAATAATAATAATAATATAATAACATCTCAAACTTATATAGCGCTTTTCTGAGTACCCAAAGACGCTTTACATGGGGGGGCTTTACAGAGGTAACAACAAATTAAAAACAACTTTAATAGAAAAAGGAAAAATAACACTAAAAGCTAAAGAACATTAAAAGACATTGAAAAGGGTTAGCTAGGGAAGGCAATTTTGAAGAGATGGGTTTTGAGGGTGGATTTGAAGGATTTGAGGGCATTCCACAGGGTTGGTGCAGCAAAGGCGAAAGCTCTGTCCCCCCACGTACGGAGTTTGGTTTTGGGGACGGCGAGGAGGTTTGCATCACCAGACCTGAGGGAGCGAGAGGGGGCATGGCGTTTGAGGAGGTCACAGAGGTATGGGGGAGCCAGGTTATTTAGTGCTTTGTAGGTGGTCAGGAGTGTTTTGAAGTGGATTCTTTGTTTAACCGGTAGCCAGTGAAGGTCACGGAGGACAGGTGTAATATGGTCTCTGGAACGGGTACTGGTGAGCAGGCGGGCAGCTGAATTCTGGACATATTGCAATTTATTGAGGACTTTGGAGGTGGTGCCGTAGAGGATACTGTTGCAATAATCAAGGCGGGATGAGATGAAGGCATGGATGAGTGTTTCGGCTGCGGAAAATGACAGAGAGGGTCGGAGACGGGCAATGTTCTTGAGGTGAAAGAAGGCGGTTTTGGTGACTTGGTTAACATGGGGGAAGAATGAAAGGGTGGGGTCAAAAATTATACCAAGGTTGCGGATGCGGGTGGAGGGTGTAACAGTGGATCCATCAATGTTCAGTGAAAAACCTTGGGTGGAATTGGTGAGGGAGTTGGGACCGATGATGATGATTTCCGATTTATAGCAATTTAGTTTGAGAAAGTTCTTTTGCATCCACGTTTTAATATCTGTGAGGCAGGCAGTGAGAGTGGAGTGGGTGGTTGGGGTGATGGCTTTGGTGGAAAGGTACAGCTGTGTGTCATCGGCGTAGGAGTGGAACTGAAGTCCATGGTGACGGAGGATCTGACCTAGAGGGAGGATGTATATGATGAAGAGGAGGGGACCAAGTACTGAGCCCTGGGGGACACCGTGGGTAACTGGGGCAGTGGAAGAGTTGCAGTTATTGATGGAGATGAATTGTTGTCGATCGGAGAGGTACGTAGGATGCCAACCAGGAAAGGGCAGTGCCGGTTAAACCGAGGGAAAACTGGAGACGGGTGATGAGGATGGAGTGGCTGATGGTGTCAAAGGCAGCGCTGAGGTCGAGGAGGATGAGGATGGAGAGGTGACCAGAGTCGGCAGACAGGAGGATGTCGTTGGTGACTTTTGTGAGTGCAGTTTCAGTACTGTGAAGTGAACGGAAACCGGATTGAAATGATTCGTAAAGGTTATTGGAGTCCATGTGTGATTTGAGCTGAGATGCAACAGTGCGTTCCAGGATTTTGGAGAGGAAGGGGAGGTTAGAAATGGGCCGGTAGTTGCTGGGGGAGTCGGGGTCAAGTCCAGGCTTTTTTAGTATTGGGGTGATGGCAGCAAGTTTGAGAGCAGGGGGAACGTGACCAGTGGACAGGGAGGTGTTTATTATGGTGGTGATGAGTGGCGAGAGAACAGGGAGACAGGCAATAACTAAGGTGGAGGGGATAGGATCGAGAATGCAGGTGGAGGTTTTCATGCCGGAGGTTATGGAGGAGAGGTTGGCTGCAGTTATTTCAGTAAAGGAAGTGAGTGAGTGGCTGGGGAAAAGAGGGGAGGCAGGTTCAAAATCAGGTGTGGAGGTGGGAGAGGCGGCCAGGTCTGTGTGTATGGCGTCAACCTTTGACTGAAAATATGACAAAAATGTTTCACATTTAGTGGCAGTGAATGAGGTGGTGATGGTGTCCATGGGCTTGAGGAGTTTGTTGATGGTGGAGAATAGTGACTTTGGATTATTGCTGCCGGATTGAATGACGGATGAGTAGTGGGAGGTACGTGCACTATTTAAGGCGTTTTTGTATTGTTCCTGATGCAGTATGTAAGCCTGGGAGTGAACAGTGAGACCTGTTTTCTTCATGAGTCGTTCCAGTTGGCGGCCCTGTTTTTTTAGTTGGTGGAGATGATCATTATACCAGGGGGCAGAGTGGGTGTAGGAAACAGGTTTGGTTTTTGTGGGGGCAAGTTGATTGAGGCAGGAGGAGAGTGCATTGTTGTAGTTGTTGACAAGTTCAGTTGGGGGGGTGTTGGAGGTGGAGTCTGATATGGTGTCAGACAATAAGGAGGAGAGAGCGGAGGGATCAATTGATTTGAGGTTCCGGAATGATATGGAGCGTTTTTGCTTAATGAGGGGGGTGGGGGTATCAATGTCCATAGTAAGAGCCAGGTGGTCAGAGATGGTGGAGCCAAGGTCTGTGCTGATGAGGTTATTGGTGGTTATTCCAGTGGTGCAGATCAGATCCAAAGTGTGTCCATTTTTGTGGGTGGGAAAATGTACATGAAAATGTACGTGAAATTGAATTATTTTTAAATGTCCAGGAATTCAATGGCACGTTGGCATTCAGGTGAGTCCACGTGAAAATTAAAATCTCCAGTCAGCAGAATGGATGGAGAGATGGCAGTAAGCTGTGTGAGGTATTCAGAGAATTGGGAGGGAAATGCAGGGTTGGGTTTGGGCGGGCGGTATATGACTGCTGTGACCAGGGGTTTGGGACCAGACAGTTTGAAGGTGAGATGCTCAAATGAGGAGGGAACAGGGATATTAATTGGACTGATTTTGATTTGTTGTTTGTGTATTAAGGCTATTCCACCACCACGCCGTCCCTCAGGGCGTGGTTTGTCCATATATGCGTATCCAGGGGGTGTGGTTTTATTGAGTGAGAAATAATCCAGGGGCTTTTGCCAAGTTTCAGTTAAACAGATAAAGTCAATGTTATTTCCCTTTATATGTTCACAGAGAATGAGTTATTTTAAGTTAAATGACCGGGTGTTAAACAGAGATAATTTTAGGCGTGATTGAGATTGGGGGGGTTGGGGCGCTTTGGTCAGTGGCTGTAGGCAGGCAGAGCGCACGTGTGGTTTGTTATTGTGATGGTGATGACGTAGTACGTCCACAGGAGCAATGCATTGGGGTGTCCAGAGTGAAGCGATGGAGTGGTGGTCAGATCTGGAGTAATTGAACTTTCTGCAGGTACTTCGGTGGATGTATCGTGGCCGTCGTAATAATCTAAGTTTTTTAATCGCTGTGATGCAAGGCGGAGTTGTGTTGTTGTTGTTGAGTTGGAGAAGTTGTGATGCGGAATATTTTCGTGACATGCCAGCTGGGGTGGATGTTAGCCTGCGGTCGCTAGCCGATGATCGCACAGTTGTTGACCAAAGGCCGTGGTGGAGAGGCGACAGAAACAGCAGGAGGATCAGCAGCATGGCAAAAAATAAATAAAATAAAACAGCGGAGTGTGACAGACAGTGTGTTGCTAGGCTAAGGCTAGCCGCTTCCTGAGCACTGAGCAGCTACAGGGTAAGTTAGCTCACGGAGCTAACTGGAGGAATCGTTGCGATCCAGTCAACCAAAGACTAATCGCGCCGGGACCGTTGAAGGAGAGTCCGGGCAGTACCTCACAGACAGTAGCTGTGGCCTCAGGCCTCAGGGGAGCCAGGAGGATGATCCGGAATGCTTGGCCCACTGACACTGTAGCTGCACTGGTTACTGACGCCGGCCAGCCCTAAAGCCGCCAGCGATGCAGTCGACTCGGGGAAAGCTGGTCCCAGCCAACAAGGGCTAGAACCGCACCGGGACCGATAGATGAAGTCCGGGTAATTTCCAAGAGTATTTCCAGGAGAGAGCCCCAAAAGAGTCCCAGTGAGGCAGCTACGTTCGTAAAGCAATCGGTGGAGCCAGCAGGTGAGTAAACAATCCGACTGAAGCCAGAAGGGGATGAGTAAAGTTGAAATGTTTTAAAAATAGCAGACAAGAGAACTATTAAAACAAAGCAAAAATAGTTGCTAAATAACGTAGAAAACTAAATCTAAAACGAATCTAAAACTCGGATGGAGAAGCGGCGTCCAACAAGCGCCAGCGTCCTCTCACATCCGGGTGCGTCCCAAGGCAGGGCATATGGGCTAGACATTGGTAGCGGAACAATGAGAGCAAGGGTTCCTTGCTCTTGTTTAACAAACAATCTGTTAACCAAACAAACTGCTGCTGGTGAAGAGAGAGAGAGAGATCAGGCACTGAGCCCAACACAGCAGTTTTATAGGGCACAGGTGAGTGTGATTGGTTGAAGGCGGAGCCAAGGAATCAACGGCTGGCTAATGAGGGCAGCTGGAGTCCCACTGGTGGTTAGGGACTTCAGACCTGTAGAGAATGCAAAGAGGGGAGAGGGAAGGAGAGACAGGGAAGGAATACAGACCCTACAGACAACCATACCTACGTGGCACGTAACACGTCCACCAACAAGAACAAACTTACCCTAAGTTTGTTTCTATGTGGTAGTTTTGGATGATGAGGGCCCACCTCATCATGCGCTGGTTCTGGTTATACATTCTGTGGAGGAATGTTAGTGGGTTATGGTCGGTGTATACAATAACAGGTACAGAGCTTGATCCAACATAAACTTCAAAATGCTGCAAGGCCAGTGCTTCCTTCTCAATGGTGGAATAGTTAAGCTGTGGCTTAGTACATTTTCTAGAGAAGAAACAGACGGGGTGATCAATTCCATCAGCACCTTCTTGAATTAATACAGCCCCAGCCCCCAAGGCACTTGCATCCACCTCTACTTTAAATGGCAGAGCAAAGTCTGGGGCAGCAAGCACAGGAGCACTGCATAGTAATGCTTTGGCCTTCTCAAAGGCCTGCTGACACTCTGAGCACCAGATAAACTGTCGGGTGTCACTGAGCAAGCTAGTCAGAGGAGCCATGACAGAGGAAAAATTACGACAGAATGAGCGGTAGTAGCCAGCCATTCCAACAAACGACGCAACTCACGTTTGGTGGTTGGGGCTGGATAATCAACAATAGCCATAACCTTAGCATGCACAGGCCGCACTTTTCCCAAGCCAACCTCCTTGCCTAGATAAGTAACTGTTGCTTTTCCAAATTCACATTTGGCCAGGTTTACAGTCAATGCAGCCGCTGTCAACCTGTCGAACACCATTCTGAGTATGTGGATGTGTTCAGACCAAGTGTCCGTATAAATGAGTCATCTAAGTAAGCGTTACAGTGGGGAACACCAGACAACACAGTGTTAACTAACCTTTTAAATGTGGCTGGAGCATTTCGCATCCCAAAAGTTAACACATTGTATTGAAGAAAATCATCAGGGGTTGCAAATGCAGATATCTCAGAGGCACGGGCTGTTAGGGGAACCTGCCAGTAACCTTTCAGCAGATCCAGTTTGCTCACAAACCGGGCTGAACCAACATTATCAATACAATCTTCCATCCGTGGGAGTGGATAGGAGTCGGGTACAGTGACTGAATTAACCTTGCGGAAGTCAGTGCAAAACCTAGGAGTGCCATCAGATTTTGGCACCAACACTTGATCTCCTACACAAAAGGAGCGCACCAGACACGCCAGGACCCTTACCACGAGGTGTCCCAAACACCTCCTTATAGGTCAACATATACTCATCAGCAAAGACAGCTGCTTCACTGAGTTGAGAGACTTTATTCTCGTTCAAGTGAACGACACAGTGTTCTGGGGCACACTTCTTAAACTCCTCTAAGAGGATTAGCTCTCGAATGGATACGAAATCGGTGATCTTGCTAGCAGCACACCACTTATCGTACAATTCTCCCTTCTCCCTAGCAAACTCCACAAAAGTTTGAGTGGAACCTTTCCTGTAGTTTCTAAATTGCTGCCTATAGGCCTCAGGCACGAGCTCGTAGGCACGGAGTACGGCAGACTTACACAAATCATAATCAAGACTATCGAGAGGAAATTAAGCAATTACATGTTGCGCTTTACCGGTTAGCTTGCACTGCAGCAGGGTGGACCAGTTCTCTCTTGGCCAATTAAGAACGGTCGCAAGGCGTTCAAAAGTATGGAAAAAAGCATCCACTTCCGTTTCCCGGAAGGGAGGAAGTTCTATGTGCCGAAATAAATCATATTTACCAGGTGGCGTTGTCGAGGCAGTGGAGTAGATTGGACGATGAGTGGCAGTAGTAGAGGCAGGGGCCGCCGTAGTGGATAGCGGAACGAAGGCGGAGCTTGTGGACGGTGCCACAGTTTGGGGCGAGGCCTCCAGCTCCAACCTACGCAGCCTGATGGAAAACTGCCCAGGACCCTCTGGTCCACTAGCCCCTCCAACACTACCAGCTTCAAGTCCCTTTTAAGGGCACCACTGTTAACCACTATATCAAAATGTTTGGCTACCGAAATCAAGACACAATTCGAATGACGTACGGGAAGGATTTGCAACGAACTGGTTCAAATGAAAACCTGATGCCATGGTGCACACTGCACACAAGCAGAATACCACCTCTCCTGCAGTGCAAAACCGTCCAGTATACCAGTATCCTAATTGCGAACTAGAATTCAAAGAATTTGCAAAAAAAAAAAACTTTTTCCACAAAATACTTTTTCCTCAAAATACTTCAAAATACTTTTTCAACAAAAAACAAAATACCAATATATTTGCACCCTCAAATGCTCAGACATCCCGGACGTATGGAGGGCTAAAACTGCCATAACTAAAAATAAATACATAAATAAAAAAAAGCAAAAATAAATAAATATATGCAAAGAAATGTATAAATCAATGATTAAATGCATAAATAAATAGGCAAAGAAATATAGAAATGCATAATTAAATGTATTTATGTGTTTTAATTATGTACACATTTAAATACACATTTAAATACACATATAAATATGCATTTAAATGTGCATTTAAATACACATTTAAATGCACATTTAAATGCACATATAAATATGCATTTAAATACGCATTTAAATGCACATTTAAATGTGTATTTCAAGCTGCTTTCCCCAAGGGTGTATTTCATGAACTGTATGTTAATTAGGGGGCGTGTCTTTCCTATTGAAGGCGTGTCTTTCCTATTCAGCCATTAGCAATCTAACCCAGAGCAATCAAACACCAAAAAATCCCATCCAGCCACTAGCATATAGTTTGGGATTGTTCCTTTCATTAGTTTAGTTTTAGTTTGTTTTGAATATATATATATATATATATATATATATATATATATATATATATATATATATATATATATATATTTATTTATTTTTTAATAAGTAATTGCATCAGAATGTACTTAAAGTACCCAAAGTAAAAGTACTCATTATGCAGATTGTCCCAAATGTATAAAAATATTTTGAAAATAGCAGATCTCCGAAGGCTCACAATGTGTATAGATTTTGGGCATTTGAAAATAGCCGATATACAAGCTCACATGGGCTGTGATGCGCAGCCCATGTGAGCTTGTATATCGGCTATTTTCAAATGCCCAAAATCTATATAGGGCTAATAATAATAATCAAAATCTTAAAATAAGATATATACGGCACCCGGGTGAGCAGTAGCGCCCCAGCCTGTGTCCTTTGGGAGGGCCATGCAAGCAGCAAGCGGAACCGGAGCACAATGACCCTTCGGAACCATTGCCCACCACTCCTGAATGAACTGTCTGGTGCTGGGACTCTGGTGCAACGCACAGGTCCTCGCTCTACTCCTGGTGAGAGCAGGAGTGGACCTGGTGAGACGTAGGAGGGGCCCGGACAGGAGAATAAATAAAACAAATAAATAAAATGTAATAATGAGTATTGGTATTGGCAAATACTCAAGTAAAGTACCAGTAAGACCTCCTTGCACGCATCCACCTGGGTGACGGCAGACTGCTGGACGAGCGCTTTGGCATGAGGGGTTGATGGAATTAATTCTGCACTGGCCATACATGGAGCGTGTCTTGAGTGTACAGGGTTTGATGAGGTCAGTGTCGTGATCTTCATATATGGAGATGGCCATATGGATGGCCTTATGTCACGAGGCGTGATGTCACGAGGCATGATGTCACGAGGTGTGATGTCACAAGGTGTGATGTCATGTCACGAGGCGTGGACTGATAACTATATATGGAGGTGTGCCACTAACTGACTGACTAACGGGATATGCAGGTTTTCATAGTAAAGTGTGTATATAGTACTTAAGTACTTAGTTATTTTCCACCACTGCAAATACAATGCTAAAAATATTGAACCCAAGAAAGGGTTTGATTGATTGATTGATTGATTGATTGATTGATTGATTGAAAATTGTATTCACAGTTTGTAGAATTTGGGTACATTTCAAACCAGAAAAAACACTAAGACGGTCCACCATTTCAACAGGGTTAAAGGTCAAGTTGACACTAAGTGGACACTTGGAACTGGGCATAAGGGATGTGTGGGCACTAGGTACAGGGTCGCAGTGTTGGCACCTTGGTCGAGTACCTTTGACCTCAGTAGCCCACATTTTATTCTCAGTAGTAATTTTAGGCCCTTTCCCAATTCGTTTTTTAACCCTACCCCTCAGCCCTTGCCCCTTCCCCTTGTTCCTACATAATGAGTGTCAAGGGGTAGGGAGATGAATCATCCCCCTAGGAATCGGAATGTCCCTTATAGATTGCTACGTCATCGCTGTGCGACGCAATTGTGCGACGGAAAACCCTTGGACGTAAACATCCCGTTTCAGTGTTTATTGGGTAACTTAGCTACCGGTTTCTTCTTCTTCTCTGCGTTTTATGGCGGATCGCACCAACATAAAAGTGCATACCGTCACCTACTGTCCTCTTTCCCTTTGCTATCAGTCTGTCCATCAGTAGCAACAAGCAACAGGTATAATGCCTTCTCCGGCTATGATTGTGTCATTAGCGTGGGCTATGACAATTTTTTGGCGGCTGAGGGCGGAGAAACAAGCGGGAGCAAGAAGACGCAGGTTCATCCGAAATGTGGGAGTATTGGCGGCGCAGTTAGAGGTATGTAGACCCGTAGCAGCAATGTAATAATAAGCTCATAAGCCCTCGAGCTTGGCAATGTTGTAACTTATAACGTTACAGTTTCGAACTAACGTTAACCAACGATTGATTTGTATTTGTTTAACTAGTAACCTGTTGGTTGATGTAACGTTGATAGCCATTTGTGAAATACGCACGTTGATTGTGTGTTTGTTTGTTTTCCCGTTTGTTTACTGCCCCCCCCCCCCCCAGATGCATATATTATTATTTATTTCCTTTCAAGTCTGCTTGGTGTAAAAAGTATAGGCAAAATAAGCAACTGGCTTAACATAAACCATTTGTCGACTCTTTATAGTGCAAAGTTATGATCAAATGGAATGAATGCATTTAATGTTCATTCTATGACCAAAATAAACTAGAACTGAACTGAGTAATGCTATCCTACACAGTATTGCCTTTATTAGCTTGGGGGAGGTGGGAATCCTTTGCTGTAGGCCTACGGTCTGTACACATTTTATTTTTGCTCAGAGATATCCAACCTGATGTTACACCCCTGTGTTCTACCTGTGTAGCTGAGGCTAGCAAGCAGAATCAGTGTATTCTTTCAAATCACTTCTAAAAGTGGTTTCTGCTTTTGTTATAAGATTATTTTTGTTGCTGTTTATTCTGTTATTTATTGTTAGTATGCTGTTTTAACCGTATTAAATGTATTATCATTACACCTGGTAGCCTACAACATAAAAATGACAAACTAAACAAGCTTTTTTTTCAATTTCAGAGAGGTCGACGTGCAGTTTACTGCCAGTTAAACAGCACTGTGCCTGTCCTGCGGTTGTTTGATGTCGAGAGGGAGCTGAGAGCTGACTTCCGTCTCACCAGAAGGTCCATGAATGCTGTCATGAGGCTACTGCAGAGAGACCAGGCAGGACCATGGCTGGGGAAATCAAATGGAAGTCCTCATTTACATCTACTGGCTGGCTCGTGGTCTCTCATACCGGTGTGTGTGTGTGTAACACGTTCAGCATCCCCATTTCCACCTGTCATCGGATTATCCACAGAGTGGCCAAGCACATTTGTCGCCACCAGAGCCTCGCCATCCGGTTCCCTCAGGCAGATGAGCTCCATGCTGTTGGCTAGGGATTTGCCCACTTATCCAAAACCCCTGCTTTCAATAATGTAGTTGGTGCGATAGACGGCAGCCATGTCCGGATCAAACCCCCCAAGACGCATCACCTGGACTATTTAAATTATAAGAACTTTTATTCAATCACCATGCAGGCAATCTGTGACTCGGAGGGGAGGTTCTTGGACATCTTTGTGGGTTACCCGGGGGCAGTTCATGACACCCGGATCTTGAAAAACAGCACCTTTTTCAGGGCCAGACAGTACCCCCCCCCCCCCAGCTACATCCTTATAGGTGATGGAGCTATACCCCTGTTTGCAGACACCAATCTGTCTCGTCACACCCTACAGGGAACCAGTTGATGTAGCCGCAGCCAGAAAATTCAACACCTGTCATCGAAGGGGGCGTGGGATCATTGAAAGGGCTTTCGTCATGATGAAGACCAGATGGAGGTCGACACTCTTCAAGGCCCTGGAGAAGCCCACCTTCTCACCAATGGTCATTGCCACCTGTGCCTTTCTGCACAATGTCTGCATGGACAATGGAGACACACTGGAGCCAGATGACGACATGGCTGCAGACATTCTGGAACCCCGTGCTCCCCCTGAGGGCCTGGCCACCGGTGAAACCTCAGGGAACGACATAAGGGACAGGCTAGCCGCTCTGGTTACAGCCCATGCCTGGGTGTATAATAAATTATATTATTGTATTTTATTATAATATATAATATAATATAATATAATATAATATAATATAATATAATATATATAATATAATATATAATATAATATAATATATAATATAATATATAATATATATAATATAATATATATAATATAATTTATTATTATCGGTCAGTCACCACATTTATTATTTCAGTTAAATAAAGCCAAAGCCAAATAATTTATTTTTGAGACTATTCCATTACCAATGAGGCCTTTTTTGTTTATTACTACTTTATAGTTTCTATATCCCAAGGTGTTTTAATGGGAAATTGAATGAATGTCATGAATAAACTGACATGCTTGGCTAAAGTGACTAAAGTATTATTTTTTTTCAATCGCACAGGAGGCCTGATGAATATCAATAACAATGCTTGCACAACAACTTCTCTAGGAACTATCTACACTGATCTGTACATTACTGTAGTCCCAGAAGTTTGTTTCCTGTTCCATTACATTTTCCCATGGCTTTGTTTGATTGGTTCAGCATCACATTTGAACAGGAGACATGAATGTGTTGTGTGCGTTTCCAGTTCAAGAGACACAGGTATACCACCTTTGAAAACAGGAATAAATATAATGTTTGAATTAACTTGCAGCCAGGTACAAGAAAGGTTGGATAAAGGCAGGTAGTGTATAAAGTAAATAAATAGTTAAAGTAACTACAATCACAACAATTGATTTCTTAAATATGCATTTAATGAATATATTAGCCCATTCTGGGCGGGAACCCATCCCAATTGTACAGTATTAAAAAAATAGACCTTATAATAAATAGACATGTACATTGTACCGTATTCAAAAATAAATAAATCAGCCTTATAATAAATTAATAAAAAACGCCCTGAGTTAAATTTGTAAACAAATAGCAGCAAATTAAACAAACAAAATAAAACATAGTTCACATCACATGATGTTGGATAAGCTGTGAGCAAATGTGATGTGATTCATTATTCATTATTCATACATTTGCTCACAGCTTATCCAACATTTTTTCAAAGAGGCCCAAAAAACGGTCCGTCTTCTCCTCACTCTCCTCAAACCTCTTCTGTTCCTTCGCACTCTCCTGCCTAAGAAATTCCACTATGGAACCAGTGCCACTGCTGGTCTTCTGCTTTTTGTCAATGTGAGCAGGACCAGGTGTATTTGGGGGGGGGCATTTCAGGGGTAGGGGTTGTGGCTGAGGCAGCATCGGACGTGCTGGAGCTGGATGCCGAGGGCTCTTCCTGCTTCTCCTGAAAGAAAGTAATAAAAAGGAAAGGAATTACAGTATGTTCTGCTTTTACACAACCTCTGCATTAGACTTGTTTACAACAGGGTCCACCATTTTCAATTAATCAGAAAGAAAATTACCAAAGAAAATTACCACGGATGAAAATGAGGCAACCACCAAGGGAGGATCAACATAGGGCCTGCCTCCAAGCACCTCGTGCATGTCTCCATAGAACTGCCATGTTGCAGCAGTGTCCTCGCCCCCATCTGTCCCTGATTTCGTTTTGGGAGTTCTGATCCTGAAAGACAGACAGACAGACAGACAAATGATTGATTTCCAGAGAAAATAAGTTGTGAAAATGCTTTGTAATAAGCAACCTTACAATATTTGAAACCCAGGGTGTTTTCATGCCCAGTGTTGTTTTTTTTCATTTAAAAAAAATCTATCTGTATTTAAGAAATACATTCTTGTGATTGTAGTTACTTTAACTATTTCTTTACTTTATACATTATATACTACCTGCCCCAAGAAAACATTTGGCACTGAGATGTGCAGATACTGTATGTTGAATTGTTTACTGTTGATTGACAAAACATGTTAAGCTAATCATCTGGGGACCCCAACAAATAATTTGGGAACCTCCCTGGGGGTCCCGACACAGGTTTAGAACCACTGACCTATCTGTGTAATAGCATACATGTATAGGGAACACACACACACACACACACACACACACACACACATCATTACCCTGTACTTCTTTTTGAGGTTTTCCCATTTCTTGCCAGCCTGCTGGGATGTGAGCTGTCCGCCCAGCCCCAATTCTTCGAGGAGTTTTCTGTATTAGACAAAATTATAAACATTTTTATGGTAGGCCTATATAGACAAGCTAATAAAACCAATAACGTGGTCAAGCGAAATCAACCAAGAATAATGGCCACTAGATGCCAGCAGTGCTGTCAGCTAATGGGTATCCTCTACAAAATAAAAACTTTTCCTCACTCCCAAAGCGGTTTGACGGCACTTTTCGAGCGCTCGAACTTCAGCTCGTTTTCACTCCTGTATTTGATAAGGGCTCTTGTTTGTTCAGGGGTCCCTGCAAGCATGCCATATGGAGCATAACGTTAGTTTGATGCT